>NC_058090.1:46860607-47460607 GCF_014858855.1 Bufo gargarizans
ATTTTGGGGGCCCACCATACAGATACATTCAAATATAATAAATAATCTAACAAGTTTTTTATATGAACATAGGCTGGTTGAGGTGCTGTACCTGTATGTATGTAGTGCAGTAAGGGCTCATTCAGATGACCGTATGCTGTCCGCAAAAATGCGGATCCGTTTTTTTGCAGATTTAGAGGTCCCATTCACTTCTATGGGGCCCTTTTCTTCCATTGCATGGCTCAGCAAAAAATGAAACGTGTCCTATACTTGTCAGTGAAAATCAGGATATGGCCCTATTGAAGTCTATGTATCAGCAAAAAAAAATGAATGCAATCCGTTTTTTTGCGGATATGCTGAACTGTCCGCAAAAAAATGGATCCGCATTTTTTGCAGACAGCATACAGCCGTCTGAATGAGCCCCAAGTCTAATGTGTTATGTGCCAATTATGCAGGGGGTGGGAGACTAGGGGCCCACTTTGCTCAGGGGCCCACCGGGGGATTCCCCTGTACCTCTGTGGGCCAGTCCGAGCCTGACTGCATTGCTGAGACAAATGATGTTTTAATATACGCAAATGAGCCTCTAGGAGCAATAGGGGCGTTGCCGTTACACCTAGAGGCTCAGCTCTCTCTGTGCATCTTCTGCGCCCTCTGCACTTTGATAGGACCAGGTGTGATGATGTTTTCACTGCCTGGCCCTGTCAATCAAAGTGCAGGAGGGGAGGGGGGGAATTGCAGAGAAAGTGCAGCCTCTAAGTGTAATGGCAACACCCCCGTTGCTCCTAGAGACTCATTTGCATATAATAAAACATAATTTTTCTCAGCATTTCGGGCACATATGAACATGGGACCAACACAGATGCCTTCAGCTGCCGAGTGTACATGTAACAGATCAGCCAGTGTCATAGGGACAAATCTGCTGACAGATGCCCTTTAAATGAGCAGTTAGCTTTTACATTTGCAGGTGTTTATGAAACGCATCCCCCATCTTTCAGTGACTACATTTTTTAATATGGAGTTATCCAACTTGCAGAATGGATGCCCTGTCTTTAGGATAGGCCATCAATATTAGAATGGTGCGGGTCTGACTCTCAGGGGACCATGGCCTCTTTGTTGTTTTCATTGGTCCAGATATCCAAGTAAATCGAACCAAACTGCAATACCTTCTTCTGCTGCTTCTACAGTACCGCACAGCATTTGACAATAAGGGCTCATGCAGACTAATGTATTTATTGTCCGCATCCGATCCGCTTTTTTTTGCGGCCCGGATGCAGACCCATTCACTTCAGTGGGCTGCAATATGTCTGTTCTGTGGCATCTGCAAAAATATAGATTGTGTCCTATTATTGTCCGCATTACGGACAAGGATAGGACTGTTCTATTAGACAGACATATCCGTGTTTTGCGGATCTTTCGTACTAGTATAAACAATGAAGAAGCGGCAGCGCTTAACTGGGCACCACAGCCCCTTCCGACAGAGCGTACTGAGAGTCAGACCCCCACCGATCTAATATTCATGGCCTTTACTAAGGATAGACCATCAGTTTTAAAAGCCTGGATAACCCTTTTAAACCTCATGTAAACATCCTGGTAGCGATGGGGTTTGCGGCCGTCCAAGCCATTGTCTACATTTTCATGGCAGAGGTAATATAGATGAAGTGTAAAGTGCAGATTAGCAGTACATCTGTGGAAATATAGACTGTTTCACAGGCCAGGACACAATACTTCCACAATCCACTGATGTCATAACGGGTTGTCCTGCTTATGTGACCGTGGTAAAAGCAAACACATAATGCTTTCCTAGATCCATCAGATGCTTGACATAATTACTTGACTGTGTCAAAAACAGCTTTATCATTGGACGGTTCTTGCATGCTGGAAATACACGTATGTGACCTCAGGATATAATGACAGACTGATACCTGAATCTGTCAAAGTCTGTGACAATAATGACCCAAAACCTATAATTAATGTGAGAGCGGGTGCCTGATTATTCTTCTTCCATGTAAGTGGGGCATGTGTTCTCGGTGAAGCTAAAAACTTCATCTAAGCCCTTCAGAGCATGCACAGGCAGACTGACAACCCATGGATAAGGCAGTGATGGTGAATTTTTTACAGACGAGTGCCCAAACTGCAACCCAAAAACCACTTATTTATGGCAAAGTGCCAACACGGCAATTTACCTGAGTACTACAGTCCAATATAGAATATCTTCCATGTACTTTATCTTTTAGCTATAATATCCTTCCTACATTCACTGCGCTGCCTGTGCCGTTCATACCGCACCCTGCACTGATGACTGGCAGGAAAAGTCTAAAGCCTCTTTCACACGAGCGTCATGGATTTGGGCCGGATAAGATGCGGGTGCGTCGCAGGAAAATGCGCGATTTTTCCGTGCGAGTGCAAAACATTTTAATGCGTTTTGCACACGCGTGAGAAAAATCGTCATGTTGGTACCCGAACCCGGACTTCTTCACAGAAGTTCGGGTTAGGTGTTGTGTAGATTTTTTATTATTTTCCCTTTATAACATGATTATAAGGGAAAATAATAGTATTCTTAATACAGAATGCTTAGTAAAATAGGGCTAAAGGGGTTGAAAAAAAAAATTTAACTCGCCACTTGTTCGCTTCTCTTCTTTATTCTTCTTTGAGGAAAATGACCTGTGGTGACGTCACTGCGCTCATCACATGGTCCTTCACCATGGTAAAGGATCATGTGATGGACCATGTGATGGGCGCAGTGACATCACCACAGGTCCTTTTCCTCCTGCACAGCAAAGAAGACGACGGAGAAGCCGGGCCTGCGCGAACAAATGGATGAGGTGAGTTAAATTATTATAATATTATAATATTTATAATATTATATATTTTATAATTATTAGAATTATTATAATATTATATATTTTACTAAGCATTCTGTAGTAAGAATGCTATTATTTTCCCTTATAAGCATGTTATAAGGGAAAATAATAATGATCGGGTCCTCATTCCGATCATCTCCTAGCAACCATGCATGAAAATCGCACCGCACTTGCTTGCGAATGCTTGCAATTTTCACGCAGCACAATTCACTTCTATGGGGCCCTGCGTTGCGTAAAAAACGCACAATCTAGAGCTTGCTGCGATTTTCACGCAACGCACAAGTGATGCGTGAAAATCACTGCTCATGTGCACAGCCCCATAGAAATGAATAGGTTCGGATTCAGTGCGGGTGCAATCCGTTCACCTCGCGCATCGCACCCGTGCGGAAAAAGAGGCCTAAGGCATATTGGTACACCATAGATTTTTCCCAGGGTGCAGGTGCCCAGAGAGAGGGCTCTGAGTGCCGCCTCTGGACCCGTGGCGTAGGTTCGCCACCACTGTATTAAGGGGTTTTATTTATATTTTTCTGTATGGACTAAAGGGGAGTTCATAGATGATAATATGACCCATTGTCAGAAAAACATCCAGGCAGTAGCTAGAATGTTCTCTACCTGTTCAAACAATAAAAAAAAAATGTTTGAAGACAAGTCACTTCTAACTGGAAAAACAAGGAATATTAGCAACACTCATAGTCTTCCACTTCCTTGATTGTATTCTTTATCTCTTGCAATCAAAATAGAAAATACCCTTGTAATACATTGTATTACTGTATTATTATTGAGCTCCGTTTTCAGTCTGTCGTTACATCTAGAGTTTATCATATTCCTCTGTAGAAAGTAAAAGCCATGTGGGGATATAGCTTTTGTGACAAAAATTTAGCACCTTTTTTTGCCTCTTTACACCACATATTCCAGCCCCAATGCTACTCCAGTAATGGTAGAGGTGAGGTAGGAAACTGGAGTAACATTTCTCGACAAAAGTTTAAAGATGCTCAAAATTTATCAAGCAACATGCGACGTTTGATACGTTTTGGCACTAAGTACCCCAACGCAGAATGAAAGAAAACCGACATCAAATATTACACCCTTAGTAAATTCCCCCCACTATAAGAAATATGAAAAAATGAATCAGCTCAGAATTTTTGAACTTTTTAGATTGAAAACACAAGTCTGTCATCTTGTTTTTGCTTATTAAACTAAGCACAGTGTCTGGTAACGCTAGCAGAGACATGTTAATTGTTGCCTTTCTTATGCTAAACCGGTACCTCAATTAACACAAAAAACACATATGCAAATGAGTTGTACGGAGTTGTACGGCTCTTTCCACTCGGTGCAGCATTGTGCCTTCCTTTAGGTCACTAAGCCCTCTCCTATTCCTCAGTGATTGACAGGACCAGCCTTCCAAGAACTCCTCTAGTCTGGCCCACACTCTTGTATCTGTGTTGTGCACCAGAATTTCTGCACATGTGCAGTACACTTCTTTCCAGGGCAGGAATAAGATGATGTACTGCGCATGCACCAAAATTTGGCACGTGCGCAGGATTACAGGACCTGGTAAGACTAGTTCTCAGAAGACTGGCCCTGTCAATCACCAAAGGATAGGAGAGGCTTAATGAGCAGCGGTAAGATCAATGGTGCACTGATGGGAAAGGACCCACAATTGGTCTTCCTAGCAGCTCATTTGCATATGTCTTCGAACCACTTTTTCTGTTAATTGTGACTATGATTTAAATGTCTCTGCTACCGCTACCGGACACAATGCTTAGTTTAGGCTACTTTCACACATTTCGACAGAGGATCTTAAAACGGGAGGAAAAAGCTTCACTTTTGTCTCCATGCATTGTCAATGGGGGAAAAACTGAACAAACCGGAACAGAGTGCACCAGAATGCATACTATTCCATTTTATTGCGTTCCCATATCGGACAGATAACCGCTGCAAGCAGTGTCTTTGTGTGCGGCATAGGAAACTGAAAATGACAGATCCGGCATCAAAAACCAAGTAAGTCAATGGTGCCAGATCCGGTTTATTCAGACACGCAAATAACAGATCCAGCGCCCATTGTCTTACAATGTTATTTGATGCCGCATCCAGATTTTCAATATAATACAACCGGATCCATTCTGAACGGATGCTACCGGTTGTATTATTCATACGGATGCGTTTTCTTCCGGTTTTATGATCCTCTGCCGGATCTCAAAACCGGAAAGGAAAATGCAGATGTGACAGTATCCAAAGTATCCAAAAACAATGTGACCTATTCCCTATAAAGTGAACCTGTAACTTTGAAAACGCTGTGCCATTGACATGTTATAGAGCAGGAGGTGCTGAGCAGACCAATATATTATTATGTGGGAAAAGATTTAGTAAATTGTCATTTTCTCATTTAAACTTTTTCTCATTCTGGTCTTCGGAGTCCAGTGGGCGGTCCTACTGAGTGATTGACAGGTATCTCTGGATGCACACTCATACAGTAGTCCCGATTACTGACGGGATGAGGATGGTGGACCCTTTTACCTACTGAGTCTTCAGCTTTTCTCAGTCCATTGACGTCATTAGAGAAAAGCCTGAGAGGGAGAGACACCGGCTTGTCTTTCTCAGATTGGCAGGCAGCGAAAAAAGGAGCATTTCTGTATAAAGGCTTCTCCCTGGTTCAGAAATGTTAATATGGCTTTTGAGCAGTAAGAAAGTGTAGGGGCAAAGCCAGATTACCGCAATATTACAAGTATTCACAGTCTGTCTTCCCAGGGAAGCAATAAAACCTCATCCGGGAGAGTGGCAAGTCGATATCAGGGAGATGACAGCTAGGTCAACATATACCTTATAAGGAACAGCGCATTTTACCATTGATATAACCTACAACCAGCAAAGGTTGGTTTCCATGCCAGCATGAAACAATATATAAAAAAACAGGAAGGTCTACCAGCCAGAGGTGGTATTTCAGACTCCGACGATCCGTTTTAATATCAATAATTAATCTAGTCTTAGTGCGTCCACAGTTCTCTATTTTATAACTTATATTTCCTCATCCTTAATAAAAGAAACAGAAGTTAGAGATTTACAAGCTATGGACACCTTTGAATGCATTCTTTAATTATTGCATTAGATTTATTTTAGGCTAAACATTTTTTTTCCAATTGGTCTTTATTAAAAATGTACAGTTGTCTATCTTCTGCAGCCTGCATTTTTTCACATATATTGCTGGCTGCTCTGTTCCCTTCACAGTGAGGAGCTGTCTGATGGCTCGATCTGTAACACTAACCTCTGTCCTCCTGAGAGCTGGCAAGTATCTGATCGGTTAGGGCCCGACTGCGGGCTCCCCGCTGATCAGCTGTTTGAGAAGGCAGCTTTCCCTAGGCCATGGGATGTCACTTTGATTGGTCACATGGCGTAGGCGCAGCTCAGCCCCATTGCAGTGACTGGGGCTGAGCTGTGATTCCAAGCACAGGCGCTATACAATGTATAGTGTTGTGCTTGGTCAGCTGACAGAAGGCTGCTGCGCTACTGTGACCTCTGGTGCCTTCTCAAACAGCTGATCGGTGGGGGTCCCAGGTGTCGGACACCCACTGATCACTTACTTATGACCGATCAAGAGTTGAAAAAATCTTGGAAATCTCCTCTAAACTGAATTCGAATCAATTTTAAGACAGTTTGGAGCACCCACTTAACACACACAGTCTATTTTCCAAGTCTTCTGTTTATTTTCATTTTCAGATTATGAAAATTAAGTTCCCTTGCTCTATTCCTATTCCCGCCTACATACTGTGGAGTACAGTTACAAGAAAAAGTATGTGAACCCTTTCGAAAGATATGGATTTCTGCACAAATTGGTCATAAAATGTGATCTGATCTTCATCTAAGTCACAACAATAGACAATCACAGTCTGCTTAACCTAATAACACACAAAGAATTAAATGTTACCATGTTTTGGTACACAAATGTAAACATTCACAGTGCAGGTGGAAAAAGTATGTGAACCCTTGAATTTAATAACTGGTTGAACCTCCTTTGTCAGCAATAACTTTAACCAAACGTTTCCTGTAGTTGCAGATCAGACGTGCACAACGGTCAGGAGTAATTTTTGACCATTCCTCTTTACAGAACTGTTTCAGTTCAGCTATGTTCTTGAGGTCATGCCACAGCATCTCAATCGGGTTGAGGTTAGGACTCTGACTGGGCCACTCCAGAAGGTGTATTTTCATCTGTTTAAGCTATTCTGTTGTTGATTTACTTCTATGCTTTGGGTCGTTGTCCTGTTGCAACATCCATCTTCTGTTGAGCTTCAGCTGGTGGACAGATGGCCTTAAGTTCTGCTGCAAAATGTCTTGATAAACTTGGGAATTCATTTTTCCTTCGATGATGGCAATCCGTCCAGGCCCTGACGCAGCAAAGCAGCCCCAAACCATGATGCCCCCACCAAAAAACATGTCAGGAAAAAAGGGAAGCAAAAAAAAACGTAATACTGATTCCACGTGAGTTTTTTTTCAGCGCTGAAAATACTCTGTGTAATTTAGCCTAAGACAACCAGTCTGAACTTTAATCAGATGAGTGATCACACTCATAGGCTGGTAAACCAAGCTAAGTGATGTTACGCTAGTTGTTTTTTTTCCAGCCCATACACAGTTTTTACACAAAATCCTGGTTAAAATGGGTTGAATGCTGCACTTATGTTTACTCTGCCTTCATTATGGGTACTGGTAAAAAGCTCAGAACGCATCTTGGCATACTTGTAGGGTAGTAGAAGATGGTCCACGGGCCACATTGTTAGATTGTACAACTCCCAAGGGCCACAATGAAAACTTAAAAAGATAGTTTCAGGTGACACATTCATAACACAATGACCTTATATGATGTACATTTATAGGTGCAGGTTCCACACCTGGGACTTCCACCTAAGGCTGATTCACACGACTCAGTGCTTGGTGTGGGAAACATTGGCCGTGTGTTGGCTGCATCTCCTGGACCAACCACTGTTCCCTGACCAAAACTGACTGTATCATAGTGTTTTATGATACAATCAGTTCCTATCTGATCATCGGTCTGATGCAGTGAGTTCGGGTCAGGTGAGCCACTGTCAGGGACAGAGTGGGAACTTAAAGCAGCCCTAGAAAATTCTAAAAGTGACCCCATGTTGTAGGCAGATCCAAATTGACAGCTCATACACAAGTAGGCAGTGCCAACAGAAGTAGGGGCCTACAATACTGTAGTGCAGCACAAAATACCACCCTAGCAGAACCAATTAGCACAGTGCCACCGGTCAAGTGCATAAGTACCTGATGTTCCTAAATTAATGCTGGGCTTGGGTGGCCCCCTGGGCATTGACCAACGAGAACATTTTCCTGTAGGGTCTATGGCCAGTTTGCCGCTGGCCATGGTCGGTTCTGGGAGATGTGGCTGACACACGACCCATGTTTCCTGGACCGAGCGTGGTCATGTGAATCAGCCCTTATTGGGAGAAGGAGGGTCCTCTGCTCTCCCATTCTGCACTCCAGAGAAGAGGAGTTGAGGTGTCAGTGCAGCTGTCTATATTGTAGTTGGTGGAAGTTCCAGCTTAACATTTCTCAATTCTCCTGTACTACAGTTGAAATGGACGCATTCATGTGCAGCCATCTCATCTCTTCCTCTCAAGTCTCCAAATATGAGAGTCCCATAGATAGCTGAGGTTGCATAGAAAGTCATTATAAGCCACATGAAACACTTTCAACATAGGTGGTGCATACCTACTCTGTATCTTACCTTTGCCTGAGTTCTCTCCACTGGTGGCGACACTATCATGATGTCAGAAGTGTGACCCAAAAAATAAATAAAAAATTACTCACTTCCTGCTTGTCGCCCACATAGACCTGCTGTGATCTGCTGTGTCGGAGTTCACAAGGTTCATTGTGTTATATATCGTGCTTCCTCTTTCACCAGATGCTTTGCAACAATGCATTCCACTATTACTACTTGACAGACACTAACATGACCACAGGCCCAGGGAAGACGTGTACTCTGGTGTGGATCTTACCACATAGCCATTGTATCCAGAATGTTGTCGTCTCCACTTGGGATGTATCGCCGATCACTCACTGAATGCTTTACTTGGCTCCTAGAATTATAACTGCTCTTTGTACGTTTTGATTTTACAGGGTGCTGTTCTTTTATTATACCGAGCTTGACATGACCAGAAGCTATCACTACCTGTAACTCGTTCCAATACTAATAACGTCACACAAAGAAATAACAGGCAGCTATTGTTTTTTGTCCTTACTCACGCTCCGTCTATAATGGCTTTCAACTTTTGAATCTTCCTTGTATAGGTTTGCGGGTTATCATTCAGGGTGTGTAGAAACATCAGCAGTAGTCATAAAATGCCCCACCTTTAGATTAGGTGCTAGGTATGCCCTTATCTCTTCTGCATGTGCCATCTGACATGGTGTAGCCTCTTGGAGGCCAAGTAGCTGATAGCACTATCCAAGGTGAAGACTGACTTCCTGAGTTACCTGACTGTGGAACAAATCCAGCCGTACAAAGTGGTGTGTGACGAAATCCAAAGGAAAAAATAACCTTGCCCACACTATTCCTTCACAGCAGATAGCAGTTCACCCTTTTTCTGTACCTACGCACTTGTATTTGGTATTAGGATACCATGAAACCAGTACACACAACCTTTTTCAAGTTGTGATCAACTTAATTCAATGTATGTGGAAATTCACTTTTTAGGCCATCTAGAGCTTTGACGTTGCTGGTCCTTTCCCTTCTTCCCGCAGGACCCTGTAAGTGGTGCTTTTTTGACCTTCCAGACCTGTCAATGATGTCAGTGTAGAGATAGTTTGAATTGACTTTTGACCTATTGGTGCTGTGTGGTTGCACCTGGTCTTATGATGTCCTTTTAAACCTGTTCCGGAGATTAAAGGGGTTCTCTGGGATTTTGATTGATAACCTACCCTCAGGATAAGTCATCAATATGAAATCCGCAGGGGTCCAACTCCCGGCACTCCAACCGATCAACTGTATGAAGAGGCCGTTGCACTGCATGAGCACTTAGGCCTCGCTCTTCCTAGGCCAGTGACATCACGTTCATCGGTCACATGGCTTAACTTCAGCTCGGTCCCATGCTTGGTAAACAGCAAAGAGGCTCCGGCATTCACTAGAGGCGCGGTAGGACTGTGGCTTCCTCGAACAGCTGATCAGCAGGGGTGCCGGTAGTTGGACCTACACCAATCTCATATTGATGACCTATTCTGAGGATAAGCCATCAAAATAAAATTCCTGGAAAAATTCTGTAATCTAGTTACCCTGTGTTATTTTCTCCTGTTGGTTTACCCCAGACAATCTAAGAATAAAAGTGTGCTCATATTCCCCCCCCAAAAAACTCTCTATGTAATATTCCACTAAACCTTAAACACTAGCTTTCCTGTTCTTTAGGCTGCGGGGAGGTTTTTGTGATGGCGAAGTGGTCTCACAGTGAAAGAGGCTAAAGGTAGCCATACATATAGGTTGCACAAAATAGACAAAGTTAACCAAAATGATTGATTGGTGGGTGAAATGTAACAAATAATAATTTTATTTGACTGATGACTCCGACTGTCTTAGTTTCCAATGCCCGGTATCATTGAAAATGTGCCCAGTTTGAATTGTAACGGCCAGTATGGACTAAAATGCATATGGCTGCATCAGCATGATGGTTATTCACCAGATGATTGGCCATTCAACCATCAACCTACCTCTACCTAACGTGTATGCCCTCCTTAATAGGCAAGTTATTTTGTCACCTTTTATTTGCGCTTTCGGAGA
Organism: Bufo gargarizans; assembly: GCF_014858855.1. Taxonomy (NCBI): domain Eukaryota; kingdom Metazoa; phylum Chordata; class Amphibia; order Anura; family Bufonidae; genus Bufo; species Bufo gargarizans. Next base: position 46,871,225 of record NC_058090.1, read on the forward strand.
TCATTGAATGGACACCATTTTACCTGTTAGATCGTCTAAAGTACAGGCTGCTTGCTGTCCTAGTGGCCTAGAAAGTGAGCAAAGTCCCGACAACTCTAAGCCTACTGGCAAGTCCAGTCCTACTGATGGTTCCTGCAGTCCCAAACCCAATTATGATTACATCTTACAATGAACTAATTTTACGGCATTTCAAGCCATCAACATTTAGATGATCAGTTCTTTTTTTTATTGTTAATTTAGCAATACATAAGCAAATCCCTTAAGAGGCAAGAGGCGTGTAGTGAGCTCAATGGGAGTTTTCCCTGTCATACGCTTTTAAAACATCACTCACTGGAGCTAGTGGACCATAGCCGCATTGTATCTCAGATGCATGTGACTTGGACAAGGAGGCCACAAACATGGTTTTCTTAGGTAATGTTCGTTATGGCACATCAACGCTCTATTGTTCTTCCTGTTGCACTTGGTGTGCTTATGAGTTAGACCTCCATGTTGGTGATGTCAATGTAGGGTTAAAGTGGCTGCAGATATGTTGCTCAACCCTAGATTGGTGCAAACATAGCAAGATCTATGCAACATATTGCCAAGCACAATGCTAGAGTATACTTGCTGTGTTACAGGTCACTTGCACAGTAGGTGCTCCTGCCCTTTCTTCTCTGGGATCAGCAGGGGTTCCAGAGGCCAGACCCTCCACTGACAGAGTCAGGATGAAGGGTAGGTGAAGTAGATGACCACCTGGGACACAATTAGTGTACTTAGAAACAAACAGGGGTCAGTTCAATCATGCCTTATGCCCATAGTTCAAGAAATTAATTACCTCTTTAACTAAACTTGCCTGTCCACCTCCTATATTATTTCTATTATTATATACTTTATTGTGAATCCAATGAAAATCCAAAATGGTGAAATATTAAACAGGTTGGATTTGATTCAGCAGTTAGATTTGGGTTGGCAGTCACCCCGATGCATCTTATAGAATGACGTCAAGACACCCAGAGGCAGCGGGTAGGATTTCTAGTGCTAATCCCTGCATGGATTTAATGCATTTAGCTAATCTAGGTGTTAACTACAGATTTGCCCTGTTAAAATAAGGATGGATGTGACTTTTCCAAGGGTATTTACTCCTAAATAAACCTTGTTACAATTGTGAAAACATATCAGTTCTGCTCAACTGCTTTTGGGAAGGCTGGGTGGCTCCATTTTGCAGCCTGTCTACTTATGAATTGATAAGAAGAGGGCGGAGGGCTGTGTTTTAGGACTAAAGGCCCTTCATACACGTTGGTCTACTGTTCTACCAAGAATAGCGTGTTCGGCTGACGCTCTAATGTGTATGGGGAGCTCCCAACTCTCCCCCAACATCGGGCAAGGATCAGGCAAAATGAATATTTACACCTGATGCTTTTGTTCTCCTGGGAGATAAGGTCCCACCAAAAGTCTCTGGCAGTGACTTTCGCCTCTCTCCCTAATAAATACAGATAAATGTTCGGCTGAGCCAAACCTGCGTATGGGGAAGTCGGGAGAGAGAGCTGTTACATGTGCACTCGGCAGCTGAAGGCATCCGTGTTTGTCCCATGTTCATATGTGCCCACAATGCATAGATAAACAATGTTTTAATATATGCAAATAATCCTCTAGGAGCAATGGGGGCGTTGCTGTTACACCTAGAGGCTCTGCTCTCTCTGCAACACCCTCTCCAATTTTATTGACAGGGTCGGGTGTGATTACATTTTCACTGTCAATAAAAGTGCAGAGGGTGCGGCAATGGCAGAGGGAGCAGAGCCTCTAGGTGTAATGGTAACGCCCCCGTTGCTCATAGAGGCTTATTTGCATGTATTAAAACACAATTTTTCTCAGCAATGTGGGCACATATGAACATGGGACCAACACAGATGCCTTCAGCTGCCGAGTGTACATGTAACAGGTCAGCCAGTGTCAAATCTGCTGACAGATGCCCTTTAAAGGAAAACTGGGTTACTACTGCTGTGGTTGCTTTACTGGCAGCAAATATAACTACCGTGACAAATGGTAGAAGAGAATTTGTACTATATCAGTTTACAAGGGTTCTTAGCTTTGGACAATCCCTTTTTGTTAGCAGTGTAAGCTGATGGTAGGGTTTTCTGCTGCTGGAACCCCCAGCAGTCGGTAGTAATATGTGGTAGAATCGGGCAGCAAATGCAGAGTGTATTAAACAGTTCTCATCCAGTTCAATAAGCTGTCCGTGTAATACATGGACACGTTGGGTCCTTTTTGTAGCCTCTCTTAACCCCGAATCCCTCATTAAAAGTGGGTTTTTCAAACCAGCCAACCCCTTTAATACAAGTTCTCATTTTTTCACACATGACCTCTTAGGGGCAGGTTTCGCGCCTCCATCAGTTTCTCCAGTCCCGTTACATCATTTACTTAAGAAGTGGTAGCCTAGGCTCGGAGGCTTTACTCTAAATGCTAAACATTTACATTATAAACTAAATACGCTGCCGCCGTCAGATTGTTTTCTGCTGCGAAGATGCGTGGAGATGGATGTGCAAACAAGGAGAAAGGTTGCAGAGCCTGTTCTTATGATCATCCATTGATTGCTGGGTTTCCCTGTTTATTCTCAGCTCCGAGAAGCTCTGAAGAGCAAAGAGAGAGACCTGGAAACACTGAAGTTGGATGCGCAGCTGCTGGAGCAAGCGACGGAGGCCAAGATAGCTGAGAAGTCTGCAGGTAAGACCAGGCTGAAGCCTTACGTGGATGAAACTCGCGCTTGCACAAATGACGTGGCTCACTTAATGCAAGGTAATATTTGCTCAGGGAGGGGAAAGGAATTACTTTTTTTTTTCCTGGACTTTCTGTTGGCGGTTTGGAAGTGCTTGTGTGGCTCTGTGTTTAAGATCCTGGTACTGGTATTAGTGAGAACTCTACCTGTATTCAGGCTGATTTGGGCATTAAGTGTCTTGTTAGCACCATGTCAATCCAATCATAAAGAGCTTGTTTGTTTAGTTGGAAGGTCTTGAACAAACAGAGCCGGAGAAAGGAGGGGAATGGGAAAGAACCCTGCACCGTGGTTCATACGTGTCACATTTGTCATTTTGCGGTGTTGATTTTGGTACGACTGGGGCTTTATAGGTATATCTCTGAATGCACAATCACAGTAGACAGTTGTATCTATAGCTGGTAGGACAATTTTTGGCTTTCCGCTCGCATAGTTCAGCATGTCAGCCCATAAGCTCAGACATACTTACTGCAGTCCCTATCAACAGGGCAATGGTGGCAATTACATATAGAGTGTTTCTTTTACAGAAATTACTTTAAAAGGTTTTCCAGGACTCATATTGGTGACCTACGCTTAGGTAAGTCACTAATATCAGATTGGTAGGGTTGCTGCCTAGTAAGTGCAGCTTTGTTCTCCTTCCGGTGCAAGGGAATATGAGCTGCAGTAACAGGACATGGCCACTATGCAGTGTATGGAGCTGTGTCTATTTCCACAGTGGTGCCTTCTCTGCAGTCATCTGATTGGCAGGGGTCCAGGAAATCAGACCCTCACTGATCTGATATTGATAATCTATACTAAGGATAGGTCACCTGTACTAAAAAAGATCACTAAAAAAAGCTGTGTAATTATATCAAGGCACTTACAATAAAGTATAATCTTATTAGGGCCTGTTCACATCGGCGTCGGAGGCTTGATTCGGAGCCTCCGTCACAGATTCCAACAAAAACAGAGGAGGAAAGTCCTGCATTGCAGGATTTTTTTCTCTATTAAAAAAGCAGATTCCTGGATGGAAACCAAATGGATTCTCGAGTCTCGAGTTCAAGTCTGTTATGTGCTGAATCTGGCACTTCCTTTCTTTTCGTACTTCTTCTCCAATAACGCTGGTGTGAAAGAGGCCTCAATGTTTTGTAGTTTTCTGTATCCTTCCTCCGACTGTATTATTGTTGCCCTTTAACCTCCAAGCTGAATGGAGCCTAAGAAGCACTATGCATTTGGAAAGTCTTCAGATCCTTTCACTTTTTTGTTTATGTTGCGGCCTTGTGCTAAAATATTAATAAAATAAAAATTCCCATGAATCTTCACACAACACCCCAAAAGGAGAAAGTCAAAACAGAATGTTAGAAATCTTTGCTAATTTATTAAAAAGGAAAAACTAAAATCTTGCATTGACCTAAGTATTCAGACCCTTTACCCAGGACTTCGTTAAAGCCCCTTTGGCAGTGATTACAGCCTCCAGTCTTCTTGGGTATGATGTTGCAAGATTTGCACACCTGGATTTGGGGGATTTCAGGCCATTCTTCTCTGCAGATCCTCTCAAGCTCTGTCAGGTTGAATCAGGACCATCGGTGGACAGACATTTTTAGGTCTCTCCAAAGACGTTTGATTGGGTTCAAGTCACAGCTCTGGCTGGGCCACTCAAGGACATTCACAGAATTGTCTCTAAGCCATTCCTGTGTTGTCTTGGCTGTGTGCGTAGGGTCATTGTCTTGTTGGAAGGTGAACCTTCGGCCCAGTCTGAGGTCCAGATTTTCATTAAGAGTACCCCAGTCCATTTAGCTTTCCCTCAACCCTTACCAGTCTCAAAGATGATCACGAGAAATGGGAGGCCCCCAGAGCTAAATTTTAATTATCATAGAAAAGGGTCTGAATACTTATTATGATGCCAAATTTTTGTTTTTCCTTTCTAATAAATTAGCAAAACTGCTTTTTCTGAATTCTGTTTCACTTTGTCTTTATGAGGTATTCAGTGCAGATTGATGGGGGAAATATTAAATTGTTTTGATTTTTAGCACAAGGCCGTAACATAAGAAAATATAAAAAAATTGAAAGGGTCTGAAGACTTTCCGAATGCACTGTATATGGTAGTTCGAAGTCTATATATTGTACCTCCATATACATCCTGTTCCTTATGAAAGCATATGCAAGTTTTTTTCATTAGAAAAAAATGGTGGCCTTTATACAGGTTCACAGAGACCTCATGTGCCTCCGTATACGCTCTGTTCACACATATCTGCAACGTATCTGAATAATGACGTATTGGGGAGCTGATAACACAGAACAATAGCATGCAGAGTGCAGTTTATCACTTTTTCTCTTGCTACATTCTGCGTGTTTTATAGCGTGACAAGCTTTTTTCCTATCTGTATGAGTTAGTGGATGGACCTTCTGTTGATATGGTCCTATCTCCTTCAGCTTTCATCTAGACAACTCAAGTATTGAGCTTTAATGCCAATTGTCGAAAGGACACAGAGAAGGTACAAATCCACAATGTTCCTGATGAATTTTAATCTGCCGATGAGATCTTCCAGGAATGCTTGGACTGATGAGCGGTCTCCTGGAACTCGTAGAGGCGGCTGCAGAAATTAGATTGTTTTACATACGTCCCATCAGTGTAGCGAGGACGAAGTGAAGACATGTGCCGGCCTGTGCTGACATGAGCTTCTGCTGGACTGTGAATTACTATTATATGTCAACCCGTAACATGTCTGACTTCCAGAAACTACACACAATACATTTCTTTAGGTGATTTCCACCATAAATGAGAAAACGGTCATCAGTCAGATGTCCTCAAGGTGTTCAGTTCTGCGTTACATTGTATCGCTTTTCTCTTTACTAAATGTGTCACTATAGCTTCCTTAGACATTGCCACCCAGCTTTCCGATTTTCCTGAATAGTAAATTGACTTAGTCATACAGGGGGTCCATCACCGGCCCCTATCTCACATCGTTAATAGACCGATTTCTCTTTAAATATATAGGGGTTGGCTTCTTTAGGCAATGCTTTTGTATTAGAATTGCCCCCAAACTAACAAAATCTACGTATAACGGTATACGTCCCTTTATCAAAAATCCAATTACCAAAGCCTGATACAAACGTTAAAACTCAAAATAATAAATATTTATTGGCGGCCATGTGAACGTCAGAATTTAAAGGGCCAACACCCCCCCTGAATATCCACTGGGCCTCCTTTTGGAGTAACAAAAGATCCCAGTTGCCACCCGTCAGTGATCTTTTAATCTGTTCAATACCCTGGAAGGTCACAGATTCCACCCTTCCATAATGGCACTCTTCCACATGACGTTCTATAGGTGTGTCATTGAGTTTAGCTATATCCGAAATGTGCTTACCAATGCGCCGTCTCTGTTTACGCTTGGTCTTGCCAACATACTTAACTCCACAGATACATGACATGAGGTAAACCACCCCCACCGATTCTCAATTGATAAATGATCTAATGTAATAAGATTCATCGGTGGTGCTACCAGTAAAGGACTTTCCCCTTCGGATGTTTCTGCAATATTTACATGATCCACACGGGAAGGTTCCCACCAAAGTACTCTGTAACCACATCTGTTGGCTAGAACCTTGAAAAAAACTGTGAACGAGACAATCCCGTAGGTTCTGACTATGGCGATATGTAATTGCAGGATACACCGGAATGATGCTGCCAATATCAGGATCAGTTAGCAGGATATCCCAATTTTCAGACAGGATCTATCTTACTTTCTTATGAGATTTTTCATAAGTCCCAATAATCCTAAGTGTGGTATCTCGTTGTTCCCTCAGCTTGGGACAAAGTAACTGTTCCCTATTTGCACTCAGGGAATGTTGGAACGCCTGTTTTAAAAAACAATATCCGCGATTGACAAATCTCTGCTGTAATTCCCTAGCAGCAGACCCTGAAGTCAGATAGGCAAGAACAATTTCTCCGGACCCTCAAATACTGCCCTTTGGGTATTCCCTTTTTCAGGGTCACAGGGTGCCCACTCTCCCATCTATGAGAGATGACATTTGGGATATAGCTAAACTCCATGACACACCTATAGCACGTCATGTGGAAGAGTGCCATGATGGAAGGGTGGAATCTGTGACCTTCCAGGGTTTGGAACAGATTAAAAGATCACCGAGGGGTGGCAACTGGGATCTTTTGTTACTCCAAAAGGAGGCCCAGTGGATATTCAGACTTAACACAACTGAGCCCACTGGCCTCAATGATGCTATTTCGTTTGCATCTTTTATCTGAAGAGCCACCTTCACTATTAAATGTTGGATCTATTCTTTGATCTTCCCCATGATTTCAATATTGGGGACATGGCTGGTGACTGTTTACATCATTATGTGCTATGCCTTTTTGTCCCCTATATCTATAGTAGTGTATTGACTGGCGTTCGTCAATGATACAGTGTGTTTTGATACAGTGTAAATGATATGTATCATGTGTTCTTGATGAGTGACATATTGTATCTCTTGGCTATAATCGGTCTGTTATCTGATACATGTATATTCAGATTGCAGTGTCATCAGTATGACATCTTCATCATGGAGGTGCTTACAGCATGAGTTTCGGCAGAGTAGGGGTCCTTCTCTGGTACCACCTTGTTACCTCCTATGTATATATGTTCCCTTGTTTTAGCCGCCGTAATGTTCCCCCATTGTATATAGGTGCCATCGACACTTCCTCAGTGGCCTGGATTCTCTCTCCGGGCGTTCCTGCTGGCGGATTAGTACGGAGATTGTCCCCCATCTGATTGGTAGGCCACTCGAAGCCACGCCTATGGGGGCGGGGTGTTGGCCGTTGAAATTCTGGCGTTCACGTGGCCATCCTAGCGCCGATACTCTCACCCGAGTGTCACTGATCAAGTCAGGCAGTGACTGATATGTAATTGCGGCTCTCACAATAGGCTCTTGATGAAGTGCCAGCGATATTTAGGCACAGAAACGCGTTGAGCCATTCACATGATTGGCGGCAGTAATCGCAAGTGAGGGTATTAAAGAGACTGTTATAGTGAGTCATAGGCAGCACAGATGCTAATCAGTCCTGTGACGCCCGTCTGTAGGTACACTAGTGGCTCCTGTGGGTTGGCCATCAGACGTTTCTTTTGTTAGTAGAGGTGCAACAATTGGATCGTGAACGATAAAGTGGGGGCGCATTTTTTTTTTTATACCATCACACCGCTAGGTCCATTGTTTTCACTATATGGTGCTTGGTGCATCTTTACTAACCATGTAGTGTGAACACCTCTTTAAAGGGAACCTGTCATGTGGATATTTGATTATAATCTAACTAATTATATACAATCATTAACTACTAAAAAGTGCCTTAGATGGCACCTCATAATATACACACAAAGATGCCACATGCTAATGAGCTAATTTGAGTCCAGCGTGATGTCATTGAGTCCAGCGTATATTTATTTAACAGCTATAGCCACTCCCCTGCCCACCTGCTGATGATTCATATGGAAAATAACTGTCATTCAGCAGCAGGTAGGCAGGGATAGTCAGGAGCTCATGAATATTCATGACTCATCATTATCAGCTGGAGCTTTTCAATACAAGATGTTGGCAGATTGACTGGGTCAATTAAAGAAAGTGACCCAGCATTTTGCTAAGAGAATCAGTCACTTATTTATGTTGCCCTTAGTTAGGACACCAAAAAAGTGGTGACAGGTTCCCTTTAAGCCTGTTTTTGTAAATGAGTTGGGGTTGTACACCCTATGTTTTTAGGTATTTATCACCAATAAATATTTATTATTTTGAATTGTAACGTTCCTATCAGGCTTTGGTAATTGGAATTGCCCCCAACCCAAAAAAATAAAAATCAATGAGGATCATCATATGTGATCTGTGGGCCAACCATGCAGCAGGTGTTTAGTTTCCCTGCAGCGCCTCCACAGGTGAAGTGTGGTGTAGATTAAAATCCATATTGTCTTCATGTGCAGTAATGTCTGACTTTAAAAATATTGGTCAGGATGAAATCACTTCCCCCCCCCCCCCCTCCAAATTTGATCATAAAGTCACACGTTTTCATAAGAACCGTTTGCATTTTATTATATCCCTTGAGTACAAAGCTTATATTACACCTGCAGATAATCGGTAACGAGCATTTGCAGCGATGATCTGGCAGTGTAATACTGCCGCCAATAACCAAATGGACAAGCTTGTTTATCGGGTAATGGGAATCTTTTAGCAGGTTTAAAAATTACCGTTTGCCGGCAGCAGATCGTGCGGAGTAATCGCGATCTGCTGCCGGCAAACAGTGATGGCATTAGCGATCACTCGTCATCATAATGAGCAGGAAATTGCTGCATGTAATAGCAGCGGTCTCCTTCACTGATGAGAAGGCGATTGCTGGGAAGGAACAGTCGCCTGCAAAATCTGCAAGTGTAATATAAGCTTAATGTTCAGTCAGGTTTTTGGACAATATTTTGGGGACATGTTTTCAGAAGACATCGTGACCTTTCCAGTATGTTCACAATGAACAAAGGAAGATTGCTATGCAAATAATGAGCGGATCCCTGGATGCCCAAGGCACCTCTAACAGACTGTCCCAACCTGTGTCAGTAGCAGCACTGCCTTCAGTACTGGCACCTGGGAATGATATAACACAAAGCTGGTGTCTGCATTTCACTTTAAAGGGGGTTTCTGAGTTTCTGATAGTGATGACTTAGGATAGGTCATCAGTATCAGTTTTGTGAGTGCCAAAGACCCCAGAAGCCCTCCGATCAGCTGTTTGAGGAGACTCTCTAGTGAGTGACCGCAGCCTCCTTGCAGATTACCAAGCTCAGCATCATCCATTGGATAGCGGCCATGTTTGGTGTTACAGCTCAGCTCCATTCATATGAATGGGACTGAGCTGCACCTTTGAACCTGATGTCACTGGCCTAATAAGAGGCGGCGGCGGTAATCGGATAACCACAGCCCCTTCAAACAGCTGATCAGCGGGGGTCCCGGGAGTCGGACCACCACCGATCAAATGCTGATGATCTATCCTGAGGATTAATAGGTCACCAGTTTTAAACACTTGGGCAACCACATTAAAATTATGGATTTGTAAAGATGCAGCAGAGCTTAGTTTGTTATTTTGCTGTCTGTGGTTTTCCATAGACCTGCAGGTTAAACCAGCTACAGTGAGATGTGAAGATTCACCTGCGACATTGTCCCAAGGACTTCAATGACCTATTCATGACATATTAAGTGCAACCTATTACAAGCAACTTCTTAAGCCGGCCATACACTATGCTCAGCTTCTCCTCCTGAACCACCATTCTATGCAAGCTCAGCCAGGTGTTCTGAATGAGGAGAGGGGAACAAGCCATAGCCAGACACCTCTGGTGAGAACAAAAGGCTCGACCATCTTAAAATTCAACATGCCTGACCCTTCTTTCCCCGGGCATCTGCCATTGACATCGGAATACACCTTAGATCGGCGCCAAGTCCCACCGAAATCATTGGGTTCACCCAACATACATCTAATGTGTATAGTCTCCTTTAGATTTGGACCTTGAGATGGCCTTCAATGAATTCCAATTTTAAATATGGCTTTAATGGTGGTCTAAAGAACTGAAGGTGTTTTCGAAGATCCAACTTCTGAACCCTCTCGGGGAAAAGTAGATATTGCCAGATGAGGTTGCAGCTGGCCACCTATTTTCCTGCAAAGGAAATGTAGCATTATATGGCCAGGCCAATTTTGTCCAAGCTGAGAAGAGGTTGTACAGGACTAGAAAACACTCCTTTCTTCCAGAAACAGCGCCACCTTTGTCCATAGGTTGTGTCTAGTATTGCAGCTCAGCTCAATTTTGATCAATTCAGCTCTGTTGAGATCTCATACATACTTCTTCTATTATATACTACTTTATTATTAATTTAATGCAAAACCACAACTATGTAACATTAATCTAATGATTAATCAGGCCCAGTATTAGCAAAGAAGTGTGACTACAGGGAAATCGTTGTGAAATAAGCTTGTTTTATGATTCTCTGGTGCCAATTTCCTTATAGGCCTTGTAAGGGTGCCAGAGCAGGCATGGTGCCCACCGAAGCAGCGGTTCTTATTTCCTATCTAATAGAACACCTTTCAACAGAGCAAAATACATTTTACATTTTAACTAATATCCATGATTATTTGTCCACAAGGTGGCACTCTTCTATTGATATTTATGGATATTGTTTGCCACAAAGTTGGCTTTTGGACAGAATGAATTACACTATACTTTGAAAAACATCTATTTTCTTTTGGAAGTTTTTGAAAGTGAATTTGCTAGTGTAGAAAAAAAAAAAAAAACATAGTCACAACAGCACCTATTCATCATCCCTCAGAAGTGTCGTAGTTACATTTGGAATTGGACTTTATTTTTGTATTTTTGTTGGTGTCCCCCCCCCCCCTGTAATTTAATGTGACTTAAGGGATAATGTGCCCCCTAGTGAAAATGATACCAGTTCTGTGACCATATAAAAGCATAGTGACTTCTAATATCCTCATAATTTGTAGCAGGGGGTATAGTATTCCTTATAATACACATCTCAGCTGCTGCAAAATCTTTTTTTGAAGATTAAGATGGAGATTCCTGTTTGCTATTGATTGTTTGCTGAGGCAGGGTGCTGAATCTCCTTAAAGAGACACTGGCAGATGAGGCCAAGGATTGTCAGAAAGGAAGCGCTGTTTCCCGATAATCGCCTGCTCGTCAGTGAAGGAGACCGCTGCGTTTACATGCAGTGATCTCCTCCACAGTATGGATTAGCCATCGCTCTGCCCCGTACAGAATCATTATCTGCCGGCAGCCAAGTGTGATTAGATGGCACGATCTGCTCCTGGCAAACAACTATTTTTGTGACTGCAAAAAAGATGTGATTACCTAATGAAGGAGCAAATACTCGTTCATCAGTTAATTAGCAGCACCTTAAGCAGATCATCACTAACGTGCGTTCCTACAAAAACTTGTTAGCGATGATGTGGCCAGCGTAATACAGCCCTTGTTGGAAGTACTCCATAGTATAGAGACTTATTCGCAGTTCTCCATGGGAAACGAATATGCAAAGTGGTACCTACCAAGGAAGAGAACCATCTCGCCAGCACCACCTTTTTTGAAGTGGCTCCCTACGAGTCAAAATCCAGCTTAACAACAAGCCTTGGGATTTAAAGGGCATCTGTCAGCAGTTTTGTACCTATGACACTGGATGACCTGTTACATGTGCGCTTGGTAGCTGAAGGCATCTGTGTTGGTCCCATGTTCATATGTGCCCGCATTGCTGCTGAGAAAAATGATGTTTTGATGTATGCAAATGAGTCTCTAGGAGCAACGGGGGCGTTACCATTACACCTAGAGGCTCTGCTCTTTTTGCAACTGCCGCACCCTATGCACTTTGACTTTAGGAGAAGTCAGGGCAAGGCATGATGTAGTTTACACTTACCTGACCCTGTCAATCAAAGTGCAGAGGACACAGCACTTGCAGAGAGCAGAGGCTTTAGGAGTAAAAAGGGCTCATTTACATACAGTACAGACCAAAAGTTGGGACACACCTTCTCATTCAAAGAGTTTTCTTTATTTTCATGACTATGAAAATTGTAGATTCACACTGAAGGCATCAAAACTATGAATTAACACATGTGGAATTATATACATAACAAAAAAGTGTGAAACAACTGAAAATATGTCATATTCTAGGTTCTTCAAAGTAGCCACCTTTTGCTTTGATTACTGCTTTGCACACTCTTGGCATTCTCTTGATGAGCTTCAAGAGGTAGTCACCTGAAATTGGTTTCACTTCACAGGTGTGCCCTGTCAGGTTTAATAAGTAGGATTTCTTGCCTTTATAAATGGGGTTGGCACCATCAGTTGCGTTGTGGAGAAGTCAGGTGGATACACAGCTGATAGTCCTACTGAATAGACTGTTAGAATTTTTATTATGGCAAGAAAAAAGCAGCTAAGTGGCCATCATTACTTTAAGAAATGAAGGTCAGTTAGTCCGAAAAATTGGGAAAACTTTGAAAGTGTCCCCAAGTGCAGTCACAAAAACCATCAAGCGCTACAAAGAAACTGGCTCACATGCGGACCGCCCCAAGAAAGGAAGACCAAGAGTCACCTCTGCTGCGGAGGATAAGTTCATCCGAGTCACCAGCCTCAGAAATCGCAGGTTAACAGCAGCTCAGATTAGAGACCAGGTCAATGCCACACAGAGTTCTAGCAGCAGACACATCTCTAGAACAACTGTTAAGAGGAGACTGTGTGAATCAGGCCTTCATGGTAGAATATCTGCTAGGAAACCACTGCTAAGGACAGGCAACAAGCAGAAGAGACTTGTTTGGGCTAAAGAACACAAGGAATGGACATTAGACCAGTGGAAATCTGTGCTTTGGTCTGATGAGTCCAAATTTGAGATCTTTGGTTCCAACCACTGTGTCTTTGTGCGACGCAGAAAAGGTGAACGGATGGACTCTACATGCCTGTTTCCCACCGTGAAGCATGGAGGAGGAGGTGTGATGGTGTGGGGGTGCTTTGCTGGTGACACTGTTGGGGATTTATTCAAAATTGAAGGCATACTGAACCAGCATGGCTACCACAGCATCTTGCAGTGGCATGCTATTCCATCCGGTTTGCGTTTAGTTGGACCATCATTTATTGTTCAACAGGACAATGACCCCATACACACCTCCGGGCTGTGTAAGGGCTATTTGACCATGAAGGAGAGTGATGGGGTGCTGTGCCAGATGACCTGGCCTCCACAGTCACCGGACCTGAACCCAATCGAGATGGTTTGGGGTGAGCTGGACCGCAGAGTGAAGGCAAAAGGGCCAACAAGTGCTAAGCATCTCTGGGAACTCCTTCAAGACTGTTGGAAAACCATTTCAGGTGACTACCTCTTGAAGCTCATCAAGAGAATGCCAAGAGTGTGCAAAGCAGTAATCAAAGCAAAAGGTGGCTACTTTGAAGAACCTAGAATATGACATTTTTTTCAGTTGTTTCACACTTTTTTGTTATGTATATAATTCCACATGTGTTAATTCATAGTTTTGATGCCTTCAGTGTGAATCAACAATTTTCATAGTCCTGAAAATAAAGAAAACTTTGAATGAGAATGTGTGTCCAAACTTTTGGTCTGTACTGTATATTAAAACGTAATATTTTCTCAGCAATGCAGGCACATATGAACATGGGACCAACACAGATGCCTTCAGCTGCCGAGTGCACATGTAACAGGTCAGCCAGTGTCCTAGGTACAAATCTGCTGACAGATGCCCTTTAACAAGGGAATATAGCCATGCCAGATATTCATGCTTAGGCAACTGTTTTGAATTGCTTACCCCTTGTCAATAGAGAGTATTGTTGGAAAGTCAGATTTTGACTCATAGTGAGCCACTTCAAAGAGGTGGTGCTGACGAGATGGTTCTCTTCCTTGGGAAATAACTTTTTGCATATTCGTCTCCAATGGAGCATTGCCAATAAGTCTTCATACCATGGAGGACTTCCAGTATGCCTCCATACAGAAGGGTTTGTGCAGCCAGTACATATTGATGATGTATCCTCAGGATAGATCATCAATATCTATTCGGTGGGGACCCAACTCCCACCACCCTCACCGATCAGCTATTTGAGGAGGCGATGCTGGTACAAGCACTGCTCCTCTCCAATATTACACTGCGTGTCGTCTCAGAAGTCTCGGAGGCGCAGTGTAATAACAAATGCTTGTTCCATTCTCTTGAATGGGACTAGCACTTGTAATTACACTGTGCCACTGATGCAAGTGAGACGACCAACACTCAGTGTAATCTTAAGGAAGCAGTGCTTGGACGAGCGCCATCGCCTCTTCAAACAGTGGATTGTCAGGGCTGCCGGGTGTTGGACCTCCACTGATCAGATATTGATGACCTATCCTGCTGATATGTCTATGGCGAGCAGGAAGAGAGAAAGGAGATGGCACACGCGCACTACGCGTACCTTCCCTTCATACAGCTGATCAGTGGGGGTGCCGGGTGTCAGACCCCCGCTGTTCTGATATTGATGAGCTATCCTGAGGATAGGTCATCAATATTAAAAGCCTGGAGAACCCCTTTAAGGTATCACACTGAGCCAGCCAGAATCCTACTCCGTACTGATAAGTGACAATCCAGGTTGATGAAGAACCTGCAGAACTATTCAAGTCTTTGGATGATCAAACTAAACTGGTAATTTTGTGTCGGTGTATGCATCGGGAGCAGCTGCCATGACTGGATGGCTTTCTGGTTTAACTCATCGGATCTAAGAGGTTGCACCTGAATGTGAGTATACGCACTGTGTCATCCATAGAGAAATGCTGGCTAGCTGAAAAATTGCACCTGAACTTGTGTTTTAAAAGATGTGATTAAAGTAGGGCTGCAATGATTCATCGATGTAATGGATGCAAAAAAATCCTTGATGCAGTTTCCCTGCATCGAGGATTCGTTTAAATCACATGACCATGGATCATGAGTGAAGAGAAGCCTCCCATCTGCACCGCGCTGCCAGGCCCAGGGCCTTACGTGCACACATAGTCAACGCACTGGCTGACGCTGTGTGTGGCGTCAGGTCCTGCCCAGTGCATGCCGGGAAGTGGGAAAAAGATGTGGTCCGTCTCCTGCGGACTCCATGCCAGCGCACTGCCAGTAAAGTAAGTATAGGTTAGCAGGGCACCGGTCTGCCGGGGAGGAGGCTGATGGCGCTGGGGGACATGGATGAAAACGGCATGGAGGGGCTGATGGCGCTGGGGAAGTGGGGGACGGGACATGGATGGCATAGAAGGGCTGATGGCCCTGGGGGACATGGCATGGAGGGGCTGATCTGATGGCACTGGGGGAGTGGGGGACATGGTGGATGGCATGAAGGCACTGGGAGAGGGGGGCAGATGGCATGGAGGCACTGGGGAGGAGGACATGGCAATGGATGGCAAGGAGGGGCAGATGGCACCGGGGGAGTGGGGGACATGGCATGGAGGGCTTGGTGGGGCTGATTTGATGGCACTGGGGGAGAGGGGGACATGGTGGATGGCATGGAGGCACTGGGGAGGGGGACAGATGGCAATGGATGGCATGGAGGCACGGGGGGGGACATGGCAATGGATGGCATAGAGGGACAGATGGCACTTGAGGAGTGGGGGACATGGCATGGAGGGGCTGATCTGATGGCAGTGGGGAACATCACATGGCATGGAGGCACTGGGGGTGTGGGGGACATGGCAATGGATGCCATTGAGGGGCTGATGGCACTGGGGGAGTGGAACTGAAGGCACTGGGGTGGGGGAGAGCTGAAGGCACTGGGGTGGGGGAAGAGCTGAAGGCACTGCGGTGAGGGAGAGCTGAAGGCACTGGGGGAACGGAGCTGATGGCACGGGGGGAGCTGATGGCACGGGGGGAACTGATGCACTTGGGCTGATCGCACAGGGGGGAACGAAGGGTGTTGGGGACTGATGGCAGGGGGTCTGATGAGTTTTTATACAGGAAAACAGTCTGTTAATATTTTTTTTCTTAATACTTTACTCGATTAATCGTAAAAATAATTGGTAGAATACTCGATTGCTAAAATTATCGTTTACTGCAGCCCTAGATTAAAGTAATAAATAAAAGTGCATGCCCTTAACTCACGTCTCTTCGAGCCCTTGACTTACATTGTTTTTAGTGATGGATCCGGTTTGTTCCATTTCGATTTCACACAACCGCATCTTAACGGAACGGATTCATACTGATGTGTAATCAAAACTGAGCCATTTTGGTCATGTTTTGAGAACCTCTTGAGATGCCAAAACGCATATATGAGAGCAGCCTTACTTGTGTGACATATTCAGCTTAATCAACAAACTCAATCTGTCACTTCAAATTGGCAGACAAAGTGGCTGCATTAAAAGCCAAACTGGAATTGTGGGGACCGCAAGTGAAAATAGGGATATTTGACATGTTTCAAATATTAGCACGGATTTTGGAAGAGACTGAGCCTGGACCTTCATTCCCCTAACTGCTGCAAAATTACTTATCTCAGGTTTTAAAAGAGTTTGAGCGTTACTTTCCAACCACACAACACCCACAAACTAGGAAGGAATGGATCTGTGACCCATTTGTGAACAAGATTGGAGAATCAACCTTGTCCGTGCTGAGATCGCAAATGATGGTGGCCTTAAAAGTACGTTGGAGATGTCAAATCTTGCAACGTTCTGTATTAAAGTCAAGGCAGAATATCCTGAGATAGACACAAAAGCGCTGAAAACTCTGCTTCCGTTTCCAACATCCAAATTTGTGAAGCAGGGTTTTCTGCAGTTACAGCAACCAGAACGAGATTACGGAGTAGACTGGACAAATGGGTATTTTCACACTAGCGTTATTCTTTTCCGACATTGAGTTCCGTCCTAGGGACTCTATACCGGAAAAGAACTGATCAGTTTTATCCCCATGCATTCTGAATGAGAGCAATCCGTTCAGGATGCATCAGGGTGTCTTCAGTTCAGTCTTTTTGACTGTTCAGGATAGAGATTAAACCGCAGCATGCTACGGTTTTATCTCCGGCCCAAAAAATCTGAACACTTGCCGGAATGCTGGATCCGGCATATTTTTACATAGTAATGTTTTAGTGCCATTTCCGGCATTCAAAATACCGGAATGCCGGATCCGTCCTTCCGGTCTGCGCATGCACAGACCAGTAAAAATGTGAAACAAAATCGAAACGGATCCGTTTGTCTGTATGACAGACGGATCCGTTCTTGCAATGCATTTGTAAGACGGATCAGGATCCTGATCTGTCTTAAAATGCAATCAGTTGGCATACGTTTTATTCCGGCGACTGAACTGCCTGCCGGATTCCTCTGCCGCAAGTGTGAAAGTAGCCATAAGGAACACACTTCAGGTGTCATTGTCACCCATCACCCCTAGATGGAAACAAGCCCAGTGCTCCCACTGGTGATACACTCTCCCTGCACTCTCCCTATTCTATTAATCGTTTTCAGCAACACTGTCCCTAGCGCATGAGTGAGTTGAGTCATACTTAAATTATAAATGTAATCATTTATAAGCATGATTCAGTCAGCAACACTACCGCCCTGTGAGACAGTGACAGATCTCACACAGGTTAGAGGCAAGGAAGGGGTGGATAGTGCGGTCCACACCCCTATTCCACCACAGGTGAGACCAGCTGGAGGTACTCAGGCTGGCATAAAGCACCTCCCAGGGTGTCAGTAAGGGAGGAGTGTTACCAGTGGACAGAGGCCTGGAGGCTCTGGGAGTGTGGTCTCAGCCGGGCAAGGCTGAGGGGCCACGAGGCTGGGTGGTAGCTTAGAGTTGGGGGTCGCAGTGATGCCTTGGAGGGTCGCAGGGCCATAGTCAGGCAGACTACTGAGCCTTAATCCCCCACAAGAGACATTGGACTTGAGACAGTGGGTGTACTGTGCTCTGTACAACCAGGAGGCTGTGGGACATTGGCTGGGACATTGGCTGGGATGTAATCTCTGCTCTGTAGTCTCGCGGAGGCGCAGTGGACACTGTAGTCTGCGCCCGTGCGGACTACTGGCACCGGCTTCAACTTGTCCACTGCGCATGTGCCGGCTCCCTGCGCACCCCGATCGGACCGGAAAATACTTTCTTTCTCTGCGCAAGTCGGTCAAAATTGTCAAAGGAGCGATTTCTGCCAGAAGATTCCTCCGCCTAGGACCGACCTGCGCAAAGAGAGAGTCTTTTCTGGTCCGATCGGGGTGCGCAGGGAGCCGGCGCATGCGCAGTGGACAAGTTGAAGCCGGTGCCAGTAGTCCGCACGGGCGCAGACTACAGTGTCCACTGCGCCTCCGCGAGACTACAGAGCAGAGATTACATGACATCAGGGATAGTGCAGTGAATAAATTAAGTAGTAGGCGGTGCTAGGCTCCGGATCGATGGGCGCGGCTGGGCTCCAGGAGATCGTGGGACAACCCCTTGGCCTCCTGACAGAGGTGATTTACATATGAATAAGATTGCTTTTTATAAGAATATAAGGCACACAGAGCATAAAACAGAGGTATCATTGTAAACGCTGCATGAAGACTAATGGGCACATATAAATATCTACATATCGTTAATCCTGGTGACAGAATCCCTTTACCCTCACAACATGTGTACTGTATATGTATATATTGCCTGGTGTTGCTGTTGATTTCTTTTGTCCTCTCTCTCTCGCTCCTCGTTCTTTCCCTTCTCGCTTACATTCCCTATTTCTCTTCCTCCTACTCGGGATCCTGTGTAGGATTAACCCCATAAGGATGAGGAATGAAGATTATGAGGCACAGAAGAAGCTCTTTGGAATATTAATCAGTTTAGAGCGTTTAATTCTGTTTGACTTTTGCAGACACATTTCTTATTAACCTTCTCTACAAAGCCAATTTTAGGCTGGTCGGAAGGGAAAGATAAAACCTGTTATTCTTGTAATTAAAAAAGAAAATACAGACTAAGGTGCCCGAATCATTTCTCCCATACATAATGAAATTAAGGGAACGGCGTGCTTTAAGCGGAACATGTAGCCATACGTATTGGGAAACAGTAGATTGCTGCATGCCTTTGATGCGTCCTGTCATCCGTCTTTTATTATCCTGACATTAACGGTCACGGACTCTGTCAGGATTTCTATCTCCTTTTCCCCCAAAAAAGCTCAGCATATTCTTGCATTTGCCATCGTTCTATAGGGAAATGCAGCTAAGCAATCTATTCTGTTCTGGAAATAAAGAATAAAGGTGAATCAATACAGGACTAGCTTAGCACATGCGCGTGACCGCTCCATTCGTTCTTTTTTGGACTGCTGGAGATAGCTCGTCTTTAACCAGTACTCGACTAGAGATGAGCAAAGTTTTGAAAAATTCGATTCAGCAACTTCGCCGAAGTTAGCCAAGAAATTCGATTCATTCCGAATTAATTCATCATGAATCGCTATAAATTAGGTATACCCGTACATCACGATGGCTGAATGTCGGTTGTACAGCATTATGGGTGATCTTGCGTTCCCGGGGTTCTTACTTTCCCCTTGTAACTCGCTTAGCCGCCATTTAAGGAAAAAACGATTTGTTATCATGAAGCACAAGGAAATTTGGGTTTGCTGTGAATCAAAGTTTTCCTAAACTTTGGACTGAATTCCACTTTGAATGCTTCACTTTGCTCAACACTATACTCGACCACCGCTCCTTTCCAACAAGGTAACACGACCCCCCGTTCTCGGGATCAGTGTCGGCCCAGCAGTCAGACCCCGTCTATTTGTCTTGGGACAATAGTCTTCTGATGACGATTAGTGAGAGTGTAACATTATTATTTGCTGTGCAGTTGTAATCTGTAAAGGTAAACTATAATTTGGGAAGAACCGTGAAGAAGCTTTACGTATTTTCAGTTTAGGTTAGTAGACTGTCCTCAGGTCCCTCAGAGCAAAAGATACTTTTTGTAGTCACTCTCTGTTCTCTGACTTAGGGCTAATCCACAAAACTGTAGGTATTTTGCTGTCCTACAATTGCGGATATGCAAAATTTGCATTCCTTCCATGTTGCATAGGCAACAAGCATATGGATACAGAAATCACGCAATCATCTTCTCCTAAAGAAGCCTTTGAGATCCAGCCCCCAGGCTGGGTCTCATAGGCAGGCTGTCAGTGTATTACAGTCAATGCATTACAATACACATGTATATTACATGCATTGTAGAAGAGATCAGACCCCCAAAAGTTTAAATCCCATAGTGGGAGAAAAATAAAAAGTGTTTTACATAATAAAAAATAAAAGTTTCAATAAAAAAAAAAGCCCCTTTCCCATAATTAAGTCATCTAAAATTGAAAAAAAAAATTATTAAAAATAGACATATTAATTATCTCCCCATCCGGAACGACTCGCTCTATAAATATATCACATAATCCACCCCGTCAGATAAATGCTGTAAAAAAATTAAAACTGTGCCAAAACAGACATTTTTGTCACCTTGCCTCACAAGGTGTAATACCAAGTGATCAAAAAGTCATGTGTACCCCAAAATAGTACCAATGAAAATATCACCTCATCCCGCAAAAAATAAGCCCCCTGTTATCTAAAAATATAAAAATTATGGCTTTCAGAAAATGGCGATACAAAAACATAATTTTTTTTTTATAAAAATGCTTTGTGTAAAAATAGTAAAACGTAAAAAAAATATATAAACTTAATATCTCTGTAATCGTACTGACCAGCAGAATAAAGATAACATGTCCTTTTTCCCACATGGTGTATGCCGCAATAACAAAACCCAAAAAGCAGTGACAGAATTGCTGCCTTTTGTTTATCCTGCTTCCCAAAAAGCTAAATAAAAAGTGATCAAAAAGTTGTATGTGCCCCCAAATAAAACCAATGATGATGGCAACTCATCCCGCCAAAAATAAGTCCTCACACAGAGAAAAAGTTATGGTTGTCGGAAAATAGCTGTACTGGTATCCCAGAAATTGTTCAATACCAACATGGTGCTTATAAACCAATACATCAAAATCTGTGCTGCAAAAGCCATATGGCGCTTCTTCCCTTCTGAGTCCTGCGGTTTGCCCCTACAGCAGTTTACGACTACATATCGAGTGTTGTATTCAGGAGAAAATTTACAATAAATTATGGGGTGCTTTTTCTCCCTATGTTACCCCTTGTGAAAATGGAAAATTTGGGGCCAATGCAACATTTTATTGGAAGAAATTTTTCATTTTTACAGCCAAGTGTTTATAAATTCCGTAAAACGGCTGTGGGGTCAAAGTGGGATCATTACTGAGGAATAAACAGAGGTCTCAGAGCTTCAGTCAGATTATGGAAGCTGTTTGACCATGAGGCTGTGTGAAGCCTCATCCCCTGACACGCTGAAGGCGTAAGTGAGATAGAGATGTTTTCTGTATACCGTAGCACCCAGATGGGCAGATGTTTATTTTGATGTTTATATGTTACGTGGCCTCATCAAGTGATGGATAACTTGGATGCCATGTATTGTGCGGAGTGGAAAATAAAGCACTGTTTGGACTTTAAACCCTCGAAGTCTGATAGTCTGTCATTGCCGACCCCTCTGTGAGTACACAATCCCTTACACTGTATAAAAGTAGAGCCATCAGAGTCCCTAGAGGTCTGCAGATAGGGACCAGTGTTTAGTAGAGTGGCCAGATGAAGACACTGAGACGGGGATTCCCCGCCCAACAACTGAGCCACCAGCGCTTTGGCCAAGGTACCAGTTTTCTGAGAGAGAGGGATAGCGAGCGCAGGCCTTTCCTCAACATAGATCCCTCTTCTTCCAGGGAGGAGACTTCATAAGCCAACTTAGTGCATTGAGTTGAGTTCCTCCAGTAAAAAGCAGACTGGTTTGCTGCAAACCCTGACCCATTGGGGAGCACCATGCCTTACCATCCCTTCCAGAGACCAGCAATACGTGGTGGCACCCCAATGATGTCCAGTTCAAACCTGGCCACTGCACTTTTATATCATCATTCTGCCTTTGTTATTGGCCTGGCATGGTCCTGTGTATGAGAAGCCTAAGTGAAAGGGTTTAGACCTTCTATACAGTGCTATGGTCTTTTCATTTGAAAAATCTCTGGTGATCTGAGCCCAAAAACTTCTTCTTTGCCATTCATTCTGACATGTCTCTGGTGTTTTTAGTTGACGGTCCCCTTTAATATCTGTGATCTTTCTTCCTCCCGGTGCTGTTAGATACATCTCAGTTAGTTAAACATACTGTTAGTTTGGTAAAACTGATAGCTTGTACATACAGGGAGCACAGATGGCTAAATACACATGCAATTAGTTTACCCGTCCCCGTCTTACTCCCTCCCTGCTCCACTTACAACATTTACTTTCTACTTACATTATATAACAATTAGGTCCCTAAACAAAGTCGCCGTATTTGCCAAAAAAATAAATAAATGTTGGAGAGAGCGCCTCATTTGACTAAGAATTACAGGATATTTGATAAGCTTGTTTAAAAATGGAAGTATCCAAATATAATGGTAAACATCTCCTCTTCCACATGGACTGAGGGAGGATTTTCCGCACTGGCTTACACAGCGGGTGATAATATTTGTGAATGTAATGTAACTGCTCTGAACCTTCACTGTGCAAATATTGGAATCTATTGCAAGTCAAAGACAGGGAAAGAAATCTGGGATGATGCCGGTGTATTTGCATTGTCCTAATTAGCTTGATTATGTTTGGTTGTATTGCTTTTGCGGGCAGGGTGCTTGTTTAACCCTTTCTTTGCTGTAAAACCATTATTTCTGTAATAGAACCCTGACTGTGGCTCTCTCATGGCTGTAAATACTTCATGTCAGTCTTGGTTTTAGTGCAAATGATGTGTGCCGAGAGTTCTTCTTACTTGCTCGTATCATTATAGGGACGAGTCGTTACCTTACTTTAAGGGTCTTCTTACTGGCCATCGAAACACATGCAAAATGACTGGGGAACAAAGGATTATTACGATCGTTGATCCCCCATTCACTTTGCATTTTGTCAGTAGCACATGCCCGGTTTTAAACAAGGCGACGTACTGCTGGCAAGCAACAATTTTAGGTGCCACGCCAACCATGATTGTTGGCCAGCGTTTTCCCCAATAATTGGCCCTAAAATTGGGGGCGGTATAAATAATTTTTAAATCACAGTTTACATTGTATGTCTTTATTCCTTCAGAGATATACGGGAAGAGTAGCAATGAGCGAACTTCTGTTTTAGAAGTTCGCATTCAAGTTGGGGTTAGCCCAGAGTTGCGTTATGGATCCCGTGACCACAGACCACAATTCTCTGCTAACCCCAAGCTCATCACTAGTCAGGAGCATTCCTTTGTATATTGCTTCAGCATATGCCACTGTATTGCCATAGCATATGTCACCCATTGGCTCCAGTGGGTGACATATGCGTGGTATATGTTATTTTTCACTGTGCCCCCTCTGTATAGGAAGGTGTAGCAGACTATGCCTCCTAAGAAAAGGACATCATTGTGGTATCTACTGGTACATTGGGGACGAATGGAAACACTCAGTGTGTGCATATTATGAACAGACCCTAAGGTTGACATTTTGGTACAGCAAATAACAGTATATGAAATATTTTTATAACATAGGTGCAAACGTTTTTTTTTTCTTTTGTTTTTTGTTACAGCACTAGTGAGAGAAGTGTACTGTGCACAGCGTGAAAGAGATGAAGCAATTATGGCGCGGCTTAGACTGGCTAATGAAGAGAGGGATGAGGCTCTTCTCCGTGTCCAGCAGCTCCAGCAGTACATCAGAGAGTAAGAAACATAGGGAGTTAGTCTGATTGGAGTCGGGAAGGAATTTTTTATTCCCCTAAGGTGGGGAAAATTTAGCTTCTACCTCACAGTTTTTTTTTTTTTGCCTTCCTCTGGATCAACTTGCAGGATGACAGGCCGAACTGGATGGACAGATGTTTTTTTTTTGGTCTTATGTACTATGTTACTATGTTATATGTTACTATGTTAAGATCTGCGGTTGATGCTGATTTGGCTGTTTTTGTCTCCACATTTATGGGAGGAGCTCTAGTTTCGTTTACAGTACCTGTATTAAGGACAGGAAGCCAGTATAATTTCAAAATCACCAGTTATTTCTCTTGTGGATACTTTAGTGGATACTGCAGTTAGTGATACACTGTGGACAAAAGTACTGGGGCACCTACACATTAAACCTCCGGGAGCTATGATAACATCTCAGTCTTAATCCATAGACATTAAGATGGAGTTGTTCCCCCTCCTTGCAGCTAAACTAGCTTCTCTTCATCTGGGATGTCTGTTTACAAGATTTTGGAGTATGTCTGTGGGAATGTTAGCTCATTCTTCCTGAAGAACATTTGTGAGATCAGACACCGATGTTGGACGAGAGGGCCTGCCTCGTAATCTCCATTGTATTTCATCCCAAAGGTGTTCAATGGCGTTGAGGTCAGGGCTCTGTGCGGGCCAGTCATGTTCTTCCTCACCAAACTCATCCAACCATGCCTGTTTAGACCTTGCTTTGTGCACTGGGGCACAGTCATGCTGTTACAGAAAAGGGCCTTCCCCAAATTTTTCCCACAAGGTTGGAACTATATAATTATCCAAAATGTCTTGTCATGCTGAAGTATTACGATTTCCCTTCAGTAGAACTAAGGATCCTAGGCCAACCCCTGAAAAACAAACCCACAGAATTATCCCTCCTCCACAAACTTTACAGTTGGCACAATGCAATCAGGCAGGTAATATTCTCCTGGCATTCGCCAAAACCAAGATCCATCACTCCACAGAATATTTCCCAATGTTCCAGAGTCCAGTGGCAGTGTGCTTTACACCGCTTCATCTGACCCTTGGCATGGTAGGTGACATCCTATTACAGGACCACGCTGGAATTCACTGTGCTTTTTGAAATAACCAATTCTTTCACAAGTGGTTGTAAAGGCAGATTGCATGGCTTGGGGTTGGATTTTATACACCTGTGTCATTGGCACATAATGAAACACTTGAATTCAAGGATTAAGAGGTGTGCCCCAATACTTTTGTCCATATAGTGTACATTAGGTAGCCAAATGCTTATCTGACTTCCTTTCTGAGTGACCACCATTTCTGCACATGTAAGAGTACAAGTACTGAAGTTGTCGCTGAAAGTTCTGGCTGTAGATCTGTAAAGAATAAATCAAGGCAACTGGACTTACTGTAGATTTCTTGAAAACGTTTCACTCGTTCTTCCAACGAGCTTTCTCAATTCTGAGTGATTGTACAAGAATTCTCTGGGAATAAATATGTAACTGAATCAACATCTGGTAATTATACCCAGCATGGGGTCAAAGGTGTTGATTCTATTATCCTAATTGGAGTCAGTAGGTGATAATGCCCTCTCAGAAAAAGGCGTCAAGACAGCATTGCATGTGGCATATTGTCTGCCACATACAATGCTGTCTTGACGCCTTTTTCTGGGAGGTCATTATCACCCACTGACTCCAATTAGGATAATAGAATCAACACCTTTGACCCCATGCTGGGTATAATGACCTTTGACCCCATGCTGGGTATAATTACCAGATGTTGATTCAGTTACATATTTATTCCCAGAATTCTTGTACAGTCACTCAGAATTGAGAAAGCTCGTTGGAAGAACGAGTGAAACGTTTTCAAGAAATCTACAGTACGTCCAGTTGCCTTGATTTATTCTTTACAGATATACCATGACCTGGATAAATGAGAACGTTCACAGACTTCTGGCTGTACAGAACTTACAGTAGTTAACCTGACGGACCCCACTGTAAGTCAGTAGAATGAGGTGCCAGTGGTGGTCATTGTGTGAGAATGAGGTGCCAGTGGTGGTCATTGTGTGAGGAATCCAGCACAATGTCCTGGTTTCTGTTATGCGAAAAGAGAAAAGCAGGTCCAACTTACCTAAGCAAGCAACTTCCCAGTAGAAACATTTTTATTTGGGCAAACCGAGTCATCAGCTGGAAAGTAGCGCTAAGTGGGAATTCTACAGTTGTATGGAAGTTGGCAGCTACTGGAGGAAGGGTCTCTGATTTTATGGATCTGAAGCATAGTCTGGTACCAGGAGCTAAAAGCAACCAAAGAAACAAGCAAGGGACAATATAAAGTTACAAATCTCATAGGTGAAAAGCCAATAAAATAACCAAACGCACAAATGCCAAAAAAGTTTGAGGAAAGGAACATCTAGAGGGGTAATGTCATTAGACTAGCAGCGTGAGTAGTGCCTAACGTTCAAGAACTGCCCGGTATCTCAGCTCAGTTCATCCCCTGCTTTTAAAGATGTGGTGGCAGATACCACCAGGCCTATAGACCCTGCATGAGCATGTTACAGAGAGCAGTGTGTCCGGGTGGGGGAAGAATTTGTAGAGACAATTTAAAACCGCAAACTATGAAAAATTATACACCGACACTCTCACCTCATTCTATGATACTTTTGTACATTAAAATATAGGAAGCCTGAAAGGTCTTCTTTGAAATGAATGCGTATAATACTGAAAAATCCAACTTTAAAACCTGCTGCAGTCTGCGAGAGAACTGCAACTTGGCAAAAGATTTGTTTTCCAGCAAGACAACAACCATAAATATAATAATAGCTTAAGAAGAACTGTATTAGCCGCTGTGGGTGACCGAATCTCAATCCAGTGTAGAATCTTTGGCAAAAGCTGGCCAGTCATGATAGTTAAATGTGGCCAACTGGGAAAAGGGGACTGGACACCATTTTTATTAGAATCGGTGGAGTCCCAGCAGTCAGACTCCTATCTATAAGACATTTATGATATTCATACACCTTATTAAATTGATGAACCTTCTACTTGTAAACCCCTTTAATGTCGCTAACACATAAAAGTCCAAATGGTTAAATGATTTTTCAGGCATTTTCTGTGAACGTGCAGATTTTCCCCACTTTAAACGACCTGCTTTTCGTGTTTTGGCATCAGGATACCCAGCGCTTTGTTCATACATGTAGGTCTATAAAAGCATATGGAAATATTGACATGAACCTACAGACGTGTCCCAGACAGACTAAAAAATACACACATTTACCAGCCCTGACACTATCAGATAAACACTCATATGCTGGCCATGAAAGATTGACAGTGCAGGAGACCAAGAAGATCACACACAAACAAATAACCTGACAGCCGCCATACGGCAGTATACTGGTGTACATCAGCCAGTGGGTTCCTCATCCTCACCCATCATCATGACTTACTGCATCGATATAGAAGACTCAGAATATAACTTTTCTAGTGGGTCAGTAATATTGAGTCACAGATAAACTATTCAGGTGACATTCACATTTCCCACTGCTGGAAAAAATGCATTACCCTGCTTTCACACCTGAGCGTTTCTCAAACGCGCATTTTACGCGCGTTTTTGTCGCGCGTTTTTATGCGCGTTTTTTGTAATAGTAAACGCGCGTTTGTGTGATTGACTGCAGTGTCCTATGGCCACAAACGCGCGTCAAAACGCCCCAAAGAAGCTCAAGTACTTGATTATGCGTCGGGCGTTTTACAGCGCGATCGTACGCGCTGTAAAACGCCCAGGTGAGAACCATTCCCATAGGGAAGCATTGGTTTTCATGTGTTGAGCGTTTTACAGCGCGTTTGAACGCGCTGTAAAACGCTCAGGTGTGAACTTAGGGTAAAGAAAAATAAAAAGAGAAAATGTGACACTTCAAAGGAACTTGCTGCAATCATTGCTATATGTCGGTATGACCTAAGGCTTTTCTTTGTAGCCCTGCAAAATAATGCAAATATATTTTTAAAAAAATAACGGAGAGCACCATTTTCTTTCAATTCTAGATTTTTAGGCTTTGTAGAAAATTCCTTGGTTATGTTCACACCTCTAAGTAAAAAATAAAAATATGCAATGAGAGAATGCAAATATCAATGCTCCACACGAGACGTAATAATCATCCTGAGAATAAAAATATATTTGTAAGCTAAGAAATACCTTTTGTTTAGGGGGTCAGGAGCACGTTTTTGGCCTACAGAAGGGTATGGCCAGCCTTCAGTTAGTAGGTACCCTGTGCAATACCTTCTTTTGACACCCCCTTTATGGTGTACCATACTGTGCCCAAATAGCTCTGCTCAATCAAACCAGGGGCAATCTCCATGTTTCCTCTTCAGTACGGAGAGGTGATGTGCTATGTTAAGATGGGGCACTGCCCTCGGACTGCCCTGGTTCTGATATACATGTCAGATTACACAGTTTATACATTTGTAGTCATTTAGTACTTGGATCATCACGCTTTTGATTTCTATAGAAAAGATTAATAAAATAAAAAAAAGAAAGAAAAATATAGATATTTAACAGTACTGCCCCCTAGTGGTCATGTTATGTGCAAAAACGACTTCACTTAAAATCCCTCAAAACGAGTAAGTGCTTCTGCCTCCTTCATACATTTTTCTACCAGGCACCAAAATCTCCAAACTTTTGTTTTATCCCTTGGAAAGCGTGGAAGTTTCAGAAGTCTCATGACTTGGGACAGACTGAAGCGCGTAATATTTCTATGGATCAGAGCAGTGCTTTATATAGATCCTTCCCCCAGTCTTCTGCATGGCAGGAATTATCTAAAAAAAAAAAAAAACGTAAGGAAGCGAAAACCCTAATTAAAAGAGAAACGATCAATAAAAACATGTGAAGAGCCTGCTTTACTAAACCGCCTCGGCACATATGAAGAACTGATCCCTGTAGCCATATATTGCGGTAAACATTAATAAGTTAACAGGCTGCAGCCGAGGAGAGATGAGCTCGGCATTATTGAAAGATACAGCAGAACAGCTGGCGCCGTAATGCGTCGGGAGTGGAGGGCGTCCCCTGAAGACACTCGCAGCGAAATTACTTCAACTCCCAAAGATTTGGAAAGAGAATTCATTTTGCTTCTGAATTGAGGAGCAAGTCTTTGGCCACTTAGCGCCTCTCTCTCTCTCTCTTGTGTTTTTTCACTTCACGACTTCTCATTGTCTGTTTCTCTCTTGTCTAGGATGGAAGATATTAACCCTAAAGAAAGTGACATGGTAAGCGCTCTCCCAGAGGGACTTCCCGCTACTTTTTGTTTTCTGTTCCTGGATTAGGCCCCTGCTTAGATGAGTCTGACATAGATGTCAGTAGCCCAGGAGCTACTCATTCTTCATTCAGTGTGTTACTGGTGGATTATACTCTTCTGTATAATAGATATCCAAGTTACAGAGGTGGCAGGGCTGAAATATTTGAACTTTTTGAGGTTGCTTGTTAGTTTTATTTCTTCTTATTCCTTTATATAGCTTCCACATATTTTGCAGCATTGTACAAAGATCATCATTCACCAAGTCCCCTTGGGTCTCACAAACTAAATTCCAAATTAACCTATCAGTATTTGACTGGAGTGTGGGAGGCAGGGGCAGATTGGCCATAGACCCTACAAGGTGGGCCGCCGAGGTACATAGCGATCTAATGCTAGGATGATCAATGCTAGGAACAACATAGCGATCTAATGCTACATAATGATCAATGCTAGGAACAACAGCCACAGGCTCCCTCCTGAACCCAACTGTATCACTGTCGGTGATGCAGTTGAACACTGTGGTGAGGGCAGCAGTATATTGTGCTGCACTGCGATATTTGCTTCTGCTGGGACGGTATTTTGTGCTGCACTACAGTTTTGAAGGCCCGTCTACTTCTAATGTCCCTGCCTACTTGTGGTCCCCCACTTTCTGTCAATGTGGACCCACCTACACCATGGGACCACAAGAAAACATGTGAAGAACATACAAACTCCATGCAGATCTTGCCTTTGGCCCAATCCATACCCAAGGCACCAGTGGTACCCACTGAGCCACCGTGCCCAAATAAAAAAAAAAAAACTGGAAACTCCCCCCTTACCTGTAAATATTCTGCCATGACCTGACTTGACCACTGTTAACCCTTATCATGCTTCTATAATCCCGGTTCCCAGCATTCAACCTGCATGTCATATATTTTGCAGTAAAGCTCAAGTCAAGTGCATGCTTAGTATGATAAAACATGTGCAATTGTACTGCACAGGCACAAAATGGGCATCCCGATCAGACGCGTGAACCAACTGTGTGGTACCATAGTGTGCCGTTCAGAGGGAAGCACCTAGTGGGGCTGTGACCACCAGTAGTAAAGCAAATGGTCATGTAATCCACCATGGAGGTAAATAAAGATGGATAGTCCATATAAAGGGCCCTGATGCTCTCTACTATACAGCTTTCCCTTCATTTCAAGATCTCTGAATGTTTATATCCAGAATCCAGGATTAAAGGGCTGAAACGTTACCACTAGACCTGGAACAAAGTCTAAGGTGGATCACCATAGAACCCCAAGAATGTGGTTTTATGTTTGCTTATGGTTCATGACAAGGGAGACGGGTATATTCACTGATCATGTTTTCTTCAGACTCTGCAGGAACTGCTTGATAAACTGGATGAAGCTGAAGATGGCGCAGACATTGTGCAGAACGGGGATCTTATTTTACAGCATATTAAGAGGAGTCAAGAAAGAAGAGAGCAAATCACTGCGGAGGAAATGGGTGCAGTGATAATAGAGCGGGACACGGCGCGCGCACAGGTGAGAGGCCATACTGGGTTCATTTCTTCTGCCTTTTAGAATTTGTATGTATATGATTTGAAGAGGACCTGTATCATCACTGTAATCATACTGACCCACAGAATTAAAGTACTGTGTTATTTTTACCGTACAGTGGCCCACACTTACCAATGCCAGTGCCCCTAGACAGTGTCGTAAACTGTGCAAAATTGTGGTGCAGTTTGGCTAATTTTTGGTGCAATTTGCCAAGTCTAGTTCTAGTGAATGCCATAAAAACTAAACCCAAAAAAGGATGGCGCTATTGCCATTTTTATTTTATTTTTTCAATTCTACTCCAGCTTCCCAGTGTTTCGTATTGAATAGTAAATGGTGCCATTAAGACATTTAACTTGTTCCACAAAAAACAAACCCTCTGTACGGCCATGTGAACAGAAAAATATAAATGCGAAGGACTTTGGAAGGCAAAGATTAAACAACAAAAATTGAAATTGGTGCAGGAAGAGTTGTTCGGTGTTCCCCTATCTGTTACATATCTATTTTTACAACTTTTTAAATGTAACTTATTTCCATTTGCATCAGCGAATGAAATAGTCAGAAGCTGAAAAACTGTTCTCATCAGTTCTAATTAACACATGTGACTTGTGACAAGAGAATTCACACATACTACTATGTTAGTGGGACATAATTGGGAGAGGTTTTCAACTTCTGGTTGAAAGAAGACTGTTTCCATTCACTGATTGTATGCACACAAAACAAGCACTACAAGGAGGAGCCATCAACAAATCTATTTACTGCTTTTAATAGTTTATATATTCATTGCTGCAAGGACTGTGGATAGCTGCAGGGACAGAAAGTTTTAAGGGGTTGTCCAGAATTTAAAAAAATTGACCAAGAACAATGCTCACCTGGTCAGAGTTCTGCTGCTCTGGCGCTGCTGCTTTGCTGGTCCCCACTAGTCTCTGCTCACTTGTCCTGCAGTGATGACGTCACATACATCCACATGGGCGCTGCAAACATTAAAAAAATGAATAAATCTTTTTTTAAAAGTAAGAGACAAGGGGACCTAAAAGTGTCATGGCCAATTGGAGCACTTCCGATTTGGGTAGAACCAATTTGGCCGAATAAAACCAAAATCAACATTTTGAGTGATTCTTTCCTCTCTAGCCACCAATATGCCAGGAATAACTCTTCTTGCATAATCTCTGCCAATTTTTGCTTTGCTGCCCAGTCAGCAAGTATGGGTATGGTTATGGGGTGTGCCCCTGGTGCCTGAGTCACTGTGCATGGTGGAGGAAAGCTGGGCTAAGAGCCAGGCCAGGGAAAACTGATCATTGTGTCGCTGAACTACCAATCCATGAATGCACGCCAGTCTATAGGGATTATTTTTGCAGGGCCGGGCACCAAACTGCATCATGGCACTGGGTGAAAGAGTGTAGAATATAAAAAAAAAATCCTATATACTATGGGAAAGCAAAAATGTAAAAAAATAATTTTGATTATTGCAAATGAAAAATCCACGTCCAACTTGCCCTATTTTCCTCACATAGAAAATAGTTGTTCTTCTAATATGTTGACGAAACTAAACTTTGGTTCCGTTTTTTTTCATTTTCTGTTTTTATACGACCTGTTTGCCCGTTACAGGGTTAAAACCTTATCCCTCCCTCTACTAATCCAGAAATGTCTCAGATTCCCGCATCAGATTGACATCCCTGTTCCACTGCTCACAGGGCCCCGTTACTCTCCCAAGCTGCAAAATAGGGTCACAGATGCTCTCGCGGGTACAAAGCAACCTTAGAATTTGTAGTTAAAGGTTGCCAGCTAGCAGCTAACTGATTTCCCTTTCTAAGGCAATATAAACATTCACTTGTCTTCCTGTAGGCCCTGCCAAATTCCATAATTCCAGTAGCAAGGCAGCTTAAATGAGGCTGAATGTCGTCAAAAGGAGGCAGAATTACTGAATCAGTCTGTAGCAAGTCGTTAAAGGAGCAATTCCACCCAGCAGAGCAGAAAATAAGCTTCTGTAAATAATCTAATTGGCTTCCCTAAATAAATCCACCGCGCCAATGAGACACATTTCACTGCTTTGAAACACGCTGCACTTTTACCTCACTGTCAGTTTATATTTTGCTTTCAACTATAAGCCTCAGACCAAATCACTTATCAATTCTGTCAAGAAATGCAACTTGTGGTCACAGGCAAAATGCTAAAGCCTCGATTCCTTCACTGTCCATCTTTCTTCTTTAATATTCCTCCTGCTGTCTTCATCTCGTTTTATTTCAAGGGTATGTTATTTAAGGTAAAGCGCCACCATGGAAGCATCTTTTTAGTGTAAATCACAATATACCGCTGTTGAGACCACCCATTGATCAGTTGTGATCTGTGCGGAAACTAGGCAGCAAGCGCTCACTTTCTCTACAGTGCCACCACAGGGGAAATGAGGTATTACATGGTTTCCAAATCAATGGACTGTCCGCGTAAGGTGCTGACATGCTGGGTCCTCCAGAGTGGGTGGTGCTCTTTGTAAGTGCTTCCTAGGACCACTAAACCTACTGAATGCTATAGCTGCACAAGAAATATTGTTGGCCCCATATCATCTGCAGCATTTTCTGCATGATCCTGGCACAAACTGTGCTGCAGAAGTTCTGCAGAGAGCACAGGGGTGCAGACAGGGCTCAGCAGGGAAATAAAAATGTGAAAACATCCATTTTGGGCGACATAACATTTTTGTTTTGATTTGTGGATGCAGAATTTGAGTTTTTTATTTTTTTACTTTTGCATCCTGCTGCTTGGCTGCTATTTGAATGTGCTGCTGACAGGGCTTAGCAGGGAGGCTCCTGTTCCACCCAGTTGCCCTACATCCATACACAGGACAGTGAGGAAGAGGGGCAACATGACTGATCTTCTGAGACGGGAGAAGATTTCTTTATGTATTTCTTAGTTTAATTGTAATATGAGACCAAGTAGACTCAAAGGAAAGGAGAGGATTAAGGGGGTAAGTGCTGAGATGCTCTTTCTGTTTTATATATATATTTTAGTGTTCTGTTCAGAGATGAAGATCTGAGTTCGTTAAGAGAGGAAAGCTAATCCCTAAAGGCAGACATGCTCAACCTGAGGCCCTCTAGCTGTTGCAAAACTATATCTCCCAGCATGCCCAAACAGCCTACAGCTATCAGCCTAGCACAGGGCACTGTGGGAGTTGTAGTTTTACCACAGCTGGAGGGCTGCAGGTTGAGCATGCCTGCTTAAAGGAATTCTTTAGGAATACTGTTTTTTTTTTTTAGCAAGTGCCCGCAACCTGCCTCCATTAACAGAGGATTCAGGCCTACCTGCTCCCCACCGCTCTGTCCATGCTCCGGTCATTGGCTTGTTTTCTTCCGGTGCTGCATGGGCATTATGACATGCTCCGCTGAGGCCAATGACGGGCTTCCGCGGGGACGTGGCCAAAAGCAGCACATCACTGCTGAAGCCAGTCATTGGCTGCAATGGAGCATGTGACCATACCCGTGCAGTGCTGGAAGAAAGCATGCCAGGGACTGGAACATGGACACAGCAGAAGCAACGCAGAGGACTGTTGCAACGAGGATGAGGTAAATCTGAGTCTTCTGTTTTACGGAGGCATGCTGTGCATACACGCTAAAAAATCAGTATTCCTGGAGAACCCCTTTACAGACGTTATCCATACTTGAAGCCTACAACCTCTTTGGTCTTAACTTGTGCTGCAGAAAAAGAAAAAAAAACACTCCCCTGTCACTGCCAGTGAAGTATCGTTCAAGCCAATGTGACTTCTGAGGCCTGTGATTAGCCGCAGCGGTCATGAGACCAAGCCACTTTCTGGTCCTGCTGACCCAGAACCAGCCAGAAACGGTTTATGGGCATGGTGAGACCATGCAAAGGCAAGAGTGTTTTAGTTTTTTTATGGGGCAAACATTGGGACCAGAAGGGTTGTCAGCATCTAGGCTAGATAATTCTAATAATAATTTTTTTTTAATTTGAAAAACATATTTAACGTGATTCTGCCCTATTAATTGCAGTCCTACATGAATAGTACCGCTGCCCCAGACTCTAGATTACTAATCTGTATTGTCCATACAATGAGAGGACTCATGGGCACGTACGCATATTGGAGAGGACTCGAGGAGAATTCCTTGCATTGTATTCCAGCATTAGTTTGTGAGCACACAGCGGGGGAATGGGGGTGAGTACAGACATCTACAGTCAGGGGCAGTGGTACTCTTCATGTCGTACTGTTCTTACAGGGTCTGCAGGTGGTTCACCTTAAACTCCTTGAGTATTCTGCCATTCAGACTCTCTGCCGCTTTCCTCCCTAACCAAAAAGCAGGATACAGGCTGCTCTTTATAGTGTGAGTTACAGAGTGCTGTCAGCAGGTTATAACAGAGTGATGGAACTGCAGAGAAAATGTGGAAAATGTGAGTTCCCCTGCATTACACTGTCCTGTAATAGGAGCACCTCAAATGTGCTCAATAATTTATCTGATTTCTACTTAAAGGAGCATTCCCTTCTTAGACATTTCTGGCATGCCAATGCAATGCAGAGGGGATTCCATGCTCCCATCCGAACTACGGAGGCGGCCGATGGATGCCAGATCTAGACAGAGAATTAATAGAGAGGTGGCCACTAGGGATGAGCGAACCCGTGGAAGTTTGGGTTCGGCCGAACTTTAGGTCAAAGTTCGGGTTCAGGACCCGAACTTGACCCCAAACCTGAACCCCATTGAAGTTAATGGGGACCCGAACTTCACTTTATAATTTTCCGTTATAACATGGTTATAGCGGAAAATAATAGCATTCTTAAGACGGAATGCAATAGAGCAGACATGGCCAACCTGTGGCTCTCCAGCTGTTGTAAAACTACAACTCCCACCATGCCCTGCTGTAGGCTGCTAGCTGTAGGCAGTCTGGGCATGCTGGGAGTTGTAGTTTTGCAACAGCTGGAGAGCCTCAGGTTGGCCATCCCTGCAATAGAGTATGGCAATTTAGGGGTAAAAAAAACCAAGTCACCAGGTGGTGAGTGCAGTGATGTCATCGCAGGTCCTTTTGCAGGTCCTGCTGAAAGAAGATAGAAGACACTGTGGCAGCGCGATGAAGTGAGTTGTTTTGTATACCCCTTAATTGCCATACTCTTTTGCATTCTGTCTTAAGAATGCTATTATTTTCCGCTATAACCATGTTATAATGGAAAATAATAAAATGGCCCAGCTCTTTATTCTCTAAATTATGACCCTTTGATTAGGAAAATAGGAGAGGAGCTGGAGAAATGGTCTAACCTTCCACTATCCCTATTTGGAAGGGCGCATCTCTTGAAGATGATCAGTTTTGCTAGGCTTTTGTATCCGATGCAAACCATACCCCTACGTAGAAAACATCAAGATGTAGGCAAAATTAGAAGGGCCTTCATAAAATTTCTGTGGAAAAAAAAACAAAAACGCCCCAGAATTAGTTACGAAAAACTTTGTCTGACAAAATGGGAGGGTGGGATCCATTTACCGGATATTAGAAGGTATAATCTGGCAGCCCTGACAAGACATATTAAAGACTGGATATGGCATACCTCCTTCTCCTCTAATAGGGCTCTGGAAGCTGAGCTGGTAGCCCCGGAAGACTTGGTGGCCCTGCTGCACTCCAGAATTAGAGACATGCCCCCAGTAGTAAAACGATATACCTTGATAAGAGATACATCAGCTGCTTGGGGAGCAGTCAGGAAAGTGTATAACTTACCTATGTATATCACCCCCTATATGCCCCTGTGGACGCTCCCTGCTTTCCAGGCTGGGAGACAATCCTCGCTATTCCATAAATAGAGGGAGAAAGGAATTCATACTTTGAAACACATTCTAACCCCCACGGGATACAAATTGACTCCCCAGAAACAACTTCAGATTCAGTATCAGCTGCCATCATCTCATTTTCTGGCATATGCCCAGGTTAGTTCATATTGCATGGACCAGGCAAAAGTTTTGGGAGACTTGGATAGACTTGCCTGGTTTGAGGGCTTGATAGGCCGGGACAACTTGGCTGGTACATTGTCCGATTTGTATGGTAGACTCCAAAGTACCCACTCTATAGGGTTGGGTAACAAGGTATTTAGACACTGGGAGAGAGAACTCAAGGATGATTCGCTGACAATGAAGCTGAGGGCGGGACTGGAGAGAGTGAGACAGACTGTGACCTGTGAGGACTGGAGAGAGATGCAATTCAAAATCCTTCATAAGGCAACATATGCTTTTGATCTATCCTACAAGGATGCCCCGGCTCATTATATCAGAGCCTGTCCAAAATGTCAGTTACCTAAAGCTAACCTTCTCCATGGTCTCTGTGAGTGCCCGTCTTTATCCCAACTATGGAGTGAAGTAGTAGACCAGATCAAGGAGATATGGAATGTTGGATTGGATCTCTCTCCTCAACAATGTATTTTCCACTATATCCCGACGGACCCGGAGGGGAACTCCTCGCAGGTGATTGGAGTCAAGGGGATACATGTAATGCTATTGTCCACAAAGAAGAGTATTCTGAGACATTGGCTATACCCTTCGGTGCCCACTTTGGAGGAGGTTTTGGGCATAGCAAAACAGATAATGTATATGGAAAGATTAGACACAGAACAGTGTAAGGGTAGAGCCACAAAGAATTTCTTCAATAAATGGAGTAGTTTCATTGTAAAGATACTACCCCAAGATGAGATTAAGGAGTTGGTA
Source organism: Bufo gargarizans (assembly GCF_014858855.1). Lineage (NCBI taxonomy): Eukaryota > Metazoa > Chordata > Amphibia > Anura > Bufonidae > Bufo > Bufo gargarizans. The sequence continues at coordinate 46,908,672 of NC_058090.1, forward strand.
GCCCCGTTCCTAGACACTCAATGGTATCTCCTGGAAAAAACAAAGGGTACGCTTGGAAGACTAGACAGTGATTGGCCTGAGGGATGAGATAAGTTGTGAATTATGATATTCAGGTTTAGACAATAGGTGACACACATGATGAACCACAAGGAGCTAATTTTGTTAGTTAGGAATATTTGTTGATTTTGGGGGGGAGGGAGGTATTTAGTGCACAAAAAATTGAGAAAATGACTATGTATTATTTCCTATGTCTTGTCTATCAAGTAATTCGTAAATATGGAAATGTAATAGATTTTTGACCGGATGTAGTTGATTGTATCTACTGATATGAGACCTATTCCCATATATTTTGTTTGATGGGACATGTCAAGCCGTGTACAATATTGTCATTTTCTGCCAACAAAATTTGTTTAAAAAAAAAATGACCCGAAGACCGAACCCCGACTTTAGTGAAAAAGTTCGGGTCCGGGTACCCAGAATCGCAAAGTTTAGTACGAACCCGAACTGCTCATCCCTAGTGGCCACACATCTGCACGGCTTTGTTCATTTACTTTTATGGGAGTCGTGGCTTTTTTTAAATTGTAGAAGTGAATGAAGAGAGCCGCCTCACCAGGGCGGTACATTCATCTGTCAGACGACCGTGGCATTTCCTACTATGCCAGGGGCGGATGGAGAACTTAAAGTGGCCCTGTGGCCTAATGTTGTAGGTAGGTCCAACCTGGCAGAAGACGAGGCAACACAAGTAGGCAGGGCCAACACATGTAGGCGAGGCCTGCAGTACTGTAGTGCAGAACTAAATACCGCCTGAGTAGAACCACATACCAGCGTACAGCACAAAATACTGACCCAGCAGAACCAAATACCAAAGTGCAGCACAAAAAACGCCTAAGCAAAACCATAAACCACAGTACAGCACAAAATACTGCCACCTGTGCCACAGTACGAAACTGTATTCTTGTCCTGAGGATGGTAATACCATTGAATTCAGTAGCAGGGCACCTGCGGCTGCTGGCCAGGTGCATAAGTGCCTTCCTACATTAATTAATGCTGAGAGCATCATACGTAACTGGCTGGCAGCCATGAGGAGGACTTAGGTGGCCCGCTGGGTATCGGTCCTCCTGGAAATTTCCCTGTAGGGCCAGTCCACCCTGAGTTAGGGTCCATTAACACATCCGTATGTGTTTTGCGGATCCGCAAAACACGGACACCGGCAATGTGCATTCCGCATTTTGCAGACAAGAATAGGACATGTTCTATTTTTTTGCGGATTCGGAAGTGCGGATCCGCAAATGCGCATGCTGACAGCACATTCCGGCCCCTTTTAAAATAAATGGGTCTGCACCTGTTCCGCAAAATTGCGGAACGGATACAGGCCCATTTTGCGGACGTGTGAATGGACCCTAAAGTTTAAGCTGAGAATATGCATAGTGTATTCTGTGCATTTACCTATAGGTGGAGCTTCCCTTTAAAGGGTCACTAAGTTCTCCAAACTCTTTTGATACGTCATAGTAACTTATCAAAGGTTTTAATCGTCGGGAGCCTGAGAGCTGAGATCTCCACCGATCGCTAGAGCGAGAGGTGCTCACATAGCGTGTGCTCTCTCTCCTGGCTGCAGGAAATGAAATCAAGATGAGCCCATAGACTTTCTATTGAGCCCATCTCCTGCAGCTAAGAGAGAGAGAGCGCTATGTGAGAAGATCTAGCGATTGGTGGTCGGTCTCAGTGCTCAGACCCCCCACAGATCAAAACCTTTGATAAGCCACTATGACATTTGTAAAGTTTTTGGAAAGCTCAGTGGTCCATCTAATCATTTGTGTGTTTGTGTAAGGATTTATTCATACAAGCGCCCTGGGCAGAGGTGGTGCAGTGGTGCCTGCACACACTATTCATATAGACACTTTATGGGCATAGGTAGGTATATACTGATTGGGCATTCTGTAGTCTCTATTACAGGGCTGGCCCTCAGATCTTACCAGCGGTGGCTACTCGTCTTGGCCGTCCTGCTGGTCCGGTGGCACACGTCCTTGTACAGTGCACATCTATGTGTGAAGGCTCGTGCTCCTCAGACTTATAACGTGCTATAGAAAGCCATTCACAGGGTACTGCCTTAAGCTGGTTGAGTTAGAATTAATTTGTCGTTTCAGGGTGCTAAACCTTGAACCTATAAAGTGCTACATTGAAATCCTGTTAATCCTGCAGTCCGGGCCGTCAGTAGTCAGTGCTGTGTGTGTGAGCACTACAGAGCCGCACTGTGCTCCGGGATCGTGTTCAGGGGAGCCGCGTCTTAGATATCAGTCTAATGCAGGAAAAAGCCAGCATTTCGTATTTTCTTAGCGCCATAAATAACAGTCTAAAAATATACTGTACTTTGTATGCCCAAGTGGCCCGTTAATTAACCCTTTCAGTGTTTGCTTGCAGTCACGTGTATGCCAGGCAGTTTAACCACCATGCAGGGCAATTATGGTTGGAGTCAAGCAAATGTTGTGTCCAAATAAAGTTTTTCTTTTCTCCAGAATTCCTTCTTTTCATTATTCCCTATGATCCATATTTTTATCCTAAAGGGTTTGTCCCGTTTCACTGATTAATTGTCCTACTAAAACTTAGCTTTTATAATATTCAATTAAAAATAAGTCCCACATATGCAATATTAATAGACTGCGTATGATACATCTGGCTATAATAAACTGTATATGCAGATACGTATGTGAGGTACTATATATTGGATGAGGATACAGTTGGATTACTTCTTATATTTGCCACTCACGGTTTGTTGCATAAGAAATAGGCGGTCCTTCTTTCCGGGTATCCAGGCGTGTGGATGGCTCTGTGCGGTCCCCAGAGGTGGCTTGGTGTGCTGGAAGGTAACGTCAATGGTTGTTTAATACCTTGCGCTCTGGGTCCTGGGACACTGAGACAGGAGGAGTTTCCCTACGCAGCTAGTGTGGCCCTGCCTGAAAGCGGAGAGGTCTCCCGCCTAATTGCGGGAGAATCACCCCACTTATCGGGTTATCCTAAAGGGTTTGTCCCATTAATTCACTGCATCCCCTATCCACAAGTGTCTGATCAGCAGCATCCAACCTGAAATCACAGCGTTTCCCCATTTGAATGATGACTCTATTGGACTGTCAGACATAGCCAAGTCAGAGCGCTCAGCTATCTCCGGCAGCCTCGTAGAGTTAATGGGAGCTGCAGCACTTGTGTGTCTGAACATGGGCCTCCGTTCTGAGTATCAGAGGGGTCCCAGCAGCCATACCCCACCGATCAGACACTCATTCCCTATCCTGCAAATAGGCGATAATTAGTAGTGGAAATCCTTTTAATACATAAGTACTGGATATGACAGCTTTCAGCCATAATTTTATACTTTATGCCCTGTTCACTACATATTGTCCTCTTTACACATCGCCTCTTTGATCCCGAACCTCTAATATCGCCTCTCCCCAGTTAGCCTGAGTGGATAGCTACACATAGATTTGCAGTATAATTTACTGTGACAAATTCCCCTCTTTTGAGTTTGCCACGAGTACTTGGAGAGGACTACTTGCCAGCCTCTTGCCATGTGATTACGGTCCCATGTTGAATGTACCTGTTTTATGTAATAGCTGCATAGTTATATAAGTTCAGGTATTTTGCTGTCTTTTGCTACCATGTGGCTAATGGAGTCTGGCCTCTGTCCCTGGGAGATAAGTGGATCACTTCTCAATTGTCTCCAGGACAAAAGACTGTGTAGGACCGGTTTTGGGCAGAAATGCCATGAGTACAGCCAGGCCAAAGAGACTTTTACAAACTTTTGAACCCCTGGTCTAATTCATGCCATTTTGGGATGTTAAATGTCTATATGCACTATAAAGGGTGGGACATTGTATATTTGAGTGGTGATGTCTTTCCTATTGTCTCCCCGTGTGTATTGGCGATTTCCCTTTGTCCTGAGAGATAATTGAATTACACCTCGGTTGTCTCCAGGACAGAAGACATTGTGTATGTTCCTGCCTGTGATAATTATGTTAACCATCATGTGCCATAATTATATCACAGGCAGAGGGGAGGATTCTATGTGGGTTGTACCTTTGTGTTATTGGTTAATGTATATTTGTTGTGGGTGTCTCCCTTGCATGGGAGCAGGGCATAAAAGAAAGTGTAGTTCTGATTGCCTGTGTTGCTTCCAGTAAAGTCTTGTTCCAGCATTCAGCTTTGGCTCATGTATGGACTTATTTGGCGATACCAGCGATAATAGCGATTTATTGTTCTGTGGATTCTTTGGCTGTGCTAACCCCAAGGGAAGAAGGGAATACTAGATGGTGACACGGATGATACCGTCACATTTACTAAATCTGTTGAGTCGTGGGAGTCCTTGTCCCCTCCTACAAAGCCATGCCCACTTAAAGGGGTTTTGTACTGATGACCTATCCTCAGAAAAGGTTATCAGTATGTGATCAGTGGGGGTCCAATTCCCCTGCCGATCAGCTGTTTGAGGAGGCCACAGTGCTCTGAGCAGTGCTAGGGCCTCCTCACAGCCTACCAAGCACAGCACCGTCATTTGGATACAGGCTGTGCTTAGTATTGCAGCTCGGCCCCATTAATGTGAATGGGACCGAGTTGCGCCTAGGCCATTGAACATGACATCACTGGCCTAGGAACAGGCCTCTTCAAAAAGCTGACCGGCAGGGAAGCAAGGAGCCGGACCTCCACTGATAACATACTGATGACTTAGGCCTCTTGAGCACGAACGTGTGCGCCCCGTGGTCGTACACGAGCACAGTCCATGGGACAGCTGCAGTGGATTGCGGACCCATTCACTTTATTGGGTTTGCGATCTGTCCGTTCCACAAAGAAAGATAGGACATGTTCTATCTTTTTGCGGAACGGAAGTACGGGACGAAAACCCCACAGAAGCACTCCGTAGTGCTTCCGTAGGGTTCCGTTCCGTGCTTCCTTTCCGCACCATTCCTCATCTCTGGATTTGCGGACCCATTGAAGTGAATGGGTCCGCATCCGTAATGCCCACGGAACGGCACCCGTAAATGCGGTTCACAATACGGCAACGGGGCGCACACGTTCAAGAGACCTTATCCTGAGGATAGGGCATTAGCATAAAACACTCAGAAACACATAGAAAACAGTGGCAAGAGCAGCGCAAAATTGAAAAAAGTTGCAGATTCCTTTGCAGATGAGTTTTGGCCTTACACAGATGAGCGCACAGTATGGGAGCAGTTGTGAACTCTGGAGGTAAATACAGTTGAGAAACCCCGGTGTGTATCTGGTAATGTTTTTCTGATCCTTGGTTTGATACTGTCCTGTCTCAGAGCCGGTGAGGATATCCGTCAGTGACCTGTTCAAGGTTCCACACTGGCCGCAGACATGAGGGAACTGGTCTCCAGATGGATCCCTGGGCAGTTGACCTTGCGTTGCATTGTCTCTGGACGGCTTTAGAGTGGTAACCATCATGTATCTAGTCTAGACATCTACACATTATCAGGCTGTGATGTAATATTAGAATAATAATAGCTATTTATATGTCGTGATAAAGCTGTCTGGAATGAGATGGAGTACTGATGCCTTATAATCCAGTGCAGATCACAGTAAGGTTTCTGCATAGGATCGGGGCAAGATTATTATTAGTTTTATTTCTAAAGCACTGTTACGTGTACATACATAACATAAGACAAAAAGAACAAGTACTATAAGCAGGAACTAACTGAGCGACATAGTGATTCAGAAGGGGAGAGGGTATCCTACCCGCAATGCTTACAATTTAGAAGGGAAGGAGACAGCAAATAAAAGCTGCTCAGGTCATATTGTAGTGGTAGCAGGGTTACTATAGGTTGTACGCATTTATGAAGATTTGGGTTTTCAGGTTGCTTTTGAAAGTTACAAAGTTGGAGGAGAATTTCATCTGTTGGGATAGTGAGTTCCAGAATATGGGGGAAGCACTTGCGATGTCCTAGAGATGATTGTGTGAGGAGCAGTAAAGAGGGGAGGACTTGCGAGGATCAGAGGTAATAGAAAAAGGGGCAGATTCCCTGGGGCCTACACTGGTTAGTGTCCTCTGCCACCTTCCTCAAGATGAGGCTCCAATTTCAAGTTGTGGCTTGAAAATGCATGCTAGGATATGACATCAGTTTCAGATAGGTCCCACCTCTGGGACCCGCTCGTATACAGAGAACGGGGCCCTTGATGCAAAGGACAGCCCAGTGCACATGCCCGGCATGTCCTCCATTCATCGCCATGGAAGTTACAAAAATAGTCGAGCCAGCGCACTGGGTATTTTTGTCCCATTGCCGTGAATGGAAGGTGGCCACACATGTGCGGCTGCCCTCTGTTCACTTCAGGGGTCCTGTTCTGGAGATGTGAGCTAGTCACAGATGTTAGACCCATACTTATCTGATATATCCTAGTGATATACCATCCATGTTCCATATAATGGGCACTGCCAGATACTTAGATGTCGCATGTAATCACTGGTGCTGAGGAGGACAATGAAGCTATTGCAGATCTAGTTGGAGACTGGATTTACTTTTAGGATTTGTGGTGTTTTTATACAGCAATAGAAAGACTGCATAAAAATTCCAACCCTGAAACCTATTTATTAATACTGTCCACCGTGACGTTCCCATATATGACCCAGCTACTTAGTAAAGGGTATGGGGCAGTCTTTTTTTAATGCAATTGACCAAGAAAACAATTACATTATCAAGACGATCTTCATAGGGCACTTTCCATATTGACATTACCAGAGAATAATGTGCTACTTGGGGTTATGTCATGACTATTAAAAAATAAAAATCAGAGATCATATAATACATGACAATCTCTTTCTAACAAAGCTAGAACCAGCCCTGTACCTCACATGGATCCAGAGATCTCCCCATTCATTGCTCTGCTAGATCTATATCAAGCTGACATCTCTAGGGGAGTGCCTTTTCTGCTGCAGCTCAGGGGGTGTGTCCATGCTCCACCTATCACAGCTCAGGGGGCGTGTCCATGCTCCACCTATCACAGCTCAGGAGGCAGTTGAAGAATAAAACTGAGCATGTGCGGCCATCTCAGTGAGCAGGTCAAAGAAATAATAAAAAGAACAAAGAGCAGGTGGTGCTATACAGATACATTATATTGAATAACTCAGTAGCTATACAAAAAAAATGTATTACATGCAATTACAAATGTATTCAGATCCAGGTGCTGGTTTGAAAACTGTAGAATATTTTTTGTGAGACAACCCCTTTAAAACAGTGTCATTGTGGTTTTCATTAGAAAATGCGTTGTGACCCATTGTAGCAGAACCACATCGGTTGACAAAGCCTCAGTTTTTTAGTTGCAGAAGGGATGCACTCCTCTGCTGAACCGCTACCTGAATGTGCGAACCAGGCGGTGACTTGCAGCTCTGTGGGTTAATTCTGCTCTATAATCCTGTGTCAGCAGCACTGCCATCCCTCCTGCGATAGGCTGCGAGCCGGCAGTGCTCAGCCGAGATCTGTCACAGCAAAAGACTATACAAATATGCAAACGAAAGCATGTCAGTGTATCAACAAATACAGAGGTATAAACTCAAATATTTGATGCTCCTTCTAAGCACATATTTTCAGATGAATAAAAAAACAAATTACTACAGGACGGATAAATATTGACACTCGTCCTTCGAAAGGGAAAAAACTCAATCCAGGTTTCCTTTTGCCAAAGTGTGTGTATGTTTGTATTCACTGCCATGATATAGCGGAATCCCGAGAAGATCACACGTCCCAGGCCGGCCTTGGCACACCGGCTAAAGGATTTCCATCTTATAGTGCAATCATACGGTCATTTCCTGCAGGACTGCTGAGGTGTGAAGGCCGCTGTGACATGGGCATGCTTTGCTACAGGGACAAAAAAAATGCTTTGCTGTAAAAGGATGTGACGTAAGCTTCACTCTGCTTCTCCAGATACAGTCACTAAAGCAAAGGATACTGTGGGAATAGATATGGAGGATGGAAATCTGCCTGAACACCCCCTGACCATGATGTCATCAACATGGTCGTAACTGTTTGGGTATCAGACATAGCAGGGCTATAGGGCCCACTTCCAGGCAGGGATGAGGCACAGATTGGATGGACCAAGGAAAAAACTTCAGCCTTGTACTTTTTACATGTACTATGCTGTAATGTCACCGTCACTATTCTTTCTGTGCTATGACATCACTGTGCGTTATTGCTATGTTGCGATGTCACTCTCCTTTGACTTCATGTACAGTATTCCTATAGTATGACACCATAATATGAGTTTTTTTTTTTGCTGTGCCATCACTTTCTGCATCATTTCTATGCTGTGATGTCACTGTCCATTATCCCTCCTTCATGACATCATCTTTCCTGTGCTGTGACTTTTTGTATTATGCATTACTTTGCGCTGTGACATCACTATGAGCATTATCTTTGTTTTATGACATCACCAGGAGCAGTATCCCAGTACCCTGACATCACTGGTTGCATGATTCCTTTGCTGAATGGAATATTCCTGCACTGTGACATTGATAGAGATAGCTGATTATTGTTCAAAGTTGTCTGGGACTTCCTAGAGCACTATGACCCCTTGGTTGTTTGCCCAGCTACAGAGCCATGCTTATGGGTATAACTGTGCCAGGTACTGCGGCTTAGTCCTGTTCACTTCATTGGGCTGAGCCGCAGTAGCTGGAAGGCTGTGGCCACGTCACTATTTACCCAGGCACAGCGCCAAATGTAGAGGTGTGGCTGTGCCTGGTACTGCAGCTCAGCCAGAGCTGTAGTACCAGACATAGCCACACCTTTACATAAGGCGCTGTACTTGGGTAAATCGTGACAGGCCCATGAACATTTAAGCACTCTGTTGATTAATGAAGGTGGGGGGAGGGGTCTCGTGATCATATTGATCAGACATTGATCATACATTGATATCCTATCCCAGGGATCAGCAGCCTCTTGTACTCCAGCTGTTCTGAAACTACAACTCCCAGAATCCTCCTTTCACTTCTACGGGAGTTACAAGAACAGCCAAGTAGGTTTTCATGCTGGGAGTTGTAGTTTCACAGCAGCTGGAGTGCCGAAGGTTGCTGATCCCTGTCCTATCCTAAGCACTTTCATCATTGTGCACTTAAAGGGGTATTCTGGTTAGAGAAAGTTATCCCCTATCCACAGGATAGGAGATAACTATTAGCGTGGCGGTCCTACTGCTGGGCCCCCCCCCCCCCTTTACCAGAACGAGAGCCCCGTACCCCATGGAGCCCCCCTAAAATGGAACGGTGCTCGGAAATGCATGCCACCACTCCATTTATTTCTGTGGGAGATGCGGTGATAGCCGAGCGCTGTACTCCGCTATTTACCGTGCGTATCTCTGACCAGCTACTCTGTCCATTTCTGGGGGGCTAGGGCCCCCATTATTGTGATTGGTAGGGGTCTCAGTAGTAGGAACCCCACCAATCTAATAGTTATCCCCTGCGGATAGGGAATAACTTTCTCTAACCGGAACGTACCTATTTGTGTGGTGATCTGGTAATTGATGAGGCTCACTTCACACTATACCGGGGAATTGCATGGCAAATGCAGAGCCCTCATTCGTATTTTTATTGCCTTATATGCAAGCTTTTTACTATGCCAGAGCTACTTTGCCTTCTGGTAATTCCCTTCCATATCTACGCTTGGACGCGGCCAGCGTGTGTATACTTCATAAGCCGTGCGCACCATTGATTAATGATAATGACCACTTAAGGCTGTGGCAGGTAATTCACCGCTGCAGCCTTGTTGTCGCTGTCTGTATTTGTGAGTGATGGGTTTGTGCTCTTTGATAGTCGCACACGTGCCGATGACTGTGTGTCCCTTGGATGGCGATAAGTCAGGTAAAGAGGGTGAACGAAGAAGAGCATATCAAGTGCATAGCTTAGTATGTCTGTCCATTTCATACAGTGACCGTACCGATACCTTGGTGATAACTGTGTAAAACTTCAGTTTCCACTTTGGGTGGTAAGGGAGAAAAGCCGTGTCGGTCCCAGTCCCTTCTTGTGCTGATACCTGAGGCTTGTACTCTCTATGATCTGTTTAGCAGTATTATATTGACATGGTGTTGCGGTTTTATTACATTACTGTGTGTATTGAGCAGATAATTGGTCACTGGATGGTGATATTTACTTGAGGGGCATTGTAGAGTATATTATTTCTTAAATGTTTGGTGGTGGCAGCCATAGTGTCTCACTGTTACAACATATCCCTACCATACAGAACATACATATAAGCCTATTTTTGCATGTATGATGGTGCTTCAAAGGGGTTATCCAACATTATATCAGACCTAACAGAATGGCCAACCCGCGGTGGTGATTGTACTTACCTGGTCCACTGTTCATCGCCCTGCTGCACTGATATTAACATCCGGTTTAATGGGGGATGAGGACAGGTGATCGCTGCAGCCAAATGCTGGCCGCAGCAGTGACCTGCTCCCCTTGCGTTCCAAAAAAGAAAGTGGAGGTCACGGCTGTGGTCATCTATTGGCTGCAGCGGTCACATGCAACACCCCCTCCCATCCAGATGTTGATATCAGTGCACCAGTGCAGAGCAATAGAGACCGAACCCAGCGGCGGCACCAGGTAAGTATGATCACCGCTGTGGGTCGGCCATTCTGTTAGGTCTGATATAATGTTGGATAACCCCTTTAAGCACCATCATATATGCCAAAAATATGCTTATCTGTATGTTCTGTATGGCAGGGATATGAACTGTAGAGGAAAACATCCTTGATGTTACAAGGTACAGGAAAGTAGGATCTTCATTCATGGCGCTGCAGCAATGGACTCTCAAGACAACTTCTGATTTACAAGACGTTTTTTAATGCGTGATACATTCCCTATGTGTTTTGGAATCAGGTGGGCATCACATTCCATTTATACACCTGAGGAAGGATGCAATTCGAGTCTGAAACTTGAAGTGTACGGTAGGTGCCTCCTTTAGCACTACACAACCAGGCGACTTCTCACGAAGACTCTTTTATTCCCTGGATTATGAAGTGCCCACTAAGCTTCTAACATATGTCAATGCTAAATGTCATTTCCCTTCAAAGGGGAACCCCTAAAAAAAGGGTTTTTAGTTTAAGTCAACGAAGATTAAACATTGTATAATGATAATATAGCGTACTTTGTGTTTCAGTCCCTTACTAATTCCTGGTTTGCTGTCACTGAATAAAGAACACAGAAAAGTATCTAGTGTAGGCAATCCCACTTCAGCTTGATAGCCTGGACTCTAAGCTAGTGTATATTTAACTACACAGGTACATTGGAGCAAATCCTCAGTGCAGGAGAGAGGTTTGTGTTCCAGAATTTAGCTCGCAGAACATTACCTTAATCTGTGGCAAGTGTTCAGCTCTGAGAAGTATTACATCTGTTTAGGTAAAGTACAGTAGCTAGAATGGGTGCCAGGTAGTAGTTGCACCAGGGTCGTGGACTCGTGGTATGTAACTGGGATCAAAGGTAGCCTTGCTGTATGAGGAGGTACCAGCAGTATACAGTTGCAAGGAAAAGTATGTGAACCCTTTGGAATGATATGGATTTCTGCACAAATTGGTCATAAAATGTGATCTGATCTTCATCTAAGTCACAACAATAGACAATCACAGTCTGCTTAAACTAATAACACACAAAGAATTAAATGTTACCATGTTTTTATTGAACACACCATGTAAACATTCACAGTGCAGGTGGAAAAAGTATGTGAGCCCTTGGATTTAATAACTGGTTGAACCTCCTTTGGCAGCAATAACATCAACCAAACGTTTCCTGTAGTTGCAGATCAGACGTGCACAACGGTCAGGAGTAATTCTTGACCATTCCTCTTTACAGAACTGTTTCAGTTCAGCAATATTCTTGGGATGTCTGGTGTGAATCGCTTTCTCGAGGTCATGCCACAGCATCTCAATCGGGTTGAGGTCAGGGCTCTGACTGGGCCACTCCAGAAGGCGTATTTTCTTCTGTTTAAGCCATTCTGTTGTTGATTTACTTCTATGCTTTGGGTCGTTGTCCTGTTGCAACACCCATCTTCTGTTGAGCTTCAGCTGGTGGACAGATGGCCTAAAGTTCTCCTGCAAAATGTCTTGATAAACTTGGGAATTCATTTTTCCTTCGATGATAGCAATCCGTCCAGGCCCTGACGCAGCAAAGCAGCCCCAAACCATGATGCCCCCACCACCATACTTCACAGTTGGGATGAGGTTTTGATGTTGGTGTGCTGTGCCTCTTTTTCTCCACACACAGTGTTGTGTGTTTCTTCCAAACAACTCAACTTTGGTTTTATCTGTCCACAGAATATTTTGCCAGTACTGCTGTGGAACATCCAGGTGCTCTTGTACAAACTGTAAACGTGCAGCAATGTTTTTTTTTGGACAGCAGTGGCTTCCTCTGTGGTATCCTCCCATGAAATCCATTCTTATTTAGTGTTTTACGTATCGTAGATTCGCTAACAGGGATGTTAGCATATGCCAAGACTTTTGTAAGCCTTTAGCTGACACTCTAGGATTCTTCTTCACCTCATTGAGCAGTCTGCGCTGTGCTCTTGCAGTCATCTTTACAGGACAGCCGCTCCTAGGGAGAGTAGCAACAGTGCTGAACATTCTCCATTTATAGACAATTTGTCTTACCGTGGACTGATGAACAGCAAGGCTTTTGGAGATACTTTTATAACCCTTTCCAGCTTTATACAAGTCAACAATTCTTAATCGTAGGTCTTCTGAGAGCTCTTTGTGTGAGGCATCATTCACATCAGGCAATGCTTCTTGTGAAAAGCAAACCCAGAACTGGTGTGTGTTTTTTTTATAGGGCAGGGCAGCTGTAACCAACACATCCAATCTCATCTCATTGATTGGACTCCAGTTGACACCTCACTCCAATTAGCTCTTGGAAAGTGTCATGAAAATCAGACACATGCCATTTTTGCTAAAAGAATGTGCAACTTTTTGTGATTTCACGTCATTCCCACCACTTTTGTAGGAAGGTGGAAAAGTGGGCGTGAAAATCTGGAGTAATATCTGTAGTCAAAAGTTTTTTTTTTTTTTTAAAGAGGCGCCTAATTTTTCAAACAAGTCTATTTTCACACTGGCGTTTTGGCTTTCGGTTTGTGAGATCCGTTCAGGGCTCTCACACGCGGTCCAAAATGGATCAGTTTTGCCCTTAATGCATTCTGAATGGAAAAGGATCCGCTCAGAATGCATCAGTTTGCCTCCTTTCAGTCTCCATTCCGCTTTGGAGGCAGACACCAAAACACTGCCTGCAGCGTTTTGGTGTCCGTCTAATGAAACTGAGCCAAATGGCACACAATTTAAGTCAATGTGGACGGATCCGTTTTCTATGACACAATCTGGCACAATAGAAAACGGATCCGTCCTCCATTGACTTTCAATGGTATTCAAGACGGATCCGTCTTGGCTATGTTAAAGATAATACAAACAGATCCGTTATGAACGAACGCAGACGTTTGTATTATCTGAATGGATCCGTGCATGACAGATCCGAACAAAACGCGAGTGTGAAAGTAGCCCAAGACGCAACGTCTGATAAATTTGATGCAAATTATGTCAACGTAGACTCAAGCAAAATTGACTTTAGAAACAGTATGAAGTGCAGAATATTTTATGATATGACGTGCACGCAGAAATCATTGTAAATGTTACCTTTTCTCTGGTGATGCAGAGGGTGCAATTACACCTGGATCCCTATATATGTAGAGTAGGGGGTCTACATGTCCCTCTGCCCAATAAGATCTACTATAGACAATGAGCACATCCCCATTTCACTGGGCATAGATGCCGCAATGGAGTCTGTAAGTACAGAGCCACATGTGCCAGCATTAGCCTTTGGAGAGGCAGGTGTGTACCGGAGCTCACGCTGGGGCCCGGGGCTCTAAACTGCAGCTCTGCTCCATTGATATCATATGTTAGAAGCCCCCAAGCAGCACACATTTAAAGGGAATGAGCTTCCCTTTCTCTCGTTTCATTTAACCACATCAGATTTAACATTAAATAAAATAAACACAGAAGCAGATTTCGGGGGCTGCCCAGAAAGTGTTGTCACTTAAACACCACATACAGTAGGATTCTCTGCCAACCGATCAGAACTTACTACACAGTCAGCGTTCCAGTTCCCGCGCTGGAGCGCCCCATCTGTCATCTGCTCATCCAATGGTTCCACATGAAGTGACAAGTCAGTGATTATGATTGTTATTTAAATATGGAAATAATAAATTTTTTGCATTTTTACTTTTCAGCTGCCATTCTGTATAGTTAGCATCTGAGCATCAACAAAAAGCGTTCATAGGTGAGGAAGTGTTCCCATGAATATACATATTTTTTTTCCCACCACAGGAAGTGTAGACACATTGCTAGGGTATTCCATCACTAATGGATCGGTCAGAACCCCCATGTAGGAATAGGTTTTGTGCCGCCTTCCAACCAGACAACTCGTATCCTTTGTGCCAAGAATCTGACTAGCCTTGAGCTGCCATTGTCTCCACATTGACTGGCAACTTTTGGGCCAGAAATGTTCACCAGCAAGGAGATCATTAACCCTGATGGGCACAGTAACAGCATCGTTATTACCCCTATTACCTTATACTACCACTATTACCCTTTGTGCCATGTTTTCATTTTCACTCCATGGAAAATGACTTGTCCAATGGCTGTTCACCAGAATCAAGAAATAGGACAGAGCAACCTTTACTAGCAGAATTAACGGGGCTAACCGGATATATTACATGGTGTGGCAATGTGAACATTGAAGTGTTGTTTTCCCCAGGTTCCAGTCCGGGACTTAGGGCATGCTCATGTCCAGGGATCCTATTTAATCCTGCTACTGGATCTTGGGTGTGTCTCACTCTGGAGAGTGTGCAGACAGAGGCCTGGTGAGGCTCTGTCAGTGTGGTCTCAGATAGGCGAGGCTGGGGGCCACTAGGCTATGCAATAGCCTGGACTTTGGGGGACTCAGCGACACCCGGGAACAAGCATTGAAAGGTCAGAGTCGGGAGGACTGCTAGACCACAACCCCCTCCAAAGGTACTGCACTTGTTACAGCCTGAGGGCTGGTGGACTGTATGTCTGGGGTAAGCCGCACCTGGTTGCATGTGGGAACGCTATAGTATAGCTGAGTTAGAGATACGATGTTTATTATGTTTAGGTAGAGCCCAGACGGGCAGGCTTTTGTTTTATGCCATGTTGTGCATGAAGAGTGTAAAATAAATTGCACTGTTTGGACCTGAAACCCAGTGGTTATGAAGATCATTGTGAGAATGACCCCCGAATAAGAGGCGATCCCTTACAATGGTTACATAGTTAATACGGTTGAAAAAAAGACATAAGTCCATCCATAGTGAAGGTGTTCCCTTTTACTATGCTTCCCCTGCAACTTACTAATGCCGCTACATTTTCTCCGAAGATCGGTCACATGACCGCGCCCTCTGTGTATACTGTATTTCCTCTGACATCACGACCAGGCCTCCCATTACACCCTCTGTTAGAAACCCCCGCCCTAACAGTCATGGTGTCAGATCCATGTTCCAAGAGACCCTAATAAATTTCAGCTACAAAAACACTTTACATGTATTAAAAATCTTTTCCTCCTTGGGGTCCCTTCACGCGTCCGTATGTGTATTGCGGACCTGCAAAACACGGACACCGGCAATGTGCGTTCCGCATTTTGCAGACCGCACATCACCGGCACTCTTGCAATTGCAGACAAGAATAGGACATGTTGTATTTTTTGGCAGAACGGAAGTGCGGATCCGTAAATGCGGTTGCAGACAGCACATTCCAGCCCCATTGAAAACGAATAGGTCCGCACCTGCGCCTCAAAATTGCGGGACGGATGCAGACCCATTTTGCGGACGTGTGAATGGACCCTTACACTCGCATCCAGTTATCTCTCTGTCTTCCCACCAGTCCAATTCTACAGACTTTTCATCCCAGGCCTCCTAAAACCTGGATTTAACACCTGAGTTAGTGTTAAAATTACAGCAGAATGTGTGTGTGGGTACCAATATGGCATAACAATACGTATTCCTGTGCCAGTCATGGTCGATACAGAACATTACATTCAGACAGTGGCCTTGTGGGTAAGAAGTTGGTTCAGAGTGTAACGGAATTTTACATTATAGTCTTTCTACATCCGGCTTTGCAGGATCTACCTTCTGACAGCTCCGGGCAATAACTGGCTCCTTCCCAACTGCTATTCAGCAGCACGTCATGATAATACTAGGTCTGCCATCTCATCGTGTATTCTCCTCATATAATGAACTAAAGACAGTGACAGATAAAATTACGATAGTTCTTTGTTACATAGTTAATACGGTTGAAAAAAGACATAAGTCCATCAAATTCAACCAAGGGATAGGTGGGGATGCGAATCCCAGAAGGAAGTGAGACTCGGCTTTCTACACACTTTTATAAGCATTAATGTCATTTACATTTAAGAATTCGTCTAAACCCTTTTTAAAACTGTCCACTGTTCCTGCTGTGACCACGTCCTGAGGAAGTCTATTCAACAGATTCACAGTTCTTAGGCCTCTTTCACACGGACTTTGCATGCAAGGGCCGGCTTGGATGCGGGTGCGGCGTGGAAAAATCTTGCGAGTGGGGTGAGTTTTGTATGCGATTGTGTTGCGTTCTTCATTTTTTTCCGCGCGAGTGCAATGCATTTTGCACGCGCGTGAGAAAAAACTGAATGTGGTACCCAGAATGGGTTAGGTATTCTGTAGATTTTAATATTTTCCCTTATAACATGGTTATAAGGGAAAATAATAGCATTCTTAATACAGAATGCTAAGTAAATTAGGGATGGAGGGGTTAAAAATAATAATAATAATAATTAAACTCACCTCATCCACTTGTTCACGCTGCCCGGATCGTCTTCTTTCTTCTTCTTTGAGGACCTGGGAGGAAAAGGACCTTTGGTGATGTCACTGTACTCATCACACGTCACTCACTAAGTCATGCACCTGCGCCGCCCACTTCATGAATGGAGTAGGCAGCGCGACCGCGTGACGTAGTGACTGACGCACCGCCCGACCGCCCTCCCAGCCTGCCTCCTCCCTCCTCTGCTACGGAACTTGTTGTAAGTAATACAGCCGGATTGCCCATGATTATTATAACAATGACTACAGGTTAGATAAGATTATACAACAGTGAGCGGGGCCGGTGCTTTAGAATACAGGGACTGCACCGGTCCCCGCTTTCATTCCTAATCCAGATGCCGGCCCCCAGCCCCTGTATTGGGGGTCATTCACACTACAGGGACACTGTTATGGGGGGGATCTGTGGATGGCACATAGCATAAGATGCTATATATGTGTCATCCACAGATCCCCCACCATAGCAGTGTCATCCACAGATGCCCCCATAATAGTGCCATCCAGAGATCCCCATAACAGTGCTATCCAGAGATCCCCCATAACAGTGCCATCCAGAGATCCCCTCGATAACAGTGCCATCCAGAGATCCCCTCGATAACAGTGCCATCCAGAGATCCCCTCCATAACACTGTCATCCACAGATCCCCCCCCATAACAGTGCCATCCACAGATCCCCCCATAACAGTGCCATCCACAGATCCCCCCATAACAGTGCCATCCACAGATCCCCCCATAACAGTGCCATCCACAGATCCCCCCCATAACAGTGCCATCCACAGATCCCCCCCCCCCCATAACAGTGCCATCCACAGATCCCCCCCCCCCATAACAGTGACATCCACAGATCCCCTCCATAACAGTGACATCCACAGATCCCCCCCCCATAACAGTGCCATCCACAGATTCCCCCCCCATAACAGTGCCATCCACAGATCCCCCCCCCCCATAACAGTGCCATCCACAGCAAATAGACCTCTAGCACAATTCCCTTAAAATATCGCATCGCATATCGTTTTCGCAATGTTTAGGGCCCTAATCGCAATTGCACAAAATTCCCATATCGTGCAGCCCTAATTGCCGCCTCAGATGTTCAACCATCAATCAACCTCTATCTAATGAGTATGGCACCTTGAGGCTGGCCATACACTAACCCAAGTCTGACCTAGCACAGCAATCAAAGATAGGGCTAGTGTAGATCACAGGTGTTTAGAAGCCCTCATTATTACTAAGGAAGAATACGTTTCGATTCTTAGGAAATCACTTGCTGATAAAGCCTTTCCATCCTTAATTTATCAGAAAGATAAGTCTTGTGTCTGCCATTCATTAAAAGAACTGATGTGCCGGTGTTTAGTCAGAAGAAGCAAACTGTCAGCATAAAAGACAGTAACATAATGTCTGCCAGAAATCCCTGGCACCGATTATCTCAGAGGAAACAAAAGATCTGATAAAAATCCAAAGGTAATACCTGTTTCCAGTGGGAGACGTTAGAGGACAGTCTGGCTATCCCATGTAGACACTAGACACTCCATGTGACTGTTGTCTCCTCTTCTGTAGGTTTCACTTTAGAGGTTTCGGCCATATAGGCTTTTATAAAGTGTGATAAAGACCAATATGGCCATAATGTCACATACTAGGTGGATGAACACTCTTTAAAGAAGACCTGGAATCTATCCTGGAATGTCTGTTATGGTAACGGCTTGCGTTCCCCATGTAATACCAATTATGGAGCATCTATTCTTATGACTTTATGTTGTGCCATTCCTTTATTATTCCTGCTAGAACGAATCTAGCAGGAACTTATACTGCAAAAGACACCTCTTTAAAACATAACCCTTAATGGATATATTAATATACGATAAAAACCCCAACATCTAAATTAAGATCACTGCAGTGTTGCATTTGCATTTTTTACGGACCCTTTGACGTCAATAGGTACGTGGTACACATTTCGAGGCCAAGTATAGGACATGTTCTGTTTGCAGAAAGCACATGGGATCATCCACATCTTTATGTCTGTTCCACAGAACGTTAGACTATGTTTGCAATATGCAGACCACAGAAGCATTGAAGTCAATAAGTCTGCAAGAAAACGTGGACAGCACACAGACCGCTTCCGTATTTTGCAGATCTGTTGTGTGCATAAGGCCTTACCCTGGACAAAAACTGAGATGTAAACTCATGTAGGTGGAGTAGTTTAAGGTTCCCATCCTGCATGGTCAGCAGTAGAAAATGTCTATGTAATTGTACAATCCTTCCCTCTTTGTAATCGAAAATTGACTTTTTGCATGCTACAGTCGTGATGCAGCAGTTGGTACTCTAGGGGTTTGGTTAACAGGAGATGTTTTTTTATTTTTATTTTTTAACCAAAATAATTAAATCAGACCTATTTTCAGAAAGAGAGCTGCAGATATGCCTTCTGGTTGAGTTTCAGCTCTGCTCTCTGACTCACCAGCAGGATGAGATATAGCAGGTCACCAGGTACAGCTCCTTTTGTATCGGCATATCAGTCACCATGACTGGGCAGGTGGAGACACACCCGTCATACCTGGGCATGTGTCCTGTTCAGAAGCTTGAGGTCCACCTGGACGACTTGTAGCGAATCACTCACACTGTTTCAGGGTAGACAATGGACATGACATCAAGGAAAAGACTGGATAAATGGCCTTCACTTTTAGTACAGTTTACAAACAAGCTTATCACTAGACAGATAAGAACGCTATAAATCATTTGGTTCCTCTGGAGACGCCGACAGTTTGAAAGAAGCTCTTTCGTTTTTATGTCCGTTAGCGTTCCATTTCTAGAACTGCCCCTTTAGGGGTTGAGCCACGAAACATATTCTACAGGTTTCAAACCAGCACCTGGAAATGAATACTTTTATATTGCATGTAATTGAATAATTTAGGATAGCCATTAAGCTATTCAAGAAAATGTATCTGTATAGCGCCACCTGCTGTTTGTTATTATCCTTATTTCTCGTCCACCTCACTGAGGTGGTCGCACATGCTCACTTTAAATCTTTAACTGCCACCAGCTATATCTGGATGTTAGAAGCTATGTTGGAAGCTGTGGCAATTACAGGGAGAGAACTGTGGCAGAAAGGACACATCCCGTGAGAACGGGGAACACCCCCGAGCTGCCAGCCGGAAATAAATCTATCAGAGCTATTGGATCAAGGAATGGTGAGATCTCTGGATCCATGTGAGGTACAGGGTTGGTTCTAGCTTTGTTAGAAAGAGACTGTCATGTCATTTTTTACATCAGTCATGGGATAACGCCTTTAACCACCTCCGGACCGCCTAACGCACATGTGCGTTCCGGAGGTGGCAGGCTGGCGCACAGTCACGCATATATGCGTCATCTCGCGAGGGCCGGGATTTCCTGTGAACGCGCGCACACAGGCGCGCGCGCTCACAGGAACGGAAGGTAAGCGAGTGGATCTCCAGCATGCCAGCGGCAATCGCTCGCTGGCAGGCTGGAGATCAGATTTTTTTAACCCCTAACAGGTATATTGGACGCTGTTTTGATAACAGCGTCTAATATACCTGCTACCTGGTCCTCTGGTGGTCCCTTTTGTTAGGATCGACCACCAGTGGACTCAGGTAGCTCAGTACAGTCGCACCAAACACCACACTACACTACACCCCCCCCCCCCCCCGTCACTTATTAACCCCTTATAAACCCCTGATCACCCATGATCACCCCATATAAACTCCCTGATCACCCCCCTGTCATTGATCACCCCCCTGTCATTGATCACCCCCCTGTCAGGCTCCGTTCAGACGTCCGTATGATTTTTACGGATCCACGGATACATGGATCGGATCCGCAATACGCATACGGACGTCTGAATGGAGCCTTACAGGGGGGTGATCAATGACAAGTGGGTGATCACGCATATAGACTTCCTGATCACTTCCCTGTCATTGATCACCCCCCTGTAAGGCTCCATTCAGACATCCGCATGATTTTTACGGATCCACTGATACATGGATCGGATCCGCAAAACACATGCGGACCTCTGAATGGAGCCTTACAGGGGGGTGATCAATGACAAGGGGGTGATCACGCATATAGACTTCCTGATCACTTCCCTGTCATTGATCACCCCTCTGTCATTGATCACCCCCCTGTAAGGCTCCATTCAGACGTCCGCATGATTTTTACGGATCCATGGATACCAAAACACATGCGGACGTCTGAATGGAGCCTTACAGGAGGGTGATCAATGACAGGGGGTTGATCACCCCATATAGACTCCCTGATCACCCCCCTGTCATTGATCACCCCCCTGTAAGGCTCCATTCAGACGTCCGCATGTGTTTTGCGGATCCGATCCATGTATCCGTGGATCCGTAAAAAATCATACGGACGTCTGAATGGAGCCTTACAGGGGGGTGATCAGGGAGTCTATATGGGTGATCACCCCTCTGTCATTGATCACCCCCCCCCCTGTAAGGCTCCATTCAGACGTCCGCATGTGTTTTGCGTATCCGATCCATGTATCCGTGGATCCGTAAAAAATCATACGGACGTCTGAATGGAGCCTTACAGGGGGGTGATCAGGGAGTCTATATGGGTGATCACCCCTCTGTCATTGATCACCCCCCCCCCTGTAAGGCTCCATTCAGACGTCCGCATGTGTTTTGCGGATCCGATCCATGTATCCGTGGATCCGTAAAAAATCATACGGACGTCTGAATGGAGCCTTACAGGGGGGTGATCAGGGAGTCTATATGGGTGATCACCCCTCTGTCATTGATCACTCCCCCTGTAAGGCTCCATTCAGACGTCCGCATGTGTTTTGCGGATCCGATCCATGTATCCATGGATCCGTAAAAATCATACGGACGTCTGAATGGAGCCTTACAGGGGGGTGATCAATGACAGGGGGTTGATCACCCCATATAGACTCCCTGATCACCCCCCTGTCATTGATCACCCCCCTGTAAGGCTCCATTCAGACGTCCGCATGTGTTTTGCGGATCCGATCCATGTATCCGTGGATCCGTAAAAAATCATACGGACGTCTGAATGGAGCCTTACAGGGGGGTGATCAGGGAGTCTATATGGGTGATCACCCCTCTGTCATTGATCACCCCCCCTGTAAGGCTCCATTCAGACGTCCGCATGTGTTTTGCGGATCCGATCCATGTATCCATGGATCCGTAAAAATCATACGGACGTCTGAATGGAGCCTTACCAGGGGGGTGATCAGTGACAGGGGGGTGATCAGGGAGTCTATATGGGTGATCACCCCCCTGTCATTGATCACTCCCCCTGTAAGGCTCCATTCAGACATTTTTTTGGCCCAAGTTAGCGGAAATTTTTTGTTTGTTTTTGTTTTTTCTTACAAAGTCTCATATTCCACTAACTTGTGTCAAAAAATAAAATCTCACATGAACTCACCATACCCCTCACGGAATCCAAATGCGTAAACATTTTTAGACATTTATATTCCAGACTTCTTCTCACGCTTTAGGGCCCCTAAAAAGCCAGGGCAGTATAAATACCCCACATGTGACCCCATTTCGGAAAGATGACACCCCAAGGTATTCCGTGAGGGGCATATTGAGTCCATGAAAGATTGAAATTTTTGACGTAAGTTAGCGGAAAGTAAGACTTTGTGAGAAAAAAACAAAAAAAATCAATTTCCGCTAACTTATGCAAAAAAATAAAAATTTCTATGAACTCGCCAGGCCCCTCATTGAATACCTTGGGGTGTCTTCTTTCCAAAGTGGGGTCACATGTGGGGTATTTATACTGCCCTGGCTTTTTAGGGGCCCGAAAGTGTGAGAAGAAGTCTGGGATCCAAATGTCTAAAAATGCCCTCCTAAAAGGAATTTGGGCACCTTTGCGCATCTAGGCTGCAAAAAAGTGTCACACATCTGGTATCGCTGTACTCAGGAGAAGTTGGGCAATGTGTTTTGGGGTGTCATTTTACATATACCCATGCTGGGTGAGAAAAATATCTTGGTCAAATGCCAACTTTGTATAAAAAAATGGGAAAAGTTATCTTTTGCCAAGATATTTCTCTCACCCAGCATGGGTATATGTAAAATGACACCCCAAAACACATTCCCCAACTTCTCCTGAGTACGGCGATACCAGATGTGTGACACTTTTTTGCAGCCAAGGTGGGCAAAGGGGCACATATTCCAAAGTGCACCTTTCGGATTTCACAGGCTATTTTTTACAGATTTTGATTGCAAAGTACTTCTCACACATTTGGGCCCCTAAATTGCCAGGGCAGTATAACTACGCCACAAGTGACCCCATTTTGGAAAGAAGACACCCCAAGGTATTCCGTGAGGGGCATGGCGAGTTCCTAGAATTTTTTATTTTTTGTCACAAGTTAGCGGAAAATGATGATTTTTCTTTTTTTTTCTTTTTTCCTTACAAAGTCTCATATTCCACTAACTTGCGACAAAAAATAAAAAATTCTAGGAACTCGCCGTGCCCCTCACGGAATACCTTGGGGTGTCTTCTTTCCAAAATGGGGTCACTTGTGGCGTAGTTATACTGCCCTGGCAATTTAGGGGCCCAAATGTGTAAGAAGTACCTTGCAATCAAAATGTGTAAAAAATGGCCTGCGAAATCCGAAAGGTGCACTTTGGAATATGTGCCCCTTTGCCCACCTTGGCTGCAAAAAAGTGTCACACATCTGGTATCGCCGTACTCAGGAGAAGTTGGGGAATGTGTTTTGGGGTGTCATTTTACATATACCCATGCTGGGTGAGAAAAATATCTTGGTCAAATGCCAACTTTGTATAAAAAAATGGGAAAAGTTGTCTTTTGCCAAGATATTTCTCTCACCCAGCATGGGTATATGTAAAATGACACCCCAAAACACATTCCCCAACTTCTCCTGAGTACGGCGATACCAGATGTGTGACACTTTTTTGATGCCAAGGTGGGCAAAGGGGCACATATTCCAAAGTGCACCTTTCGGATTTCACCGGTCATTTTTTACAGATTTTGATTGCAAAGTACTTCTCACACATATGGGCCCCTAAATTGCCAGGGCAGTATAACTACGCCACAAGTGACCCCATTTTGGAAAGAAGACACCCCAAGGTATTCCGTGAGGGGCATGGCGAGTTCCTAGAATTTTTTATTTTTTGTCGCAAGTTAGTGGAATATGAGACTTTGTAAGGAAAAAAGAGAAGAAAAAAAAATCATCATTTTCCGCTAACTTGTGACAAAAAAAAAAAAATTCTAGGAACTCGCAGTGCCCCTCACGGAATACCTTGGGGTGTTTTCTTTCCAAAATGGGGTCACTTGTGGCGTAGTTATACTGCCCTGGCAATTTAGGGGCCCAAATGTGTGAGAAGTACCTTGCAATCAAAATGTGTAAAAAATGGCCTGCGAAATCCGAAAGGTGCACTTTGGAATATGTGCCCCTTTGCCCACCTTGGCAGCAAAAAAGTGTGACACATCTGGTATCGCCGTACTCAGGAGAAGTTGGGGAATGTGTTTTGGGGTGTCATTTTACATATACCCATGCTGGGTGAGAAAAATATCTTGGTCAAATGCCAACTTTGTATAAAAAAATGGGCAAAGTTGTCTTTTGCCAAGATATTTCTCTCACCCAGCATGGGTATATGTAAAATGACACCCCAAAACACATTCCCCAACTTCTCCTGAGTACGGCGATACCAGATGTGTGACACTTTTTTGCTGCCAAGGTGGGCAAAGGGGCGCATATTCCAAAGTGCACCTTTCGGATTTCACCGGTCATTTTTTACACATTTTGATTGCAAAGTTCTTCTCACACATTAGGGCCCCTAAATTGCCAGGGCAGTATAACTACGCCACAAGTGACCCCATTTTGGAAAGAAGACACCCCAAGGTATTCTGTGAGGGGCATGGCGAGTTCCTAGAATTTTTTATTTTTTGTCGCAAGTTAGTGGAATATGAGACTTTGTAAGAAAAAAAAAAAAAGAAAAAATCATCATCATTTTCCGCTAACTTGTGACAAAAAATAAAAAGTTCTATGAACTCACTATGCCCATCAGCGAATACCTTAGGGTGTCTACTTTCCGAAATGGGGTCATTTGTGGGGTTTTTCTACTGTCTGGGCATTGTAGAACCTCAGGAATCATGACAGGTGCTCAGAAAGTCAGAGCTGCTTCAAAAAGCGGAAATTCACATTTTTGTACCATAGTGTGTAAACGCTATAACTTTTACCCAAACCATTTCTTTTTTTTGCCCAAACATTTTTTTTTTATCAAAGACATGTAGAACAATAAATTTGGCTGAAAATTTATATATGGATGTCGTTTTTTTTGCAAAATTTTACAGCTGAAAGTGAAAAATGTCATTTTTTTGCAAAAAAATCGTTACATTTTGATTAATAACAAAAAAAGTAAAAATGTCAGCAGCAATAAAATACCACCCAATGAAAGCTCCATTAGTGAGAAGAAAAGGAGGTAAAATTCATTTGGGTGGTAAGTTGCATGACCGAGCGATAAACGGTGAAAGGAGTGTAGTGCCGAAGTGTAAAAAGTGCTCTGGTCATGAAGGGGGTTTCAGCTAGCGGGGCTGAAGTGGTTAAATAGAGCGTACTTCTCTCATCCGTTAAGGGAAAATTAATGTCACTTTATGGCTTGAACACACAGAAAGTTTGCTATAATACATTTTCCTGACGCTGGATAGCCACCAATTATTAATGTTTTTACGTCTTCATAAAATTAAGTCATTGAACTTTCTATCTGGGGATTGTCCATCACTACTATAAAAGTACAGCAAATGAATTTCTCACTCCTTCATAACAATTTTCTGCTCTATTTACAGGGTGGCACCTCATCAGATTTAGCAGCTCTTATAGTTTGACTCATTGTACCTTACAGTGGGCAAATTGTAAGTTATGTTGTTAAAAATCCTGTTTAGTGAAGGACACACGGCGGTGTAATTTACGTGGAAATAATGGCTCAAACACATTGTTTAGCCAAAAAAAAAAAGGGGGGGGGCACAAAAATGCTGTGCAAGTCAACAAGAAAAACTGTGTGTGGCAGTACCCTTATTATAGCAAATGTGTTCACATTGTAGTTCAGCAGATTTAGATTTTTAACCGCTGTTGGGTCACAACGTGACCATGTTGACTTTTATTTGCTGTGATTTTCTTTGGACAGAGTAGCTGTGAAGCCCTAGTGTTTGTATAAATGGTCTGACATTGGGCACAGGTAGGGCTGGGGTCAGCACTGGAGAAAGTCATGGAGGTGCCAGGGCCTCTTATAGGAGTGAGAGCCCACTAAAGCTTTTTCCTGGGCCCCACTGCTGCCTGCAAATTACATCCTCTGTGGGGCAGTTTGCTCCACTAGCTTTCTGAATGGCAAATCTACATTGATGTACTGTACAGTCGAAGGATGGAGGATAACTACATATCTAGATTTGTCTAGTCAGACGTCTGGTAGACCTGATTGATAATCCTTAAGGTAGGTTTAATAGCATCCATATTGTAATTTTTATGGGGTAGTATGTATTTATTTCTTTTAGCTTGTGGCCTTTGGCCCATTTTTTATATGCATAAATTCCCTGTTACTCATCTAGTTGACTTGAGTCCCTCTCGCTCACGCCAGAAACGCCATACTCTGTCTTGTCAGCTAATGTCATTGGATTTCAGTGAGAGGCAGGGCATGACTGCATCCCTTTTGTGCAGGTCCTTTGTTCGTTAACTGTCAACATTGAATATTTAGACTTAAGATTTGTGTGCAAATGGATTTAGAGAAAATCCATTTGGAAGTCTTTTAAAAGGCCGACTTAAAGGAGGGCCTGGCAGCATCTAGTGTACATTATGAATAAAAGGTGTCCCTTATCAACTTACAGTGCAAGCACTCAGCTCGAATCTGTTTACATGAAAGCAAATGGCTTTCCCTGGTCTCTTTCACAAGAGTTGAGCAGGTAGAGCTTAGATCTATGACTGTCTTAGCTGAAGGCTTTAGGCAACTGTCTTTTAAAAAGATATATTCCACCATCCACGCCTTTTAGCTCCATGGTCACCTAACTGTTACTCCACAACAGAAAGAGAGAAGATAAGGACCTGCGTAAAATGCATTTGATGTATTCAATCATAGCTCGATATACATTACGAAAGTTGTAGCTTATGAAATGCAATACTGGAAAATCTTAACATACACTCTATATTTCTGTACACAATATACTTCTCCTCATAGACAAAAAATTAGACATTCAATTTTGGCCTGGAGATGATCTGATCTCCAACCCTTCAAAATGCTATTCCGAGAGGGTCCAACAATCCTGAGAGCTCTTAGCCTCACTCCACCTGCTGAGGGAAGTTTAGGAATCCATCTATGCCTTAACCTAGTGACATCCTGGCCCATTCTGTCATCTACACAAAGGTTGATTCTCATTTATTAATATGAGGGAACCTCGGAAAAGCTGTTTTTGACCTGCAAAGTCTTGTGAAGATGGCCATACACACTAGATTCATGTTGGCCAGTTAACTGTCTAATGTATATTGGGGCTTCCTGACTCATGATTTTGACATGCTTGATCCTTTTGATGTTAGGGGAATAAGTACCACCGGAGGTGTCTGGCGGCAGCTCATTCCATTTTCCCTATTAATAACTCGTATACGGCTGTGTATGGGGGAGACCAAAATAGGCAGCTGTGACAAGTATTGGATCAACAGCTATCTGTATGGTACGTCCTGTTATAGTCTCATTCCTACCTTAAAGAAGTTTTTTTAGGGCAAGTAAAGCATACTATATTCTACTATTTTTTGATTAGTTTGCTTGCCATGCCAAATATGTGTGACTAAAATCAGTTTGCCGAACATACTGCTAAATCTCTTACTGTTGCTCTCTTATATGGACCCCAGAATTGATAATAAGGACTCTTGACCCATGAATTGATAACAAGTAAACAAAACAGCAGCCACACCAATGTATAGCCCAGCACAGAAGAGCCAACACTACCTGTGGTCAGGACTCGGTGTGTACCAAGATCTTAAGGACAAAGGGCACTCATTTGATAAAGGCGAGGTCCGCATCTAAGACTTACAGAAGGCCTGGTTCATAAGGTGCAAAAAGAAGCTATTTATATTAAATTGGAGAAATCAAGGTTGAATATAGGTGGAGGGGAGAGACATCTATTGTCTGCCACTTACAATGCGGTTCTAACACCTCTCCCCGGGCAGTTTAATCACATCTGACAGCTTCAGTCATGCAAATGCAATGACCTTACCTCCATGACCCAAGCACGAGTCACTGGTACTTAATGTCAGAGGATTATAGTATAAGCCATTCTCATTGATGTTTCGTTAGCTGGATAACTATCAAAATGTCTTCAAGAAAAGTTACAAGTCCAGTTGCTCTAGTAGCAATTGACTAGTTAGAATAAACTCTCGCAGAAGTTTAGCTCTAATTTGTTTTCCCATTGAACTCTCCCAAATGAACAGAGTCATTGCAACCCTAAAGATAGTGATTTCCAAAATTAGATACCATACATGTCATTTCAGGCAACTTTTCAGAGTAAAATGTGGTGTGTGTACCCCCTCTGCAGGTTTTCATACTTAATTTAATTGGTTGTCCCTGAACTATGCTCCAGAGTGGATTTAGATTAACTACTATGATATCCCATATACACTGTATGTACAGAGAAGTCTTCTTTCTTATCACTACATAGTACACCTTCAGAAGCAGTAGCAGCATAAGCAGCATGAAGGACCTTAACTGCATAACTTAGCAGTGTTGCTTTGAATCCAGCACTGGGGTGAGACAGTAAAACACTCACTAGAAGCAGCAGCATCCTTATGCTTCATTTTCCCTACTGATCCTTTATTCTGTGTTTACAAATGAGTGTGATGATATGATGTCTACCGTTATGTCACGTGCCTGCCATGGGGATGTCATCTATTGTGACATCTTATGACAGTTTATCACTGCACACATCATGTTGCAGTATCACAAACAGGAAAATAGAGACTGGATGAGGCGTGGAAACTGAGAAAATGAAAAAGATAAGGCTAGTTTCACATCTGCATTTTGAAATCTGGCAGGCTGTATCAGCAGAGGAACAGCCTGCCGGAGGTCACCATATCTGGCATAGCCAGATAATGCCACGAACCGCCGGCTCTCCATTGACTACAATAGGATCCGATGGGGATCCAGCCGTTTTGCTGGATTGCCATCTTTCGGCTAGACAAAAAGTCCTGTGTGAGTGACTTTTTGTCAGGCCAAAAGCGGGCATACTAGCGGAAAGCTACAAGATTCCCACTGTAGTCAGTAGAGATCTGGTGGTTCACGGCATTATCCGGCCATGCCGGATATGGTGAATTCCAGCATGCTGTTTCCCTGCTGGAACAGCCTGCTGGATTTCAAAACACAGATGTGATTCTAGGGTAAGTATTCTCAAATAGTTTTTAATAATTTCATTTTGAGCCTATATTAGAACAGTTGATGTAACCCATAAAACCTATAGCTTGGTAGGATTCATGCTCTTAAGTTTACCAACTCCCCCATTCACCCTCGGCCTAGTGACTACTAGACTTATCTGGTGATGGCTTATCTCCTACAACCAAAGGATTGGACGTTGAAATTTAGGAAGCCCTCAGGAAGCCCTCATATACATTAGATTGCAATACCAGACTTGGACAGAAGAGGCGCCGTTTCTGGAGAGAAAAAGCAACCTCTTTACAAATCCTGGACAACCATTTAAATATGAGTCTAATACTTTTTTTATTTTACTGTTTTTGCCATCAATACATCTGAAGACCACCCATCACACCAAAAAAGAATATCTTCCCACAGAGATGGTATCTGACTTTCTCATACAGTTACAGGAATAAAAAGTTCACACACCCAATTTTATATGACTTTATTAATTTGTATCATTTTATCATGTATCTAAAATGGCAAATCATACAATTGTTCCATAGAAGATGTAGAACCCACCATTGACAAAAAGGCAAACTCTGGTGTACCCTGGTGTTCTCCAGCAAATAATCCGCTTCCTGTAGTATATGCTCTTGCACGTGTGAAATAGTAGTTATGATGAGGATTCCACTGTGGAATACATTGATATTATGGTGAGTCTTAGGCTACGTTCACATCACCGTTCAGCCTTTCTGTTTAGGGGCAGGAGAACTGAAAGGACGGATAAACACATAACTGACCCCAAACTGAGTCAAACGGAGCCCTTAGGACCCCAAAGACTATAATGGGGTCCGTTATGTTTCCGCTCAGAAGATGATTTTTAAGCGGAGACAAAAGTTGTGCATGCAGGACTTTTGTCTCCGCTTAAAAATCATCTTCTGAGCGGAAACATAACGGACCCTATTATAGTCTATGGGGTCCTAAGGGCTCCGTTTGACTCAGTTTGGTGTCAGTTATGTGCTTATCCGTCCTTTCAGTTCTCCTGCCCCTAAACGGAAAGGCTGAACGGTGATGTGAACGTAGCCTTACAGGGGTTGTATGAAATTAGAAAAACATGACTGCTTTCTTCAAGAAATAGCTCCACACCTGTCCATTGGGTTGTGTCTTGTTTTGCAACTCATCTCCATAAAAGGCTAAATTCAGCTTTTTATTTTATTTATTTTTTATAGTTTTTTTAATTTATTTCTACATTCATGGGTCTCTAGTGTAATCTTGCAGTCTCATACTATGTTCCATTTGTCCCCTTCTTTGTGTAGGTAGGTTAGCAAGAAATTTAATACGACTGCAGCATCAGACTACACAGATTGTTGTCTGTTACAATGGAGACACAATTTGCATACAGCCATAGAAGAAAAACTTTAGGAAATTTTTAATTAAGCCCTGTTGCAAAGTTGCTTCATTTTTTATTTTAGATTTATTGAGACCATAAAAAAAATTGTTTCTTTCACCTGCCAAGAGCAATAACTTTTTACTTTTCAGTTGACAGAGCCATAAGAGGGTTTTTTTGTGGAACAAGTTGTATTTATTTTTTTTCTAACGCCAACATTTTGTGAAAAATAATGCAATTCTGCCATTGTTTTTTGTGCGTTAAAAATTACATGGGTGTCTTATTCTGCAAGTCAGTATGATTGCTGTGAAAACTAATTATACAGTTCTTATGTTTTGCTACTTAAAAAAAAATAATCATTGAAAAAAAGTCAAAAACTGTTTTGCATCGCCATATTGTGACTCTGATAACCTTTTTTATATTCCTGTTTGCCGAGCTATATGAGGGCTCGTGTTTTGCAGGGTGAGCTGTAGTTTTTATTGGTACCATAAGACTTTTTGACCACTTTTTAGAGGGACGATTAAGACTTTTTTATTTTTTATTTTTTTTTCTGTTCACTGTTTAGGATAAATATATTTATATTTTAATAGTTCAGACACTTTCAGGCTCAGGGAGACCAACTGTGTTTATTTTTTATTGTTCATATATACATACATATATATATATATATATATATATATATATATATGTGTGTGTCAAATTGGGAAATGGGGTGGTTTGAATTTTTAATACCTTTTTTTTTTTTTTTTTGTTATATTGCTATTTTTTTATGTATTTTTAGACCCCCTAGTTTAATATTACAGTTTTGCGGGATCCAGTTCCCCTAGTTTACTGTTGCAGTCTATAGAGTTTTTCCATACTTCCTGTTAAGTCCTACCCCAGACTGCCACTGCAATTTTGCCACTGGGGTGATTGAAGGTCAGAGGAAGCCCCCTACCTCTGATTAACCTCTCAGATGCCATGGTCGTCATTGATCTTCGATTCTCTTCACTTTGGGTGAGTGTCTATTACAGAGAGTATCTGTCAAGTATGGACCGGGCTCAGCTCATAGGCCTACTCCATATAATCCTTGCACACCTTGTGCATATGGAGGAGATTTATCATTCCCTTTAGGTTTGAAAAGTGGCGCTAAAAAGTTGCAGGTGTGGCTTTTTAACTACAAATTAAAAAAAAAAAAAAAAATAGTCGGATCGCCTACTTTTTTTTACCATATTCTGAAAAGGGGCATGGGAAAGAGGTGTGGCCTGTCGTCCCGATAAATTTATCTTAATTTACTCCATTTTTATGGCGTAAATGAAGCCACAAATCTACAACAGCTCTGAGCTGTTGTAGATTTCTTGATAGGCGCACGGACAGCAAGAGGATGCGCCTAACTTATGACGAGCTGTGCACCGCTTTATAAATTAGGCACATCCTCCGGAAGCACAGGGGATATCAAGACTGGCACAGATATGTCTCCACCAAGGGTCCTTAACCTTTTTTATGTTGAATTAGGGCTGTTTATGCCTGGCTCCCGGAACACCGAAACCAATCGACAGCGGAAACCTATGGCCAGTGCTTGCATAAACCCCACTATTTTTCACCCAGGACAGCCTGAATGAGGGACAACCCTTGCAAATTCTAGACTGTTGACAACTATGGCCGTTTTATCTGGGCGTGTGAAGAAGTTAAATTGAATGGGGCTGAGCTGCAATTTCACACAGAAGCTTTGGACAGGTGTGGTGCTCTTCGTGGTGCATGATTTTTGCTTTTAATACTACACCCTACCACTTCAACAGAAGAGTCCTAGCAGTGTGACTTATCACTGGTATTCCCAGCAATGCCATTAGCAGAGTGCTTCACTACAATACGTTGCTATCATACAATGTTTATTTCCTATCGATATTAGGACATGCGTTATGTCTAGTTGCTTATGTTTGGTTCCTTTAATCTGTGATAAGTGGATGACCTACATGTATTCATTCTCTTGCTTCCCGCTGTCATGTGGTTGTCTATATTCTTGGTGGTTTTCCTGTTCGCATTGCCTTGTGTTAGTTACTATGGACTTGTTTACCAGGTGTTTCTGTGGTTTGTCCTGCCTACCAGCTAGTATCGTTGTAACTCATTAATGTGATTTGACATAGTATCCATGTGGAGCACTAGATGAAGATCAAGCAATATCCATTGTATCAATTGGGGAGTATGGCCATCCTGTGGCTTAAAAGGGGTTGTTTCATGAAACAATTTCTACAGTTTTCAAACCAGCCCCTGGATCTGAATACTTTTGTAATTGCACGTAATAAAAATGTATCATAGCTGCTGAGTTATTGAATGAAATCTATCTGTATAGCGCCACCTGCTGTTTGCTGTTTTTCTAATTTCTCTGTCCTGCTCACTGAGATGGAAGCACATGTTCAGTTCCATCCTTGAAATGCCACCAGCTGCAGCATAAAAGACCTGCCCCTCTGAAAAAGGACCTGTCCCCTAATCTTCCAGCCTGAAAGAATTCTAGCAGAGCAATTGAAGCCATATGTAGGGCTTTTTTTCTGATGGCACCATTTACAGTTGCATACAATGTAGCGGGAAGCAGAAAAAAATGTAAAATGGGGTGGAATTATAAAAAAAAACTATTCCGCCACAGTTTTATTGTTTTTGTCTTTACAGCGTTTACTATGCAGTAAAACTGACCTGTTACTTTCATTCTTCGTCAGTACGATTACAACGATATAACTTATGTATAGTTTTTCTTGCGTTTTAATACTTAAAGAGGACCTTTCACCGATTATGACACTGTAAACTAAGAATACAGACATGGAGAGCGGCGTCCGGGGATCTGACTGCACTTACTATTATCCCTGGGCACCGCTCCGTTCTCCCGCTATGCCCTCCGGTATCTCCGGTCACTAAGTTATGGTAGGCGGAGTCTGCCCTTGTTCTGCTGTAGCGCTGGCCAATCGCATGGCAGAGCTCACAGCCTGGGAGAAAATAACCTCCCAGGCTGTGAGCTCTGCGCTGTGATTGGCCAGCGCTAGAGCAGAACAAGGGCAGACTCCGCCTACCATAACTTAGTGACTGAAATCTCCGCCTACTATAACTTAGTGGCCGGAGATACCGGAGGACATAGCGGGAGAACGGAGCGGCGCCTGGGGATAATAGTAAGTGCAGTGAGATCCCCGGGCGCCGCTCTCCATGTCTGTATTATTAGTTCACAGTGTCATAATCGGTGAAAGGTCCTCTTTAAAAAAAAAAAAAAAAAAAAAAACTTTGTGAAAAAACTATTTTTTTTCTTTGTATTGCCATATTCTGACCCCATGGCTCATTATTTTACGGGGCAATTTGTATTATAATTGATGCCATGTCAGCGGTGAAGTGATCAAAAAGGGCAAATCGGCCATTTTGACTTTTTTTTTTTCCCGTTTCACTATTTGCCATGTGGGATAAATATTTTTATATTTTAATATTATGGGCGTTTTCACACTTGGCGTTGCCCGTGATGTTTTTTTTTTATTTTATTTGTTTATGTATGTTCATTTTGAGGAAAGGGGGGTGATTCGATTTTTTTTTTTTTCCCCCTAGGGAACTATAACAAGCAATCATTAGATTGCTTTTCCCATATACCCCAATGCATTATCATTGGAGTCTGTGAGAAATACACTATTGGGGTCATTTATTAAGACCTGCACCTGCGTGTAAAAAGCTGTCCTCTACATAACTTTGGCGTAGATTTAGATTATTTTCTAAAACCTAGAACTGACGTACGTAGTGTGGATCGGGAAGAAGTTGCACATCCAGCCGCAAATCCCCTTTGTGACCGAATCTGTGACATATATACGCCAAACATTGGTGTATATCTATTCATAAATGACCCCATATGTTCCTATGGAGCCCTGCCACAGGCAGGCTCTCCAGAGAAACGAGTGTGCTGCAGCCTCCGATCACTCAGGAGTCCTCTCTAGGGTCCTCCCAGATGCCATGGTCACATTTGACTTCGGAATTCAACTGTATTGCCATTGTATAGCATCTGGAGTAGGAGGACAGAATGTGGCAGCTGGCATTGGCCACCACAGAGGGGCAGTTTTTGGGGGAGTATTTTGTGCTGCACTGTGGTATTTGGCTCTGCTGGTGTGGTATAATTTCCTGCATAGAAGAGGATTCTTTACGGTAAGAGCAGTGAGACTATGGAGCTCTCTGCCTGAGGAGGTGGTGATGGTGAGTACAATAAAGGAATTCAGGAGGGGCCTGGATGTATTTCTGGAGCGTAATAATATTACAGGCTATAGCTACTAGAGAGGGGTCGTTGATCCAGGGAGTTATTCTGATTGCCTGATTGGAGTCGGGAAGGAATTTTTATTCCCCTAAAGTGAGGAAAATTGGCTTCTACCTCACAGGGGTTTTTTGCCTTCCTCTGGATCAACTTGCAGGATAACAGGCCGAACTGGATGGACAAATGTCTTTTTTTTGGCCTTATGTACTATGTTACTATGTTAATATGCTATCGCTGGCCCCACCTACATGTGTTGACTCTGTTTTCTGTCAGTTTGGGCCCCACTACAAAATAGGGCCACTTTTAGTTTTTTTCCAGGGGACTTTTTTCCTGGTCCCACAGCTCCTGTAAACAGCAAATTTTGGGGATGGGGGGTGCCAGGAATCGGACCCCTGCTGATCTGATATTGATGACCTATCTTGAGGTCCCCTCTACATAACTTCAGCGATCCACCTCCAGCTCAGGGGCTTATTAAGTTTTTTTCTTTTATTTTTTTAGTCAGTTCCTCATCAGGAAATAATATTTAATATTTTTTTCCTGTGTTTTTGACATGTTTTCTTCTCTTAAACAATAATTTAGACTGAGACATTTATGGCATAGGCATAGGAGAATGGTTTGCCATAATTTCCGTAGGCATACAGTGGGGAGATTATCATGCACTCCTGAATAATGACTTCAAAAAGTAGCAAAATAGGGCATCTGTGGGGTTTTTTTGAGGAGGGAGTGTTACTTGGGCAAACTTTTTGCAATTTTTTGAATTTTTACATCACTCACTCCAGTTTTGAGAAGTGGGTGTGTTTATCTATTTTATTTAATTTCACTCCAGATTTATGACTGCAAGTTTTTAAAAAGTCGCAATAAAAGTTGCAAACACACTGCAGTAGGGGGTGGCTTAAAAAACCTGGAGTTGCATCTATAGACAAAAGTGTCGTTTGTTAAATTTGATCTTAAAACCAACATGCAACATTTGATACATTTGGCACAAAGTACCACAACGCAGAATCGAGCAAAACTTACTTAAAAAATAATAAATGGACCCCATCATTTCCTTTGCATTCATTATCCGTGAAAGTGAGGCCAGGTTAGGGACCCCAGATAGTTGGACCTGCAATCTGTCAGAAAAGTGGCACAATTTGGGGTCCGTTTGGTGCATCTAGGGTTTCTACACTTTTATTTCCAACTTGTTCGTCAAGAAGCTGGGATTAGTGGAGGGGCAGAGCTTCGTGGCAGTGGGATGTGGCCTAAGATGTTCCATTTTGAACCAAAACTTTGCCACAATTCTGGCATAAATTCTATCTCAGAGTAAGCCAAGCAATAGTGGGTATAGCATCAGAGAGAAGTGTCTATTCCTGCACCACATTCATTATCCAGCCTGATAAATCGGGTGCAGGTCTAGACAGCCGGGCTAGGCTTACACCATCTACAGGATTAGTAAATCTGGGCCACGCTCTAAGATGGGAGGGATATCTAAAGAAGCAGTTGTAGGAAATCTTGATGCAGTGTTTTTCATGGAAAACCACATGTAAAAGCCACAAATTTGGAATGCCTTGGTTTTTCCCCACTGAAGTCAGTAAAATAGTGTTGCACCCTTGCCATAGCTGCCACAGGGCACACTGTGAGTACCAGCAGCACTGTGGCTCTAGCTCTGTATTAACTCTACAGTGGTACGCCTTGCTCACTGTACCCTTAAATTATATATATATTTTTTATTTTCTTTAATGTAATAATCCTAGTCAGTAATATAACTTTACAGGCTGCTCCCGCAGCTACTGGGAAGCAACTGCGCAATCAAGAATGCTAATTCTGTCATGTTTATACCTTGAAACGAGGAGACGGTTTCCTCTCATCATCCACGAGTGTCTAAACATCACCCCTGAACAACACATACCTCTGTCTGACACCAAAGGCACGGTGTTTGGTCTGGAGGGAGCAGTGTTATTCTTTGTCTGCAGCATCCGAGGGGAGACATTTTTCTCTCAGCAGCACTGCCGGTCTCCGCACAACGAGGCGTCTGTTCCTAAAGGAAAAGCAAGAAACACATTTTTCCAAGGGCCAAGCAAGCGACCACGGCATTGGAGAATGAGTCGCCAAGCCAGATTTGCTCACAGTGTTGCTCCATTCATCCCTTCCCTGCTACAGTTCCAAGGAGCACCTCTCTTGTTAACCCTTGACAGGACCTTTTGGCTTTCTTAGGCCAACAAAAATAATTATGCCCATGGTTGCTTATTTTGGGCTGCACAGGAGGAAGGTGCTGATACCAAGAAATGTCGTAATTGCACTTTATGGCTTCTCTTTCTCAAATAGCTGCTTGTGTTATTTTTATGTATGGGCTGCAGGAGTAGCACGGTATTCGGGTTGCTACACCATACAAAGGGGATTCTGCTTCTTAACCTGGTGCCAGTTTTTTTTTTTTCTTTCGTGACCAAGGCAGGACGTTTTCGCATCCTCTGTCTGAAGGAGCCTCAGTTTCTTCAGCATCATTTAATTACTACAGTATCTGGTAAAACAATTTAGTGTCTTACAGGAGTCCAGGTATACATGGTTAGAGTTTATTCTAGCCGTCACGCCTGCATTCATCGCCTATAAGTCGACTTCATCAGAAGATGAGGTGTGTAATACGGCCAATTAGAGTATGCACCCATCCAGTATAATGCCAGCTGTATCATGCTTCCAAAAATCATCCATCATTGCCAAACACAGTTTTCCCCCCAAATGACAGCCACAGTGCTCCCTGTGCCAACTGCAGTATGACTCCAAAAAACAAAGGGGGTCATTTATTAAGACTGGCGTTTTAGATACCAGTCTTAATAACCCTATGCGCTGGTGCAGGATCCGCCGAAATTATGTAGAGGCCCCCGGCTTCTATATACCTTCGGTGTATCCACTGCCTGTCTAAATGTAAGCCAGCTTACTTGCTGGCTTAAATTTAGGCCATTTTCTACGTCTAAAACAGGTGTAGAATATGGTAAATGACTAAAGGTCCACTCCACTCCCCCTTTTTTAGACATGGTGTGAGCGGGGGAAAAAGCAGAAAAATTTCCTTTGCGCCACAATCTATGACAGATGGTTTACATCTGATAGTAAATGACCCCCAAAATTTCTATTTACAATGTCCCCATTTCCAGACATTATTACTCCCAGTGTCACCCACAACGCCTCCCTCGCATTCAGTGTATGGCTGGCCCAGCAAAGTATCAGAGGATCCTCCAGTGGGCCCAAGCTCTCATACTGTATTGGGCCCCAAAGCTCTAGAAGAAAATAAACATGTGGAGCCCTTGTGAAGGCAGTCACTAGGATCTATTTCTTTAATGTTAAAAGTGATTTAGGGGCTGGACCCCAAGAATAATTGCCTACGGTGGGCCCATAGAACCCCAGTCCAACAGTGTCCCCCATTACAGTACCCCTGTAAGTATCAGCCACAATATTCCTCTATTGCCAGAAGGAAAGCCTTCACAGGTGCAGCTGCAGAGCCCCACCTACAGTACTTACATTTGGACATTCCCTCAGCACTGTGGTACCTCCATTTGGCCTATGCAGTGTCTATGTTTCACGGTACATTGCAGCTGCAGAATGCTATTTACAGTGGAATCCATCAGGCAGGCTGTCTGATAGCTCTGTCCCCACCTTATCCGAGGCCATAATCGCTGGGGTGAGCAGAGCGGTGGCGGGCATACGTGCTCCCATAACAACAGCTTATTAGATAGGAAAGAGAAGGTCTCAGGCCCAAGCTGTTAGATGAGCTACTGTATCTGACAGAATTTGCTGAGAACAGCTATGTGCTGGGAAACATTGAAGCTACAAACAAAGTAAAATCTTTACTAAAACCTTATTACAAAAATTATTTCTAGATAAAATTAAATGCAAGTAAGTTAAAATATTCCCATATTTTATTTTATTTTTTACAAAAATGTCTGATACCCCTTTAATGAATGCCAAGTTTATCTTAGTTCTTTATTTAAGCTCTTAGTATCGGAGGTGTGAAGTGCAATGTACCCTGTCCCTTTTATTGTCAGGCATAAGCTCTACAGGCAAGGAAATTATTATGTACTCGTTTACCTTTAATGACCGCTTATTCGCTAGCTCAGTTATTGTTGACTTCTCTTATGCATGTATATTTATCTTGTAAATCCACATTGAATGGGTGGTTAAAACAAACATAAATATATGGAGGCTACATAAGAGCTTTTTAACCAAAGACTAACACACAAAAGAAGTGTATCAGTCTTGTGCTGAGAGTAGACCTTTAAATTCTCTGTATTAATATACAGTGATGTATAAAGGTTTGGGCACCCCTGGTCAAAATTACTGTTACTGTGAACAGTTAAGAGGACCTTTCATGGGTCCAGACTTTATAAACTAAGTATCAGGGTATGTAGAGCATACAGTGGGGATCTAATAGCGCTTACTATTTTTCTGGGCGCCACTCCGTTTGCCCGCTGTGGCCCCCGTTAAATTCTCCCGCCCTGTATGCTCATTTTCGCAGGGAGAAGGAGACGGCCCTGTTTCTTAATGGGCATCTCCTTCTCCCTGGCTGTGAGCTGTCCAATCGCAGCAAAGAGCGTCACAGCCAGGGAGAAGGTGAGTTTTGTTTTCTCCCTGGCTGTTTGTCACGGCGGGGAGTAGGGGAAACCCCCACCATACAGTATCAGTCGCTGCTACGCCAGATAGCAGGGAACAGGGAGCAGGTCACCTCCTAACGTGACCCTGAAGATCTCCCTAAACTCCTAATGCATGAGCCACCTCAGAAGGTAAGGGGGCTCATGCTCACCAACCTAGAACCCTAAGTATCCCTGCTATGCCCTAAGCCTGAAGACAGGGCAGAGACCACCCATTCATCCTACACATCGGATGTATGGTGTCTCCAGAAGCCCAGCAGCTGGCCACCAACTACACAGGGTTCACAGCCGAATGACAGGTAAGTAACAAAAGGCAACAGACAACCTAGGTTACCGGAACTTACCTGCCGCCGACGAAATGGAACGGAAACGCACTGTCTAGATGTTTGCTTAAACCCCTCCAGGAAAGCAACCCCCTTTCGGAGGAAACACACCACAACACAATAACCTCCAAACAAGGCCCACACCATAACAACATACACCAGGTGGGAGAGGGAAAACAGAAACACGCCGGAGGGGACACACAGACAGAGCAAGGGAAACAATATAACAAATAAGGGTGGCTCACACAGACTTATACATACAGCCAGGGAGCAGAGCTCCTACACAGACTGACAAGCAAAATCAAAACAGACCGCAGGTTCCACCACCCCAACATATAAGGAGGTCTGAGGTCACACCCACCACACCTAGCAAACACACCTTAACCCCGTGCACACCAGGATGGGAAGGGACACACAACTTAAAGGGGAAGTGTCAAAACATGCAAAAACAACATGTTGCCACCAGCAACAAGCATGCACGGCAAAAGTGTCATGGTCCACGATACCAGACCATGACACAGCCGTGACACTGTGACGCTTTCCGCTGCGATTGGACAGCTCACAGCCAGGGAGAAGGAGACGCCCATTGAGAAACAGGACAGTCTCCTCCTCCCTGTACTGATGCGAAAATTAGCATACAGGGCGGGAGAATATAATGGGGGCCACAGCGGGCGACTGGAGCGGCGCCCAGAAAAAATTGTAAGCGCTATTAGTTCCCCTCTGTATGCCCTACATACCCTGATACTTAGTTTATAAAGTCCGGACCCATGAAAGGTCCTCTTTAAGCAAGTTGAAGATGAAATGCTCTCCAAAAGGCATAAAGATGACAAATTCCCTCTATATTTTAAGCAAAAACTATTTTTTGTTTTCATATTTTACATTTTACAAACAAAAAAAGGAAAAGGGCCCGAAGCAAAACTTTGGGTACCCTGCATGGTTAATACCTAGTAGCACCCACTTTGGCAAGTTTTACGTGTAGAGGGAAGAATGTAATCAATGAAATTTCAGTAAATTCTGGAAGCAAACGCCAACTGTAAAAAGCTGAAGTTGAAAAGAGGATGGCTTCTACAGATGGATAATAATCCTAAACACACCTCAAAATCCACAATAAACTACCTCAAAAGGCACAAGCTTTAGGTTTTACTATAGTCTTCACAGTCCCCTGATCCGAACATCGTGAAAGATTTGTGGATAGACCACAAAACCACAGAAGAGCAGTACATGCAAGATGGCCCAGAAATGTCACAGAACTTGAAAACTTTTGCAAGGCAAAATGAATAAAAATTCCTCAAACAAGATTTGAAAGACTCTGCTGAGTACAAAAAGCTATTAAAAGCTGTGATACTCTCCAAAGAGGATGCTACTAGGTACTAAGCATGCAGGGTGCCCAAAGTTTTTCTTCAGACCCTTTTCCATTTTGAAAATGTAAAATATGAAAATAAAAAAATAGTTTTTGTTTAAAATACAAAGGGAATGTGTCATCTTTAACT
This sequence comes from Bufo gargarizans, assembly GCF_014858855.1. Classification (NCBI taxonomy): domain Eukaryota; kingdom Metazoa; phylum Chordata; class Amphibia; order Anura; family Bufonidae; genus Bufo; species Bufo gargarizans. Next base: position 46,949,946 of record NC_058090.1, read on the forward strand.
GTATTCCTTTTGGAGATTATTTCATCTTTAACTTGCTTAACTGTTCACAGTAACAGTAATTTTGACAAGGGGTGCCCAAACATTTGCATGCCGCTGTATAAACATGAGCCCTTGTTCACTTATAGTGTACTTGATGCAGCTTGTTTGGTGAAAACACATATACAAATGCATCCATATCTGTGTAAACATGGCCCTATGCATTATACTTGTATTATTTTTTTCAACTCTAAACCTAACCCATGGTAAATTTGCTAAATTAGGCCGAATGCACACGGCCGTGTTCCGCGGCCGAGAGCGGTCCGTGGTATGCCGGGCTGGATTCCTGTTCAGAGCAGGAGCGCACGGCGTCATTGGTTGCTATGACGCTGTGCGCTTCATGCTCCCGCTGCTGTACAGTAATACACTCAAATGATCTATACGAGTGTACAGTAGCGGCGGCATGAAGATGCCGGCTGTGCGATCAAGTGGATTAAAATGAGTTAAATTTATTTTTTTATTTTTTTTAACCCCTCCAGCGCTATTTTACTATGCATTCTGTATTCAGAATGCTATTATTTTCCCTTATAACCATGTTATAAGGGAAAATAATACAATCTACAGAACACCGATCCCAAGCCCGAACTTCTGTGAAGAAGTGCGGGTTTGGGTACCAAACATGCCGATTTTTCTCACGCGAGTGCAAAACGCATTACAATGTTTTGCACTCGCTCGGAAAAATCGCGCATGTTCCCGCAACGCACCCTCACCTTTTCCCACAACGCCTGTCTGAAAGAGGCCTAAAGATTAATTCCTGAAGTTATTACACGAAGTCTCGCGAGACTTCGCAAAGTAATACCTTTGGCTTATCGGAGCCTATACATTCTAATACTGTGCGGAGCTCCCGCCCCGTACAGTATTAAAACGAAGTTTTATGCAAAGTCGATTTGCTCATCTCTACCCAAGATCCATCTGCCACATGAGAAGACATTATTCCAAATTAGAAGCCCTGTTACAGATTTCTCATTTGGGACCAGGAATGGCAATAGCCTGAGTGTTGTAACCCTGTGCTTCTGGTCATTAAACGATGATTGGCATGGGGTGGACCAAGTATTTAACAAGTCACAGATCAGTTCAGTGCACATTGTGGTAAATGTAGCCAAATGTAATATAATAGGTATAGTTATGTTATGTCATATAGCAGTATAAGGTTCTTTTCCCTTCCAGTGTGGTAGGGGTGACTGATCCACGTTGTTTTGGGTAGAATGTAGAATCACAATATTCAGGGGTCTATTAGAGCTAGCCTTGGTACTTGCTAAGCAGCACTCCAACTACAGAAGATATGCTTGTAGGTGAAAGCGCTACAATCTGCTCTTTAAGGATGCTGCCAGTATTGGCACTGTATGTATGTATGGGCAGTGTTGGACTGGGTTGTCTAGGGCCCACCAGTAAAATGTATTACCTGCTTGCACAGCAAGACGCTACAAGATGATTGATTATGGGGGGGGGTCTCTGCAGCAACTTTGAGAAGGCATATCCCTGGGAAAGGAGAACACTGGATGTCCTGCCTCTGTACCTAGAAATCATCTCAGCTATCTGATCGTGTCTATAATAATAAACTAGGTAGTTTCTGAAATATTCTACTCAGTTTTTTATATAAATTTTAGGCTGGTTGAGGTGCTGTACACTGCCTATATATATTTAGTGCAGGTAGTCTACTGTGTTATGTGCCTTTTGTGCAAGGGGTGGGGGGCTAGGGGCCCACCGGGGGATTCACCTCTACCCATGTGGGCCAGTCCGAGCCTATGGGTAGCTCTTTTCATTTTCAGTTTATGTGGCAGCATTTAGATCAAGGAAGTTTATTGCCAGAATTCCTTTTCTCCTTACTACCGCTCATCACTTTATATTCTGTGGGTAGCTTCATTGGTTTTCATGACATAGCCGATCAGGTGAATCTTTCCGGAGTCTGACCAAACAATATTTGAACACCTTATTGAACACTGTTTTCATTTGAAATATTCCCTATTTACTCCATCTTCCAAAATATATAAATTATCAGACCTCAACGCCTTGGTGTAACATTCTTCAGAACATTGATACAAGTTCTTCATTGGTTTCTTATTTGTTTATTGAGCCGAGCATCGAAGGGCAAACTCAACTTCTTACAAATATTATTTCCTCATAAAAATTCCTTGCTAGTACAACCTGAGCTGCCATTTTTCTTCAAATATTTGCCATCTTGGCATTATCCCTGGGAGCTCTGAACGGCAGCAGTATTCTGGAGAACTATGAAGAAGTCCTAAGAAGACCATAGTGTTGGGTGCAACTTTCAATTTTTTATTATAGTCTCCCAAAATAACCATGGTAATATCTACAGTAGAGAGAACGAAGAGGAACCAAGTGGAAAACCTCATTGTGTCTCGGAGTGAATTTTGCAGATGAGCAGTTGTTGTTTTTTCTTAGCTGTATATAACAAGGAAATGAACCTGCCTTTATGGGCCCACAGAGGGGAAACTTTCCCTTTCTACGCTAACACTTAGCTTCTCTACCGGTTTCAATAACTATTTTTATCAACCTGTTTTAAGAAGGAAGCCCTGCGCCTGACATGTGGTTGTGGGCAGAGGGACAGGAGGAAGGCAACCAATGAAAACACATGTCCTTAAGAAAAAGGAGTGTTTGCATTGGAGCTGACTGGGAACCAGTGACAGCGGGATCCTTGGCATGGCTGAACATAAGCAGCTCAGTGTCTAGTGCACAGCTAACTTAAGGATGAAAGAAGCCGAATGTCTGTGGCCGAGGAAGTTTGGTTATTTTAGTTAAGAAAAGCAAAGTCTGGCAATGCTTATAGGAAGGAGCCCAGATGCTCTGCTCGCTGATGCCTAACTGGGATGTTAATGGGAGAACTTATCCAATGCTCCTTGTGTGCACTGTGTGACTCCTCAATCCTCAGTCTGTGTCCTGCTCAGAGCTTCTCTCTGTTACATGCATGCTGTGTATCCTTACTGCACTTCGTGTGCTGGGAATCTCTATCCTCTTTACTCACTGAACACTGGCTGTGCTGGGACCATGGCCAGCTTGTGGTGGGCCTCCTCATTGATCTACAGCACACGTTAAGCTTTGCGCACACTTCTGAGAACTTTTATTTTTTCTTCTCACAAATTATAGTCAAAAGGAAAAAGAAGGACACGAGCTTTGTTTCAGAAACAGATTTACATCAGTTATGACACTTTTCCATTACGTTCCATTTGGATCAGTTACTGGACCAACCCGTCTAAAAGTGGATCAGAAATTTACAATTTATTAGTTTTGGTTGTATTTCCCTACTCTTTTGTCTCAATGTGTGAAAAACACCTTATAACATTTAAAAGAATATGAATATTATTTCACATACATTTTTACTACCCAGGGGTTGTGAGCATCCATTACATACAAGGCCCCAGTCACCTAGTACTTCAAAAAAATAGAGGCACATGGATATCACCAGCCTGCAGTATGCAAAGCAACAGATACAGGCCGTGTTGGACTGGGGTACTTAGGGCCCACCAGTGTAACTGATTCTGGGGGCCCACCTTAGGGCTCCTGCACACTAACTTATTTATTTTCCATGTCTGTACCGTTCACTTCACTTTAATGGGGCCGAAAAAAAAATAATGACTCTGTGTGCATTCCGTGTCTGTGTGTCCGCATGGCCGTTCTGCAAAATGATAGAACGTGTCCTATTATTGTCCACATTACAGACAAGAATAGGACTGTTCTATTAGAGGCCGGCTGTTCTGTTCCGCATAATGTGGAATGCACACACCCGGTATCCATGTTTTGCGCAATTTGCAGAATGCAAAACATCTAACGGCCGTGTTCATGAGCACTTACAGTGATAACAGAAATATTAAAGATGAAGTATGATGGTAGACATTCACAGCAAAATGCACAAACATACATGTGGCAGAATTTACACATCTATGGATATGCTGCACTTAGGTCAGTCAGAAACAAGACACATGCAGCGCAGACCAATCACTCATTGGACACATGTGGCACACAGGACACTTATACATGGGTCACATGCCACTGATGCATGTGTCACCTACTGCACATACACCACTGATACATAGAACATATATAGCACACACCAATCACACATAGGAAACACGCAATGCACACACCAAGACATTTATGCCTAACACTATTAAGTGTACACACCTAAAGGGGTTGTCTCACTTCAGCAATTGGCATTTATCATGTAGAGAAAGTTAATACAAGGCACTTACTAATGTATTGTGATTGTCCATATTGACTCTTTTCCATCACATTATACACAGCACATATCTGTGGTTTTTACCACCGCGTAATCCTGCAGCGGTGGCCGTGCTTACATACTATAAGTAAAGGTGTTGGCCTATGCGCACTTCCAGCCTTTCCCTATAGTGTGTAAGCACGGCCACCACTGCTGGATTACACGGAGGTAAAAACCACAGATATGTGCTGTGTATAATATGATGGAAAGGAGACAATATGATCAATCACAATACATTAGTAAGTGCCTTGTATTAACTGCATGATAAATGCCATTTACTGAAGTGAGACAAACCCTTTAACCCCTTTAAGCATAAATGTCTGGCATGAAATTTACCAAATCTTAACCTCCTCATATTGTACATAATTGACATTATAATTAAAAGGGTTGTCCTACCATAATTACCTATTGCCTATCTACAGGATAGGTGATAAATATCAGATTGCTGGGGTCTGACTGTTGGAATATCCACTGATCATGAAAAAAGAGGACCTGAGACATTCAATTACATTACCACCAATCTATGTACACAAGGGTCTTAAGACCACGTTACTTGATCATGGAGGTCCCAGCAGTAAGACCCCCATCAATCAGACACTTATCACCTGTCGTGTCATAGCTGTTGGACCTTTTTCCCTATCCTTAAAGGTTTTCTTTGGGTGTAAAAATCTGGCCCAAAATATGTGTCAAACTAAAAAAAAAAATGCTCGCCTTTTAAAGGACCTGTGTTCACTTTTCTAGTTATCCTCTATTCACAGGATCGGGGATAACTAAGTGACCTGTGGGGGTCTGAACGCTGGAGCCCCCACTGATCCCCCTTCTTGATTGAGTGGCAGGTCGAGCATATGCCCTGCCTCTCCATCCATTCTCTATGGAGTCACTGGAGATGGCAGCACTGAGTATTTCCAGTGGTCCCAAAGAGATTAAATGGAGCAGCAGGGCATATGTGTGGCCTGCCACACCATCAAAAAGAGGAAACGGGACCCTTTCCTGGGATCAGTGGGGGTCACAGAATTGGACCCCACTGATCATATAGTTATGCCCTATGGTGTGGAGAGGATAACTTGAAAATCTGGACAACCCCTTTAAATCCTCCACCACTCCACCATCAGTATCTCTTTACATGGCAGCAGTGATGCCTATAAATACGGAATATCATAACTACCGCCATGTAAACCAAACGTGTCAATAGTGGAGAATGTGAAGCACTATGCAGACTTTTTCAGTCATAAGTCCAACCCCCTTTGCAGGTCATAACCTTTAACAAAGCCCAAGCAAAGGTGCTAGAGGAGCAACGTGAGCAAAGGGCACAAATGGAGGGTCATAACTGAAACAGAAGCATTAGGGTCACCTGAGGCAGGGTAATAGTGGGGATCCTGGAGCAGAGGTATTAGGGGTGCAACTGAAGAAGAGGCAATATTAGGGGTGGATTTAAAGTGGGGGCATTGGGGGGCATCTGGAGCTGTGGCACTAATGGGGGTGCACCTAAAGCAAAGGCATTGGGGGGGACCTAGGGCAGAGTCCCCCCCCCCCCCCCCCCCAATGCAACTCTGAACTCTGCAGAGAGCAGCACACATATACAGATCTGGGTCTACTATAAACAAATCCCCTATTTCCCCCTTACAGTCTCCTACAGCTCACTACTGTCACACACCTGAGAAATCAGCCCAGCACCGCAGAGGAGTCCTTCTCTCCAGCAACCTGAGGCCAGGAGGATGGCCAGACATGTTCTCTCCTCCTTCACTGCCAGCAGGCAGGAGGTTTAGAATATACTGCGGGGCTTCCTGTACTATGTACACCAGTAGGAGGCTGCATCACTGTGGGATACTGCCACCTAGTGGCTGGAATAATTATCTCCTGAGAAACAAGAGAAATAATTACTCCTTCATCTTATCTCCGGGCGCAGGAGACTGGGGGCCTACCGAGGAATCCCCCTCCTCCCCAGTAGGCCAGTCCGAGCCTGGATACAGGCTACCATTACTTGACTAATGAATAATTAAAATATAATTATTAAATTAAAGGAACACCCCAACAATTTTATAATTAAAGGAACACCCCAAGGAAAAAGAATGTGTTCCGTTACATCTAGTTGTCTACTACAGTGTTTCCCAACCAGTGTGCCTCCAGCTGTTGCAAAACTACAACTCCCAGCATGCCCGCACAGCCAAAGGCTGTCCAGGCATGCTGGGAGTTGTAGTTTTGCAACAGCTGGAGGCACACTGGTTGGGAAACACTGGTCTACTACAGGACTCCGGAGGAGCGATGCATGACTTCAGTCTTTTCTGTTCTTCGGAGTTTCCTTTTTCAAAGACATCCAGAATAGGTTAGTTGGCCACTTGGTAAATTGATCAATCTATGAAGTAGGTTGTATTGGCTTCTTTGTGATGTGTTATTCTCTCTCTGTTTAATGTATTTGAGGTATGATGTTGTAGCTGAGGTATATTGAGTAGCTGTATGCATTGTATTCGGGTGGGTTCTTCTGTTGGTGTGAGTACTGAAACTGACTTATTTACATGTTATTAAATTATGCTATTTATGTGTAATAACATGCATTTTTAAATGTATTTTGGTGTGCTCACATCCTTTTCCACACTTCATTCTCATTCCTGCTGTGTACTTACAAGGAGAGGAATAAGTGGCTGCCAGATCCTTCTGGGACTGTTTTTGTCCGGGGAGAACCCATGGTCAGCCATGTTCCGATCAGTCAGCTGCCACCATACACACAATTATCTGATGTGTATTACATGTTTGAGGCTGGGTTTCCACATTCATGTTTTCTGATTAGTTTTTGTAGCCAAAGCCAAGTATGGATCATACAGGGTGAATAAGTATAAGCCTCATTCACATATCCGTGTTTTGGTCAGTAATTTCCATCAGTGATTGTGAGCCAACACCAAGATTGGAGCCTCCATAGACATAAGGTATGAGGGAAAGTTCTGCACCTGTTCTGTGTTTAGAGCCGCACCTAGTTTTGGTTCAAAATCGCTGATGGAAATCACTGACCGAACACGGACGTGTGAATGAGGCATAAAGGACAGATCCTACCTCACCTCTTTTTTTTTATCCACTCCTGGTTTTGGCTCTAAAAACTGCGTAAAAAAACCTCAAAGTGGAAACCCAGACTGTGATCGTGAGTCCTTCTGGGCACAGGTATTGGTATGAGTTATTAAAACCATGGACAGGTGAATAAAATGTATTATCTTGTGACAATAACACCTGCCATAGGGTGGGTGGCTATATTACACACCAAGTGAACAGTCAGGTCTGAAGTTGACATTGGTGGATAAAGGAAAAATGGTTTGAGGAATATAATAAGGAGTTCAGAGATTTGATTTGCCCTCCAAATTCCCCAAAATCTCAATTCAATCGAGTACGATGTGCTGTCCAATCCAATGTAGACCCCAAAACATACCTGACAGGACTTAAAGGAAATGTGTCACCAAAAATGTTTCTGCCAGTTAAAACCAGATAGGGACACATCTCCTTTTTTATTTTCTGATTGTAGATTTTTACATTTTATTTTCTGAACATGATTATGGGGGAGGCCATCTTGCCTGAGCTGTTCTTTACAGCATTTAGAAAGCATTAATAAAATTGCTTTACGGCAGCCCCATGGTCCACAGACACAATGGTCAGGAGGGGACCTCATTGACTTCTATGGGAGAGTTTTCTAGGCATGCTCTGTGACCTGTGCAGAGGTCATTGTACAGGGAGGGAGTAGATAAGCTCTGACAATCGCCTATTGTGAATGGAGGATCCTGTCTTTTCTATACACAGAGGTGATATCATTACAGGCAGGAGTAGAATGAGTTAACTGCAGTAAAGTGATCTGTACAAACCAAGAAGTGGCGCCATTTATTAGACATAAAGTGGCCAGTGTGAAAACTGAAGGATTTTATGTTGAAGTATATGGAATACATGGAAAATTAAAAACAACATAAAAAACTCTTTAAAAATATGTTAAACATAAAAAGTGTTTAACCAGCAGGTCATTTTCTGATGACACATTCCCTTTAAAGGTACTGCTGCTAATGTCTTGGTGCCAGATAGCACAGGACTAGAGATGAGCAAATTTATTTATACTAATCAATTTGTCGCATCAACGAGCATTATTCACCTGAAAAGGGCTGTCCCTGCTGTGGAAGAAGATCCCCCTCTGCTTAATTGAAATCTCACCCTGACAATATCTTTCCTGTGCCACTGTTCTGAGTAGTGGTGCAAATGCAAAGACTATGCTTCCGCTACCGTAGCACCAACTGTTCATGCGCTATATATGAACAGTCACCACTCCGGAAGTAGAGGCTCTGCTTTTGAGTCGCTACTCGGAGCAGCAGCGACGAGATTTCCAGCTCTGCCAATTAAGCTGTAGGCGGCACTTCAACAGCAGGGACAGCCTCTTGCAGATGAAGAATACTTGATCATGAGATGAATTGTTTTGCTCATTTCAACACAGGACACTTTTTAAGAGTCTACGCGTAAATTGGTCCCAGCTGTTTATGGCAGCTCGTACGGTGACCTACACAATATTAGGCAGGCAGTTTTAAAGGGGTTTTGCCATCTCAGAGAATGGGGGCATATCGCTAGGATATGCCCCCATTATCTGATAGGTGTAGGTCCCATCTCTCGGACCCACATCTACAATGAGAACGGAGCGGGGAAATGAACGGAGGGCGCACTGCGCATGCCCAGCCACCCTCCATTCATTTCAATATGGTTGCCGAAAATAGCCAAGCGCTGGCTATTTCCGTCTGCCCCATAGAAATGAATGGGAGCCAGGGCCGCGTGGTGCACTTCCATTCACTTCTATGGGAGCAGCGCTTGGTGGTGGATGGACCCCAGGAAATCCAGGGTCCTCAAGCCACAGCTCTCCCTGCTCCATTCCCGTTGTAGATGCGGGTCCCAGAGGTGGGACAGGCACCTATCAGACAATGGGGGCATATCCTAGCGATATGCCCCCATTGTCTGTGATGGGAATACCCCTTTAATGTCATGGCTGATTGATTTATGGTAGTTCTGCATAATATTAGCAAATATCAGAAGAATTTGGTGAAATGTTTTGGTAAACATTATTCGGAATGGAAATTGGTTTCTTTCAGTGACTATATTAATATACTTGAGTCTACAGCAATAAGCATTGAAAACCATAATTGACAAATAAACACATCCTTACATCTGTGGACCATGGACATACTTAATTAGTTCATCTGAAATGAATGACTGCCATAGCTTCACGGGGGGAAATGAGCCGGTGTGGGTATAAATATTTTCCATAGTACATTTCTGTCCATCCCAAGGTTCTGTCTCTTTTTCCTATCTCCCTTCATAACACATAATATTGTAAATTCCTTTCGCCAGCATGCCTAAAAGCACCTTTTCACTCATTGCCAATAAGTCAGACGAAGCTATTTTTTCTTGAAAGATGAATTTAGAAGTGTCTAAAATGTTTCATTTCATGATCTTCTATTATCCCCCCCCCCCCCCCCAGTGCAAACATCTGGAAAAGGAGCTTCATCTGCTGAGAGAGAGCAAACAGATCTGTACAGATATTGTAACTGCGCAGAAGACCTGCTTTGATCCAGCTTCCAAGGTAAAAACCTCTTATATGACTGCCCAGTTTCGCTGTAATAGTTTCTGTTTTCCTTCCATATACAATTGTTTTCTTTTTTTTGTCGCCTAAAAAAGTTGTGAGGTACTGTTGTGTCAAATGCAAACATCATATTAGATTTCCATCTGTTCGATTGTCAGAAGAATGCTATATATTGTTATAGGGTGGATCGGTCATTATCCACAAATCCAGGGACCCATGTCCAGAATGAGCTTACAGCCCCTCGGGCAAGTCAGCAGTGTTCATGTAAGGGATTTTTAGATGAATAAAATAACGGTATAGATAAAATGTTCTAAAACTTTGAGATATACTTTCAATGCCCCACTATTTGTAATATATTAGTTTGCTGTCAGTAAGTGAAAGCTTTTTAGTTCATACTAAGAGGCAATAAATCCATACATACCTTCATACCTGGAGCTGTAGCCCAGTCATTGTCATTATGTCACGCTTCGGTGTGGGAGGAAAACCCACACCGAACGTAGGAGGGAAAGGGGTGAGGGGAAAAGGCCTGGAAACTAGGGACAGGAGAAGGTCCCCTCCTAGAGAAACCCTAATCAAAGTCCTGACTGACTGCAAGTATGAACTGACCCCAGAGGTAGGTGAGTTCATATACAGGAACTAAAAGTCCTAACTCACCCTGTAGGACCCTGGTACTAATGTCAGGACAAGAGACAACCTGTTCCTCTGAACAGGAGTCTCCCTCAGGCCTAAACACAAATGGCAGGGAAAAGAGCAACACAAGAAAATCCCAACAATAAACAACAGGGGAAGGAGACACTTAACTTCAAATGGCTATGGAAGCACTCCACCGAGATCCAAACACCAGCAATCCCCAACAAGACTGAAGCTATAAACCGCACAGCATGGTGGGAGAAGTCACAATAAATAGGGAAGGTTAAATGACCACATAAGCAACACCTGAGCCAAGGGGTGTGGCCATTACCACAAACAATACGGACACGAATTGATCCACAAGGAACCTGTCAGATCAAACCACGTGGTGCCAGTCTCACTGATCTCCTGGCACCTGTCACGGGAACGTCCGTGACACATTATCTCTACAAACTGAGTAACATAGTACTTTTAGCTCCTCCCCTCGTGCCAGTTATGTGCTGTAATCACAGGACTATATCAGTAAGCAAGATTGATTAGATATTCAGCACATATTAGCTATACCCTGCTACTTATTAGATCCTGCCACTGACTCCACAAAAAAAGAAGGAAAGGACTACAGTACTTCTTCCGATATTCAGTGCATATTAGCTATAACCTGCTACTCATCAGATCCCACGATTGGCATAAGCAGAGACAAAGTAAAGGAATGCAGTAATTCGCCTTCTGCCTCATACTGAAATTATTGGAGTCTACATATTTAATTCCAAATTAGAAAATTGAATGTACACACATATCCAAATATGTTTTTAACCCTTTAAAGGGGTATACTCAAGAGGATAGGCCATCAGATAGGCCATCTGACTCCCAGAACCCCTGGCAATCAGCTGTTTGAACAGACCATGGCACTTGTGCAAACTCTTTGGCCTCTTCACTAACTTATAGCGGCGGTGCAGTGTATTAACAACTACTAGGTGGGGGTGCCAGGGGAGGGATCACCGCCAAACTGATATTGATGACCTATTGTGAGGATAGATCAACAGTATCAGAATGCTGTACATGTATGGCATCGGAGGCTGGTAGTAACCACAGAGCACCTAACGTCCCCCAGTTTTTAAAAAATCTAAAAGAAAATTATTATAAAATCTCCCCCAAATAATCTTATCCATTTATCAAGTACTTTATTATTGGAGAAAAATTGAAAAAGACATGGTTGGTATTGCCATGTCTGTAACAAAAACAAAACAGTGGAAGGATTGCTGCAGTTTGATCACTTTGCCTTCAAGAATTGTCATAAAAAGTAATTAGAAAGCCACATATACATTAAATGGTAACAGCGAAAATCATGTGATCGCAGAATATGGTGACACAAAGGATTGCTTCCTTTGTTTTCTTTAAAAAAAAAATATTTGTTGTACAAAAGTAGTAAACTATATAAAAAACATATATTTGGTATCTCCATAATCATACCGACTCACTGAATAAATGTATCATGGTGAAAGCAGTACAAACAAATCAACCCCCCACACACAAAAAAATATGTTTTTCAATACCCTTATGTGGCCCAATATATTTCAATTAAAAATGTAAATTTACAGTCACTAAAAATGTTATAGCTCATGGAAAGAAAAGTATCAGGTTTGGCAAGCAATAAAGCAAATGTCCTTTTCCTTAATAAATAAATTATCAACAGTACCTGTTACTCAGGCCAGTACGGGATACAGTCATGGTGAGGCACGCTCCACTCCAATGTCACTCAGCAGTTACAGCTAAAACATGCAGCCCACACTGATGTCAGCTCCACATCTCTAGCATTCAATAGTGCAATGAAGCCTTAAAGGGGTCGTCTCACTTCAGCAAATGGCATTTATCATGTAGAGGAAGTTATTACAAGCCACTTACTAATGTTTTGTGATTGTCCATATTACTTCCATTGCTGGCTGGAATAATTTCTCCATCACTTTATACACTGCTTGTTTCCATGGTTACGACCACCATGCAATCCATCAGTGGCGGTCGTGCTTGCACACTACAGGAAAAAGCGCCAGCCTAAATAGTCTAGTGCTTTTTCCTTTAGTGTTCAAGCATGACCACCGCTGATGGATTTCAGGGTGGTCATAACCATGGAAACAAGACGTGTATAATGTGCTGGAAAAATGAGTCTAGCCAGCAAAGGAAGCAGTATGGATAATGACAATATATTAGTAAGTGTCTTGCATTAACTTTCTCTACATAATAAATGCTTTTTGCTGAAGTGAGACAACCCCTTGATAGGGGTTTTCTGGGATTTTTAAAACTGATGACCCACCACATGGGCAATAGACACAATGGTTAGGAGAGGATCTCATTGTCTTCTATGGGAGAGTTTTGTAGGCATGCTCTGTGACCTGTGCAGGGGTCATTGTACAAGGAAAGAATAGATAAGCTGTGACAATCACCTATTGTGAATGGTGGATCCTGTGTTATCTATACACAGAGGTGACATCTTTACAGGCTGGATTAGAATGATAAGCAGGTAACTACAGTAAAGTGATGTACAGTCCAAGAAGTGCTGCATATTATTAGGCCTAGTGGCCAATGTGAAAAATACAGGATTTTATGGTTTTTGTTTAAATATAGGTATTGACAGAGAAAAAAAAACACAGAAAATTATTTTAAGCATAAAAACAGGATTTAAATAATAGGACATTTTCTGATTCCACATCCCCTTTAAAGGCCCCTTTACGTGGGCTGAGTCAACAGGCAATTAGCAGGAACTAACCATTTGTTCCCTATAATTGCCTTCTTCTCGTAGGTAGTGAGTGCTACATTTACATGCAACAATCATCCCCTCTGAATGGGATGAGTGAGAGCTGCTGCGCTCGCTAGTCCCCATAGAGGATCATTGTTTCTGGGTAGCATATCACAGTTTATAGTGTATGATCAGCTGCCCAGAAACAATGGCATAGGTGTCTGCATCAGAGGTGCCTTCGAAATGAATGAGCTTTTTTCGTCACTTATACACAGGACAATTATCGGGAATGAGCATTCCTAGGAACAGTCCTTCCTGATAATCGGCCCAGGTAACTTAACCATTAGGTCCAAAATATGCCAGTCAATATGAGGTTAAGTAGTTCATTGGAGGTAAACTTTAACCCATTCCCGACATGTGACGTACTATTACGTCTTGGAAGTCAGTGACTTCCCGCATTTTGACGTAATAGTACATTCTGGTGATCGGGCGGGCACTGAAGTGGTGCACGCCAGATCACTGCAGGGGTCCGGCAGTCACTGATAGCCAGGCCCCTGCTGTATCCGCCGGCATCACATCGACGTCGGCGGATTAACCCCTTCTATGGCGCAGTCAGCGCTGACCGCGACATAGAAGGTGTTTGCTGCGGGTGAGGGAGCCCATCGAGTCCCCGCCCTGCTGTGGCGGGGACCCGATGGGTGACAAGTCAGCCCAATGCCGTGCAGAGGCTGCCCAATGCCTTGCACGGCATCGGGACCTGCCTTCTACTGGTGCCGAGGAGATCCAGCCTCAGGCTTCGTCTCCTAGGCAACCTGTTAGTGTACTACTCACTGTAGTACACGAACAGGAAATGCATTACAATACAGATGTATTGTAATGCATTGCAGAGGGAATCAGACCCCCAAAAGTTAAAGTCCCAGACTGGGGCAGAAATAAAGTTTAAAAAAAGTGTTTTTAATTAAAGAAAATAAAGTTTCAAGTAAAAAAAATATTAAAACGCCCCTTTCCCCAGATTTCATAATAAAAAATTGAAAAAAAAAGGAAAAACACACTTATTAGGTATCGCCGCCTCCGTAACGACCCGCTCTATAAATATATAACAAGATGATCCCCGTCTGATAAACACTATAAAAAAATAAAATGAAAACTATGTAAAAAAAAGCCATTTTTGTCACCTTACATCACAAAAAGTGCAACACCAAGCGATCAAACATGTCAAACAAAATGGTTCCAATAAAGCCATCACATCATCCTGCAAAAAATGAGACCCTACATAAGAAAATTGCTCAAAAAATAAAAAAAAACTATAGCTCTCAGAACATGGAGACACTAAAACATCATTTTTTTCTTTCAAATATGCTATTATTGTGTTAAAGTGAAATAAATAAAATAAAAAAGTATACATATTATGTATCTCCGTGTCCGTAACAACCAGCTCTATAAAAATGTCACATGACCTAACCCCTCAGGTGAACACTGTAAAAAATGAAAACTGTGTCAAAAAAAGCCATTTTTGTCACCTTACATCACAAAAAGTGCAACACCAAGCGATCAAAAAGGCGTATGTCCCCCAAAATGGTACCAATACAACCGTCACCTTATCCCACAAAAATAGAGACCCTACCTAAGACAGTCGGTCAAAAAATAAAAAGCTCTGGCTCTCAGACTAAGGAGACACTAAAACATCATTTTTTGGTTTCAAAAATGCTATTATTGTGTAAAACTTAAATAAATAAGAAAAAATATACATATTAGGTATTGCCACGTCCGTAACGATCTGGTCTATAAAAAATATCACATGATCTAGCCCCTCAGGTGAACGCTGTAAAAAAAAAAAAAAACTGTGTCAAAATTAACAATGTTTTGGTCACCTTGCCCCATAAAGTGTAATAATGAATGATCAAAAAATCATATGTACCCAAAAATGGTACCAATAAAACTGGCACCTTTTCCCCTAGTTTCCAAAATGGGGTCACTTTTTGGGAGTTTCTACTGTATGGGTGTATCGGGGGGGGGGGGGGGGGTTAAATGGGACATGGCATCTAAAAACCAGTCCAGCAAAATCTGCCTTCCAAACCATATGGCGTTCCTTTTCTTCTGCACCCTGCCGTGTGCCCTTAAATCAGTTTACGACCACATGTGGGGTGTTTCTGTAAACCGCAGAATCAGGGTAATAATATTGAGTTTTGCTTGGCTGTTAACCATTGGTGTGTTAAAGATTTTTTTTTATTAAAATGGAAAATCTGCTAAAAAAGTGAAATTTTAAAATTTATCTCCATTTTCCTTTAATTCTTATGGAACACCTAAAGGGTTAACAAAGTTTGTAAAATCAATTTTGAGTAACTTGAGGGTGTAGTTTCTAAAATGGGGTCATTTATGGGGGGTTTCTACTATGTAAGCCTCACAAAGTGACTTCAGACCTGAAATGGTCCTTAAAAAGTGGGTTTTGGAAATTTTCTTAAAAATTTTAAGAATTGCTTCTAAGCCTTCTAACGTCCTAAAAAATAAAATTACATTTACAAAATGATGCCAACATAAAGTAGACATATGGGGAATGTTAAGTAATAAATATTTTATGAGGTATCACTTTCTGTTTTAAAAGCAAAGAAATAGAAATTTAGAAAATTGCAAATTTTTCAAAGTTTTTGGTAAATTTGGGATTTTTTCATAAATAAAGTTGAAATATATTGACTCAAATATATGACTATCATGAAGTAGAATGTGTCACGAGAAAACCGTTTCAGAATGGCTTGGATAAATAAAAGTGTTCCAAAGCTATTACCACATAAAGTGACACATGTCAGATTTGCAATAAATGACCTAGGCAGAAGGGTGAAAACTGGCCCCTGGGTTAAGGAGTTCAAATCATGGTATGACAATATAGTCATGGCTTTTTTTTTAGCTTTATATCTTATGTTGCTCATCATCACCAGCTATTACATTTCCACATCTGTCAAATGGGGCAGCGCTGCAAATATGTCCCTGTGGTGGCAGCACGACAATGGAAATTTAAAGGGAACCTGTCACCTGGATTTTGTGTATAGAGCTGAGGACATGGGTTGCTAGATGGCCGTTAGCACATCCGCAATATCCAGTCCCCATAGCTCTGTGTGCTTTTATTGTGTAAAAAAAACGACTTGATACATATGCAAATTAACCTGAGATGAGTCCTGTCCCTGACTCATCTCACGTACAGGACTCATCTCAGGTTAATTTGCATATGTATCCAATCGTTTTTTTTACACAATAAAAGCACACAGAGCTATGGGGACTGGGTATTGCGGATGTGCTAGCGGTCATCTAGCAACCCATGGCCTCAGCTCTATACACAAAATTCCGGTGACAGGTTCCCTTTAACATTTACTACGACCATTAATGTTACAATTTTTGCATCAATTTTATTTATTTTTTTACCAGTGTTTTTCTCAGTACTGCATATGAGGGTGTACACTTCAAACCATTGGCTATATTGTTGGAGTTAAAGGGATTCTGTCATCAGATTTAACCCCTCTAACCTAAGCATATGCTCATGTCCAGACTAATAAAAAGAATCCTAAGCTGGCCTTATTAAACCTCACTGTGGCTCTATTTGCCCAAAAAACTGGTTTTTATAACCTGTCAATCACTTACTTAAGGTGCCCAAGGGGAGGTCCGTAAATACAGGGTGCCCGGCCGCACCCCTCGCCGTCCGGTGCCCAGCGCCACCTTCCCTGTCTTCAGCGACACCTTCCCTGTCTTCAGCGCCGCCTTCTACAGCTCGGCACCGCCTCCGCAATCCTCCCCGTCCCCGGGTTGAGCGAAGTGCGCATCAGGCCGGTGCATGCGCACTTCACTCAACGAAGCCGCTGCCAGGAGTGTGCATGGGTGCATCAGGCTGAACCTAGTGCGCAGGCGTGGGATCTGGCAGAGGGACGGGGAGGATTGCGGAGGCGGCGCTGAGCTGTAGAAGGCGGCGCTGGGCACTGGACGGCGAGGGGTGCGGCTGGGCACCCTGTATTAACGGATCTCCTCTTGGGTACCTTAAGTGAGTGATTGACAGGCCATAAAAACCTGTTTTTTGGGCAAATAGAGCCACAGTGAGGTTTAATAAGGCCAGCTTAGGATTCTTTTTATTAGTCTGGACATGAGCATATGCTTAGGTTAGAGGGGTTAAATCTGATGACAGAATCCCTTTAAGACTACGGTGTTTGCCTTGCAGATAGTCACAATCAAAGAAATCTCAGGCTGGGAAATTGAATTAATTTTTGGGAAAACTGAGCGAGAGAAACAAATAGGTCATCTATTTTTGAGCCTGAGACCTCACAGTTTCCCAACTGGTTCCAGCTCCCACACCTTGTATCCGTGTGTGGTTTTGCCACGTTAATAAACTTAAAAGTAGTTCAGTTATAAAGTAATGTTTTCTTTTTTTAGTTTTTATTATTTCTCCTTCAGATTTGTATTTTAATAACTTGCTACAAAAGCGAGTTGTAAAGTATTGCCTGGTTTCAGCTGGATAACTGCCTGAGAAGAACACCTAAAATGAATAATTTATGTTCTTGTTTAAATATAATGACTACCCGACAATAAGACAATTCAGGCTAGGTGTAATGAGGTAGTGGACTCTACATATATATCCAGCCACTATTCCCATTAACACCACTGAACAAACAAAACTGTGTGTGGTGGCGGGGGATATATTGTTTCCTCCACAGTTGCACCACACACCCACAGATACTCTGTATTTACTTGGTATGTATCTGTTAGCTCACAGGTCATACAGGGCTGATTCCAGAGTTTTCTGACAGGGGGCGATTGGTTTAGTGTGCGATTGTAGCCACCAATCAACCTCAGTGTCATAGTCCAGCCCCTATGATCTGTTATTGTGCATCATCCCTGCCTAATGTAGCGTCCACTTGACGCGTTTCTATGCTGCCCTATTTGGGCAGCCTTTCATCAGGAGCAGAGTATGGTGGCATCCAGCTCCAGGTTGCCCATATATTTGGCGTTTCCTGTGAGCTGGAAAGGACAGGGAGCAGCGCTGCACGCTGGAGACGCCACACGTGCAGCGCGAAGTTGCACAGCCTACTGCGCTGGGATGATGCACAGTAACAGATCATAGGGGCTGGACTATGACACTGATGTTGATTGGTGGCTACAATCGCACACTAAACCAATTACCCCCTGTCAGAAAACTCTGGAAATATGTGGCCACAGGATGAGAAAGGCGCTCATAGGGTAAATAAGTAAAGATGAATCAGCATCCTTCAAATTAAGGTGAATATGTGATGCCCAAATTGGGTTCAACCGTGATGAAGGTCCGCTGGATGAACTAGGTATCAAGTTAGAGCTGCCGTGTCCAAAAGAACCTAGGGCGAGGGCCAAGTCGCCACTTGGTTGATTTCTAGAAATAATGACGGTACCCGTCATGACTTTTGTGGTCTGGCGAGCTGGTGGACGTGAGGCGCAAATCACAACCGGATTTGAAAAGTACAGGTTTATTGAGAGAAAACTCTGGAATCAGCCCTGTATGACCTGTGAGCTAACAGATACATACCAAGTAAATACAGAGTATCTGTGGGTGTGTGGTGCAACTGTGGAGGAAACAATATATCCCCCGGCACCACACACAGTTTTCTTTGTTCAGTGGTGTTAATGGGAATAGTGGCTGGATATATATATGAAGAGTCCACTACCTCATTACACCTAGCCTGAATTGTCTTGTTGGCGGATAACCATTATATTTTAACAATAACATAATAAATTATTCATTTTAAGCGTTCTTCTCAGGCAGTTATCAATCTTTTCAGTAGTATAAGTACGCAAACCAATCTCTATTTCAGTTAACCGATTATTTCCCAGTTTTATTTGTATTGCACATTTTTACCATAACTTTTTCAGAATCTGTCATGGAGGTAATGCTTATTAGGGTACATAATGAGCAGTTTTTTGCTTCCTTCTGAATCAATGGAAACCCTAAAAGGAGGAGCTTTAATTTAAAGCTCCTAAGTTGCATACGGGCACCACGTCTTCATTCCTACCATATGGTAGAAGTTTCTACCCCAAGTACTCAAAGGGTTATGACTATAGGGGTAACATGAACAACAATGAGAGACTTGGAGAGATGGTGAGATCAGGAATGTGTTTGTGTATATTTTTGTGGACCCTGTACAAAGGAGACCTCTCCAATACTTAAAAATGGCCAACTCTGGCTGCTTTTATTCTGTAACTTTTAGCTCACAGTTGTCGTAAAGAAGATGCTTTAAACGGTTGATTTAAAGAGGGCTTAAAATGAGAATGTAATAATTGTCATAGATAGAGAAATAGAAAGCGCATCAGTCACTATTGCAGCTCCTCAGCAACCGGACATACGAAAAATGTCCTTGTTATTGATTGAACAAGTTGAAAAAATGATATTGCAGGGGTTATCCAGCAATGTTTTATTACATGTACCCCCCCTTGTAATAACTTTTACATTGGCACATATAAAAAATTGCTTACCGGGCAAAGCTGTGCTCCCGGTTCAATTTTACCAGTACAGAATCACGTGCCGTGTATTGAGGCCATGATCCTAGCCCAGTTACAACACACAGCACATGCGTGAGAATGAATCCCTCTTCAGCATTGGATTCATTCTCCTTCATGTGCTGAGCGTTGTATCCAGGCAAGGATCACGTCCTCAATACACGGCATGTGGTCCCAGAAGTGGCCACTGCATAAAATTGGATCGGGAGCACATGTATAAGGATGTGGAATGGACAAAATATGCTCCATAACCCCTTTAAGTTTAAATTCGGTCTATTATTTGATGAATCAATCAAACTGAATCCTAAACACTGGCAGTCCAGTCATGTGATTATAGACTACCAAGATGATAAACTATAAATTACTTCATACAATCTCTACAGTTCAGTTTTAGGAATGGTCATGGCCTAATGTTTGGCCTAAAACAATGATCAGGTTGACATTCTTGTCTTGTCGAGAGGAGACAGCTCCTACAATGATTAGAAGGGCACAATATGAGATACTGTATGTAGACTTTCCTACAGGTGCCCCCTATCCATTTACTCCTTATGCAGTAACTAAAGAGCCAAATTCTACACTGGTGCTTGTCGAAATGTGGTGGATACTCAATGACTTCAGTTGGTGCCCTCATATATGTTTACAGTGTGGCCTCTCAGCAGTGAACATCACATCTGTAATGACGTGAAGTTTCCCCAACTGGACCACCTCTGTAAGAGTCTAGAATGTCCATCTGCACATAGCCCTCAATTCAGGGCTGTGATAGTATTGTCATGCCAATGTAGGGTCTTTTTGATTGCATCGGTTTAGTCTGTAGACAAATTTGTAATTGTCCTGGTGTCAATCTTAGAATTTGCCTTTCGCCAGTCTACTTTTTTTTTACATGGAATAATGTAGCCAATGTTTTACTGGGAGAACTGTTGTGGCTTTATAATCCCCTACTGGTACCATCTCATTAGCCGAAATATTAACAATCAATTAAAGTAAAACCACCAGACACCACTTTAAATGTTTCATAATTCAGTATATTTGTGCATGTGGCCATAGTGTCCAACGCAAATACTAAAAATGTGCACCACACATACAAATACTAATTTTTATTATACATTAATATTTCTCCTAAAATATGGGGTGACAGGAGGGAAAGCTACAGAATGAGCCAAACACCGAGAAGAGCTGGCAGAGACAGTGCGGGTTGGGGAATTTATTAGTGAGAGGTACTAGTGTTTGGCATGAGAAAGAGCAGTGTTGAGACAGGAGGAATTTACAGGAAACTTAGTGTTAGTGTGCCACTTCCTGCATGGAAATTGAGACGAGGAAGCGTAAAGCAAAAGAAAGCATGTTTGTGAGTTTAAGCGTGGTAGGAGGTTAGAAGTGTTAGTACTGTACAATCACCAGGGTGGAAGGGTCTACATATGGGATGAGAGAACCAATTTGTAGGAATTAAGAAGAGTCAAGGTGGGTAAATTGTACCTACAATTTTCACAAAAAGTCAACAAATATTCGAGAGTGCCCATCAAATTGGAGGTAATTTACATAAAATATTTGGGAATTGCACAATCCTGATTTTCTGATAAACAGTTATTGATAGAATCACCAAAATATCCATCAGGATATTCCCATGAAATCTCTACACCATGTTATAGACCACAGTCGTACAGCATGCCAACTGGTAGGCAATAGCAAATTTAACTTCTTCCAGCTGTGTATTTTTAAATAAACCATTTATAAGGGAATCCATTTTTTGTACAGTCTTCCCGAATTTCTGCTTTTCCTTTTCGTTCTGCTTACAACTCAAACTTTAAAAAAAAAATTCAACCAAAAGTTGGTTATTTGATTTCTGTTGTTGTCCAGCCATGAGAAATTATTTTAAAACATCTTTGAATATTATAAAATGCCAAAAGAATTAGCACCTTATCGTTATGGTCTCTGCTTCCTGCTCCCTCTCCAGACGGTCATGTGACCACTCAGCCAATCATTGGCCACCGGGGTGACCAGCTACAGTCTGTGACCTTACTGGAGTGATGCTCAAAATTGTGCATTTGTATTTCCAGCTAAAAAATCTCTAAATTCAATTTCTTATTTAAGGGTCAACAGAAGCACCGTCTCTACAGGGTAATACTGCTATGATAGCCTTTTCATCCTTTATACTTTTCTGTTTCAAATTGCAATTCTAATGAATAAAAAAGCATCTTCTCCATTCTACTTCTAGTATTTATTTGATGCATTTTAGCTTCTGACCGCAAATCAAGAAAAAGTCCAGACCTTTTCTAACACAACGTCTGAAGCACATAGTGTGAAAAGATCTTGCTGATCAGCCAGATTTTCTTGAAGGGGCATTTTTTTGTACCGCCCCCTGCTGTTTCTTCTCTGGCCAAAATTCTGGTCCACTTTCTCCTGCATTGACTGGTGGACCAACATGCTCAGTAGCTTCCCTACTCTCTTCCCCTGGCCTCAGTGCCGACATAGTGATCTCATAGTGATGCAGTGCATCATTCGGTCCTACTTCTATATTCATAGGAATATGTAGCGATAGCTATCTCTAGACAGTGGAGAAGGAAATTGGGGATGGGGAAGCAATGCATTCCTTAGTGCTATTTGCAAGTGGAATTACTGGGTCTGTGTGTTATGGACTACTTTCTATGGCGGTAATGACAAGGGAAGGGCTGCTGCCCACCTACAGAAAGTAAAAATCCAAGAGCTACAGAGAGGTGAGTAAAGAAGCTAAAAAGGATGAACGCGGCTTTTTTTTTTTTTTTGCATTGCACTCTCACTGTGTGTATATTTTATTTTTTGAATAACCCTTTTAATTATGTATAGATTTATTGTCCATTTAAAAATCATAATTGGCACAAACATAAGATACAGGTGAAACTTGAAAAATTTGAATATCCCACAAAGTTAATTTATTTCAGTAATCCCACTTAAAAGGTGAAACTAACATATGAGATAGACTCATTACATGCAACGCAAGATATTTCAAGCCTTTATTTGTTATAATTTGGATGATTATGGCTTACCGCTTATGAAACCCCAAAGTCACAATTTTGAGGTCCCCTTTGCTCAGGGGGTACGGATTAATTAGCTGACTAGAGTGCAACACTTTGAGCCTAGAATATTGAACCTGTTCCCAAAATTCTAATTTTAAGCTGCATTAATGCAATTCCTTTTAATTTGCATTACTGAAATAAATGGACTTTTGCACAATATTCTAATTTTCCGAGTTTCACCTTTATAATGGCACCTGTGGTGACTGTTGTGTGAGACTGGTAGTGCGTCTAAAAACTTGGAAAAGTACATACATGTAGTTTTTCCAGTTCCAGTTACTTGAATTGTGAGAAGAAACTTTCTAACCCTTTAGTTGAAAACAAAGGGAGATGACTGAGTATGAACATAGCATGTACTTCACTCTGTTGTTTTTGTGTAATGAAACTGAATTCCCACCATTTTTGGTAGGAAATGGAGATACGGCCCCATACACAACTTGTTTTTTTTTTTTTACCTTTTTCTAAGATTAGAAAAAAAGGTACCGTACTTTACAAGCAGGCATTTTATTAGTAAACCTGTATCTCCAGAAATATTAATAAACACATACTATATGCAATCACTGTATTTGTTCGACAAATATTCCCATACTACGTTCTATGGATATGATGTGCTGGTAGTTTAAGTAAATGATGGAAAACACCCTTCAGGATGATCAAACAGATGTCCTTGCCAAGTATGCAAAAACAAAAAGATCACCTATGCAAATAGTAATTTGGCAGTGTAGTCCTGACCACCCACTTCAAGAGTAAGTTTAATTTTTGGGCTCTACATGAATAATCAAATTGTTTTATGAAAAATTTGAGGTTGCTGAGTAGTTCAAATGAGGGTAATTTAAAGGGGTTGTCCAGGTTCAGAGCTGAACCCAGATGTAACCTCTTCTACCTACTCATTTACTGTGTATGAGTGGAGCATTGGAGCCTTTCCTTGCTACGATGCTTCCCCTTGCCTTGTGCTGCATCACGCAGGGCAAGGTCTGTTTTTTTTTACTGCCGGTGACGTACTGGGCTTCACATCACTATGCTAGGCGGAGACTTCCACCTTGCAGTGAGCCCAGTGGCGTCACTGGCACAAATAAGCGGTCTATAGCGCCTCCCTGGCCTGGTTTCTCAGCATCGATGACACCATTAATTCTGACCAAAGCCCCAACTCCTTTCGCTGAAAACTTAGGGCAGCAGATGAAAGACACCCCATGATACATCCCTTTGAAATCAGAAGATGTCTATCAGTGCCATCAGCTCAGAATTGGCAGAAACAAAGGGGACCCAGATACCGCCATCTAATTGGCTCCAAATTAATTCTGCAGAAGAACAACGATCCCAAAGATAAGCCAATGTCATTAAAAACTATCTTCAGCATAAAAAAGAACAAGGGGTCCTGGAAGTGCTGAGATGGTCCCCACTAGAGATGAGCGAAGCATTGCAAAATTCGATTCGGCTACTTTGCCGAATTTTACAAAAAAATTTGCTTAGTTGTGATATGATTTCTTTGTAAGTAGTGGGTGCAATGACAGGGAGTGACAATTGCGCCGCTCCCCGTCATTGTACCCCTCAGATGCCGCATTCATAGCTGATCACGGCATCTGATAGAGTGTAAAATAAAAAAATGAAATCATACTTACGTCATCATTTGCTCACGCTGGGCCAGCCGCCATCTTGATTGAAGATGTAAAGCGAAATCTCACGCGGCCTGTGATGACGTCATGCGAGATCTTCAATCAAGATGGAGGCAGCTGTCCTGTCGCGAGCAAATGGATGAGATAAGTATGATTTTTTTTTTTTACACTATTTCAGGGAAAATGGATTCGCTACCACAAAGCACAAGGAAATTTGGCTTTGCGGCGAATCGAATTTTCCCTGACTTCGATTCGCTCAACACTAGTCCAGAGCCGGGATCTCAAAACCATTGAGTCTGTCTGGGATTACATGAAGAGACAGAAGAATCTGAGCAATTCTATATCCACAGAAGATCTGTGGTTAGTTCTCCCAGATATTTGGAGCAACCTCCCTGCCGAGTTCCTTCAAATACTATGTGTGCATGTACCTAGAAGAACTGGTGCTGTTCTGAAGCCAAAGGGTGGTCACAGTGAATACTGATTTGATTTAGATTTATTTTTACTTTATTCACTTTGTATTTGTTATTTGATAAAATAATCTAATAACACTTCAATTTTTAAAAGCTTTCTTACTTTGCAGCATTGTTCCCCATCGGCATAAAACTTTTGCACAGTACTGTCTATATATACAATATATATATGAAATAAAAAATAGATGAGCAGCACACAATTCCAGTAGGTGCCATTCCTTGAAAAGGACCGCGGACTTGATCCTAATTAGATATGTGTAGAAAAAGAATCCAAGGCAGGACACAAGTATCCGTAAAAAGCAGAAGGGTATTTTATTCACCCATGTGTGAACAGCAACGTTTCAGCTCTCTCTATGGAGCCTTTGTCAAGCCAACTAATAATCTAATAACACTTACATTTTTAAAAGTATTCTTACTTTGCAGCATTGTTCCCCATCGGCATAAAACTTTTGCACAGTACTGTCTATATATACAATATATATAGATATATAGGTTTGCGCAGTCATTAAACCGGAATATGGATGCGTAAGGCCATCTGTTACTCATTCATCTCGCCTGCAATAACTGTGGCCAGCTCCTGTTACCCAGCATCCCCTGTGTTTACTCATCAATATTTGCTTTCTGCGTTGCCTGTTTTACGGACCTGGGTTTTGTTGTAGATGCGAATTGCTGGTTTAAGTGTTTGGAACCACATCAGCTCCATAAAGCAACGGCTGTCAGCTCTGTTTACAGCCTGCAGGCAGCGGAGAGTGTGCGAGGCTTTCACAGAAGGACCTTCTCAGTGAGAATCAGGAACAGTTCTTGCCGTTTTCTCACAGTTTCAGGTTCATCTCACCTGTCATTGGGCTCTTTTGGTCAATGGGAGCTCATAAATCACTAGGCTGGATTCTTTTCTTGTCATAAGAGCTACAAATATTTGTCATTTTACATCCCAATCACCAGAATTCAAAATGGTTTTGTTTCTTCTCTTTCATTTTCCATTAAATGGCTTATATGGATAGAAACAAATCATGTGAAGCTTAACCCAAAAACTGAAAAGCCTTTAAATGTGGCTCCTATATTTTCCTGCTAGTTACAACCAGATAGTGACACACATGCTTTTTTCTAATCTGTTTCTTTTGTATTATTGTAGATTTTTTATTTCCTGAACATGATTATGGGGGCGACCATCTTGATTGAGCTGTTTCCCTTTAAGAACCAGACCCATTTTCGTTTTTGCTTCATCATTTTTACCTCCCAATATTCCAAGAGCGATTTTTATTTTATTTTTTTATTTTCACATAGCCATGTGAGGGCTTAGGCCTCTTTCACACGGGTGAGATTTCCGCACAGGCGCAATGTGTGAGGTGAACGCGTTGCACCCGCACTGAATCCGGACCTATTCACTTCTATGCGGCTGTGCACATGAGCGATGATTTTCACGCATCACTTGTGCGTTGCGTGAAAATCGCAGCATGCTCTATTTTGTGCGTTTTTCACGCAACTCAGGCCCCGTAGAAGTGAATGGGGCTGCGTGAAAATCGCAACCATCCGCAAGCAAGTGCGGATGCGGTGCAATTTTCACGCATGGTTGCTAGGAGACGATCGGGATGGGGACCCGATCATTATTATTTTCCCTTATAACATGGTTATAAGGGAAAATAATAGTATTCTTAATACAGAATGCTAAGTAAGATAGTGATAGAGGGGTTAAAAAAATAAATAACATTTAACTCACCTTAATCCACTTTTTTGCGCAGCCCAGCTTCTTCTTTGATGATCTGTGAGGAAAAGGAACTTTGGTGACGTCACTGCGCTCATCACATGGTCCGTCACATGATCCATCACCCTGGTGATGGATCATGTGATGAGCGCCGTGACATCACCACAGGACCCTTTCCATGGTGATGGATCATGTGACGGACCATGTGATGAGCACAGTGACGTCACCACAGGTCCTTTTCCTCACAGATCATCAAAGAAGAAGACAGAAGAGAAGCCGGGCTGCGCGAACAAGTGGATTAAGGTGAGTTAAAAAAATAATTACCCCCTCCATCACTATTTTACTTAGCATTCTGTATTAAGAATGCTATTATTATCCCTTATAACCTTATTATAAGGGAAAATAATAAAATCTACACAACACCTAACCCAAACCTGAAATTCTGTGAAGAAGTTCGGGTTTGGGTACTAAACATGTAGATTTTTCTCACGCACGTGCAAAACGCATTAAAATGTTTTGCACTCGCGCATTTTCCCGCGACGCACCCGCATCTTATCCGGCCCAAATCCATGACGCCCGTGTAAAAGAGGCCTTATTGTTTGCAGGACAAGTTGTAGTTTTTAATGGCACCATTGAAATTACCATGTCTTGTCTTGGAAAGTGGGAAAAAATTCTTTGTGGGACAAAACTGAAAGAAAAAATTGTATTGTTTTTTTTTTTTTTTTTTTTAATTCAAACCTTTGAAAAGATCAATATTTTCTTTGCATCGCTATTTTCAGACATCTGTAATATTTTTAATTTCCGTCCACAGTGTTGTATGAGAGTTTTTTTTTACAGGTCAAACTGTAGTTTTTATTAGTACTATTTTTGCTGTATGTATGGCTTTTTGATCACCATCATTTAGTTTTTTTGAGCTTTTGTTTCCCATGCAGGAAATGTATTTTTATATTTTAATAGCTTAGGCATTTTAGGACTCAGTGATATCATCTGTTACGTTTATTTTATTTATTGCTTACTTATCTCTATATGTAAACTTAGGAAAGGGGGTTATTTCTTTTTATTTTTTACAGTTTTACACTATAATCTTTAGTCCCTTAGTGGAACCTGCGATCTTCTGAACACTTACCCCACAGACTGCAATAGTATATTGTTGTTATCTTTGACATTCTGAGGCACTGCCTCCCTTATGTCTTTACAGGCAGTTAATCATGACAGGCCTGGAAACCTTCAGAAGGCTCCCAGCTGTCATAGGTGATATCTTG
Source organism: Bufo gargarizans (assembly GCF_014858855.1). Classification (NCBI taxonomy): domain Eukaryota; kingdom Metazoa; phylum Chordata; class Amphibia; order Anura; family Bufonidae; genus Bufo; species Bufo gargarizans. The sequence goes on from NC_058090.1 coordinate 46,977,756, forward strand.
CGGATAGTGAACCCATTCAAGTCAGTGGCTCCGCACCGCAATACAGAGTGCACACGGCCGGTGCCCGTGCATTGTGGACCGCCAATAGCAGTCTACTGAGCCAGTACAGTCGCGTGCATGAGCCCTAAAGCTGTTTCACCTGTGTTTCCCAGTAGAATGAGACTAATCAGTACCTTCTCCCTCAGAACTGAGTATTTATGAACGTTCTCCAGTTTTCTTATCTCTCTACTCTACTAATCTGTGTGCTATAACATATTTGATACATAGATATCTTTAACAGTAGTGCTCTTGTTATAAACCTGAATCAGTTAAGATTAGGTTTACCATCTGTCCACAGGGGTGTACTTCTGTAACTTGCAGAGCAAAGTGTTTGAAGCACAGATGTGTCTCAATAGTAAAAATAAAGAAACAGCGCCAGACTGCAAGATTTCTTGACAGTGCTTCAATTTATTCTTCCAAAACTGTGATGCGTTTAAAGAATATACCCGTTCTTCATACAGACAATGGACATAAATGCATGAATGGGACCCGCACCTATATCGGGAACGGAGCCTCTAAAGTGAAGGAGGGCGCACTGCGCATGCGCAGTCGCCCTCCATTCATTTCTATGGGGCTGGCAACGTATTTTTTTCCTTTCATCGCCATATTTTTTTTATATTTTAGTCTATGAAGCTGTGTTTTTTGGGGGGGCAATCTGTAGTTTTCAGTTATACCATTTTGGAGTGTGTAAGACATTCTGATCACTTTTTATTCCATTGTTTTGGGGAGGTGAAGAGACGTGAATCTGCTATTTTAGCTTTTTTTTTTTCAATTATGGCGTTCACCATATAGGATATATACGTTTATATTTTAATACAGCTGACATTTTGGGATGCGGCCAAGCATATGATCTTTAATTTTTATTTATTTTATTTCATTTTTAATTATTTTTTTAAAATATTTTTTAAAACTTTTTTATTACTTTTTTTTTTTTTTTACTTTTTTTTAGGCCCCCAAAGGGGCCTCAATATGTAATTATCAGACAGTTATTTCTATTCAGTAATGGGATTTAATGCATTACTGAATAGAAATTTTGTATATTCCAATATAGTTCTGCCAGTACGGCAGTGCACGGCGAAAGGCCGCCGGACTAAAAGTCCTGCATGTCCGACTTTTTAGTCCGGCGGCCTCTGACCGCGAACTGCCGTACTGCGCCGGAGCGCCGCCCCCGTCCCCGTTATAGTCAATGGGGACGGAGCGGCGGTCCGGCGAAACAGCGGAAGGACGGATCCGACAGGGTGAACAGCCTGTCGGATCCGTCCTGCCGCAAGTGTGAAAGTAGCCTAATGTTGTAATACATCGCCAATAACCCACTATTAGTCTGTAGTCCTGTGTGCCTCCATATAAATCTGTACGAAAAAGATAGTGGCGTGCTGCAAAGGAAAATAAAATCGCTCATGGATGTTCCATATAGCGGGGCTTGGAGTGCCTATACACAGGGGCGGACTGGAAACTAAGGGCTCGTTCACACGAACGTTATTTGCATTCCGTATACGGGACGTTTTCTGCGTTCCGCATACGATCCGTATACGGAACTATTCATTTTAATGTGTCCGCAAAAGATGCAGACAGCACTCTGTGTGCTGTCTGCGGGTCCCGTGGAGCCGCGGATTCTGTCCTATTCTTGTCCGTTTTGCATTTCTATGATAGGCCTCCTGTTCCGTTCCACAAATTGCGGAAGGCACACGGACGGCATCCATTTTTTGAGGATCCGCAATTTGCGTACCGCAAAAAACGGCACGGTCGTGTGAACAAGCCTTTAAAGTGGCCCTGGAAAAAATACTAAAAGTTGCTGTGTTTGTAGTTGGGTCCAAATTGATGGAAGGGCCAGCAAAACCATATTGTGGCACATTATACCATTCCAACAGAGCCAAATACCACACTCCATCATAAAATACTGCCGCCAGCAGCACAAAATACATCCCCCAAAAACTTCCACTAGCCGGCCGTGAGGAGGGCCTCAGGTGGCCCCCTGGGGAATTTCGCTGTAAGGTCTATGGCCAATTTGCCCCTGCCTATACATCTGTAATGCACATTTGTAGGAACTTGGTGGGTCACAGTACAGGGACCATACACATCACATTGCCATGTACAGAGGCACTAATGCTAAGACTAAACAAAGAACTTTGGTAGCTCACAGCTTAAGTGTCATCTTTTGGTAGACTTATCGATGATCTCATGATCTCAGTAGTACTTAAAGGGAACCTGTCACCAGTTTTATAGTGTCCTAACTAAGGGCAACATATATACGTGACTGATTCTCTTGGCAAAATGCTGGGTCACTTTCTTTAATTGACCCAGTCAATCTGCCATTGAAAAGCTCCAGCTGATAATGATGAGTCATGAATATTTATGAGCTCCTGACTCTTCCCGCCTACCTGCTGCTGATTGACAGTTTTTTCCATATGAATCAGCAGCAGGTGGGCAGGGGAGTGGCTATATCTCTGAATTAAAAAAAATGCTGGACTCACTGACATCACGCTGGACTCAAATCAGCTCATTAGCATGCGGCATGTGGCATTGTGTGTATATTATGAGGTAACCATCTGTCACACCAGTAAGTGAATACATCTAAGGTACTTTTTAGTAGTTAATGATTGTATATAATTAGTTAAATTATAATCAAATATCCACATGACAGGGTCCCTTTAAGGCCAGGAGCATCAGGTACTTATGCAGCCACAGTCATCCTCCTGAAATCAGCCTTATTGCCATACTCAGGACGGTGATACAGTTGAATCCTGCAGCGTGGGTGCTATTGGTTCTGCTGGGGTGGTCTTTTGTGCTTCACTACAATATTGCTGGTCCCATCTTCTTGTGTTGCCTGCCCTTTGTCAATTCGGACCTGTCTACAACAAAGGGACCTCTTTAAGTTCCCATTGCACCCCTGTATTTTTATGCTATCGTTGCCGCATAATTTTCTGAAAGTTGCATGTAAATACAACCGAATATATTGCTATGAATTTCTTTGCTATCACCACTACTAGATTTATTAAGACCGTAGTATGCTCTTGGTCAGTACACCAGTCTGAAAAGCATCATTGTGAGAGCTGCACATGTATGTTGGGTATGTAGCCCTAAGGCTAGGTTCACATTGGTGTTTAAACTCAGTATTGTAATCTTTTCCGCGTAGGAACAGATCTCTATAATTGCTGAATCTGGCATATCCCGGACACTGCTGCAACCCAATAGATCTAATTCACTATAGTGGGGTCCGCCAGGTTTCCGTCACGAATACCAGCATTGTGCCAGACTACCACTGGATATTTTAAACTTTTTTTTCTCTGAAATCTTGGATGGAGGCTTCTGCCATAACCTCCGCCACAGATATGAACCTAGCCTTACTGTAGAACAACCTTAGCTTTTAGGCTTCTTCCACACAACAGTATTTTTCATCCATGTGATATCTGCATTTTTTGAGGATAGCACACTGACCCATTAATTTCTATTGTGACAACCTTATTTTTTGCTGGTGTGTGTGTGTCCGTTTCTCAAATTTTATGACATGTCCTATTCTGGTCTGCCTTGTGGACATTAATAGTAATTTCTATTGATGGGAGTGAGAAAAATATGCACACACAATATGCACACAGAAGGTGTCTGTATTTTGCATATCCCTGGTTTGCTGACCGGAATATACATGGCTGTGTGCATCAGCCTAACTTGGTATTCTTCAGCACCACATTTCAAAGGAAAACATTGATGGAGAACAAGGGCAATTTCTGCATAATCCACAGCACTTGACCTGCACTGATTTTTGTCTATGTGAATACATTTAGTACAAGAGATGGTGGAGCAGTTGTCCATAACAATGTAAAAATCTAATCAAGCCTGATTGGTACTGTAGATATTGGCATTCATGGGGTCCCAACAGTTAATATATTGGTATTTTAATCAATATATTCTAAATGCTTATTGTGTGCAGAATTATTATACAATACCAGCTCCAGCGAAAGCGACTGTGTAACCATTGGGCAAGTGATGCCATGTTAGCTGTCTAATTCCTTAAATGGGTTATCCCATGACTAATGTAAAAAATGCTAATCAGACATCATATAGTTAATATCTTTCTAACAAAGCTAGAACCAGCCCTGTACCTCACATGGATCCAGAGATCTCCCCATTCATTGCTCTGCTAGATTTATATCAAGCTGGCAGCTCAAGGGGCGTGGCTTTTCTGCTGCAGCTCAGGGGGCGTGTCCATGCTCTCCCTATCACAGCTCAGAAAGCAGTTGAAGGATGAAACTGAGCATGTGCGGCCATCTCAGTGAGAAGGACAAAGAAATAAGAATAAAAAACAAATAGCAGGTGGTGCTATACAGATACATTTTATTGAATAACTCAGCAGCTATGCAAAAAATTTTAATTACATGCAATTACAAAAGAATTCAGAGCTAGGTGCTGGTTTGAAAAGTGTAGAATTTTTTTTCGTGAGACAACCTTTTTAACCATGCAAAACCTTAACTTGTCAAAGCTGTGTTAAATCCATTTAACCCACCTATTTTTACCCACTTTAACCCAAACCGCCAGCAGGATCAAACATAGGCATTCCAATAGAGGACAGAGTGTAACTGAGATACGGCTGTATCCTCTGTCTTCCTTATTATTGCAAACTCTACCCATTGTGTATCCTCTCCTCCCCAAAGTTGGGCACCCCACGGATTGTGTGCTCTCTTTTTCTGAGTTAGCAGGGCATGTGAAAGAATGCTTGGCTCTCCTCTAATTAATGAGTTAAACGTAATCCTATTTGTGTTTGCGGCATTGTAGTCGTGCCTCCCTGCGCTGTGCACCCGCATCACCTGTGATCCCTGTACAGCAGGTAATTACAGCGCGGCAGCTGGACACAGGCTTTAGGACGCATCAATTGTTCTCCTTTGCCAGATGCTGTGTAGGAAGGACAGTCAACACATCTGTTCCTTTAGCTGCTAATTAAACAAAGCCCAGTCTCTGCTCGCGTTAACCCCTTCTAGACCGCCTCCCCACATGTGATGGAATCCTAGCTCAATGCACAAGGCCCACCGCCACTATATAGTTATTTATGATTTTCCCATAAAAAGATTGAATACTTATATTTTAACCTATAAAAAGTATTACGGTGCAATGAATAGAACAATTAAAATGAAGTAATATTGCACTATACATGCAATAAAATATTGTAAGTTTTTTAATGTACACTCCAGCGCCCCCTGCTGTTTATCCTCTCCTGGATTCAGCGGTGGTCCAAAATGCTTAGTAACTTCCCAGATCCCCTCAATGCTGGCGCAGTGATCTCATAGTGAAGACAGGTGAAGCGGTCTACACTTTTCACTTCTTCATCCCTACTTCTAAATTCATAGAAGTAATTTGTTATCTCTCTCTAGACAGTGGAGAAGGACATTTTCATGCAATATGTATCACTGGGGATATTTTCTGTGGGGGGGGGGGGGTTATCAAGATTTAAGGGTTAATTGCAGGGCATCCTGGGAAATACAGGTGCTCGATGAGCTGCTGCCCACCCACAGAAAAGAAAGTAAAACCAACAGTTGTGAGTAAAAGAGTTTTAAATTTGTGGGATAACCCCTCAATATCAGTAAACATTTCCATTATCTTTTAGGAACGCCAAACCTAGAAAGAAATAAAAAATGATCACAAAATATAGTTCCCATCACTTTTTGTCAGTTTGTATTTTCTGAATGATCCTGACGCAGACAGTCTTGGAGAAGCACTGCAGCCTTCTCCCACTGGTCTTTTCCATCTTTGGCTGATGGATGACTGAGGGGCGGGGCTTATCAAAGGGGTGTGGCTTAACTATTTTTTTGCCCTACTGCAGACAAGGCAGAGAGAGGAGTCCCCTGCTTCAGCCAACTGTCTTACAGCCAGACACAGGACAGTGAGGAGGAGGAGGGACACACAGAGATTTCTTTATAGAGGCGACAACTGAAACTGTGCCCCCCCATACCAGTTTCTTAACCTAACCCCTTTGCCACAATGAAAGCGCTCATTGCCCATGGCCCTTCTGCTGCCCCCCTCTTGCCCCTTCCTGGTGCTGCCTGAGGGGATCGCCTCACCTAGCCTCATTGGTTGTGCATCCCTGTATGTAAGGTAATGTTATTTTATTATTCGCTTGTGAAAAGGACTCCAAAAGTAGCTGAAAGTAGCTGAATCTACCCTATATGCCATGGGTAACAAACATGGTCACCACTAAAACTCCCACAGGGGTTGTCAGTGAGTTCCCCAGACTTCTCAAAATCTATGCATCAAAATTCCATTCTCATATTATTAGGGTCCATTCACACGTCCGCAAAATGGGTCCGCATCCGTTCTGCAATTTTGCGGAAAAGGTGCGGACCCATTTATTTTCAATAGGGCCGGAATGTGCTGTCCGCATCCGCATTTGCGGATCCGCACTTCCGTTCCGCAAAAAAATAGAACATGCCCTATTCTTGTCCGCAATTGAGGACAAGAAAAGGCATTTTCTATGAGAGTGCCGGCGATGTGTGGTCCGCAAAACGCAGAACGCACATTTCCAGTGTCCGTGTTTTGCGGATCCGCAGAACACATACTGATGCGTGAATGGACCCTTACAGTTACTATTCGGGAGTCAAATCCTTTGAGAACTGTAATGGCAGACGTTTTAGCCCGTTAATAAATTTGGTGCATCTTATGGAAGTCTGTGCAAAATTCTAATCTGTGTAGATTTGAGCTATAATTTCCGCCAGTTTAGCAAATCTGTCAGACCGTAGGAAGACACACCCCTCACTATGCCCCTCCCATTTTCTGAAAATTGTGGCACAAAGATGGTGTACATAGGGCCATAAAGAGCATGATATATCTGCCTCATACTCCCTGAGCTATACCTCTCCTTTGATACAATCCCCTTTCCCTTTTTTAACAAATTTTTTAAAATCCCGTGGCAAAGCCTAGGCAGCAAAAAAACTTTATAACTGGAGAATGAACCTTTAAAAAAAATGGTAGGAATGCCCCCGACCAAAAAAATAAAAATAAAACGAAATTCTTTGTGTGTAGTGTGTTTTAAAATAACATCTGATCATATAATAAACCACCAACATGCTTTTAAAAACACTGCGAAAATGGCAAGACCTGTGTGAAACCACCCTAAAACCAACATGGAAGCAAAGATGCATATATTGTGCATTGGTCTTTGTAAGCCAAAACCAGGAGTTGTCCACAACACAGGAGAGACACAGTTAATGATCCATAGTTAATGATTGGCTTACAAATACTGATAAAAAAAATGCTGACCAGGTTACGCAAGTGAGGGTACGGCTACACAGCGACATGTGTCGCACAACACAAAAATATGTGCCACTTGTTTGCAACTTGCTGCCATGCAAGTCTTTTAGAACTACTGTGATTTGGCTGTGACAACACAGCCAAGTCGCATGTTGTATGGGACTTCCATTAAAATCAATGAAGGAAAGTCACACGCAACGTGAAACACCAAATCCAACGTGTCTGTTTCGTTTTTTCTTGCTACTGTCGCGTTGCCGCGTGTTGCATTGCGACAAAATTGACATGAAATATTGCCGTGCAGCTGTACTCTTACTCCTTCCTCGTGCAGGTTACTACACACTTGTCAGTCTGTTACTTGCTCTTTTTCGTATTTTGTGGCTCTGACCAGAGCCTGTCTGCCAAGTCAGAGGAGGGAAGGAAAGTTAGAAAGGTGCAGCTTTAAATGGGGACTTTGTGAGAGACAAGATACAGCTGATCAGCGCTGGAAACTAGATTTTTCCATTTATTTAAGGAAGAGAAACTCTCTTTACTCCATGCATTTCACTAACTTTTGGAGCTACAAGGTACATCCTAATGATAGCTTAGATCCCATATTTTATTTTATTCATGTACACAAATAGACGTGTAGAATAGTTTCTCTTTTTATGTTTTTAATGAAATTCTTATTTTGGAACATATATAAATATTCCATCTAACTTTATGCATAGGTCTAGATTATAGGGAGGGCAAAACGGGCACTTGGCCGGGGGCCCCCAGCATCCAGCTGCATTGTCCTAACTGTGAGTAGAGGATAGTCATCTGGCAGAGGATCGGGTATATTTAAATCCAGCATAATAAGCCTTGTTTCCCCAACAGCTAATGCTCATGAACAGTCGGGCTGCTCCATGCACATTAGTTTGTCGATGGTCCCTGTGAGACTTAGGCTGAAGGCACACGGCCGTGTTCCGCGGCCGAGAGCGGTCCGTGGTATGCCGGGCTGGATTCCTGTTCAGAGCAGGAGCGCACGGAGTCATTGGTTGCTATGACGCTGTGCGCTTCATGCCGCCGCTGCGCTACAGTAATACACTTGTACGAGTGTATTACTGTACAGCAGCGGCGACATGAAGCGCACAGCGTCATAGCAACCAATGACTCCGTGCGCTCCTGCTCTGAACAGGAATCCAGCCCGGCATACCACGGACCGCTCTCTGCCGCGGAACACGACCGTGTGCATTCGGCCTTAAAGGAATTCTCCGATGACTAATTTAAAAAATGAAAATCAGACATCATAAAGTACATGACATCTCTTTCTAACACAGCTAGAGCCGGCCCTGTACCTCACATGGATCCAGAGATCTCCCCAATCATTGCTCTGATAGATTTATATCAAGCTGACAGCTCAAGGGGAGTGTCTTCTCTGCTGCAGCTCAGGGGGCGTGTCCATGCTCTCTCTATCACAGCTCAGGGGGCGTGTCCATTCTATCCTTATCACAGCTCAGGGGGCGTGTCCATGCTCCCCCTATCACAGCTCAAGAGGCAATTAAAGGCTGAAACTGAGCATGTGCGGCCTTCCCAGTGACCAGGACAAAGAAATAAGAAAAGAAAAACAGCAGGTGGCGCTATACAGAAACATTATATCGAATAACTAAGTGGCTATGCTAAATATTTAATTAAAAGCAATTACAAAAGTATTCAGATTCAGGTGTTGGTTTAAAAAAAGTGTAGAAAATGTTTCATGGGACAACCCCTTTTAATTGGACTTTCCTTCCATTACCTGATGTTACTATCCAGCACGCGTTAGGGTCTACAGTCAGACGTATTTGCTCAGTGGCATCCATCACAGGGTCCCATTGTGAAAATAATGTATTACCATGCTGTGGTTTGCGGTGGTCCTCTGTATAAGAAATTACAAACTGCTGTTTGCTTCCCTTTACAGTTAAAAAAAAAAAGTCAAACTGGTGATATCTGGAGGCCAAAAGGACACTTTGGTGAATGTTAGCCTACTGGAACATTAACGCTGGGAGCTTTTCCCAGCCAATATTTTGGTTATCGGTAGAGATGCAGTGTGCACCATGCAGTATATGACATTGAGGATGGGGGCACCACCAACTAAAAATAAATCATCTTTTAATTTTAGTTTTTTTTAACATTTCTTCAATGTTGTTCACAGGAGAACCTGGTGTAATATAAAAAGCTGAGTATAAGAAACTTTTAAATTCCTTTCTACAGTCTACCATGATGTATTTTATTCTATAGAGGGTTAATACCTTATTTACTGTCGACAGACCCTACTGAAAAACGACAGTATCTACTAGCTCAAAAAGTCCATGGGCAGCATCAGGAGAAGTAGAAAAGCTGACATTTCAGAGCCATCTTATTTCCATGCAGGAATGTTGGCCTGAAGGTCGTGTCTCCATTCCTTGCCTTCCTCCTTGAAGAGTAAAGATTTGGTCACTTTACTATATGGATTTCTGTACGGAGAACGTCTCGCTACATAGACGGGGCTTATGCCGTGACTAGGGCTATGATATTGGATCTTTGTACGCAGGAAATATGGCCAGCTTTTTTCAGTTCATTGCTCAAGGCTTCCCCATAAGACATCCGTGACTCAGGTAGTTCCTGCAGTTAGGCAAATAACATGTTTGCCAAAGATCTAGTAAGAAGGTTATAAGAGTTAGGCCAGCAGCGTTCTGTGCAAAGACGACAGGATGGGTTTATTTCTGTGTATAACGCCAGTACACAAACTGTCCTGTCTCATTCCTAGCAGGTTGGCAGTGCCCATGGCGCTCTGCATAGACAGACACGGCTCTCTTTTAATATGTATATAGATCTCCTGATAAGTTCTCTTTTTTTTCATATATGTGTCAATACAGCCTCCAGTAGCTCTATCTAGTGCTTTTGGCACTGTCATCTCTCTTAGATAGCGCTGGCAATATTTATATGTTGACATTAAAAGGGCATCATTATGCACCTGTAAAAGCACAGTTATTGCACTTTGTGTTGACATTGTGCCTAGTATTGTGCATTCTTGTCCTTCATCTCATTAATTTATCTGACACACGTGCCAATCAAATGTGGAATTATTACAGCCGCCCTGAGGCTTCGCTATTCAGTTTTTTTTTTTTGTTTTTTTTTGCAATTTCATGACACTTTTTGATAAATTCATTCACATATAAATAATCTCTTCTGGTTAACATAGCCGTGTTTTTACTAATGAAACAAATAACTAATAAATAAGGAAAGTATCTGGACAGCGATTTCCTAATGTATTTGCATTATAAAAAAGAGTCCGGTTTGGCACTGCCATTATAGGGTCTGTATGATGGCTGCAAACTTAGTCCCCCAATGCGTGGTTCTACAGGACCAGACTTAGCTCACCATTGAACCCTATAGGCCCCTTTCACACGGGCGAGAATTCCGTGCGGGTGCAATGCGTGAGGTGAACGCATTGCACCAGCACTGAACCCGGACCCATTCACCTCAACCTGAACATTGGAACGCAATCGCAGTCAAAACTGACTGCAATGCGTGCCTACTTGCGTGGTTTTCCCGCAATGCACACGCGACGCATCCGGAGCAAATCCGGAACGCACGCGTGAAAGAGGCCTTAAAGGGGTTGTCTCACTTCAGCAGATGGCATTTATCATGTAGAAAAAGCTAATACAAGGCACTTACTAATGTATTGTGATTGCCCATATTGCTTCCTTTGCTGGCTGGATTCATTTTTCCATTTTGTTATACACTGTTCGTATCCAGGGGTTGCAGCCACCAATGAAATCCAGCAGCGGTGATTGTGCTTGCGCTGTATAGGAAAAGATGCCGGCCTCTCTGGTGGACATAGGCACACATGCACATCAGCTCCTGTCCCGACCACCTCATTTCTGTGCTATAACCCCTGGGAACAAGCAATGTATAATTTGATGGCAAAATGAATCCAGCCAGCAAAGGAGGCAATATGGACAATCACAATACATTAGTAAGTGCCTTGTATTAACTTTCTCTACATGATAAATGCAATTTGCTGAAGTGAGACAAACCCTTTAACCTATAGAGTAATATAAAGTTACTGGGATCCCCACGATCATGAGAACGGGGAAGCCTTGTCCCCAGTTTGAATGGCGTGCTGGTCGAGCATGCTCCATTCAACGTCTAAGGTACCAGCACTGTCAATATCCGTGAGGAGACCCAAGACCAGCATCGCCCGAGCTGGAGTGATGGACCCAGAACCCTATGGTGGGGATCCGGTAAGTATGATTCCAACTGCGGGTCCCGGCCTCTCTGGGGGGGTCTGCAGGAAAGGTACCCAGGGGTAAAAAAATAAAATAAAAACTTAATGCCAAAATAGGCTTGGTACTTAAAGGGTTTAAAGTTCTGCAAGGGCAAGGCTACACTACTGCTCATTAAAATATCAATAATTGCAAAATGTTCATATTATACTTTACATTACTTTATCTTAAAAAAAGAAAGTAATTATTTGAGCGTTCTCCGGCCTCCTGTACATTGTGTATAATACACTAGGCGCATACAATCAGCATAATAAATGGTCCCTTCCAAATTCCTTGTGGATTGAAATGCTGTAATGTAATCAGGCTGATGTCACTTATTCCCAGGGCTGAAAGCAGCCATGTCTCACTCCACACCAGAAGAAAACAGCTTCTATTTCATTCCGCTGAACACATTTACGTCAATTTCCAACCAGGAAGTCAAAGACATTTCACATTCCCAAACGTATCTCGGTTCTAGGGCTCAGCAGAAGCGGAGCAGTGGTTGACACTGGGTGACTCATGCCCAGGAGTTACTCACCGTCACAACACTGGCTTCTTGTTCAGGAGAGCGGGGGGAAAATGCAGAGCGTGGTTCCTGCTGGACGAAGGATCGTGATCCTCACACAAACAGTAGAATAATATAGCCTATTCCACACTGTATACAGACGGATTGCCACAAGCAGGGCCTTCTACACACCTCATATTTGTTTACATGCTACGGCGAATATTGTAAGAATTTGGTATGAGCCGATCCGTCTGCTGCTTCCATAGGATTTTAACTGGTAGTAAAATGTCAGTATTTTGTATGAATTCCTTTTGGATTTGTGCGTTTTATCATTAAACTCAATGATCGCTTTAGAACAGTGTTTATCAGACCAGTTCTCATGGAAGCCCAGCAGGTCATGTCTTGAAGATTCCCCATATAGAAATTCATTATTGATGTAGTATCGCAAAAAAAATCAAGGATGTTAAAATCGTAAGGGAAGTCTAGTAAGTATTCACAGCAGTGCTGACGGCTGTGTGATATTGGCATGTGGGACAGGAATCGGATGCGTGTGGCATGTGAGTGGTGTGTGTGCCATGTATACATCATGGGGGTGATGAGTGTGCAGCATGTATCAGTCATGTGAATGGGGCATGTATGCATTGTGACTGGTTATTGTAAGATGTCTGTGTCAGTGGTGCATGGGTGGTATGTGTCCAGCATGTAAGTTGTGCATTGTAGTATATGTCCAGCATGTGAGAGGTGCATGGGTGGTATGTGTCCAGCATGTGAGTGATGCTTGGGCAGTATGTGTTCAGCATTTGAGTGGTGCATGGGGGGTATGTGTCCAGCATGTGAGTGGTTCATGGGCTGTATGTGTGCAGCATGTGATGGTGCATGGGCAGTATGTGTCCAGCATGTCAGTTGTGCATTAGCAGTATGTGTCCGGCATGTGAGTGGTGCATGGGGGGTATGTGTCCAGCATATGAGTGGTGCATGGGGGGTATGTGTCCAGCATATGAGTGGTGCATGGGGGGTATGTGTCCAGCATATGAGTGGTGCATGGGGGGTATGTGTCCAGCATATGAGTGGTGCAAGTACAGCATGGGTCCAGTGTGTGTCTACCGTATAAATCATGCATATGTGGGACTTGTCCAGTGCTTGTCCACTGTGTAAGTTATGCACGTGCCGTATGTTTCCAGCAGGAGTAGTGCATATATAGCATGTGTCCTGAGTGTGAGAGGCACATGTGCACCTTGTGTCCAGCACCTGATAACATATACACACAGCATGGCAAGGTGTCGGTGGCGAACGGAGGCCCAAGTTCAACAATTAGTTGATCTCCACAGCAGATCTCATATCAAAAGGATTGCCTGTAGTCCGTCATTAACCGCCTCCCGACCGCCTAACGCAGGGATGCGTCCTGCGGGCGGCCGGGTTATTCCTCGTAGACGCATCGGTGCGTCATCTCGCGAGAGTCGATCTACAGCCTGCCAGATCATTCGCTGGCAGGCTGTAGATGTGATTTTTTTTTTTTACCCCCAAAAAAGTATATTAGACGCTTTTTTGATAACAGCGTCTAATATACCTGCTACCTGGTCCTCTGGTGGTCCCTTTTGCTTGGATCGACCACCAGAGGACACGGGCAGCTCTGTAAGTAGCACCAATCACCACACTACACTACACCCCCCGTCACTTATTAACCCCTTTTTAACCCCTGATCACCCCATAGACTCCCTGATCACCCCCTGTCATTGATCACCCCCTGTCATTGATCACCCCCCTGTAAGGCTCCATTCAGATGTCCGTATGTGTTTTGCGCATCCGCAAAACACGGACACCGGCAATGTGCTTTCCGTATTTTGTGGATCCGCACAGTGCCAGAACTATATAGAAAATGCCTTTTCTTGTCCGCAATTGCGGACAAGAATAGGACATGTTCTATAGGCTCTACAAAAAAGTGTCACACATGTGGTATCGCCGTACTCAGGAGAAGTAGGGCGATGTGTTTTGGGGTGTATTTTTACATATACCCATGCTGGGTGAGAGAAATATCTCTGTAAAATGACAACTTTGTCTCACCCAGCATGGGTATATGTAAAAATACACCCCAAAACACATTGCTCTACTTCTCCTGAGTACGGCGATACCACATGTGTGACACTTTTTTGCAGCCTAGGTGGGCAAAGGGGCCCAAATTCCAATGAGTACTTTTAGGATTTCACAGGGCATTTTTGCGAATTTAGATTCCAAACTACTTCTCACGCTTTAGGGCTTCTAAAATGCAAGGGCAGTATAAATACCCCACATGTGACCCCATTTTGGAAAGAAGACACCCCAAGGTATTCCGTGAGGGGTATGGTGAGTTCATGTAAATTTTATTTTTTGTCACAAGTTAGTGGAATATGAGACTTTGTAAAAAAACAAAAACATTTTCCGCTAACTTGTGACAAAAAATAAAAACTTCCATGAACTCACTATGCCCATCAGCGAATACCTTAGGGTGTCTACTTTCCGAAATGGGGTCATTTGTGGGGTGTTTCTACTGTCTGGGCGTTGTAGAGCAATTTAGAGAAAAATGTATATAGAAATGTAGTTTTATTTGAAAAATTTTACAACAGAAAGTGAAAAATGACTTTTTTTTGCAAAAATTTCGGTCAATTTTGATTAATATAAAAAAAAGTAAAAATGTCAGCAGCAATGAAATACCACCAAATGAAAGCTCTATTAGTCAGAAGAAAAGGAGGTAAAATTCATTTGGGTGGTAAGTTGCATGACCGAGCAATAAACCGTGAAAGTAGTGTAGTGCAGAAGTGTAAAAGGTGGTCTGGTCATTAAGGGGGTTTAAGCTAGGGGGGCTGAGGTGGTTAAGGAAATCCTCAAGCTATGAACTTTTGAGGTTCTTTAAGGACTGGATTGAGAAATGCTGGATTATACAGGAGATTCTCTGATGACATCAGTTTACTCAATTCATATACAAATAGGTCTAAATCAACTTAAACAACAATGACTGGGATACTCTGTTGCTATTAACTATACACCACAAAAAAAGAGTAATACAACTTCCCATAGGTTAAAAAATATAATGTTTATTTAACTGACAACAATAAAATGACAAAACATGTTCATACTCAATATATAATAATTGCCAACATATGGAGAAAATTCTAATTAACAGCGCCACCCAACCCAAATCATCTACTGATTATTTTATAGCCAGTAAAAAGGCACTAAAGGTGGAATGTTATCTGTGCATACTCAGTACATAGGGAAATCCATCCTCACAAGTAAATGACTGCCTGCACTGGTCTAAGTACCTTCCCAAAGGCTATAACCATAAAGTAACAAAGTAACTGGAAGTTCCAATCTAATAATAAAGCAAATCATACCCAAGTGATGACTGAGTGAGTGGTCGCTGGCTCCTCGGCGTACGTTTCGCAGTCTTGCTTCCTCAGTCTAATTTTCAGCCATTTACCACTGAGTTGAATTGTCTGTTTTCCCCAACTTACTGAAACATTCAAAAAAAAACTAATGGAAATGAACTAACTTGTCAACTGATTCACTTGAATATCAGAGACAATGTCAAAACCAGTTACTGAAAGAAAACTATTGTGAAGCTGAGATAACATGGCCCAAGTTAGTATACCGAGGCACACAACAACCACTTAAAGAATTTTTTCATTCCACAGCATAGGTTTGAGCATACTTTAGGGGTTTACATATAGGTGTTTTGCAATGTTTTTCGGAAGTTTTGCGTTCGTAGTGGTGTTTTTGCAGTATAAATGCTAGCTACAGATTTTAGCTGAAAGTCTATAGGAAATATGAAACCAAGGATACAGAAGCGTTATTTTACCACTGGCATTTTTTTTTTTTCATTAGGTGACTTGTTTGTATGTCTGGCCTTATTTTATAAACTTGGCAAGCTGGAACTTTTGGCTCTTGTGGTTTTTGTTAGCCATTTTCACATGGTTTTCCTGATCAAACACGCTGTTTGCCCCAAAAAATGGTGGCAAAAAAAGGATGTGGTTATTTACTGGTAAAAAAAAGTCAGACACAATTTGTGTGTATAGGCACACCTATACTGTTTTTTCCTAACCATTGACTTGGGAGTCACCTATTGCTATTGGGCCTCCTTGATATAACCCCCAACTCATGACAGCCTTAATGTGTACCTAAACTTTGGAATCAACTTTACTGAAACCTACGGTATTCTAAATCTCCTTTAATATACTTTATAGGGATGAGTATATCAACTTCGGATGAAACATGTGAAGTCGATTTGCCGAAAACTTTTATGCTAATCAACTTTGCATGTTTCATCCGAAGTCGATTTGCTCATCCCTAATACTTTTTTCTTAAAATGTTTTCTATGCAAAATAGCACTTTAAAATCATGGCAGCGGTGTATAGGAGCATGGATTCCACTGGGGGGGGGGGGGGGGGAGGGGCAGTGAGCAATATACAGGCAGGGGCACACATCACTGCTCCTGCCTGTCCACCATGCTAAAGTCTGGCATAGATCTTCTATGTCATCTTCAGTGGAGCGGGCACAGGCAGGAGTAGTAGAGAGTAATGTAGAGGTCCTGCCGACATTCACTCCGCTCTGCTAAAGCCTTTCATACCCCATCGGTGCAGGCTTTTCACACAGTGCACGGGCAGGTGGTAGGAGCTCTGCATAGCACATCATTGCTCCTGCCTGTGCCCGCTCCACTAAAGCTTGGTATAGCACATCTATGCCAGGCTCTAGTAGAGTGGACCGGCAAGAGCAGAAATGTGTGCTCTGGCCTCCACATCATTCACTGGACCCCCCCAGTGGAATCTGTGCTCCCATACACTTCAGAAATTGATTTATACTGTAAAAAAACATTTCCCAAGCTCAGGTTTGGGTCCAAAGTACCACTTGGAACTGAACCCAAGTTCGGGAAATGGTTTTTTACAAAAGTCTCACGAGACTTTGCGAAGTAATAACTTCGGCTCATCGGAGCCAATACATTCTAATACTGTACGGAGCACTCACTCCGTACAGTATTGAAACTAAGTTTTGTGCGAATCGACTTTGGATGTGTCATCCGAAGTCGATTCGCTCATCCCTAATCATAATAAAAGTAATAAAGAAATGTTATTGCAAATAATAAGGAAATAGATAAGGTTTATACTTCCAGTTGAGTCTGTGTGTATACAAAGCCTAGGCAAAGCAAACAGATAAAATAAAAGTTAAACGTAACTTGACAATAATAAAAATGAAAGAAGATACACATTAGAAGCATCTGTGATCAAAAGTTTTGTGAAGCCTTTACAATTATCTTGGTTACTGTATATTTGTCTTGTAAAACTCTTCATGGAACTCTAAAGCTGGCCATACTCACTAGATTAATTTATAACCCTTCGCGATGGACGCATGATCCTTTTAGGAAGATTATTTTCCGTAATTTGGCTGACTTTTTTTTTCCATACGATGACCGATTGTCATTGATCAGCAAAAACAATTGTTAATTGTTAAATTTCACCAGATGAACATTCTTAAAATCGGGCAATTTTCTGCAATTCTAGGCAATTTTAAGGTGACTATTCACATAAGTCTAATATGATCATAAACAGACAATTTTAACCAAAATGATCGAAGGCTAGCCATGCAGATTAGATGTCTGATCACCACATACTCAATTGGCTCAGTAGAAATATGATGGCAAAGGTTATGTTTTGGCAAAGTGTCTCTGCTTTGTTCTGATGGGGTCCAATACATTAACTATAGGGCTACTACAGCGGGCACTGCATGTGGATTCTGTAGGCTACAGCCTGCAATTCTCTGTGAAGGCTTCCAGGGCTGTCTCTAGGGTATGTGAGTGCACTCCCCAGCTCTTAAAGGGTCAGCGTACGTGCACCCTAGTTCTTAGTTTTCTCCAGCCAATGGCTGGACACTTTAGGATATTTGAGGCACCTTCCCGTAGGGGAGGGTGCTTGAGCTTTAGGTTTCCTAGTTTGTTTCATGGATTTGCACGTATGCTACCTGCTCTGAGCACTGCCTGTTTCCCGACTATAAGTATTGACTGACCCCCTCAGTGCCTTGCAACTGCCAACTACACTGGGACCACTCCAAGAGGTATCGGCCTGGTGGCTCCCCTACAGCGAAGGCCAGATCCTTATATAGATGTTAAAGGGTGAAAACCAGGGGACTGCCAGGATAATTAATGCCCTTAGGTCTAGCCCTAAGTCAAATCAGTTAGTTAGATCCACACCCATTACCCGTGACACTCATTGATAGAAAGGAGTGTAGATAATGTTTGTTACATTGACGTTCACCAAACATTGTGATGATGGGGCATTGCTCACTCTAATATGTTGGACCATGGTCTGTGTGGTGACACATTCTAAGAGTATTCTGGGACTAAGGACTTGCAAGAATATTTCCAAGACACAACCCTGCACCAAGCTAAATGCTGATAATTACCCTTTGCTTCAGTACCGTTTCAGTTGGCAGAGACTCGTGAACACGCAGTACCTTCCCCCCCTTTGTAAGTTTCGCAGGTAACCCAACCCTTTCCTCTTAACAGCAGTTGCATCATTCCAGAGTCCTGTTAGGTTTATGCGATTTATTATTTTATTGGCAGGGAGCAGTGAGCAAGCAGGTGTCTCGGGCTGAGGCATGGAAGACGTAAGGCATCCTACTAGTAGACTGCACTATAACCCATAAAGGTTGGGGAGGAGGGAGACTCTCTTGGCTTTTGTCCCAGTTGGAGATCTTCATTTTGACATATGGAGAGTGTTTGCTGTTTGGGCTTAACAGGATGTGATTTTCTTTCTTTCAAACAGTCTGCTAACTTGGCAGAGAAATACGGTGCGAGCAGCAAGTGTGCGAGTCCCATGCAGAATGTTGGGGCTTAATTGTAAGAGTATGAAAATATCAAAAGACACATTTTTTTTTTTTAGCTTTCTGCTCATTTTATATACATTATGTAGCAGGTTGCAGAATGTATTCAGTCTCCAGAACCCCAACAACCTCCAGAACCTGAGATCTTCCTGACTGTTCTTGGTCCCTGTGATTTATTTACATTAGTGGAATCTTCATTTTACACATTTTGACCATTGCTTGAAAATAAAGCATATATCACCAAAATAATAACAACAATTAAAGGGGTTTTCCAAGACTTAACTAGAATAGGTCATCAAAAATCAGATTGGCAGAGGTTACTGATCAACCATTTTCACAAACTCTGGGTCTTCATCTACACGGCTCCATCCATTCTGTAATGGCCATGCCTGTTACTCCCAGACCTTGCCAATCTGCTAACTTATACTAAAGCAAGGTCAACAGTAAGTAAAGGTCTATTGACAGGGAGAATATCGCTTACCCCCATATAGTGGAGGGGATTACTGCCTGTAAATGCAGCGCTTCACCGCCACTGACGAGCAGGCAGTTGTTGGGAACAAACGCCTCCTTCCCGTCAATTGCTTGCTCCACCGGGTCCTGAAAACCCCTTCAGTTATAAAAACACAACAGGATAAGGGAAAATTCACGCCTCCAAAAATGTATTAAACACATAATAAATGTGGTGCAACGCATGTACTCCTGTTTTCTGGTCCAAATTACAGTGGCTTTCCCATGTCACAAATGTCAGACAAGTGCGGGTCCCACCTCTGAGACCTGCTCTTGTCTCTAGAACAGAGTCCCCGAAGTGAAGGGAGAGAAGCTGCACATGCTGGGCCACCCACCATTCACCGATATGGAGGTTTAATAAAATAGCGGAACACTGGCTCGGCTATTTCCAGCAGTCCCATATCAGTGAATGGAGAGGTGGCTGCTCCTGCGCGGTTTGCTCTCCATTCACTGCTATGGGACTTCCAAAAAAGTGTCTGATAGCGTTAAATGGGGAGACTGCCACTCATTTGTAGTTTGCTCTCTTTCAGTTAGGGGGCCCCATTCTAGAGATAGGGGTGGGTCTTGTCTGACATTTACGGTAAAACCTACCAATATACCACAAATGTTAAGATGAGAAAGCCCCTTTAAGACAATCTAGCACATTTAGCTAAATAAATGTCTGCCAGTGTATTTTTACTGAGAACTGACTGAGACCTGTAGAACAGAGAGCATGACTACTGGGTTTGTTTGTAGTCTGTAACCATGGCTATACCTACCATTCTAAGAATATTCTTTGACTAAGGCCTCATGCACACGGCCGTTGTTTTGGTCCGCATCCGAGCCGCAGTTTTGGCAGACAGCACACGGAGTTGCTCCGTTCCGTGGTCCGCAAAAAAAATATAACCTTTCCTATTCTTGTCCGCGTTTTGCGGACAAGAATAGGCAGTTATATTAAAGGCTGTCCGTGCCGTTCCCCAAATTGCGGAACGCACACGGACGTCATCCGTGTTTTGCCGATCCGCAATTTGTGGACCGCAAAACACATTACGGTCGTGTGCATGTAGCCTAAGGAATATGTAGAGAGAGATGTAAACGCGAAACGTTAAAGTGGTTATCCAACCCTAAAAATGGCCCCCCAAATGCCCGGGCCCCTCACACAGATTGTACTTACCTCGCTCCCCAGCACCAAGATTGCTTATGATGCCCGCACGGCCGCCGCTGCATCTCCCTGTCGTGCGGATCATTGGCTTGGAGGGTATTGGTGGCAGCCAATAGCAGGCCACGAAGGGAACAAGCCTCCCTAGCATCACCCGCAATGCTAGGGGGGCTCGTCCCCGTCACCGCCTGCTATTGGCTGCCCTCCCCCCATCGCTGAATGTTTTTATCCACACGGCGGCGAGATGCAGCGGCGGCCGTGCGGGCATAAGAAGCAATCTTGGTGCTGGGGAGTGAGGTAAGTACAATCTGTGTGAGAAGCCTGGGCATTTGGGTGGGGTATTTTTGTGTTTGGATAACCCCTTTAACAATATCTTAACCTATTGACTGCATTTTATTTTTAGTTTAAACTTAAAATAGGCAGAACAGTAAAGAAAAAACTTTAGGGATTGAAGACTTTTTGTCGTTAGAGCCTAGGAGTGTTTACTTAGGCAGATGGTTATTAGGTACAGACTGTGAGAAGAAATAATTGCAGCCGCCTAGAACATTGCTGCCTGTACGGGTGACACTTTAACCCCTATTCTCTTTTCTCTGACGTACATTAGAAAATGAGGCGCTGCTATTATTACTACTTATTAAATCTATACATCCTTGTCTGTCGCTGAAGGCCACACACCACGATGGCTGTAGTTTCTCCATTGTAAGGTTTTGTTATACTTTGTTCCCAGAAATATTATGTTGTGCCATGCTGCTTTATTGATCATGTGCATGTTGTATTGCACTTTTCAATTACTATTTTTTTTCCATTTCCAGTACTCTTCCATATAAAAATATGCAAAATTAAACAAAAATTTTCAATTTTTCTCTGTTTTAAATAAACCCATTTAGAGAGGGACGTGACACAATCATTGAAAGTTCAGCAAAGTTTTGGCATATATATATATATATATATATATATATACAGTACAGACCAAAAGTTGGGACACACCTTCTCATTCAAAGAGTTTTCTTTATTTTCATGACTATGAAAATTGTAGATTCACACTGAAGGCATCAAAACTATGAATTAACACATGTGGAATTATATACATAACAAAAAAGTGTGAAACAACTGAACATATGTCATATTCTAGGTGCTTCAAAGTAGCCACCTTTGATTACCATTGCTTTGATTACTGCTTTGCACACTCTTGGCATTCTCTTGATGAGCTTCAAGAGGTAGTCACCTGAAATGGTCTTCCAACAGTCTTGAAGGAGTTTCCAGAGATGCTTAGCACTTGTTGGCCCTTTTGCCTTCACTCTGCGGTCCAGCTCACCCCAAACCATATCAATTGGGTTCAGGTTCGGTGACTGTGGAGGCCAGGTCATCTGGTGCAGCACCCCATCACTCTCCTTCATGGTCAAATAGCCCTTACTTTCAAAGTTTTCCCAATTTTTCTGACTGACTGACCTTCATTTCTTAAAGTAATGATGGCCACTCGTTTTTCTTTATTTAGCTGCTTTTTTCTTGCCATAATACCAATTCTCACAGTCTATTTAGTAGGACTATCAGCTGTGTATCCACCTGACTTCTCCACAACGCAACTGATGGTCCCAACCCCATCTATAAGGCAAGAAATCCCACTTATTAAACCTAGACAATGCCAAACATACATACAAAGCTCAAATAAAGAAAGGGGATATATGAAGAGTTATTATCCCGGGATGGTGAGATTACTGCTTAGTGGTTGTCGTTTAACCACTTAGACACTGGGATTCTTTACAGACAGACCTGCCAGCTCTCTGGATATGTTTTTAGTAATTCTGAACTTTCTGAAGTATCTTTTCTTTACAACCCTATATTGTGCTATTCCTCCGTTATTCTTCCTGTAAATCTTTGAATAAAATAGCAAGTGTTACCACTCACGTCAGAGAGGCTTGTAGAATTTAAAGCTGTCTAATTAGCGCAGACTGTGTAGGAACACACCCCATTAACAATGACATTCAGATGGTAATGCCCACTTGTCAATTTATTCATTAATTTCCAAGAGGAATAACAGGAGAATGGCACAGCTCTAAATGAATATGTGATCTTGCCTGCCCCAATTAGTGGTTGTGAGTGTTTCTTCTGTGTTTTGGGATTTGTACTCCGAAATGGTTACGACTCTGACTGCCACAAGTTCGGATGGTCCATGTCCTTTAGATGTTGTATCCTAGACGGTTAGTGTAGTTAAAGAGGTTGTCCCGCGAATAATATTGTACAGTTTTCAAACCAGCACCTAGATGGGAATCATTTTTTAATTGCATGTAATTAAGGATTTATTACCGCTACTGAGTTATTCAATTAAATCTATCTGTATAGCGCCATCTGCTGGTACTCTTTTTCTAATTTCTTTGTCCTGCTCACTGAGCTCAGCTCCATCCTTCAACTGCCACCAGCTGCAGCAGAACGGACATGGCCCCTGAGAAAGGACACGCCAACTAAGCTGCCAGCTTATAATGAATCTAGCCGAGCAATTGGAGCAATGAATGGGGAGATCTCTGGATCCATGGGAGGTACAGGGCTGGTTCTAGCTTTGTTAGAAAGAGGTTGTCATGTTCTAGATTATGTATGATTTTTTACAGTAATCATGGGATAACCCCTTTAAGCTGACCTGAAATTTTAGGTAGCTGCTGGCTGAACAGTCGACAGGTATCTCCCTTGACTACTCGCGTAGAGATGAAGGTTTGGCCACGCATGTGTCCTGAATGGGGAGAGGCGAGTAAGCGGCTGCCAGGCGGTCATGACAGTTTATCTTCCTGACAATAAACCGATCAAGCATGTTGAAGTCCAACTGCCCGATCCTTATCTCCCCTTCCATCAGGAGAGAGTTGGGAAGTCCCTACAATCATCAGATGGTCGGCTGACATGCATCTAATTAGTATGACCAGTTTTGGCCTACAGGCAGTTTGATCACATTTCTGTTTCTTTCTTTCCTCCAGGCTCCAGTGACATTTCTTCAACATAATCAGGGCAAGTTGATGGAGGACTATAAAAAGCTGGAAGAAGAGATCCAGACCCTGAATATATATTACAGGTATCTAAGAGATGTACATCTCCATTTAGTTATATGCAGACATACAATTCATAACTTTTCATGAAATGCACAGTATAGAGTAAAGGTGACCAAAGACAAGACCATTCTGACCATAATGTAGAGGACCTAAAACTGCCCGGACACGTCAGGTGAAAGTCATCCAAAGCTGTCAGTTTTGGCAGGATAGGCCCCCTTATCCATGACGACTGATGTTGGTGGAAAAAATATTGGCCATGTTGAATTTTGTTACCTGCAGGAATAACCCCACTGCCAGAGGAGCCTTATTACCCTGTCGTTTGAATGATTGTTTGGCTGTCATATGTTGCAGAAATTTATTATAAATTTCGCCCATGCCCCAATGCTTTAAAATAAAATAAAAATATTATATACTCACCTCTTTCTCCTGGGCCGGGTCCTTGGCCACCAGTCTGGTCCTCCTCCTGGGTCTGGATACAAGGCTGTAGCTATGATGTGCAGGTATATGGCATTTGACTACTGCAGCCAATCGCTGTTCTCAGTGGTCTTGTGCCATCTACCACTGAGGACAGTGATTACGTGCCGTGGACCTGCATATCACCGCTGGAGCCTTGCATACAAACAGCGGCTTGTGGACTGGAAGTGCAAAGGAAAGAGGTAAATATACAGTAAATTACAATATCATCAAAAAGTTAATTAATTTCAGTAATTCAATTCAAAAAGCGAAACTCCTATATTCTATAGATCCATTACACACAGAGCGATCTATTTGAAGTGTTTATTTCTTTTAATGTTGATGATTATGGCTTACAGCTAATGAAACCCAAAAGTTAGTATCTCAGAAAATAAGAATATTGTGAAAAGGTTTAATATTGTAAATTCATGGTGTTACACTGTAATCACCTGAAAACACAAAACAACTGAAATGGTTTCCTAAGCCTTTAACTGGTCCCTCAGTTTGTTTTTTGTCAATACTTTTTTATTGAAATGCAAGAAATATCAATACAGATTATCCGCAGCAAGGATGGCACGCAGGTCATTGCATTCCAGGATAACATCCTCGCAAATTCGCAATTTTTTTTGACAGAAGTGGTTAAGTGCAATAAACATAAGGAATAATAAAACAAAAACAGTAATTAAAGAGGACCTTTCACTAGTGTACAAACTAAAAACTAACTATACCTGTGGGCAGAGCGGCGCCCAGGGGTCCCCCTGCACTTACTAGTATGCCTGGGCGCCGCTCCGTTCGCCCAGTATAGGCTTCGGTGTCTCAGCTCCGTCTGTTGTACTGGACTGATTTTTTGTAGGAGGCGTGTCCCTTGCTGCAGTGCTGGCCAATTGCAGCGCACAGCTCATAGCCTGGCTATGAGCTGTGCGCTGCGATCCTCGAAGTAGGTTCCGATCCCTGTGGAAATACGAGTTCCCAGCAACTGTGTGGGATCACACATGCGCGTGATCGCTGCAGGTCCAGGGGTGGGGTACATATTATGACGTGTGCCTAGACAGTCCCCTATTGGTTGGCCTAAGTATGTGTCAATTGTGTGTTGCTAGGGATGCAAAGTTTATTGTCCGCAGCGCATTACATGGTCCACGTCCTTGGAGATACTGTTGAGACCATAGTCAAAGTGTAATAATATCACAGTTGAGAATTGCTTATGTGCTGATAGAAGTATACAATAAAAAAATCTTCATAATTAAGGGTTCCGTTCAGTATGCATCAGGATACATAATTTCAGTCCCTCTTAAGTTTTTTGGCCAGAGAAAATACAGCAGCATGCTGCACTTTTCTCTCCGGACAAAAATCCTGAACTCTTGCCGGAATGCCGGATCCGGTATTAATTTCCATTAAAATGTATTAATGCTGGATCCGGTACTAAGTGTTCCGGAAAACCGGATCCGGTTTCCCGATCTGCGCATTCCCAGACCTTTAAAAATGAGGAAAAAATAAATACCCGATCCGTTTTTCCAGATGACAACTGGAAAGACGGATCTGGTATTGCGGTGCATTTGTCAGACGGATCCGCATTCCGATCCGTCTCACAAATGCATCCGTTTGCGTCCGGCTACGGAACTGCCTGTCAGAATCCTCTGCCGCAAGTGTGAAAATACCCTTAAAGGGGTTCTCCGGGAGTTAAGAAAATGAAATATTTTTAAATATTACTTTATTATAAGTATATTCCCAAATATCTTTCATATAATGGCTTGTTTTGTCTAGGGAGCAAT
The DNA here is from genome assembly GCF_014858855.1 of Bufo gargarizans. Taxonomy (NCBI): domain Eukaryota; kingdom Metazoa; phylum Chordata; class Amphibia; order Anura; family Bufonidae; genus Bufo; species Bufo gargarizans. Next base: position 47,003,522 of record NC_058090.1, read on the forward strand.
CATTAGGAGAAATAAAATGGCCGCTGTCCTATTAGTACACACAAAACCTGTCCTAATCACACAGGAAGAGAAGTTACTTCACAACACTGAGCTAAAGAGCTGCCTCATCCTCCTCTCTGCTCTGCTTGTCGGGGATTATGATCCTGAATCTCTGTGGGAATGGAGATGATGAGCAGACATCAGAGGACTGTGGGGTATGGCTAATGAGCAGTAGCATTTGTATGCAGTCTCCATTTCCACAGTCTATTCTGTCCATCCTCGCTGTACTAAATTCCCCAGAGATTCGGATAAAGTTATCTGCTGTATTCAGGATCATAATCCCTGACCAGTAGGGCAGAGAGGAGGATAAGGCAGCTCTTCAATGTTGTAAAGTAACTTGTCCTCCTGTGTTATTAGGACAGGTTCTGTGTGTACTAATAGGACGGCGGCCATTTTATTTCTCCTGATGATTGCTCCCCAGACAAAACGAGCCATTATAACTAATGAAGGTATTTGGGAATATATTTATAATAATGTAATATTTAAATATTTTCGTTTTCTTAATTCCCAGAGAATCCCTTTAAGCTTGATTATGTGTGGATGTAGTAGAAAACACACTGACATGGACTATATAGTTTAAGCTTAATATCATGATATGTGGATAGAGTAATAATAAACTCAAGTACCTGCCAAGTGATATCGATTTATATATGAACTGATTGGTATAGCATGTGATTAATTATCTACATACCACTAATAAAGAAATCAAGTGCAGGGGAGCTTACCACTCTCCAAGGAGACGTGCACCCACTGCTGGTTTACTAGGTGTGCTGTCCACCCTTACATATTTTAATAGGTGTAATGAATCACATTCCACTGTCTGAGGGTTTTGTTAAAAACTCAGCAGACAGCCAGGGAGACCAGATTCGCAAGAAGGCGGCCATATTTTTGTTTTCCCACCCAGCTAGTTCCTCCATTCTACAGATCTATTGCACTCTCTCGAGCCACATGCTGCCCCTGGAGAAAAACCTCCCAAAGGAAGACCTGCTCAGGAATCAGTTGAAAATTGGTAGAACACACTTTATTAATAGCAGAATTAATTGTTTGCCCAAAAAATTTAATTTTATGGCAGTCCCACCAAATGTGCTTATAAGAACACAAACTCTCTCCACAGCTCCAGCATGTGTCTGACCCCACTAAACCCATCTCAGACAGAAATTGAGGCTTTCTGTACCACCTTGTAAGACGTTTATAGGGATTTTCCTGTATGTGAACACAGCGGAAAAAACGCAATGAACTGGATAATACATGGTCTATATCCTATCTAGTAAGAGAGACATCCAGTTCCCTCTCCCCTGCCAAAAGATATGTAGGTTTATCCCCAGAATGATCCCAAAAAAAACTGATGCAGTATTGAAGTAAGTTTCTTGGGTAAAGAAGGCAGAGAGAGGAAATTCTCCACCCAGAAAGTCTGGTTTTCCATTTTGTAAGGGTTTTGGAGGGATCCCACTTTTCATATAAGGAAAGAAGTCCCAAGTCCAGCGATCCTAAGAAAGATGGTAAGTCTAGGTTTGTATTAAAAACTGAGGCTAAAGTTTTAAAGGTAACCAATGGGAAAGGATCCCAAAATAGAAAGTGCTACGCCAAACGGGGTTAAAGAGGAAACTGACTCAGAGGAGTTATGTAGATTAATGAGCTCCTAATAAGTCTTTATGGTACCTCTAGTAAGACTGCTGGCTATTCTAGATAAGGAAGAAAGACAGAACTGGTGCCATCGTAAAGATATGTTCTTTTTGCCAAGAAGATATTTCTCCAAGGCTGTAGTGATAGAAACTTCACCAGAGCTAGTGAGATATAGCCACCTACTTAAGTGGATGGCCTGGTAGAAGGTGAAAATATCCGGTAGACCAAAACTACCCTGTCTCTTCCACTGAATAAGCAGCTTATATGCAATACGGGGTTTGGAATGATTCCATAGGAATTTAGAAAAAGTGGCTTTAAGATCTTGAAAATATGAGCGAGGGATGTCTAGAGGTAAGGCCTGGAGGGTGTATAAAATTTGTGGAAGAAAGATGATAAATGATAGTAAATTCTTTCTGCCCACACAAGAAATATAAGGTATTTTAATAGTGGCTATGTGAGATGGTTTAATAATGGGGACAAATTAAGGAAAAAAAAAAGTAGGCTAGGGTCGCCGACAACTGAATCCACAGATACTTCAAGGAAGTAGAAGGCCATTTTGAGGGGGAATTAGCTTAAGGCTTCGCATGCATCACGGGGGGACATTGATATTGAAGGCTTCAGACATTATAATTAATACGAAAGTTGAAGATACGGCCAAATAAGGGAAAAATCTACATAATTGAATGAATAGATTCTTCTGGCTTAGTCAAAATATTCAAATTTTTCGAGTTTTACCTGTACATGCAGGAAATGCACATAAAACCGTTTAGCAGGAGACCCCTACTGTAGCTACTCTGCTAGAAATAAACACGTGAAATAGATCCCTCTGTGTGTAATGAATCTATAGAATATAGGAGTTTGACTTTTTGAATTGAACTGAAATTAAAGGTGTTATCCAATTTCAAGAACCCCCCCCCCATGTGCCGGGCCCCTCACCGGTAATATACTTACCCCGCTCTCGGTGCCACTCCTGGTCCCCGCATTGCCGCTGCTGCTTCTCCCTGCACACAGATGAAAACATCTGGTGTCGGGAGGAACAACCAATGGGGGACGGGGATGAGCCTCCTTAGCATCGCGGGTGACTGTAGGGAGGCTCGTTCCCATCCCCACCTGGGATTGGCTGCTCTCCCCGATGCCGGATCCCAGCCGAGTGGATGTTTTCATCCATGTTCAGGGAGAAGCAGCAGTGGCGATGCGGGGGCCAGGAGCAGCCCGGGAGTGGGGTAAGTATATTACCGGTGACGGGTCCGGCACATGTGTTTTTTTTTTTTTCTTGAAATTGGATAACCACTTTAATAACTTTTTGTTGATATTCTAATTTATTGAGATGCTCTATTATCATCTTTTTTTTTATTTTAAAGCATTAGGTGGCATGGACCAAATTATAATTAACTTGGACAATCCTTCAAATGAATAGGCAACTTAGAAAATTTGGATTTCTACCTTGTTCTCCAAGGTAATAAATAATAGTGTAAGGCGTATTTCTGGCGCAGATTGTGGCGCAAAGATTCTTTGCGCCACAATCTGCGACTTTTCCCTGCTCATGCCAAGTCTACAAAAGTGGGCGGGGAAAGGAAACAGGCCGGCAGGCCCATCTCATTCATAATTATCTACGCCTGTTTTAGGCATAGCAAATGGTCTAAATCTACGCCAACAAGGGAGCTGGAGTGTATTTAGAAGCAGTAGTGGATCCGCCAAAGTTATGTAGAGGCGGGCGCCTCTACATAACTTCAACTGATCCACCGCCAGTGTAGGGGCTTATTAAGACCGGCGTTTTAGACTTAATAAATGACCCACTATGTGTTTCAGGTCTTGTAAGCATCTCAAAAACGGCAGCATAGCAAGCAGTGTCCCTGCCTTCCTCGTGCAATGCCTTCATATTACAGAGGACAGTGAAAATAAACCGTCCACCCACTGGTGCATTCTTTACACGCTCACATTTGTATGCTCTTCTAATAATCCTAGATGACTGCATTCTTGTCATGTTTGCTGGAGTGCTCACATGTGGAGCTGTCAGAGCGGTCTCATTTTTACCCGCTGTACACCTTACTGCTGTTCATGTGTCAATGGCAGAATGGTTGGGTTGTCCTTATTGAACTAAACTTAAAGGGGTTCTGCAGTTTGTTTGGATAGATCATCAGCAGGGCCTTCTTTAATATTGATTGGACCCTGGGCAAAAATTTACTTGGGCCCCCTGGATCCCGCCTTCCCACACCTTAGCAGGCAATCACGCCTCCACCACAACACACACACAAAAAATCCACACATCTGGTAGAGTACAGTGAATGACTGTAAATACTTCCAGTTCTGAAGACTCCAGCGGCTCAGGATCAGTGCTCTGGGCAGCTGGGCTCAGGCTGGAAGTGGGCACCGCTCTGCAGGAAGGAGACCAGGGCTCGGCTCACCCTAGTGTTACAGTGCACCCCAGCACCCCACAGTATGCAGTATAGCACCCTATAGTATACAGCAACCCACAGTATGCAGTATAGCACCCCACACTATACAGTACCCCACAGTATATAGTAGAGCAGTATAGCAGCCCACAGTATACAGCACCCCACAGTATACAACACCTCACAGTATACAGCACCCCAAACTATACACGATACAGCCCCCCACACTATACAGTACAGCAGTATAGCACTCCACACTATACCACACCCACAGTATACAGACCCCCACAGTATACAGTACAGCAGTATAGCATTCCACAATATACAGCCCCCCACACTATACAGGCCCCCCCACACACTATACAGCCCCCCCCCACACACAGTATAAGCCCCCCCCTACAGTATACAGGCCCCCACACAGTATACAGCCCACCACAGAGTATACAGCCCCACACAGTATACAGCCCCACACAGTATACAGCCCCACACAGTATACAGCCCCACACAGTATACAGCCCCACACAGTATACAGCCCACCACACAGTATACAGCCCACCACACAGTATACAGCCCACCACACAGTATAAGGCCCCCCCACACAGTATAAGGTCCCACACAGTATACAGCCCACCACACAGTATACAGACCACCACACAGTATACAGACCACCACAGTATACAGCCCACCACACAGTATACGGGCCCACCACACAGTATACAGCCCACCACACAGTATACAGCCCCCACAGTATACAGGCCCCCCACAGTATACAGCCCCACACAGTATACAGCCCACCACACAGTATACAGTCCCACACAATATACAGCCCACCACACAGTATACAGCCCCACACAGTATACAGCCCCACACAGTATACGGCCCACCACACAGTATAAGGCCCCCCACAGTATACAGTCCACCACACAGTATACAGTCCACCACACAGTATACAGCCCACCACACAGTATACAGCCCACCACACAGTATACAGCCCCACACAGTATACAGCCCACCACACAGTATAAGGCCCCCACAGTATACAGGCACCCACACAGTATACAGCCCACCACACAGTATACAGCCCACCACACAGTATACAGCCCCACACAGTATACAGCCCACGACACAGTATACAGCCCACCACACAGTATACAGGCCCCCACACAGTATACAGCCCACTACACAGTATACAGCCTCCACAGTATACAGGCCCCCCACAGTATACAGCCCCACACAGTATACAGCCCACCACACAGTATACAGCCCACCACACAGTATACAGCCCACCACACAGTATAAGGCCCCCCCACACAGTATAAGGTCCCACACAGTATACAGCCCACCACACAGTATACAGACCACCACACAGTATACAGACCACCACAGTATACAGCCAACCACACAGTACACAGGCCCACCACACAGTATACAGCCCACCACACAGTATACAGGCCCCCACAGTATACAGGCCCCCCACAGTATACAGCCCCACACAGTATACAGCCCACCACACAGTATACAGCCCACCACACAGTATACAGTCCCACACAATATACAGCCCACCACACATTATACAGCCCCACACAGTATACAGCCCCACACAGTATACAGCCCCACACAGTATACGGCCCACCACACAGTATACGGCCCACCACACAGTATAAGGCCCCCCACACAGTATACAGCCCACCACACAGTATACAGCCCACCACACAGTATACAGCCCACCACACAGTATAAGGCCCCCCACAGTATACAGGCACCCACACAGTATACAGCCCACCACACAGTATACAGCCCACCACACAGTATACAGCCCACCACACAGTATACAGCCCCACACAGTATACAGCCCACGACACAGTATACAGCCCACCACACAGTATACAGGCCCCCACACAGTATACAGCCCACTACACAGTATACAGCCTCCACAGTATACAGGCCCCCACAGTATACAGCCCCCCCCCCACAGTATACAGCCCACCACACAGTATACAGTCCCACACAATATACAGCCCCCCACAGTATACAGCCCACCACACAGTATACAGCCCACCACACAGTATATAGCCCACCACACAGTATACAGGCCCCCACACAGTATACAGCCCACTACACAGTATACAGCCCACTACACAGTATACAGCCTCCACAGTATACAGGCCCCCCACAGTATACAGGCCCCCCACAGTATACAGCCCACCACACAGTATACAGTCCCACACAATATACAGCCCCCCACAGTATACAGCCCACCACACTGTATACAGCCCCACACAGTATACAGCCCACCACACAGTATAAGGCCCCCCACAGTATAGAGCCCACCACACAGTATACAGCCCACCACACAGTATACAGCCCACCACAGTATACAGGCCCCCCACAGTATACAGCCCACCACAATATACAGCCCCCCACAGTATACAGCCCACCACACAGTATACAGCCCACCACACAGTATACAGCCCACCACACAGTATACAGCCCACCACAGTATACAGCCCACCACACAGTATACAGCCTCCACAGTATACAGGCCCCCCACAGTATACAAGCCCCCCACAGTATACAGCACCCCACTATACAGTAGTTTACAGTATATTAACATAACAGCCCCTGTCACCTTTTTCCGATGTAATCTTCACACAAAAAAGCTACACAGTTAATTTCTGCAACACTCCTTGTAGGACCTGTGAAGACCTCATAGCCATGTGACCAGTAATTGCTAGGTTACTGGTCACATGGTGATGATGTCATTAAGGTCCTAGATCACAACTTTAACACAGACAGCTTGACACCCAGGGCAGTAGCTAGCAGAGCTCAAGAGGCAGCTGCCTTGGGCCCCCCAGGAGCAACTGGGCCCGGGGCAGCTGCCCCTTTTGCCCCTTGGTAAAGACTGCCCTGATCATCAGCATCTGATCCGGACCCCCGCTGATCAGCTGTTTGAGAAGGCAGCGGTGTTCCAGGAGCACCGCGGCCTTCTCACTGTTTACCGCAGGCCCAGTGACGTCACAACTAGTATCAACTGGCCTGGGAGGGGCTAAGCTCCATTCAAGTGAACAGAGCTTAGCCCCGCCCAGGCCAGTTGATACTAGTCGTGACGTCACTGGGGCTGAGGGAAACAGTGAGAAGGCCGCGGCGCTACTGCCAGCCGGAGTCGGACCCCCGCTGATCAGTTTAAACCAGTCATGCTCAACCTGCGGCCCTCCAGCTGTTGCAAAACTACAACTCCCAGCATGCCCGAACAGCATACAGCTATCAGACTACAGCAGGGCATTGTGGGAGTTGTAGTTTTACAACAGCTGGAGGGCCGCAGGTTGAGCATGCCTGGTTTAAACAAACTGCAGAACCCCTTTAAAGCATACCTATCATTTCATACCGATGTTTGGTATGTCATCGTGATCAGAGGAGTCTGTTTGTTGAGACCCACATGATCACTTATATGAAGATTACACCATAAAGTGGTTGTCCAATTTCATCATTTTCTGTTGCGAGTTACTCATCAGATTCTAACATATGGGGGTCAGATAGGCCCGCAGATCCTTAAACAGACACACACACAGGGTTAATGACAACTGATATAGGGTGGAATTTATTTAGCTCAGGCAATTTCTACAATGACATGAAAATCTAGGATTTAAATGAGGCACATTTGTTACTTTATTTCTGTTGCTTATGTAGCACCAGCATAGTCTGTGGCACCGTACAGGGTTTCTGATCTCACACATCATTCCTGTCCCTAATAGAACTTAGAATCGAAAATTCCTGCCTCAAACACACACACAAACTACATGCACTAGCACCAATCCCAAACATTATTAGATAAAATATACTTAAAAGAACATATAAGAGTGGTATAACTAAGATAACATGGTGATAATAAGGTACTACCTAATAAGATAAAACACATTGGTACCCTGCCAGGTATTCCCGTGACCATACCACAAATGAGGTCTCTGGACTAATCTTGGGGCCAGCAACAAATGGGTAACAACATGTAATTAGTATAGGAAAAGACAGAATATACCAACTAAAGGAGAGAATCGGACATCTCAACCTATGTTTTGAACCCAAAGCCTTGGGTGTGAAACATTTGTTGAGTGCCAGAAATAAGTAGAGAGGGAGCTCTCTGTTCTGGCTAAGGGCTGATACACACGACCATGATCGGCCCGGGAAACACGGCTCCCTGGACCTGTCTCTTATGGGTAAGGGCTGATACACACGACCATGATCGGCCCGGGAAACACGGCTCCCCTGACATCTCTCTTCTGGCTAAGGGCTGATACACACGACCATTATTGGCCCGGGAAACACGGCTCCCCTGACCTCTCTCTTCTGGGTAAGGGCTGATACACAGGACCATGATCGGCCTGGAAAACACGGCTCCCCTGACCCGATGACTGCATCATAGTGATTTCTGACACAGTCAGTTCCTATCTGATTGTAGGTCTAATGTACTGTATAGACATTGTCATGTGAGTACAATACAACAGACCCATGATCAGATAGGAGCCAACTATATTATAAATCACTATGATGTTCAGGTCTGGGAGATGTGGCCAACACACTGGTGGACATTTATCAATAATGGCATAATTTGCGCCCCAAAAAATACTAAAGATACAAATCAAAATGGTGATTTGTTTCACCTCGTATATCAAAAGGCGCACACCACTTGTAAAATGTGACTTTTTAAAATGTCAACTTGATTATCCGCCTATTTCTCTTGATTTGCGACATTTTAACACCAACAGCACTAAAATGAGATTTATTTATTTTTTTAAACCAAAATGCACCATTTCAGTCACCACCCTCCCCCCCTGCCAGACCACACTTGAGACTTTTGAAGCATATTTGTGACATTTACACTGGTAAATGGAGACTTTACGGACAAGAATAAGACAGGTTATATTTTTTTGCGGACCACGGAACTGAGCAACGGATGCGGACAGCACACGGAGTGCTGTCCGCATCTTTTGCAACCCCATTAAAATGAATGGGTCCGCATCCAAGCCGCAAAAACTGCCGCTTGGATGCGGACCAAAACAACGGTCGTGTGCATGAGGCCTAAGGCTCTGTTCACACCTTACGGTTCAGTATATTTATGGGGGGCAGTGACTGCTGTTCTGATGTTATAAAAAGAAAATGGCTGCACACCATTATACATACAAACAAAAGAGCTAAGAAATGGGGGTCATTCTAAATAAAAGTGGCAAAATGCTGACTATAAATGAGTTAATGGAAGCTGTTTGTGCACATTTTTATCAAACTTGTGTCGGGCCCATCTACCAGGCGTCAAGGTGGCTTCCGCAGACGGGTACCTATCTCTAATATACCGCCTTTCTTGGACTTATCTAAGTCTACATTTTCAGGGCAGTGAAGGAACCAGCTACAAACTCTGCTCAGAAGCCCCAGGTAGATGGGCGTGTTCAGTGTAAACGAGGCGCTACCCTCAATTAATACTACAAGAAAATTTAAACTAGAACCATCAGAATCACAGGTGCATATCCATGAAGCAAACATGATTATAAAAAAGAAAATAGCTGCACACCATTATACATACAAACAATAGAGCTAAGAAATTGGGGTCATTCTAAATAAAAGTGGTAAAATACCTACTATAAATGAGTCAATGGAAGCTCTTTGCGCACATATTTGATCAAACGTGTGTCGGGCCCATCTACCAGGCTTCCGCAGATGGGTGGCTTCCGCAGATGGGTCCCTAACACTAGTATACTAGTGGGTTCCTAACACCTTGACGCCTGGTAGATGTTTGATAAAATATGTGCGCAAAGAGCTTTCATTGACTCATTTATAGTAGGTATTTTACCACTTTTATTTAGAATGACCCCCATTTCTTAGCTCTATTGTTTGTATGTATAATGGTGTGCAGCCATTTTCTTTTTTATAATCATGTTTGCTTCATGGATATGCACCTGTGATTCTAAAGGTTGTAGTCTAAATTTTCTTGCTGTTCTGACGTTGTCTGTGATGGCTGCTGTGGATAAATGTAACGTTAAAGAATTAAAAGAACAATGTTAAAAAAAAAAAAAAAAAAAGAGAACGGGCGTTCATCCAAATTTAGAAACCACCGCATGTGGCAGACGGGTCATAAGGAGTTCAGCTAGCTGCACCTATGGTAAGAATCAGGCAGGACTGCTCAATAGTCTTTTTTATTACTCATAACCCGGGAACGAGTATATATCTTTTTTCTATAACGCTAACCTGACATTCTGGTTTATCCTGTTGATGGATTTATCCCTATCACCAGGTGCAGTTCCATTTCCTCTACATGCAGTTAGTGTTACTGTGGTTTCTTAATCTAATATATAGTGTTAATGCGACATTGGAATGGTTTCGATACAAAAAAAAAATTCTTTGTGTAGTGGTATGGAAGCTTTTGTATACGTAACACAAAGATAGGAAGGAGCCAAGTACAAGGCGTCCATAGAAGACAGTGACAGGTTGCAGCCTGTCCACATTGTACCCAACAGCTTTTCCCAGGGGTGGTGTGAACTGTCATTCCCCATAAGCAATGAAAGGAGTAAACGGCCCTTTTACACAGAACGTTGATTGAGAACGAGGATTGTTTGAATGTTTATCGGCTGATCATCGGCCCATCTGAACCCCTCACCCATCAGCCGATGTAAAAGGCACTTTAAACAAGCACCAATCTACTTGTTATTGCATCAATCGGCACTCGTTCTGGGCTGTAAACAGCCTGTGTTGAAGGACTGGCTTATAGGCTATGCTGGCCTTCCTCCTTGTAAGAAATGGAAAGGGAGAAACAAATTAGCACTTGGGCTCTCTTGTCCCAAGTGAGGGATAAGCAGCTGAGGTGCATCTTGAAGCTTCTGGGACTCGGTATGAAATCTATAACAGTGCCCTCATCTACCATGTCCCATTTCTTGGACTTGTGTCTTCTTATGTGTCAGAAGAACCAGGGCCCATGTAACAGCAGTTGCTGACCGCCGATGTTCCCCTACTTATCGCCGTAGTCCCGGGCTCCGTGTTCGACGGTGATGAGCTTTTCTCCATTCACCCCTGCAGTCCTGGGCTTTGTCCTTGCTCATCCTTCCTCCACGGTTTTCACTTGCACCATTTGCACCTATATAAATGGTCCAGACCCCTTTCCAGGTGCCTGAGCGTCAAAGGTCCTTGTGTCCTGCAAAGGTTGCTGTTGTCTGAGCTGGTGTTTCTGTATACCTGACCCGCGTTTGTTTTTTCTGGACTCCTCTACCTCTTTGATCCTTACCTGCTTTGTAACTGTGCCGCTAGCCCTGACCCATTGCTTGTTTGACTTCGCCTCTGCCTCATCCTTCGGTCCTGCATTGTCACTCCTGGTTACGACTCGGCCTGCTGACTACAACTGTACCTCTGGTACCTTGCACTGGTTTCAGCTGGTCCGCTTGGACTAGTTGCCTCGTGTGCCAATCCTCCTCAAGAGGTAGTGAGTGACCTGGTGTTCCCCTCTGCAAAGTCTATACCCACCATTGATGGTTCTGTGAAGAGGTTGGTCACGTGGCACAATGGGTTCACACTCGCTAGTTTGTTACAGCCCAGATACAATTGGTAGCTCTGCACCTCCTGTACTTTATGCCCCTGCCAACAATATGTATGGAGGACGAATGATCATACTAACGATTTTTTATCCGTGTTTCGGCTTATGTAAAAAGCACTTTAAATGGGCCCAGATGCCTCTGGTAGCTCTGCACCTCCTATACTTATGCCCCTGACCAGTTGCAAAGCTATTGAGAGGAGCTTTTTGATTAGATGAAGCTGGGTGATCAGTTTTAAGATTTCCCTAAAACAAAGGGGGTGATTTATCAAAATTGGTATAAAGAAAAACTGGCTTTACACCAGTTTTGATAAATCGCCCCTGTGTTTAACCTGTGTCTATCGTTCTGTGAAGCTTCTTGATTCCATCATTTCCCCCAGATATACACAGAGTGTTACTGGTCAGGTCTTTACCTGGCTTTACTTCATGGCTACACCTCATTTACATTCCTTGGATTGTGCAGTATGCATAGATGACAAATGAATAGTTAATGTGCTCACTTCCAGGCCCAGAGATAAGAGGAGGCTTGTAATCAGTTGTTGAGAGCGGGTTCTAGCCAGAAATGTCATTACGTGGAGAAAGCGTCACTGTTCCACCTGCTTCCTGCTATAACATAACTGGAACACAGCTAAATGAACTTTCTTACAGGCGGCACAGCCCCGTGTAGCCACCTAAGTTATGAAATCTATTGTTTATTTTATTTAAAAGAAGTCCTCCGGGGTTTATTTTTCTTTGCCTATATAGTGCAGAATAGACCATTATTAAAAATAATAGCATAGAGGCTCTTGTGTATGCCTATTTTATTTGATGTAATATGTGGGTTGTCTGCCATGTGGGTTGTCTGCCATCTCGATTCCTTCTTCCCCTCAGATATGGTTCTCCTAATGAGCCCTACATTTGCCATCATACCTTGCTTTCCAGAGACAGACGGAGGAGTCTCACTACACTGCACTGCTCTGTGCAATGGCAGCCATGACAGATTAGTGACACAGCTGCTGTCCCCTCACACTGCAGGGTGTCCATGTTCTCCTATGTAATGCAGCTTAAACCTTTTTGTCCTCTCTGCCCTGTCATCTCTCTCTCCCCTGTCAGCTCTTACATGTAGCTTCACACTGGTTTCCCTGCCTCCTACATCTCATAGAACAACCCTGGAGAGTCAGCACACACAGATAGTACAGGCAGTGTGAGTCAGGAGGTTTATATAACTGCCGCTAATAACAGTATACACATACCTACTATATATGTGCACTCCTGGTCCTTTAGATAGGGAAAACATTATATCATCAACCGGAATATAGAAAGGGAGGGGAGGTGCCTAAGAGCTGCCTGGAGGGATTTGATTGGTGACGATGTCATCCTGTAGTTCACAGGAAGTCAAGCATCGGGGAGAGGCCAAGTTCCTCTTTACACATTAGAGCAAGGTGTCAGACTTGAAATCACATGACCAGGTATACATCTGTATACCTGTATATATACTTCTGTATATATTGGTATACATCTGTATACGGTATATATTCAGTGTGTGTGGAGGTATAACATACATGCATGTTCAGTTTTTTTTATTGCTTTTATCACGCTTCCTTATTTTTTGGTGGTTACTAAACTGTTGGTAACTCATAATGCTACAATATTATATTGAAGAGTATAAGGTCTGACTATTTACTCCCGATAATTGTCTTCTCAGTCGAACCATGATTTATATGCTGTTTTGTCTTTTTTCCCCCCTCTAAGTCAGCACTCCTCCCCATGTGGCACAGGTGCTCTTAACTTAAATTAGCAGTAGTCTGCACAGGGTTTTGATTCCTACCACATCTCAGTTGGAGTTCCTGAGAAGCTGTGAACAGGTGATCCTTTAGCACCAGTTCACATGCGGCGCTGGACGGTGGCCGTCGCTGCCTCTGTGCTGTGCTGGTGGAGTTGTGGGATCCGAGGCCTAGGTGGCTCCGCCGTATAGCGGGGTAGCTGTGTGGCTGCTGGATCCCATTGCCTGCTGGAGCAGTGTGGAGACGCGGTGGTCGCCGCACGGCACTGCGCTATGGTTAGAGTAGGTCCCCACTTAACAAGAGGCAAGCTTGTCGCGGTAAGTGGGCCTATGCTCTTTGATCAAACTGTATACTAATGCCTCTTAATAGTGCACAGCAAATGATTGATACTAGTGCTGTATAGCCATGTTTTATCAATAGAAATGCTGCAAATTACGTACAGTAGTCATAAGTATAGGACTGAGGATGTGCGATTTAGATTCTCTCTACAAACCATGTCTTCTCAGTCGGCCCATGTAAATGGGTCCTTAGACCTCACATTTTTTAAAGCTTTTTTAAGTCTGGGAAGGAAAATCCCTGTTGACCACTGTGTACACAATATCACAGATGGCCCAGGAACAGATACAGTATAGTATCTTTGTAATGGGAGGCCCCATCAAACAGATCCCTGTGCATGAGGTGAGACATGTCAGGGAGTGAGATTTTGGGGTTAGAGGTTCAGTAATTAGCACTGTTGCTTTGCAGCGCTGAGATCCTGAGTTTGAATCCAACCAAAGGAGACATCAACTTGGAGTTTGTATGTTCTCGCCATGTTTGTGAGGGTTTCCTCTCAGTACTTTAGTTTCCTCCTACACACCACAAACATTCTGATAAGTTAAAGGGCCCTAGTGTGTGTTTGAGATGGAGAATTATGATTATGACAGAGACTGATGTAAGTGATGATGATGTCTGTACAGTGCCGGAAAATCCGTTGGCACTATACAAGTGGTAGTAGTAGAATAAACCAGGGTTACGGACAATTTATATTTTTCGGGTTTTCAGTGGAGTGATATATCAAAAATTTTTAAATGACTTTGCTATCCATGTTCCCACCACTGAATGAAAGGTACATGTGGACAGATTAGTGACTACTGTATCATATGTCACTGGCTAGATATGGGAACCAGGCGTGAAAAGCTGCGACAGTTGGTGGATTTGCAGTTGGGATCTTTTAGTAACAGGCACACAAGGAGAGAGGAAAGATAAAGCTGCTTTTAAAAAAAAGTTCTCTAGCGTATCTGCGCGATAACAGGTAAAACACCTTTACTGCCATTAAATATTTACCAAGACTTGGCTGTAGGGCGGGTGCTGCGCAGCTCTGAGAGTGGAGCCATTGATAAGCTATCAGAGAGGGGCAGAGTTAATGAGTAACCACCCAGGGCGCACATTCCTTTTAAGTCTCTCCTCTCCCCTGAAAATGACCTGAAATAAGTCTGCCAGCATTACATATCTCTTCTCATTTCACAAGAGTGGCTGGAGAGCTAGCTCCAAGGGGGCCGTGGTCATTCACTTGTGATGTAATCCCTAAGAGTGACCTAGAGAATTCAGTGAGTGACTTGAAAGACAATTTTCAGTAAGGCCGGGCAGCAAATGGTTAGAAGTTCATCTTGATGAAAAGATAAAAAAAATAATATATATAATACATCATTAGGTAAACCTATACCTAAAGAGCTCCCATACATTGCAATTTCATATTCAACATTGTTTTTGGCTGAGGATCATGTGTTATTTAGAAGGAGAAATGTATATTCATGTACAGCATGCGCCAAGCATATCCATAGGGCCATGGCAAACTAAAAGGGTGTTGGACAGGGCCGGCGTGCCTTTTTTATGGTATGGAATAGCGTAGTAGACCATGGTATTCCATATGAAATATTAATTGGGACATCAGTTATGTTGGCAAAGCTGATTATTGTATTGCACCCTGGCCCCATTCAAATTAAAGGGAATCTGTCACCACATACCTTCCAACCAAACCCTCTCCTAGTATGGGTGTGCACTTCTCCTCCGATTCCAGTACACCTTGTGCCACCTTTATCCGTGGCCCCTATTAAGAGACAAAACCCTTTTACTTTATGCTAATAAGCCAATTGGTGAAACAAGGGTGTCGCCATTGCACCCAGAGGCTTCACTCCTGTTCCCTGTTGGCCATGCTTCCACCACTCTGACTGACAGGGCCAGGCAGTGTAGATGGCCTTGAAATCTCACGGCAGCACGTTTGGCGCATGCACAGTACATGCGCAAATGATAGGCACCGCATTTTGTCATCCAGTATACAAATATGCCCACATGGTAAATAAATAATAAGTCCATACAGTGCCGATATGATGTTGCCATCTATATCCTGAAGGGCTCAACAAGTACTTTAGACACCACAGATCTTACTCCGCATAACTGGACAAGAATGATGCTGTTTCTTAAGATCAGTCTCTTTAAGGGATGACCTACCTGTGTTTTTATAATCTTCTGGACTCAGTAGTTGCTAAAGTAAGTCGAAGAAGCCTAACCTTTTATGAGACTAAGGCACCATATGGAGATCGAGCAAGGTGAGACTGGAGCAATGTGTGCCAAATAGGAGGGATGGCATTGTAAAAGTCGAAAAGACCAAGAGATGGTTGAGCAAGACAGACGAGATATAAAAGAGGTGGGGTGCACGTAGGCTTTTGTGTCTCACTCCTGTCAGACGCTTGGACTTTGATACCTGGGACAGTGTTTACATTTAATTAGACAGAACACGATGTGACACACAGTCAATACTCGCTTGGGGATTGATTTCCATTCCATCTGCCTGAGAGTCAAGTGATGTAGCCCCGGACAGAGCACTGTCAGGAAGTAGCATTATTGTATGTCTACTGTATATAGCACATTGCAAAAACCCAAAGCATGGCAACAAATACATTGAATTCATCCTGAGTCACAGCCTGTATTGTATCTAAAGCAGCATTGAAAATTCTGTAAGCTTCAGAGCTGAAATCTCCTAGTGTTTCTTGAAGGTTCAGTGTCTGCACAAAGCTTGCTTGGGTAATTTGCATCCTGGAACATTTAGGGGGTATATCTGCGACTTCTCCCTGCTCACGCCAGGTGTAAAAAATGGGTCGTGGCATGGGCGGGGAATGGGGCGGGCCAGCAGGCCCATCTCATTTATCATTTTCTATGCCTTCTTTAGGCGTAGGAAATGTTCTAAGTCTACACCAGCAAGGAAGCTGGCGTAGATTTAGACTGCCGGGGGATACAACAAAGTTATGTACGTAGAAACCGACGACTCTACATAACTTAGGCGGATCCACTGCCAGCACAGGGGTTAAGACCAGCATCTAAAATGCCAGTCTTTATAAGTGACCCCCTTAGTCTTTACATCAGGAATAAAGCAAAGAGAAGAGAGGACCATGCCTCCTGTGTGAGCTCTGACAGGCCAGATGAATGACCCCAAAATAAAGGGACGCAACACCACTGTAGACATGTAACTTTTCACTTGGGGAAATCTCAGCAGCTCCCTCCTGCGTTGGGAATTCCTTTGTAGTCTCGCACAAACAGTTGATGGGATAGATAAAAATATAGATCAAGGGACAGCACTTCTACTGATTAGAAATAGAAAGATGATAACAATAAAGACGGAAGTGCAACGCGTTTCGCTGGCATGCCACCAGCTTCATCAGGCACATCTTTACATCAGACACTGCACAGTATTCTGATGTAGGAAACAGTATCTACTGCATTTTAGGAGTAAGTGGTCTGTCTGGTGACCAGCTTGTCAGTTATTTCCAGTAACACGAAGCAGAATTGTGATTGCAGCTCTGGGCTATAACTCGGGCTATAATTCCTCTAAGTTGCTCAACCTTATGCAAATTCTGGAGAAGATTCACAAAGGCTGGAGTTTTCACCCGAGCACAATGGAAGTCAATAGGAGAACCCAAGCATTAAACCAGGCACCCCCTGCTCTGAAGAGGGGAGGGTGTCTGGTTCATATGAAAAGTTCCTAAATTGATGGAAACACCACCGAAATGGTTCGGGAAAAGCATGGGGTGGATGTCTGGATGCATCTTGGACCCCCAGGTCGCTGCTGGGAACGATGTTGTCCGAGTAGTACGCCACTTTTACAGACTGACAATAATATGCACTAAAACGAAGATAAAATCGAGTTTAGATGGAGGAAATTGTTAGGAAACATTCTTTCCTGTATATTTACTTGTATATAAAGTGCAAGTGCTGCCAAAAATTACAAGGAAGAGGTACTTCGATACAACCTGTATATCACATAAAGGAGGGCCTCATTCACATTGTGGTACAATTGTTCAGGTAATGGGACTCCTACACTCATAAAGCCTATGCACTAAGTGAAAGGGCTGCCAAAAATTAAAAGGAACCGGTGCTAAAATACACCCTTTATTACACATAAAAGAGGGCATCATACACCCTTAAAAAATTATGATTGATGGCCTGCTGGTGAGCTGACCCTCTAAAAAATTATATGCGAGGGCCTGCGGGTGAGCTGACCCTGTAAAATATTTTAGGTGCGGGCCTGCAGGTGAGCTGACCCTGTAAAAGATTGTAGGTGAAGGCCTGCTGGTAAACTGACCCTCTAAAAAATTTTATGCGAGGGCCTGCAGGTGATCTGACCCTGTAAAAGATTTTAGGTGCGGGCCTGCTGGTGAGCTGACCCTGTAAAACATTATATGCGAGGGCCTCCAGGTGAGCTGACCCTGTAAAAGATTGTAGGTCAGGGCCTGCTGGTGAGCTGACCCTCTAAAAAATTATATGCGAGGGCCTGCATATGAGCTGACCCTGTAATAGATTTTAGGTGCGGGCCTGCTGGTGAGCCGAAGCTTGTAAAAGATTATACGTATGGGCCTGCTGGTGAGCTGACTCTGTAAAACATTATATGCAAGGGCCTGTAGGTGAGCTGACCCTTAAAAAGATTTTAGGTGCGGGCCTGCTGGTGAGCTGACCCTGTAAAACATTATATGCGAGGGCCTGCAAGTGAGCTGATCCTGTAAAATATTGTAGGTGAGGGCCTGCTGGTGAGCTGACCCTCTAAAAAATTATATGCAAGGGCCTACAGGTGAGCTGACCCTGTAAAAGATTGTAGGTGAGGGCCTGCAGCTGAGCTGACCCTCTAAAAAATTATATGCGGGGGCCTGTTACGGTACCGCTCTTCCCCCCCCCAATAACGAGACCAAGCTCCACCTTGAGGGTAAAACACGAACACTTTATTGAGGGCTACCCGTCCGTATTTATGCAGGTCCCCATCTGGTGTACACGCCCCTAGGGGACCAGAAGTAAGACTGTGACACAGGACAGATACGTAGCACTCAGGATACACAGACACAACACATCCCCACAATGCATCATGGTTTCCTCCTCTCTGCCCTGGGGACACCCGAAGAGTAATTCAATTATCTCTCAGGACAGAGAGGAATCACCAATACACATGTGGGAACAACAGGACAGGAATCACCACCCAAACACACAATGTCACACCCTCCCAGCAAACACAGACATTTAACATATTCCCAGATAGCTCAAGTCTGAGTGCATATCATTAGGTGAATGGCACTCAGAGTACACAAATACAATAAAATTAGCTATCTGGGTACCATTTTTTAGTCCATACGGATGGGTCTGTCACAGGGCCTGCAGGTGAGATGACCCTGTAAAACATTATTTGCGACAAATAAGCATGTTGATATGATGGAAGAGGAGGATGAGAAAATGAAGATTCAACCATATACCCTTGTTTGTGGTGGAAGGGGTGCATGGGAATACAATGTATTCAGTACATTATAAACAACACATTTAAAGTGCCTTTATGTTCAGCCGCTTTCCTCTGGTGGAGTCGAGAAGTCATGGTCAATCCAGGCCTTGTTCATTTTTATATGAGTCAACCTGTCAGCATTTTCAGTTGACAGGCGGATACGCTTATCTGTTATAATGCCACCAGCAGCACTAAATACCCGCTCAGACAAAACGCTGGCGGCAGTGCAGGCCAGCACCTCCAAGGCGTAGAGCGCCAGTTCGTGCCATGTGTCCAGCTTGGACACCCAGTAGTTGTAAGGCACTAAGGGGAACGTGGAGTTCCAGCACATGCCCACATTGCACAACAGCCGGTAAGCTGGCAATTTCCAACGTTGCTGCAGCGTTGACAGAGCGGCTGAACCTGTCGATGACTTGCGGAAATGTGCACACACGCGGCGCACCTTCACCAGTAGCTCAGGAAAATTGGGGTAAGTTTTGAGAAACCGCTGAACCACTAAGTTTAAGACGTGGACTAGGCATGGGATGTGTGTGTGAGCTTGCCAAGCTCCAAAGCCGCCACCAAGTTACGCCCATTATCAGACACAACCATGCCTGGTTCTAGGTTGAGTGGAGAGAGCAACAGCTCAGTCTTGTCTCTTATCCCCTGCCAGAGCTCTGCAGCGGTGTGCTGTTTGTCACCTAAGCAGATCAGCTTCAGCACGACCTGTTGCCGCTTCCCCACTGCAGTGCTACACTGCTTCCAGATACCGACTGATGGCTGACTCGTGCTGCGTGAGACGGCCACCGACATCCGGCAGTGGAAGGCCTCAGTGTCCACAAGCCTAAATGGCAACATTTCCAGGGCCAGTAATTTGGAAAGTTGTGCATTTAGTGCTTTGGCCTGTGGGTGGGTGGCTGGGTTTTTGTGCTTGCGTTCAAATGCCTGGGGTATAGACATCTGTATGCTGCGCTGGGACACAGAAATGGAAGTGTTAGCTGATGGTGCTTGCGAAGGTCCCGTGCAGGGCGGGAGGCATCCTGGCCTGCGTGTTGGACAGAGGATTGACCAGCACGTAATACAGGGGAAGAGGAGGCAGTGGTGTGACCCGCAGACACTGATTCTGGACCCAGGCGTTCGGCCCACCTATTAGGGTGCTTTCATGCCATGTGGCGCATCATGCTGGTGGTGGTGAGGTTGCTAGTGTTCACGCCCCGGCTCATTTTGGTACGTCACAAGTTGCAAACTACTATTCTTTTGTCGTCCGCACTTTCTTCAAAAAAAGTCATACTGCGGAACACCTACCCCTTGGCAAAGGAGATTTCTGTAAGGTGGTGCTCCGGAGAACAGTTGCGGGCCTGTTTGGTGTGGCCTGCCTTCTCCCTTTTGCCACCGCACGGCCTCTTATAGCCTGTTGCTGTGCAACAGATCCCTCCCCCTCTGTACTGCTGTCTTCGCTCGGCTTTCCACCTTCCCAGGTTGGGTCAGTGCCTTCATCATCCACCACCTCCTCTTCCACTTCCTTACTCTGCTCATCCTCCTGACTTGTTCACCTAACCACAACCTCAGTGATTGACAACTGTGTCTCATCTTCTTCATCAACCTCTTGAGACAGTAATTGCCGTTGACTTATTGGCAACTGTGTCTCATCATCATCCACCTCATTAAACAGTAATTTCCGTTCCCCATCTTCATCTTCTTGACTTGGAATGCTCAAGAGTTTAGGAATCAGGGCACAAGATCTGTCCCTTTTCAAGCGTGCTTGGCGAGAGAGCCAAATCAAGGAATGGCGCAGAAAATAGCTCCTTGGAATATCCGAGTGTGGGATCACTTGTTTGCCCAGACTCTCCATGGTGGGAGGAAGGAGGATCAAGGTGAGGATTGTGTTGAGCAGACCCTTGGCTACCGAGACTGGACATGGTGGAAGAAAGGGTGGTGCTTAAGCGACTGGAAGCATTATCTGCTGCAATCCAACCGACCACTTGGTCGCACTAGTCTGACTTCAACAGTGGTGTCCTGCACCGCCCTGCAAACTGGGACATGAAGCTAGGTATCGTGGATGATTGTTTTTCTTGTGCTCTATCAGCAGGCACAGTTTAAACACACCCAGGGCAACGGCCTCTGCGTGCACCATCAGCATCACATCTACTTCCCCGTCCCTTACTGCTTGCCTTCTTCATATTAAATGTTATGTATGCTTGAAAGTATGTCACACGTACAGTAGCGTAGGATTTGGAAGTATATGCGCACAAATAATTTAAAAAGATATTTGGGATGTGGAAACATCACACAGGAGATATCCCGCAGATAATGTCAATGCTGTCACCAGCGGCTAATAAACAATTTTCAGGGAATGTCACAGGTATTTGGGATGAGGAAAAGTTATACAGGAGAGGTACCACCGGTAATGTCACTGTCCAAAGCGTCTACGTAAAAAATACACTGGATGTCACAGATATTTTTGGATGTGCACACTTTACACTGCAGATGTGGTGCAGCTAATGTCGCTGTCTGCAGCGGCCAAACTATTGTACGCTATTTAGCGCAGGAGGACTTTTGGGTCTGTAAAGTTTTAGCTATTTAGCACAGTTTTCTGCTAAAAAAAGATATTGCTGCTGCCGCACACATTAGTCCTTAAGGGTACTTTCACACTAGCGTTATTCTTTTCCGGCATTGAGTTTCGTCCTAAGGGCTCAATACCGGAAAAGAACTGATCCGTTTTATCCTATTGCATTCTGAATTGAGAGCAATCCGTTCAGGATGCATCAGGATGTCTTCTTTTTGACTTTTCAGGACAGAGGTAATACCGCAGCATGCTGCGGTTTTATCTCCGTCCAAAATTCCGGAACACTTGCCGGAATGCTGGATCCAGCATTTTTTCCCATTGACATGCATTAATGCGTGTTAATGAGTGTTCTGGCAAAACGTATCTGGCATTGCAGTCTGCAAAAAATCAGGGAAAAATGAATGCCGGATCCGTTTTTCCGGATGACACTGGAGAGACGGATCCGGCATTTCAATGCATTTGTCATACGGATCAGGATCTTGATCCGTCTGACAAATGCTATCAGTTTGCATACGTTTTGATGGATCCTCTGCCGCAAATGTGAAAGTACCCTTGAAAGGACTTTTGGGTCTAAGTTTTGGTGGTAAAAATATTCTTAAAATCACTCCCTACACTCTGTCCCTTCCTCAGCACAGCTCTCCCTGACGAAGAATGATTCGAACATGCGTATAGCACCCGATGACGCATTCTGGCCAGCCAATCACTGTAATGACAGCAGCCAACATGGCTACCGCATTAGAGTGAGGGCAATACTTACCTGCATAGCAGCCAAGAAACATGCGGGCGGAGACTCAGTATTTAGCCGAATACCGCCATGTGCCGAACATCGAGATGCTCGAGCCGAACTGGTGTTCGGCCGAACATACTTGATCATCACTAATAGACAGTAATACCTTCAAAAATAGCTATTACTTTACATTCCCAAATATGTCTACTTCATGTTTGGATCATTTTGAAAATGACATATTTATTTTTGGGGACGTTAGAAGTTTAGAAGGAAATCTTTAAATTTTTAAGAACATTTCCAAATCCCAATTTTTTTCAGGAGCAGTTCAGTTAGGCCGAATGCACACGGCCGTGGTATCCCAGCCTTGCATCCTGCTGACAGCAGGAGCCCACGGCGTCATACTAATACGCCAACACCCTATACAGACGTGGACAAAATTGTTGGTACCCTTTGGTCAATGAAAGAAAAAGTCACAATGGTCACAGAAATAACTTTAATCTGACAAAAGTAATAATAAATTAAAATTCTATAAATGTTAACCAATGAAAGTCAGACATTGTTTTTCAACCATGCTTCAACAGAATTATGTAAAAAAATAAACTCATGAAACAGGCATGGACAAAAATGATGGTACCCCTAACTTAATATTTTGTTGCGCAACCTTTTGAGGCAATCACTGCAATCAAACGCTTCCTGTAACTGTCAATGAGACATCTGCACCTCTCAGCAGGTATTTTGGCCCACTCCTCATGAGCAAACTGCTCCAGTTGTGTCCGGTTTGAAGGGTGCCTTTTCCAGACTGCATGTTTCAGCTCCTTCCAAAGATGCTCAATAGGATTGAGGTCAGGGCTCATAGAAGGCCACTTTAGAATAGTCCAATTTTTTCCTCTTAGCCATTCTTGGGTGTTTTTAGCGGTGTGTTTTGGGTCATTGTCCTGTTGCAAGACCCATGACCTGCGACTGAGACCAAGCTTTCTGACACTGGCTAGTACATTTCTCTCTAGAATTCCTTGATAGTCTTGAGATTTCATTGTACCCTGCACAGATTCAAGACACCCTGTGCCAGACGCAGCAAAGCAGCCCCAGAACATAACAGAGCCTCCTCCATGTTTCACAGTAGGGACAGTGTTCTTTTCTTGATATGCTTCATTTTTTCGTCTGTGAACATACAGCTGATGTGCCTTGGCAAAAACTTCGATTTTTGTCTCATCTGTCCACAGGACATTCTCCCAGAAGCTTTGTGGCTTGTCAACATGTAGTTTGGCATATTCCAGTCTTGCTTTTTTATGATTCGTTTTCAACAATGGTGTCCTCCTTGGTCGTCTCCCATGTAGTCCACTTTGGCTCAAACAACGACGGATGGTGCGATCTGACACTGATGTTCCTTGAGCATGAAGTTCACCTTGAATCTCTTTAGAAGTCTTTCTAGGCTCTTTTGTTACCATTCGGATTATCCGTCTTTTAGATTTGTCATCAATTTTCCTCCTGGGGCCACGTCCAGGGAGGTTGGCTACAGTCCCATGGATCTTAAACTTATGAATAATATGTGCAACTGTACTCACAGGAACATCTAGTTGCTTGGAGATGGTCTTATAGCCTTTACCTTTAACATGCTTGTCTATAATTTTCTTTCTGATCTCTTGAGACAGCTCTTTCCTTTGCTTCCTCTGGTCCATGTCGAGTGTGGTACACACCATATCACCAAACAACACAGTGATTACCTGGAGCCATATATATAGGCCCAATGGCTGATTACAAGGTTGTAGACACCTGTGATGCTAATTAGTGGACACACCTTGAATTAACATGTCCCTTTGGTCACATTATGTTCTGTGTTTTCTAGGGGTACCATCATTTTTGTCCATGCCTGTTTCATGAGTTTATTTTTTTACATAATTCTGTTGAAGCATGGTTGAAAAACAATGTCTGACTTTCATTGGTTAACATTTATAGAATTTTAATTTATTATTACTTTTGTCAGATTAAAGTTATTTCTGTGACCATTGTGACTTTTTCTTTCATTGACCAAAGGGTACCAACAATTTTGTCCACGTCTGTATGTGCTAAAAAAAATTGTATGGGCGCACAGCAGGGCCCTAGATTCAAACGGCTAAATATGGATTTTGCTGACCTGAATTGGCAGACATAGATTTTAGGTGCCATGTCGCATTAAATAATTTCCTGAGGTCCCCAGAAATTAAAAACCAAAAAAGTGACCCCATTTCGGAAAGAGCATTTTAAGTAGTGGAAAGGGTACTTTTCCGCAAACAGGTGTCTCACAGAAGGCAGAAATACTAGAGAAAGGATTTCAAAGCACGCATTTGTAAAAATGAAAAATTACTAGCGGACCCCAATTTATAACTTTCATAAGGGGTTAAAGGAGAAAATGCACCCCAGTATATGTTCCCCATTTTCTCCTCTTTTTGCAAACACCACATATGTGTTTGTAGCCTGCTGTATTGGAGCACAGCAGGTCTCTAGAGGTTTATTCAGGCCTGAATAAACAGACATGGATTTTAGGTACATTTAAATGCATTTCCTGAGGTCCCCAGAAATGAAAACCCCCAAGAAGTGACCCCATTTCGGAAAGAGCACCCCCTTACGAACATTTTAAGGGGTGGAAAGGGCACTTTTGACCTAACAGTTGTCTCACAGGAAAGAATATGGAGTGGTTGTTGGAAAGTGGATATGCAAGGGAGGTGGACTAAATCAGAGATATAAAGTGGAAATATTACAGGGAGCATAACGGATGAAATTTAATTAATACTCCATGGATGAGTGGTATACTCTGAAACACTCCGGCATGCACAGGCCAGGTTTTTCAGGGCACGTTTTGCAGTGGTAAATTGTGTCTTTCCTTATTCCCCTTTTAAAACACACCCTGCATCTTTTTTGGGTCCTTCCCTTCCTTGCTGTCTGGGGCACTTGACCTGGACTATGTTGCATCATGACTTCCTGAAGTACAAATATTGGTTTGGGCCACCATTAAATTTACAAAATCTTCAGAGAAGAAGATTTTGAAAAAATCTAGCTCAGTGAAACCCGCACAATCTATCTGAATTCCTGAGCTGCCCACAAACTCAGGAATTTCGGGCTGATAATCGTCAGGGGGTGGGGGTCCATGTGGGTTCACTCTTGGGAGGCTGTCTACTCTGCTACCGTGGGGCGCCTTCCAGAGAGTCCCTCATCAGCAGATGATGATGATGATGAGGGGGTAGAGGAGTAGAGGAAATTGGAATCCTCTTCTCCCTCACTGGCATACTCAGTATCGGAGGCAAGCATGGCGTATGCCTCTTCAGCTGAGTATACTTGTTGGGATGGACGGGACATTTTTATTTTATTGGGGTGTGATGTGTGAAATGTGTAAAACTTTATTTAGTGTGAGGGGTGTGTATGTAGTGTTTTCACACGTGAAGGGGCTTGTAACAAATTTGAAATTAAATTTAGAATGTTTAAAAAAAAAGTCTTTGCTGCACAAAAATAGTATTTTCTGCAGGAAAAAAGTATTTTCTGCAGAAAAAATGTATTTTCTGCAAAAAAAAGTATTTGCTGCACAAAAAAAAAAAATTGCAGTGCAAACTGAGCAGACGCGATCAGTAATGGACACTACTGATTGGTGCTCAGTGGTTGCAAAATGCACGTACGCAGATGGTGCGTTCATGCAAAAACCTAAACTGGCACTAACTGAAATGTGTATATATATATATAACTAACTACCACTAACTGCAGCTCTTTTTTCACACCCAAAAAATAAAAAATAAATGTGCAGATGCTACCGAGCACTACTGATCGGTGCGTGCATGCATAGTATAAAAATTTACTACAGTGAACACTCGGGACAGGAACAGCTGCAAATGAAAATATATTTGTGCAACTATTCCAGATGTTGTTCTTCTTTCTTCTTCTTTTCTTCTTTCTTCTTTACAGCAGGAAAGGGGTTAAATCGCAGCAAACCAACAAGCAGTACAGAGAAGCGCAGAACCTCTCTGCATGCAGTCACCAGCTAGAATGGCTGCATGCAAGGAAGTTCTGCCTCTTCCTGTGCAGCTATAGCGCTGCCATTGGCTGGAGCGTTGTTCCAGCCAATAGCAGCGCTGGCAGGGGACCCAAAACACTGGTGTCCTCTGCCTGACCTTGGAGGAGACAGGTGCTGACTTGTTCAGCACCCATCACCTCCACATGACACCCCCCGCCGCCCCTGCAGCTCCGTATCGCAGCCGGAGCTGCGATGCGCATGCCTGAAGAATACAGCCAATAGCAGCGATCGGGCTGCAGGGGGGGTGGTTCAGCACCATGCTGCCCTTACCTGGCATGGCTGCCTGCTGGTAAGAGCAGGCGTGGTACATGTACGTCACAGGTCCTTAAGGGGTTAATTAAGAACTGTATTAGTTATGCTATGTGGACGTTGTATGGCACTTTTATTAAAACACTATACGCCACTGTTATTGAGTTCCTGAATGCCAATGAGTTAGCTGTGGTACGGCTTTGTGACTTGCATGTATTTACGTCACTTTATAGCCTAAGGCCTCTTTCACACTGCCGTTATGAGGTCCAGCAGACTGCCTGCCAGAGCCCCCTGGATGCGGCATTGCCGAATGTAAAGCTTTTTTCACATCTGCGGCAGGGTGATCCGTCTTTTGGCAGACAATTGCAGGAATCATCCAGATACAAATTGCAGCTGTATCCTCCACCCGACCTCATTGTAGTTAATGGGGCCGGCCGGCATTCCAGTTACATCCGGCAGTGCTGGATCCGGAGAACTCCGACAGGCTGTTCTCTGCCGGAATTGGTGCTGCACATGTGAAAGTAGCCCCACTGAAATAGCTGGGCGGCCAAATTGACTATAATGGCGTCTGTCAGAGATCCGGCCACTACCCGGCATATATTCCTGAATTCTGCCAGACATAAAACGCTGCTTGCGTGAAACAGGCCTGAGGTGTGAGTCTGGACCTTTTGATAAAGGGAGTCTAAGATTTCAGATCGTTCCCACCTAAAATATAAATCCATTACTATCCATACAGAATACACTACATTAGAGCAGATGTTATTTACAAAGAGGATACGTGTCTGAAAGATATTTCTCCAACTAATGCAGTTCTGGAATTGTTTGGTTGTTTGTGAAAGCTGCTTAGACTAAAGATGATCATGTTTGCACTGTTGGGCTTATTATACAAGTCAACATTTACAAAGAAAAAATGGTGCACTACAATGTAAAATGCAATTGACAATATATGGCTAAACCCTCACACTGATATTAAAATGTGACTTTCGCCAATATATTCTTATATCAAGAACATACCGGAGCCCGCCCACCCCGTCAAGGTCTCTCAAAGTGACACGGGACCTAACGCTAACCTATCTATGCTATATGAGCAATTACGGCTTACATGTGCAGGATTTGCTACCCCGATAATAGATGCGCAACAGCATATGGGGTTTTAAACATTTTTCTGCCTTTTATGACAACATTATTTTGTCTTATTATACAAGTCTACTAATGCTTCCTCTACAATACCAAGGAGAGGACATAGCTAGTGTCCTAATCATAATTTATCACAGGTACTATTGCAGAGTAGGAATTATATCCATATGCTTCAATCTCCTTCAACTGTGCACTCCTCATCATTGAAATTTGAATACCAAGAACAAAAAGTCATGGCATTAAAGGGGTTATCCCATGAATAATGTAAAAAATTAAAATCAGACATCATATGATACGTGACAATTTATTTCTAATAAAGCTAGAACCAGCCCTGTACCTCACATGGATCCTGTGATCTCCCCATTCATTGCTCTGCTAGATCTATATCAAGCTGGCGACTCAAGGGGCGTGTCTTTTCTGCTGCAGCTCAGGGGGCGTGTCTATGCTCTCCCTATCACAGCTCAGGAGGCGTGTCCATGCTCTCCCTATCACAGCTCAGGAGGCGTGTCCCAGCTCTCCCTATCACAGCTAAGGGGGCAGTGGAAGGATGAAACTGAGCAATTGCGGCCTTCTTAGTGAGCAGGACAAACAAATAAGGAAAAAACAAACAGTAGGCGGTGCTATACAGATACGGTACATTTTATTGAATAACTTCGTGTTTATGCTAAATGTTTACATGCCATTAAAAAAGTATTCAGATCCAGGAGCTGGTTTGAAACCGATCTGATATTGATGACTTATCCTGAAGATCGGTCATCAATATTAAAAAGGACCTTTCATCAGTTTTGACATAGGCTAATTATGGTATTACCTTGTAGGGCGGCCCCCACTGATGCCATGGGTGTTTTTAGTTTTTTTTTCAAAAGCCCCCCCGTTCCTTTGCTGTGGCCCCCCGATGATTTGGAACGCTGTATTATAATGAGCATTAAACTCGCAACAGGGAGGAGACGCAATCAGAGCGGACCACTCACAGCCAGGGAGAAGGAATCTCGCGAGAACTTGAGCTCCTTCTCCCTGGCTGTGAGTGGTCCTCTTTGATTGGATCGCGCTCACAGCCAGGGAGAAGGAGACGCCCACAGCAGAAGACTGCGTCTCCTCCCCGTTGCGAGTATACTACTCATTATAATACAGCGCACCAAATCATCGGGGGGGGGTATGAAAAAAATAAATAAACACCCATAGCATCAGTGGGAGCCGCCCTACAAGGTAATACCATAATTAGCCTATGTCAAAACTGACGAAAGGTCATCTTTGAACTGGAAACCCCCTTTAGTGATATGCAAATGATAAAAATATAGAAACTAATTATTCAAAACATCTCATTTTATTTTGAGTATTGAGTATGAGTATAAGCACCATGTGCAGAAATGCATGCACTTACACACCTTGGCATGCTATTAATGAGCTTATTACTGGTTGTCTGAGGAATGTTCTGCCATGCTGAATGCACTTGGGCACGCAAATCATCAGGATATGTTGCTGGCAATTTCCTTTGCAATTGCCGACTATTAATATCCCATATGTGCTTGAAGGGAGACAAGTCCGGAGACATTGAAGGCCATGACGGCATGTTTAAGTGACACAGACTGCTCACAGTAGCATGATAAACCTGGGACTTGGCATTGTCTTGTTGAAAAATGGCTCCTGGGACACTTTGGAGAAATAGCCATACCACTAATTCCAAAACCAAATCAATGAAATGCCGAGATGTTAGTGTACCTGAAATGAGGACTAGAGGGGTACAGCTACCTTACATTAGACCACCCCACACCATAATTCCGGGAGTAGGACCAATGTGATGTTCCCTTGTGAAGGTCTCTTCATGGTGTTGTCCACGTGGTCACCAGACCTGGACTCATCACTGAAGATGATAGACCTCCATTCCAGCCTCCATTGCCATCTTGCTGTACACCATAATGACCTTTGAGAGTGGTGGCGTGAGGTCAATGGAACACCTCTAGCTGGACATGTGGCTCGTAGTCCAATGTTGTGCAGGTGCCTTCTGATGGTTTGTGTAGACACTGTTTGCCACCCTAGGCTTGGGATGTGACATCCAATTATACTTGCAGTACAGAATAGATAACTATGCGCCATTCTTCTACTCAAATGAGCCGTCCGTGCAGAGGTTCTCCTCTGTGCACCTCTTGCTGTCATTCCAGTTCATCATTGTTCTCCCAAATACCAGAACACACTAACAATGGTCCCAGTACAATTTTGAGGATTTTTTTAAAGGCGCGATCTTCTGACAAGGTCCTTTGGACAGCACCTTTAAATATATTACTGAAAACCCCTTTCACGTGTTTGTGTAGCAACAAGAAGCCAGGTTATTACTCTCTGTGCTCTCAGCAATTACATGCAGTAATGTATTCAGTGACATTCTACAGGAATATTACTTTCTAATATTGTGTGCTGTACTGCTCGCGTGCATATTAATCTCCCCCGACACAGGACGCAGCTGCTGCTGACATTTCATGATGATGGGTAAACGGCATGTTTCATTTCATAGCTCAGGTCAAACTTTTTTCTGTTAGTGGAGGTAAATACTCTGAATAGGCAACTAGAGGCAAACTGCAGACGTACCATACATTTGCATTGCTCAAGTGATACTGAGGCTTTTCTCTTAGGGTAAGGTCTCATCCATATGTTTTTTGGAATGCTAAAGCTTAAAGGCGTATTCCCATCTGAGACAATAGGGGCATATCGCTAGGATATGTCCCCAGTGTCTGATAGGTGGGGGTCCCAGCACTGGGACCTGCACTATGTCGAGAACAGAGCGAGGAAAGTGGTGGCTGAAGGACCTTGGGTTTCTCCGCGTCTGGCCACCACCAAGCGCTCTCCCAATAGAAGTGAATGTGAGCGCATCGCACATGCGCAGGCCCATTTCTAGAAATACAAATAGCTGGGCCAGTGGTCTGCTATTTTTGGCGACCTCATAGAAATGAATGGAGGGCAGCTGTGAATGCGCAGTGCGCCCTCCACCATTTTCTGTGCTCCGTTATTAGTGTACATGCGGGTCCCTAGCAATATGCCCCCATTGTCTGAGATGGGAAAACCCCTTTAAAAACTGATGCACTGAAAGATCCTTTTGATAGATTCTGTTAAATTAAAAGTTCTATAATAACACATCAACCTTTTATTGTTTTTTTGTTTTTTATTATTTATTATTATTTTCTTTTATGAAGAGGTAGAATGTGGAAATGTCAGCTCTTTTCTTTGCAGTCTTGTTGTTTGCAGAGTTGTTTCTGCTATTCTTTGGAATTTGTTTGTAAGGACCTTTTTATATGGTCCGATTTACAAGCAATTAGTGGGAATGAACTGTTCGTTCCTGATGACTGCCCGAATGTTGATTCAAGAAAAAGACCTACCTTTATGTGCAGCAATAATCCCTTTTTCATGGGGATAAACGATCACCACTGCAGTTGTTCATCCCCATACAGGTAAATTGTTTGCCTGTAGCAGATTCCTGTTTGAACAGGCTGATGTGTGGCCGGCAAACTATGATTTTATGCTCCGCAAACCACTGACAAATATCAAGTGATGTGTGACTTCATTTTCACTGCAGTTATTGGGAACAAGTGCTTGGCTGAAAAATCATTCCCAATAATTGCCCTGATCCTCAGCCCATGTAAAGAGGTCTTAAAGGGGTTTATGTCCTTTTATTGCCCATTCAGAATCCACCATCTTAATTCTAAATGTTCCGGTGCTAAATTGTAAGAAGTGGACAGACTGTAAAAAAATAACACGGTTGCTTCCTTTTAAAACAGTGCCACACAGGTTGTGTGTGGTATTGCAGCCTAGCCCTTGTTTTGACAGGTGCCTATGCCTGCTGCCGCTCCTCTCTCCTTTGCAGGTATGAGCCCCACACTGATCGCCTACCCTCCACTCCTGTGCTCCGGCAGCCTAGACCCACCGGCCTCTCTTCCTTCCCAGTGGGCCTGGCTGTTCCTTCATGCAGGTCTTGGCAAGCTGCTAAAGGGTTTGCACCCAAATCTTCCCCAACCTATGGATGGTCACCCAGGGGTATTTAAGGCACCCACCCCATCAGGGGCGTAGCTAAAGGCTCATGGGCCTTGGTGCAAGAGTTCTGCTTGGGCCCCACTTCCCTCAGTGCTTTGTGGCCAGGGTCCAGGAAGCATGTAGCCTTCGTGCTGCCTGAGACATAAATTGAAACTGCACCCCCCATGCCAGATTTTTTACTTAACCCCTTCCCTCCAGCCAGAGGTGTAACTTGACCAGCATGCACTTTCTATAATACTGGTGTCTTCTTATGCGGCGCAAGGGTCTTTGGGCTTCCTCAGGCTCCTAGGCCTGGTAGCGACTGCTACCTCTGCACCCCCTATAGCTACACCCCTGTTCCCCATAGCAATAGATTCGAGTCCACTAGTGTCTGGCAAAGATGTGCTGTTTCTATGTTTGTTTGCAATTGTACCCACTTCTGCCTGATCCCCATACTGCCCGCCCTGACCTCACACATTTTATAGGATTCTACGTACTCTGTCCGCCCTGACCTCGGCCTGTCCTTGACTACAGTTTTGCCTGATCTCAGTTCTCCACATTGGTGGTTCCCCTTCAGTAGATCCTTGCATTAGGGTTAAAGGGCACCTACAAGGGGATCCCAAGACAAATCTGTTCATAGTGGGTTCACACCCGCTGCGTAACAGCCCGATTTACTTCAGTGGAGCCAAGCTGCAATACCCCACATGACCCATAAACAGGTGTGGGGAAAAAAGCAGCCATGTTTTTCTAGCACTGCCCAACCTCTTTAAGGACACATTTAGTAGTCTCTGGAATATTGCTGGTTGTTATAATCTAGCTTTGAACCTAATACCTTCCTGACAAAATGTTCACATTTATCAGCCTTCCAAAGGTCAGAATAAGGCCATAGAATGGTGTCCTCAGTGTGTCATTCCTATAATCGTAGGAAACATGAACAGACCCCTTCAGTGAGCTAAAACATCAACAGACGATCAAATATATAGTTTATAATAATATTGGTTAGCAGTTATACGCTACATAATGCCTGGAGGAGATTTATAGAGAGAATCATCCTTGTAGAATGTATTACAGGATTGGGGAGCTACAATAGGACATAAGGTAGCATGTCAACTGTCACAACGTGTAGATCAAAGACCTACAAATATAACATTTGCATTGGTTTGCATAGTTGTGTATATCTTGAGGGATCTTTGCTATCAAGGGAAGAAACCAAAAATGAAAGAATTATTGAGAAAAGCAGAGTGAGTAAGACAGGAATGGTATGCAGTCCACCCAATGGGACCTTTTTCTACAGGCATTTGGACAAAACGGAGCCCATCCTGCTTTAGATCTGAACTGTAAATGCATTTAGAAGCCTTTTAAACATCTATCCATCTGTGGTGTTCTAAGGGGCTACATAAAAGGTAGTGCACACTATTTTCATATGGTGCAGGTGCCCCCTACCTCCAGATAGTTCCTGTCAGGACAACTTACCGTATATATAGATTGGCCAAGTTAAAGGATTGTGTCTTAGAGACACATGAACTTTCACAGGGTTTTCCGATAGTTCAAGAACTTTATCTTACCAAAGCAAGCAATATGCTAACAGCCACAGGTAACATGTAGAATAAGGGGACATGATGTCCCTCAAGCAAGTACCTGTATCATAACATTGCTCCGTTCCGTGGCCCCGCAAAAAAAATATAACATGTCCTATTCTTGGAGAATTTGAAAGGGGGATTTGGGGGTCACTCAGTATCTGGCAAATAATGGACTGGTGGATAAAGGTTATCAAAATATCATTTATCAAATTGTAATGTGCTCAATAGACATGATTAAAAACATAAGCAATAAAAAAAACGCATGATGACGCATGGTAGAAAAACATGCAGGTTGCAAAATGGCGGTAGATTCGGTTGTAGATGAATGTTCACCACAGTCTTAAATAAATGGCATCCTCAGATATATGACCAAATTCTTAAAGGGAACCTGTCACCGGGATTTTGTGTATAGAGCTGAGGACATGGGTTGCTAGATGGCCTCTAGCACATCCACAATACCCAGTCCCCATAGCTCTGTGTGCTTTTATTGTGTAAAAAAAACGATTTGATACATATGCAAATTAACCTGAGATGAGTCCTGCACGTGAGATGAGTCAGGGACAGGACTCATCTCAGGTTAATTTGCATATGTATCAAATAGTTTTTTTTACACAATAAAAGCACACAGAGCTATGGGGACTGGGTATTGCGGATGTGCTAGCGGCCATCTAGCAACCCATGTCCTCAGCTCTATACACAAAATCCTGGTGACAGGTTCCCTTTAAGTCTTAATAGCTCCTATATGAAGAGGCAAGTCAATTGAGGTGCTTGTGAAATGTTTGTCACAATAGTATCCACGCAATAAGACTGGGCATTGGAATATCTATTAGAATTGTACCACATATGTTGGCATGTATTAAAGACCCAGATAAGTGAAAGCCATTTGCCAGACAATGCTCTATTGATATGGTGCAGTACTTTACCATTCCTGCGTTCGCTGCTGGAGGTCCACTTGCACGACATAGTGTTGATCTCCGCTTTGACCTGCAAGGACCTGTGTGGCGTCCCACATGGTTCTCGGGTAGGTCACGTGATTTCCCGGGTGTATGTTCATGCGATCCAAAGCGCTCTTTCTTGTTGGTCCCTCACTGTTATTACAAACGCGTTTCGGGGTAAAAGGACCCCTTCCTCAGTGGGAAGGGGTCCTTTTACCCTGAATCGCTTTCTTGAGGTCATGCCACAGCATCTCAATCGGGTTGAGGTCAGGACTCTGACTGGGCCACTCCAGAAGGCGTATTTTCTTCTGTTTAAGCCATTCTGTTGTGGATTTACTTCTATGCTTTGGGTCGTTGTCCTGTTGCAACACCCATCTTCTGTTGAGCTTCAGCTGGTGGACAGATGGCCTTAAGTTCTCCTGAAAAATGTCTTGATAAACTTGGGAATTAAATTTTCATTCAATGATAGCAATCCGTCCAGGCCCTGACACAGCAAAGCAGCCCCAAACCATGATGCCCCCACCACCATACTTCACAGTTGGGATGAGGTTTTGAGGTTGGTGTGCTGTGCCTCTTTTTCTCCACACATAGTGTTGTGTGTTTCTTCCAAACAACTCAACTTTGGTTTCATCTGTCCACAGAATATTTTGCCATTACTGCTGTGGAACATCCAGGTGCTCTTATGCAAACTGTAAACATGCAGCCATGTTTTTTTTGCACAGCAGTGGCTTCCTCTGTGGTATCCTCCCATGAAATCCATTCTTGTTTAGTGTTTTACGTATCGTAGATTCGCTAACAGGGATGTTAGCATATGCCATAGACTTTTGTAAGTCTTTAGCTGACACTCCAGGATTCTTCTTCACCTCATTGAGCAGTCTGCGCTGTGCTCTTGCAGTCATCTTTACAGGACGGCCACTCCTAGGGAGAGTAGCAGCAGTGCTGAACTTTCTCCATTTATAGACATTTGTCTTACCGTAGACTAATGAACAGCAAGGCTTTTGGAAATACTTTTATAACCCTTTCCAGCTTTATGCAAGTCAACAATTCTTAATTGTAAGTCTTCTGAGAGCTCTTTTGTGCGAGGCATCATTCACATCAGGCAATGCTTCTTGTGAAAAGCAAACCCAGAACTGGTGTGTGTGTTTTTATAGGGCAGGGCAGCTGTAACCAACACCTCCAATCTCATCTCATTGATTGGACTCCAGTTGGCTGACCCCTCACTCCAATTAGCTCTTGGAGATGTCATTAGTCTAGGGGTTCACATACTTTTTACACCTGCACTGTGAATGTTTACATGGTGTGTTCAATAAAAACATGGTAACCTTTAATTCTTTGTGTGTTATTAGTTTAATCAAACTGTGATTGTCTATTGTTGTGACTTAGATGAAGATCAGATCGCATTTTATGACCAATTTGTGCAGAAATCCATATCATTCCAAAGGGTTCACATACTTTTTCTTGCAACTGTATTCTGCACTTTAGAAAAGAGAAACTTATTTATTGATGCCAATTGGACTAGTTACTGACTCCACCATTCTCCTGCCTTGCACCCAGACCAACACCTAACATCAAGGGTAGTACCCCACCAGTATTATAAATGGCACATGGTAGGCGTCCTGTTACGATGTTTGCATTAGGACCTCGGAGCTAGAAGCCGCACTTCTGTATTCCATTTTATTTACGCTATTTACGCTAGTTTCACATCTGTGGCTCTCCAGCAGACTGTTCCACTGGAGTTCTCTGGATCCAGCATTACCATATACTGCCGGTTGCCTACAGACCCCATTGACAATAATGGGGTCCAGCAGAGGTCTGACAAATATGCCTAGAATTCCCAGGATTCTCTGCCATAACAGCCAGATGCAGATGTGACAGTGGCTTTAGCATTTTCATAGACCTAAGCTTAGTAGAAGAAAAGGTCACATTGGATATGAACAAATCATTTCCCTCAGAATCATTCGACTAAATTAAGGTTTGTTTTCAAGCTAGAAATGGTACTTTGGACTTAGAGGAGTTTTGTTTACTCCAGTCAGTGATAAGGTAATCAGATTTATGGACGCCCACTCATGTCCTAGAATCAGTGACTGTGATAAGGGGAGATTACCGGACACAGGACCCTCTGCTCACACTGCAGTATTTTACAATATTTTTCATGTCAAATTGGTCAAATCACCTCTTACATAACTTTTTTCTAGGTGTCAACATATCACAAGGCATGGACCTGGGCGTTAATAATACAGACTATTTCAGAAACCTTTCATTCTAATGCATAAGATTTTCACATCTGTGTTTTTGCTGGATCCATCAGGAGATCAGCAAAAACACATCCGTTTAATAATACAACCATCTGCATCCGTTCAGGACGGATCCGGTTATATTATTTCCAAAATGAACAAGACGGATCCGTCACTATAGCCATTGTAAGTCAATGGGGGACTGATCAATTTTTTTTGTGTCCGAAAATACGGATCCGTCTCCATTAACTTACATTGTGTCTCATGACGGATCCATCTTGCTCAGTATCCCATAACGCCCCCACAAAGACACTGCTTGCAACGTTTTTGCGTGTGCCACTGGAACGCAATGAAACAGAACGGAGTGCATTCGTTCAATGAACAATGAATGGGGAGAAAGTCGAAGCGTTTTGCTGCGGTTTTGAGATCCTGTGACGGATCTCAAAACGGTTCAGAAAAACGCTGATATAAAAGTAGCCTAAGGCCCCATTCACACGGGCGAGTATTCCGCGCGGATTCAATGCTTTGCACCCGCACTGAATCCCGACCCATTCATTTCTATGGGGCTGTTCACATGAGCGGTGATTTTCACGCATCACTTATGCGTTGCATGAAAATCGCAGCGTGCTCTATTTTGTGCATTTTTCACGTAACGCAGGCCACATAGAAATGGATAGGGTTGCGTGAAAATCGCAAGCATCCGCAAGCAAGTGCGGATGCGGTGAGATTTTCACGCACGGTTGCTAGGAGACGATCGGGATGGAGACCCGATCATTATTATTTTCCCTTATAACATGGTTATAAGGGAAAATAATAGCATTCTGAATACAGAATGCATAGTACAATAGCGCTGGAGGGGTTAATTTTTTTTTTAACTCACCTTAGTCCATTTGATCGCGAAGCCGGCATCTCCTTCTGTCTTCATCTTAGCTGTGTGGAGGAACAGGACCTGTGGTGACGTCACTCCGGTCATCACATGATCCATCACCATGGTAAAAGATCATGTGATGACCGGAGTGACGTAACCACAGGTCCTGTTACTGCACACAGCTAAGATCAAGACAGAAGATGATGTCGGCAGCGCGATCAAGTGGATTAAGGTGCGTTAAATTAATTTTATTTATTTTTTTAACCCCTCCAGCGCTATTGTACTATGCATTCTGTATTCAGAATGCTATTATTTTCCCTTATAACCATGTTAAAAGGGAAAATAATACAATCTACAGAACACCGATCCCAAGCCCGAACTTCTGTGAAGAAGTTCGGGTTTGGGTACCAAACATGCCGATTTTTCTCACGCGCATGCAAAACGCATTACAATGTTTTGCACTCGCGCGGAAAAATCGCGCATGTTCCCGCAATGCACCCGCACATTTTCCCGCAACGCCCATGTGAAAGAGGCCTAAGTGTTTTTTGAGATTTTTTAACTGATGACCTATCCTCTGATCGGTGGGGGTCCGACACCCGGGAACCACTGCAGCCACCTTGCAGCTTTGTCTAGGCCATGTAATGTCACGTTCATCTGTCACGTGGCCTAGGAACAGCTCAGACCCATTGAAGTGAATGAGGCTGAGCTGCAGTACCAAGCACAGCCACTCTACAATGTGCAGCACTGTGCTTGATGAGAACGGAGAAGGCCACGGTGCTCACAGAAGCGCTGGTGCCTACTCAAAAGGCTAATCATTGAGGGTCCCTGGCGTCGGACCCCCACCGATCAGATACTGATGACTTACCCCTTTAAACTAAGCAAATTTAAACATAATACTGCCCACATGTAGTGCAGTACCACCAAGAAGACCGTTATATCATCTTAGACATGGTAATGTTAGAAATTAAATCTTTGCTGCCTGTTGCACACAAGGGCGCTCCTATGCTTGGAATTTCTGTATACATTCTGTGTTCATGAAGCGCAACTTAAAGGGGTTGTCTCACTTCAGCAAATGGCATCTATCGTGTAGACATAGACATTGTTCACTGCTTGTTTTCAGGGGTTATGAATACCCTGGAATGCAGCAGTGGCGGTTTTGCTTGCACACTATAGGAAAAAGTGCTGGCCGTTCTGGTGGCAAGGACCATGGGAGTGTACATAGGCACGCTTGCGCAGCAGCTCCCACCCTGACCACCTTGTATCTGCGCTGCAGCAGTGGTCATAACCCCTGGAAATGAGCAATACATAATGCAACTGAAAAAATTATTCAAGCCAGCAAAGGAGGCAATATGGACAATCACAGTACGTTAGTAAGTGCCTTGTATTAACTTTATCTATGTGATAAATGCCATTAGCTGAAGTGAGTGCAGTCAAAACTGCACGATTTTCCCTGATCGCAGACGCAGCGCATCCGGACCTAATCTGGACACGCTCGTCTGCAAGGGGCCTAAAGACTATTGTTCATCACATCCAAGAGTTCTCCATGTACTAGAAAGCTGTACCACACCATGTTCCTTTAGATTCTGTTTTATTACGTGTCCATTATTATGTTAGAGTTTGGGCCCACTGGAGGATCCTTTGGTACTCTGATGGGCCAGTCCACCCCTTGGGGAATTGTAAATAAAAGGACCATATATTTTAGAAAGCTGTCGGCCGATCACACCTAACCACCCCATACACGTGTGCATGTGTTCTGAGTTATAAGATGCATGATGTCAAACACTACTGAAGCAGACATTCCCTTCAATTTTTCACTCTTCTTTGTGCTTCCCACACCTGTAATATTCATCATGGCAGCCAATTGGGGGCCTTACATTATGAGGTCACATCTCATTATCCAAAAAATAGAAACGGCACAAAGGGAAATCATCTGCATATTAAAGGAGTTGTCCGGGTTCAGAGCTGAGTTTCACCCAGGCAGGCCCCCTGACAAGAGCATCGTAGCAGTTCATGCACTAATGCTCCCTTTATCCCTGCGCGATTCAGCACAGAGCAAATGCATTTTGTGGAGTTTTGGTGACGAATTGGGCTCTCCTTCAGGCTGCCAGGCAGAGGCTTCCGCCTGGCAGTCAGCCCGATGACGTCACTGGCACTAATGGGCGGGCTTTAGCGCTGCCCTAGCCTGTAAAACAGCTAGGGCAGCGCTAAAGCCCGCCCATCAGAGCCGGTGATGTCACCGAACACACTGCT
Source organism: Bufo gargarizans (assembly GCF_014858855.1). Taxonomy (NCBI): domain Eukaryota; kingdom Metazoa; phylum Chordata; class Amphibia; order Anura; family Bufonidae; genus Bufo; species Bufo gargarizans. Next base: position 47,043,252 of record NC_058090.1, read on the forward strand.
GGGCAGAAGCCTCCTCCCAGCAGTGTGTTATAATAAATAAAAGAGCCCTTGCCCTGCGTGATCCTGCACAGGGCAAGGGAGAGCATTGGAACATGAACTGCTTCGATGCTCAAGTCAGGGGGGCTGCCTGGGTGAAATTATGGGTATGTCCGGGTTCAGCTCTGAACCCAGACAACCCCTTTAATAGTAGTGATGCAGAATGCCAGCATAGTACTCACAGATGCTGCAGGCTATAACTGTTCATTTTTTCCAAACCATTGGACCTGTTCTTCAACTAAGCTACATTTGGTGCCTAAAGAAGGAAGTTGTGTCTCGTTGCTGGATTTGTTTATAGCGATAAAAAATAAAAAATTTGTGATTAATAGACAGATAAATTCCCCGTGTGCTGTCTCTATTCTTTGGATAGTGTGTTCACTGATCCTGGAGCAGAGGGTTAGAAGAGATATTCAACAGTCCATAGAAGTTCTGCTGTCCACCTGGTGAAAATTGTATTACGGAATTGCAGTGGGGAGTCGAAACAAAAGCACTAAGGTTATTACAAGGTGTTTTAATTTTAGCCATGCAAAATTTTATTTAAAAAAGTTATCCCATAGTTAATGTTAAAAAAAATGAAAATCAGACATCATATAGTCCATGAAAACCACTTTCTAAGGCCTCTTTCACACGGGTGTCCTATTTTTGGCCCGGATAAGAGGCGGGTGCGTTGCGGGAAAATGCGCGATTTTTCCACGCGAGTGCAAAACATTATAATGCGTTTTGCACTCACGTGAGAAAAATCGCGCATGTTTGGTACCCAAACCCGAACTTCTTCACAGAAGTTCGGACTTGGGATTGATATTCTGAAGATTGTATTATTTTCCCTTATAACATGGTTATAAGGGAAAATAATAGCATTCTGAATACAGAATGCATAGTATAATAGTGCTGGAGGGGTTAAAAAAAAATATAAAAAGTTAACTCACCTTCTCCTCTTGATCGCGTAGTTCCCGGTCCCTTCTTTACTAGCTGTGGGCTAAATGACCTTTGGTGACGTCAGATCACATGCTCCAATCACATGGTCCATTACCGTGGTGATGGAGCATGTGATCTTACGTCACCACAGGTCATTTAGCCCACAGCTCATCATTCAAGAAGTAAAGAGACCGGGAACTACGCGATCAAGAGGAGAAGGTGAGTTAACTTTTTTTTTTAACCCCTCCAGCACTATTATACTATGCATTCTGTAGTCAGAATGCTATTATTTTCCCTTATAACCATGTTATAAGGGAAAATAATACAGTGAATAGACTGTCTCCTAGCAACCATGCGTGAAAATCGCACCGCATCCGCACTTGCTTGCGGATTCTATGCGATTTTCACGCACCCCATTCACTTCTATGGGGCCTGCGTCGTGTGAAAATCGCACAATATAGAGCATGCTGCGATTTTCACTCAACGCACAAGTGATGCGTGAAAATCAACGCTCATGTGCACAGCCCCATAGAAATGAATGGGTCAGGATTCAGTGCGGGTGCAATACGTTCACCACACGCATCGCACCCGCACAGAATACTCGCCCGTGTGAAAGGGGCCTAAGGGCTCTTTCACACTTGCGTTGTCCGGATCCATCGTGTACTCCATTTGCCGGAATTACACGCCGGATCTGGAAAAACGCAAGTGAACTGAAAGCATTTGAAGACGGATCAGTCTTCAAAATGCGTTCAGTGTTACTATGGCAGCCAGGACGCTATTAAAGTTCTGGTTGCCATAGTAGTAGTGGGGAGCGGGGGAGCGGTATACTTACAGCCCGTGCGGCTCCCGGGGCGCTCCAGAATGACGTCAGAGCGCCCCATGCGCATGGATGACGTGATCCATGCGATCACGTCATCCATGCGCGTGGGGCGCTCTGAAGCGCCCCGGGAGCCGCACGGACGTAAGTATACCGCTCCCCCGCTCCCCACTACACTTTACCATGGCAAACAGGACTTTAGTGTCCTGGCAGCCATGGTAACCATTCAGAAAAAGTTAAACGTCGGATCCGGCAATGCGCCGAAACAACATTTAGCTTAAGGCCGGATCCGGATTAATGCCTTTCAATAGGCATTAATTCCGGATCCGGCCTTGCGGCAAGTGTTCAGGATTTTTGGCGGGAGCAAAAAGCGTAGCATGCTGCGGTATTTTCTCCGGCCAAAAAACGTTCCGGTCCTGAACTGAAGACATCCTGATGCATCATGAACGGATTTCTCTCCATTCAGAATGCATGGGGATAATCCTGATCAGGATTCTTCCGGCATAGAGCCCCGACGACGGAACTCTATGCCGGAAAAGAACAACGCAAGTGTGAAAGAGCCCTTACAGAGATGGAACCAGCCCTGTACCTCACATGGATCCAGAGATCTCCCCATTCACTGCTCTGCTAGATTTATAGTAAGCTGGCCAATCAGGGGGCATCGCCTTTTAGCTGCAGCTCTCTCCCTATAACAGCTCAAGAGTCAGTTGAAGGATGGAACTGAGCATGTGTGGCCACCTCAGACAGTTGGACAGAAAAATAAGAAAAAGAACAAACAGCAGGTGGCACTATACAGATAATTTTTTGGGAATAACTCAGTGGCTATACTAAATTTTTAATTACATACAATGACAAAAATATTCAGATCCAGGTGCTGGTTTGAAAACTGCAGAATGGTTTTTGCGGGACAATCCCTTTAAATATGTTGGAACTGGTTTAGGCACTGCATCTTTGTATTACCTATTATTCCACTCTCCCCTCCATCTTTGCTATGTGAATCTGCTTTCAGAATACAGATTATTGCTTACGCCTGTCTGTGTTCTGGTGTAACAAGTGCAGGCCATCTCAAAACATCTCGTGCCTGCTAGCAAACAGATATGGAAGTTGCAGAGAATTTGCATCGCCCCTGGCTTCTCCTAGTAAGCAGCAGTTCTAATACAGCAGCCTCATGTAAGTGTAGGTTTACTACCTTTCCGAAGACACACAACAATACGTTTTTGTCACTGGGTGTAGGACATCAGATCTTTACTGTCTGTATCTGGTTTGATCATTTTTGTGCGCCTGCAGAATAATGCACTTTGACGCGCTTCTATAAATTCCTAGCAATGCTTTTACTATGAAAAAAACAATGCATTTATATGGTAGACTTTCCTTGTCATAAAAGTGAATGCTCATCTCATGAGTCACCTGGAAAGCTTGGTAACACATCCTGTTACAAGAACTATACAGGACTTCTAATCTGCCCAGTGCTATAACCTTGATGTGGGGTGGGATTGAAGCACTTAAACAGCGAGGAACCTGGGGATACAAATGTGAGGCCAGTTTATGATTAAACCTGCAGATTTGGACACTGGACTATGTTGCAATGGTAGTTGAGAAAGATGGCAAAACATATATTTTCTGCTGGCCTGGTATTCCCTCATGTCCTTACTCCTTCAGAGAATTCACCTACATTACCATATGTATTACACGGGTAGGTGTTGATATCTATTCGCTGTATATGTTACGTGGGTAGTTGTCCAAAGTCATTCTTACAATATGAGATACGGCCAGGAGTTCAGTTTTGATATCTGGAGTTGTTTTGTGATAGTAAGTGGTAGAACTGAAAGGGACTCATGAGAACCAACGAGCCCCAACACCGGACAGGTGCTCTACATTTAGAGCTGCCTGAGTATAATTCAGGCACTGCCGATTGCATAGAACAGGGATTAAACATTTATCGTCAGTAGGTTAATTAAAAGTTGTACAACGCGTTTCCGAGTTAGGCCTCATGCACACAACCGTTGTTGTGTCCGTTGTTCCATTTTCCGTGATTTTCTGCAGACCCATTGAATTTTAATGGGTCCGTGGAAAATTCGGATAATGCACCGTTTGTCATCCGCGTCTGTGATCCGTGTTTCCAGTCCGTGAAAAAAATATGACCTGTCCTATTTTTTTCACGGAAAACGGTTCCCGGACCCATTCAAGTCAATAGGTCCGTGAAAAAACACGGATGCACACAAGATTGTCATCCGCGTCCATGATATGTGTCCTTTTTTTTCCCTATCATTTGCAAGGCAAACTTGACTTAGATTTTTTTTCACTTTCCTTCATGTCTGGTGATCCTCCAAAAATCAAGAAAGACACACGGAAACAAAAACGGATCACGGAACAACGGAACCCCGTTTTGCAGACCGAGAAAAAATACTGTCGTGTGCATGAGGCCAAAGTCCAACTTTTTCATTGGGTTCTAACAACAAATGTAAGAACCATCATATGCATACATAGATCTAAGACCAGAACAATGCATGCTTTTTTGTCTTAGATCAGTTCTTGCCTTTGGTATTGGTGCCTGATGAAGACGTTGGAGTTACTTCAAAACGTGTTTTACATTGTATATTAACCTTTTGTCTATAAATATTTTACCCCGGCACTTGAATTATAGCAGAATTTTTCTTTTTGGAGGGTGAAAAAACAAAAACTTAATGGGAAATAATGAGACATTTTGGTGTCCTATCAGAGGGGCGGAAGGAGCCCAGATGGCAGACAATAAATGGGACATTGCGACAGGCCTCTACTGTGCTCTTTTATAATAACCTATGCTGTAGACAGAAAATTGCTGAAGAGCTTAATTTCTGGTTATAAAATAACATTGTATTGTAAATGCTTCTAGAACTTGCTTAGACCATTGCAGCTGTCAATATGGACTGGATATTTTGATCTACTTGATTATTTCAAGATGTTGTGGAAAGAAATGGACATAGTGTCTTTTTTTTTTTTTTAACGGTTCCTGCTTTTTTGTAAAAGAAAAAAAAGAAGGTAGCGGTTAAATTTCTTGCAAATTGTATTAAAATCAAAAGTAACATGAAACATATCATCAAGTGCATAGGGGGTTCTGACTTTGTGGTCATATTAGGACCCAGGAGCCTAAGAGGGGGTCAAAAGATCCTCCTTCCCCATATAAGGCTACGTAAAAAAAAACTGCTTCAGTTTTGTCCCCATTCATCGTCAATGGGGACAAAACTGAACTGAACAGAACGGAGTGCTCCAAAATACATTCCGTTCTGTTCAGTTGCGTTTCCGGACCGGAGAGTAAACCGCAACATGTTGTATTTTGTTTTCATCCTGGGGATGCGAAGAAAAACGGATCCGTCATGACCCCAATGCAAGTCAATGGGGACAGATCCATGCCTTTGCAGTCTGCATCGGGTCTTGGCACTCTTTCACGGAGCGGATGCCACGCACGGCATCCGCTCGTGTGAAACAGCCCTAATGGTGAGTAGGATGATCTCTTAGGGGTTTTGCATTGGAGCTCCTGGGATTTGCAGGAGTACAATATTAAAGGGTTTGTCCAACCTCAAAAGCAAAAATAACTAGAACCCTGAAAACGTTTAAAATAAAGAAAAAAAGACACTCGCTTAGTCACTGCCACTCCGTTCTAGCTGATCCCCTGTGGACGAGAAGTGTGATGTCCTGCTCACAATAATGACTACAACTATTCACTCACATCTGCAATGCCTATGAGGTCACTTGCTGCTTTGCCCTTCCTTGGGAAAGGTCATCAATATTAGATTGATGGAAGTCCTGGCCCTCCAACTGGACATGGTGCCCACTGGAGTGCTGTGGCACTTTTAATCAGCTGAACATCCAGGGGGACCTGGAGTTGGACCCCCACCAATCTGACACTGATGACCTATCCTAAATTTAGATCATTAATGTAGAAGACCCCAGAAAACCCCTTTAAGTTTCCATGGGTGTAATAAAAAGAAGTAATAATCTGTTAGGGAGTACATAACTTTAATGACCATGAGTTACTGTCAGATACTATTAGGAAAATGTAAGTAAAATAAATTTTTTATGTCTTTATGGTTCATCAAGAACTTGGTCAGTCTAAAATGTATGTGATCCCCTGTTTCTCCTTGAAGAAGCAGATGCACTATTTGTCAACTGTGCAAATATGCACTTATACGTAAAGCACAAGTGTTGTCGATTTCAGGCAAAACCTTATCTTGCCATTCCAGCTACAGTATTATTACTCATATCAAACATGCAGCACATATGTAATCAAACATGCAGCACATATGTAATCAAACATGCAGCACATATGTAATCAAACATGCAGCACATATGTAATCAAACATGCAGCACATATGTAATCAAACATGCAGCACATATGTAATCAAACATGCAGCACATATGTAATCAAACATGCAGCACACATGTAATCAAACATGCAGCACACATGTAATCAAACATGCAGCACATATGTAATCAAACATGCAGCACATATGTAATCAAACATGCAGCACATATGTAATCAAACATGGAAAGTTTTGCTTCCAGTGCTCACATCTTGCTTTGTGTTCATTCAGCTTGCACCAATCCTTATCTCAAGAAGTAAATCTGAAGGATCAATTCTCCAGGGCGATCAACCTATATGATGAGGCTTTAAAAAACCGAGAAGAGCTTCTTAAGGTAACCCAGCAGCAGAATGAAGAGCTGGGATGGCAGCTCCATGAAGCCCAATTTCAGAATGCAGAATTGAAAGAATCCTTGCGAAAGGCAACGGCTTGCCAAAAAGAAATGGAAGACAAGGCTCACAAGTAAGTCTGGTTACCGGCAGGTCATTGTATTCCTTCTAAAAGATGCTGGTACTTTCATTCCCAAATGGATCTCACAGCCTAAAACACTACAAAATAATTAAGCTAAATAACATAGAGGCACACAGTACTGAATTTGCCAAGATTGTCCTGAATTTTAAAGGGAATCTGTCACCTAATCTGAGCCTTTTAGACCGCTCAGATCAGGTTATAGACTCCTGTGCCCACATTACAATGGTACCTTTATTTGTGCTGTCCCTCGCCGAAATCGTCCAAAAAAGACTTTTAAAACTTATGATAATGAGGTTCAACAAGTGCCCAGGCCCCTCAGCGATGTGTCCAGAAAACCAAACCTATTTCACCCCTCTGGCCCGCCCTCCTTTCCTAGTATACCTCCTCCTCTCCCTCACAGATCTCGCTCCTGCGCCGCTCCACACTTGTCCTGCACCTGCGCACTGCTGTGCCCATTATGGGCAGAGGAACAGGGAGTTGGACTGCGCATGCGCCAGTCGGTAGCTCGAAATCCAGCGGGCGGAAGCAACCAGCCGCTGCAGAGGACTGCAGTGAAGCCAAAGAAGGGGCGGGCCGGCGCAGCAGCGTCTTTCCTCTAGCAGGCGCGAGATTTGTGAGGGAGAGGAGGAGGTAATAATAGGAAAGGAGGGCGGGCCAGAGGGGTGAAATAGGTGTGGTTTTCTGGGCACATCGCCGAGGGGCCTGGGCACTTGCTGCAGTAACGCCGCCCCTGGGCACTTGCCGAACCTCATTAGCATACGTTTTAAAAGTCTTTTTTGGAAGATCTCGGCGAGGGACTGCACAAATAAAGGTACCGTTGTAATGAGGGCACAGGAGTCTATAACCTGATCTGGGCGGTCTAAAAGGCTCAGATTAGGTGACAGACTCCCTTTAAGAGACAATCCTGACAAATTAGGCTTGTCCCAGGCCAATATGCATGGAGATTATGCAAACCCTGTCCAGAAGTGGCCTTTCTGGGCTGGGTATGGGGCTTGTACGGGGGTAGAGCTTAAATGGCCCAAATTTAACAACACAAATTTTGGTAAGTATGAAATAATATCATGTTTTCTTTCCAGAATGGTCTCTAAGCATCTGTGGCCATAAAAAAATACTGTAAAAAAAATTATTCATACCTCCTATCATCCCCTAAAATGTTCCACAGATGGGAGGTTCTCATGCAAATTTACCTAAATTAAGACTTTCTGAAAAATGTTGTGGGTGTTCCTGGGCGTATTGGGGACAGAGCTCAAAACGTCCTATGAATAGAGATACAGTGCTTGAAATATTGACTATTGAATAGATTTGTCTAGTATAGCGCTTTGGGACTTCATTGCCCATCCATTGCTGGCCGATAGGTCATAGTTTATGTAGGTTTCAAAGGCGAAAATGTTCATACAGTTGCATTTGTATGCCTGGAAGTATATTGGCATACCTAAATGGCTGTATATTATTATCTACATGTTCTACTTAATGAATATTTAGCTAATGATAGGACAATGACAAACATTTGTAATGTGTTTTTCTCACAGGGACTCAAAGCGAAGGGATGGTTGTGTGGCTGGGGAGTCAGGCTTCCATTTAGGCTCTTGGCCCCAACACACACCATGGTCAATTTCATAGGAAGCCAATTTGCCTATTTGTATATTTTTGGAGTGTAGGAGGAAACCGGAGTACCCAGAGGAAACCCATACAAACTCCATGCAGATGTTGTCTCTGGTTGGATTTTAATCCAGGGCCCCAGCGCTGCAAGGCATGAAGGCTAACCATTGAGCTGAGATGCTATAGCAGTGATAAGGAGTCCTCCACTACAGATAAATGCTGCTCCAAGACTTGAATCTGGACATGCCTCTACCCACCAATTGTAGATTAAAAGAGAGGAGGCTTGGGAGTTGTATGTGTAGAGATCTGATCCAGGAGGTATTCCACTTTATGTAGATAGGCCTTGTTATATTGTAGAAGCCCTTTAAAAAAGATTGATATGCTTTGTTAGATTTAAAATCCCACATTACAACGTAGTAGAACCATCGGAGTAGACACTTTAAGCCAAGCCTAAAATTGTGCTTTGGTGGGAATGATGCACAGTACTCCTTTTACATCAGGTCCCCAACATGTTGTGTTCAGTGAGCTAAGATTTTAGATTCTGTTTGCCAGGTTTGTGGCACTGGAGAACTTTTTTTTTTATTTCCTCTGTGAGTAGCCCACTGAAGAGAAACCATGATTTTGACTGCCAAGACCTCCATCAGTGTGGCTTCTGAGTTTGTTGGAAATTGTGCTCACCTCCTCCTAAATTTTTAATGTATTAGTCACTAGTACTTGTTTTATAAGAACCGGAAATTCCACTGGTAACCTGAATTTTAAGTCATCAGAATTTGCATTTGTAGCATTTGCAGTGAACACCCTTCTCAATTTTTTTGCAAGAAACACACATCACAAATTGACAGAATCCATGACATTAGGTATACTTCTCTTCCATACATAATCCATGACATTAGGTATACTTCTCTTCCATACATAATCCATGACATTAGGTATACTTCTCTTCCATACATAATCCATGACATTAGGTATACTTCTCTTCCATACATAATCCATGACATTAGGTATACTTCTCTTCCATACATAATCCATGACATTAGGTATACTTCTCTTCCATACATAATCCATGACATTAGGTATACTTCTCTTCCATACATAATCCATGACATTAGGTATACTTCTCTTCCATACATAATCCATGACATTAGGTATACTTCTCTTCCATACATAATCCATGACATTAGGTATACTTCTCTTCCATACACAATCCATGACATTAGGTATACTTCTCTTCCATACACAATCCATGACATTAGGTATACTTCTCTTCCATACATAATCCATGACATTAGGTATACTTCTCTTCCATACACAATCCATGACATTAGGTATACTTCTCTTCCATACACAATCCATGACATTAGTTATTCTCTTCCGTAGATCATGGTTTGGTTGTTGTACATGTACACTGGTATGGTGCTAGACCATAATAACCTTGACCCAACTATTGTAATTTCTTTGGCCATGCTGCTGGGAAGAATGTTTTTTCAGGACTGTCATAGATGTCACAGCATTTTTCTAAAGCCCATTACACCACTTTCTGATGCATTTGATAAACGTTTCCCATCAAGTGTCCACGTTCCTGTAGAATGTCACAGTGTAATAACTTATTTCCATGGATGAATTGTATCATGGGCTTCAATGTTCAGTCCTCTATGTATCAATCAATATGTCGCATTGACTGGACCAAAGTACTGTGTTGTAATGGTTACTTCCACCCACATCATTATAGTGTTAGTGATGAGAAGCATTACCCAGCAGTGTTGTGCCTAAGGCTCTCAGGGCCTTGGAACAGGAGCCGAAATTAATAATTAGTTGAAAAACTGTAAATTCTCCATCAAGCAATAAATCGATTAGGGGCAGTTCTCATTCATTCAACTAGTAAAACCATGCCTGTGTTTGAAATATTTAGAATTTAGTGTAGCCCCTCTTGTAGGCATGTACCCAAACCTTGTAGGAACACCTACAAAAAGAGTCCCATAGTCTCTTCAGTACATTACATGGACAGTTCATTGATTTCAGTAGGCAGATTGTAATGCTTCATTTCCCCTGTAATGACCTCGCACAGGTAGTGTACACTTGCTGTCAGGGTCCCTTAAAATTTACTGCTTATTAATGGGTGTCCGACAGAGGGGGAGACTTTCTAATAAAAGAAAATGACTCAAAGTGTGCAACACTATTTAGACCCTTCTAGCACTATGTCCATCCTGATGGTCTTGTAGGCACAGCGAAATCACTGCATAAGCCTAGCTGTAAAAGACAGCCTGACCACTGCTGTAATGACCCAGATTGGACAATTAGTACACAGCACCTAGGGAGTATAAACAAAGGGAGAGGACTTCATTCCTTTACCTTGACATAGGTGAGTGGCAGATGATTACTAGGGCAAACTATTGGGACGCAGATAGAGTATGCTGGAGCCCCTAGGAATGGGAGCCCTGCATATTCCTGATGGCTCCCCTTTTTGACAGTGCAGGATGGGGTTACCCTATATTCGCTCTGAGTATCACTTGGAGCTGCTTGGGGGGGCCAATCCTCTCTGTTGCTACAGTTTTACTCTGCTGTGGTGGGGGGCTGGTGGGCACGGCTAGACTCTGGCTGGTGCTGCCTTTGGATACAACTGGTGGCATTAACCGATGTCAGCAGATGTTGATGACCCCACAGGTGCAGAAATTCAATCTGCCACTTACGCTGTTAGTCAACACTAATGTTCGCTTATTATGAGATGTATTTCTTTGTTATCCTGGAGCTACACATGTGGAGAGAGGTGACTACATTAGGGTGTTAGAGGCCATCTTTATCTTCCTTCGAAACAAATGGAAACATAGATCCTGCGAATTGATCGTCAAAAAATAAATGCAGGACATGAGTCATGTGATGGTTGCTGTAGCAACGTATACAAACATGCCCCATGTGATCCTAGCATTCCAGTCACCTGATCTTCCGGTCATCTGACCTGTTGATCAGGTGACACATAGAAGACTGCCTACATCGGAAGGATTGCGGAAGCAGCGTTGCGCAGGCGAAGTTGTCTCCACACCACGCCAGATCTCCATGTGTCGCTCGGATCCGAATCAGGTTACAAACGTTCAACTATTGTTTTTAATCATGTTATTTATTAGATCACCTGGGTTTTAATGAGTGGCTTAATCAATATGAAATATGACTTATAGTCTTTTACGTATATGTATTGTTGAGGATACATTCATCTATGTCACTTATTCGTTATGTATGGGTTTCACATGGGTTTTGAATTATGTACAATTGGATCTTGATATATACTTTTATGAATTTTATCACATTTTGTTATCAATTATGTTATTGATTAATTGACACTGAATATGCTCTATATATTCTGTGTGCACTCTCTTTTTGTATCACAGTGTGCAAACCGAAACGTTGCTATTGGTGAATAAAACTACAAGTTTTTACTAAAGGAAGCGCCGTGGATTTTCTGGGATTATGCCTGAAGGTAGAGAGAGAAAAAATAAAATTCCTCTCATCCTTAAGGCTGGAATCAGTTTTTTTTTGTTTTTTTAGGAGAAGTACCACTCTTTATATTCCTCATATATCATTTTGTGATCCACTCCTGTGTATTGTTCACAAAAGCGCCCAAAATCTGCATGTGTAAGTAGCGTAATAGCATCACCATTCTCTGTATTGATCTGAAACCTTCAGCAAGACCTAATAGGGTTGAGATATGACCCATAAGTTGTCCCAACTGCAAGACAACATATCTGCAAAATTTCTTGAAACTGTCAAGTTATGGCAACTTGCAGATTGCAAGCAGAACTCAATTACTTTCATTAGTTGCCCTGCAGGCAGCACTACCCTGAGATTTTTGGCCAGGCTACGTGTGTGTGGCCAACATCGCCAATCCCCGGCCTAAATGTCCTATGAAAAAAATGACAGATTAAAATGAAAATTCTCTAAATTTAAAACATTTAAGCCAAATTAAAAAAAAAGAGTAGACCAGAACAGGGTTGGTTAGATCCTATGATACCAGAGATTTTAAGTAATTACTCAAGACAGGAGAGCCTTACATTTGAACTGGATCAACCTCCTTTAAAATAAAGGACGTCTGCGTTTGCAGTTTTTCATGGTCTGGAAACTTTTCATTTGCCAATATTTTACTCAAGAGGAGATTTGATCCTTCATGGATCCACTACATCATACTTCCTGGTACTTGAAGGAGGACATAAAAAGTACACTGGGAAAATAAAAAATTACAGGAACATGTGGCTCTCCTGGTCACTCGCACATATGGGAATGTAAACTCTTTAGCGGAAGGGGAAGGGGGAGGTGTATTTGGTTATTATATTTTCTACTGTATTTATATTTACCCTTTTTTGTATATTTGATATTGGGGGAAAAAAAGAGTAGACCAGGAAAAAACTTTCTGGTGTCTGTGAGAAAAGGGTAGCATTTTGAGGACAACGTGGTTAGAATGTCTCATTTGGGATTCTATTCTTCTCTAGTTAATTTCGATATAAAATTAATGGGTCTTAAATGGTAGCATTTCTGAAGCTGAAACCTTTTGGGAGAGAAACCTTGCACCTCAAGTCTGTGGTCTAACGATACTCAGCAATGCAGGTGTCTTTGGGGCATTGAGCGTAGTGTCTTGTCTGATAGGGTTTGTAATTTCCACGAGGCCCTAAAACACACACAGTAAAACAAAGCCCACCCACCGTCCAATTCACACAGTGACAGTAAGACACACACCAGAGTAGCTGTCTTTTATGCACCAAGCTCCTGCCTTTCGACTCAAAATGCACAAACACACAGAAACATCTGTTTCAAGGGCGCTTCATACATACAGGACAGAAGAATGGTGACTGTAAGACACGTCAGCTGAGTGTGAAGTGCACACAGCTTGGCAAATGCACATCAGTGGGGGGGGGGGGGTGCAGGTTAAAACCTGGTTACCTTTTCCTAACACAGCTGTGACAAGTATGTTGCTGCTGAGAAGAATCAGTGTAGGAAGCCCATAGAAAGCACAAAGAATTTAGCACTGGGGTGCGAGAGGGATGAGGGGTCTGTGAAGTACCGGGATTATCATAGAGCCCAGAAGAGAATACACAAAACTCTTTTCAGCTCACCCGGCAGTCAGCAAAGTCACAATCTGCCTCGTCCTCCATCAATCTCTCTTGAACATGGCATGAACGGAACAATGTGCCCACTTAGAGCAGAGAAAGTGCCTCTTGTCTGTTTATGAGGAGAAGGAGGATCACTATGAAGATCTGTAGGACCTGTAGGATATCTTAGAGAATTATTTGAAGAGTCTATATATCCACCAAGTAAAGGTTCTTAAAGTACCAACGTGAAGGAAAAATGAATACATTTGGTATATGTGCATAAAGAGCTATGGACATCTCCTTTGTAGATAAGGAGCATGTTGACCTAGTTCCCCCTTCGCTATATAGCCACTGTCCCCAAGATCATCCTTCATTATTGAAGTGAAAGACTTAGACTAGTTACAGCAGAAAAAGACCAAGCGATCATCTTCTAATTCTAATAAAAACACTTGATACGGGCCGAAGATTGATGCAATTATCGAGAAGGAGTGTTCCCATTAATTAAGCAACCCAAAAAAATACTTCCCATGAAACGGTACTCAACCCATATATGTTATAGAACACACAACCAACAAAAAATATATGGATCCACTATATATCAAACAATAAGATAACCACAAATTGTAATCAATAATCAAATAATTTATTATCAACAAATGTATTATTCACTTGATTGACATAGCACTATACATAAAAACATGATTAAACAAAATAGGACTGGTAGTGCATGGTTTATGGGCATATAATAAAATGCAAGTGCAACAATTTGCCAGCATAAAGTGCATTACATGTACAATGGTCAATTTTGATAAGACTATGAGCAAAAGTTAAGTCTGATCCTAAATAGAATGATACAAATAGAAAGTAACCTGTAACTATACAGTTAATATACGGGACCAGAACACAAAAATCAATATAGCGCATAAAGAAATACATATGAGTCAAGTAATATTTGCATATAGCTGTACAGTGAGTCCACAAAATGCATTTTACTGGTGGGCTTTAAGCACCCAAGTCCGACACTGGTTTACAACTATTTTCCACAAATCTTCAGAACCAAGGAAAACCTGCATAGAATTTTTAGCATCTTCATTAGAGGAAACATCTCCAGAACTTCATTACAGAGTCATATAATTGTGGGCTCTTAAAAAACCTTCATTAACATGACAGCCATTTTGTTGCAGGGCCTCTATGACAAGTACCTTTTCATACAGTATTGGACATGCCCCACCAGAGGACAATTTAGTAGACTCGGGCTCTGATATTACAATGTGTCCACCAATAACATGGGGCGTGCACTTTGGTGGGATCTCAGAGTCATTCACTCGGGTGGGTCCAAGGAACCCTGTCCAACACCACTTCATCCATCCACTAAATGTAACTTTTAGGCTGCACCCACCTCAGTGTATAATCCACAGAGTGAGAAAACTACAATCTCTATTATGTGCTGTAACTTCTTTTTAACCAAATCTGTCACCGCGTCTCCATTTGCTCAGTAAACATCTCGGAGAAGACTCCGTTGTTTCTGTAAGCCGCGGATCCCGGCAGATCTTTCTGCTTTTTCTGAATACATATTTCTTTTCTAATCTGTAAGTGAGCAGTTTGCAGTAGAGAGGCTGGTGTATACTTTGAAATACTATGTAAATATACTTTTTTAATTCTGGATGAAGCCTACGATCGCTAGACCTAATTTGTTTGTGCTTTCAGTCTTACTAAATATTAGTCTTGACTTTACAGCTATTTCCCTCTGCCAGACACTCGCTTTGTGTCTGAAATATTCCACAACAATCACCTTCCGACCGTTTCCCTCTGTGGAGTTTACCCAAGTATGCGCCGTATATTTTGCTACTGATAAATCAATAGTACTGTGTTGTAATGTGTAAACTTCCAGCTGTAAACGACTTATAAGCAAACTCTAACCACGGGTCTGACTTGTCACCCCTGATCTTGTTGGCTTATAAAACATGCTGCTTGTTTTAAGTAGTGTCTGTATGTGTCAGCTTAGCGGAGAGAAATGCACAGACTGTAGGCACACATCCATCACGGGGCAACCTAGCTGCCATATGTAGGACTAACATGCCCCAAAATTATTAGCCCAGTCCTGATAACAGTGGTGACCAAGGCCTTACATCCCATACAGCTGCTTTGGATAGAGCCCTTGGATAGAGGGCTAAGCCCTAGTAGGTGCCATGCCATAGGGGGCAAGAACCTGTGCTATACTCCCTTTTCAAAGAGAATCTGTCCCAGGAAGCTGGCCGTGTGCACCACGTATCACGGATGCGGACCCATTCACTTGAATGGATCCACAATTCCAGAGATGCGGAGCGGAGTCATATTTTTTTGTGGTGCAGACAGACCACAGACCCGCGGAATGGGTCCGGCCCGCTGCACGGATGTTGCCCAATGCACGGAACGGCCGCACAACGGCCGTGTGCATGCGGCCTAAGGCTAGGGCTACATGGTGACACCTGTCGCAGCCAGGATGGCTGAATAATGGTGATTCCAGAGAAGTGAATGGGTTCACCGCAACAGTCGCAGGGAATCCAGCCGTATTGGTTTTCTTGTGACTGTCGCTGAGATCCCATTCATTTCTATGGGATCACCGCTACTCACCGATCCTGCCCGCGACCAGTGTCACCGTGTAGCCCTAGCCTTCCACCAGCCACAGTGCCTTGTAGGGCTGGCTCAACTGAATGTAGTGATACCTTTCATTTAACAATCTGTTGGTTCATTTTGGAGAGAAGTACAGAATGCAAATGAGCAGTTAAGTGCACTGTGCAAGGGATCAAGGCAACCAGTGAGCCAGTGCTCCAAGACAACCAGTGAGCCAGTGCTCCAAGACAACCAGTGAGCCAGTGCTCCAAGACAACCAATGAGCCAGTGCTCCAAGACAACCAGTGAGCCAGTGCTCCAAGACAACCAGTGAGCCAGTGCTCCAAGACAACCAGTGAGCCAGTGCTCCAAGACAACCAATGAGCCAGTGCTCCAAGACAACCAGTAAGCCAGTGCTCCAAGACAACCAGTGAGCCAGTGCTCCAAGACAACCAGTGAGCCAGTGCAACCTTGGTCCTCCTGCTTACTCTGCCAGCTCCTCCCTCCCCTTATTGATTGACAGGACCAGGCATGATCACTATCCAAGATCATTGTGGCTTGCTGAGGAAGCAGGAGAAGGAAGGGAGCACTTAACAACTCATTTGCTGCCCACACCACTCTGCTGCCGACCGCCCTACTATAAGAATATAAAAGAATATTTAGGACTCAGTAACCTGGATATAGACCTTCTTTACAGATCACACTGTGGAGACTGTGGGCTATGAAAATTTGCTCCTTCAACTGTATATGCAAAGTATTCTGGTCTCACATGTAAATGTGACAATGCCATGTATCACGTCTTCTTTTTGTGTCATTTCGGATCTTCCTTTTTTTATTATTTATTATGTATTACTCAACATGTATAATATGCTTGAAAATCAATAAAAAGACAATGTTGAAAAAAAAACACAAAAAAACCCAGCTAATTTGCATGTGGATTAAAACCGCCTAATAAGATTTTTTGCAAGACTTGTTACCTTTTCTAGTAGGCCTTTTTGTTGCTCTTTGATAGCCCTATTTAATATGAAAATAGACATACCCATTATCAGTTAATGGATCTGTTAAGATCCTTTACAAAATGTATCATACTGGATCTATCATGGTCAGCTTTGGACTGGCTTTAGAGCATGGATCAGCAACCTCCGCCACTTCAGCTGTTCTGAAACTACAACTCCCAGAATCCTCCTTTCACTTCTATGGGAGTTACAAGAACACCTGAATAGGTGTGCATGCTGGGAGTTGTAGTTTCACAGCAGCTGGAGTGCCGGAGGTTCCTGACCCCTGCTCTAGACAGCACCAGAGGATCCTCTGGTGGGTCCACCCTCTGAAACCGTAGTGGGCCCCAAAGATCGACGGGGATCGGCAACCTTCAGCACTCCAGCTGTGGTGAAACTACGACTCCCAGCATGCACACTTGCGTAGCGGTTTTCAGAACACCCATAGAAGTGAATGGAGCATGCTGGGATTTGTAGTTTTACCACATCTAGAGTGCTGAAGGTTGCTAACCACTGTTCTAGGAGGGAAAAAAAACATTTGTCTGCCTTTGGAGCCAATCACTTATGACTAGGGTCTCTTTCTTTGATTTAAAACCTATTAAACTTACAGTATCTCACAAAAGTGAGTACTCCCATCACATTTTTGTAAATATTTTATTCTATCTTTTGATGGGACAACACTGAAGATCTGACACTTTGATACAGTGTAAAGTAGTCAGTGTACGGCTTGTATAACTGTGTGCCCTCAAACTCAACACACAGCCATTAATGTCTAAACCGCTGGCAACAAAAGTGAGTACACCCCTAAGTGAAAATGGCCAAATTGTTCCCAATAAGCCATTTTCCATCCCCGGTATCATGTGACTACAAGGTCTCAGGTGTGAATGGGGAGCAGGTGTGTTAAATTTGGTGTTATCGCTCTCATACACTCTTATACTGGTCACTGTAAGGGTCCATTCACACGTCCGTAAGCGTTTTGCAGATCCGCGGATCCACAAAACACGGATACCAGCAACCGCACATCGCTGGCACCTAATAGAAAATGCCTAATCTTGTCCGCAATTGCAGACAAGAATAGGACATGTTCTATTTTTTTCGGGAACGGAATTGCGGACCCGGAAGTGCAGGTCCACAATTCCGGATCTGGGCAGCACATCGTGCAGCCATATAGAAATGAATGGGTCTGCAATTCCGTTCCGCAAAATGCGTAACAGAATTGCGGACGTGTGAATGGAGCCTAAGTCCAGCATGGCACCTCATGGTAAAGAACTCTCTGAGGATCTGAAAAAAAGAATGGTTGCTCTACACATAGATGGCCTCCTACTTTACATTGCATCAAAGTGTCAGATCATTAGTTTCATCCCATGAAAAGATAGAATAAAATATTTACAAAAATTTGAGGGGTTTACTTACTTTTGGGAGATACTGTAATTGATGACTTCAAAAATAATTTCCCCTGGTTGGCCTCAAGAACCCCAGTCCGACAATGGTGATGGTGCTTGGAAAGAAGACGGCCATGACACCAGTGTGAATGGAGCCCTTTCTAGATCTCCTTTCTAATCAGTCGTTTGAATGATATCCGATTCCATAGTTCTTGCCACACTGCCGTTCTTGGGTGGCAAACCTGTCTGACGTGAGATTGGGAGTGGGAGATGTATTTCTGTGTTAATGTGACATACAAGAGAGCTCTATGCTATTTCTTGGCAGGTTTACCAATGGCCTTGGGCACCACTGTTTCAATAGGATTGTATTAATTTAACTATTTCCTTTGCACCCACCTATCCTCATTTTTAATTGTAGGTTGCGAAGATTGTAAATCATCCTTGGGCACGACTGTATTTAAATATTGCCATAGGATGTAACAGTGACATGCAAATGATTTACTATACTGTGCATTCATTTAATGCTTGTGTTTGGACCTTTTTTATAATGTGCATACATAGCATCTCATTTTCTATTGATAACAGTTATAACCTAGAGTAATAATTTCACGTTTTATATGAGCAGCCAGCACTGTATGTACATTGGTGTTACTCTAATTTGCATAGTCATTAGTGTTGAGAGAATCGAAGTCCGCAGAGTTTCAGGATAAATTCGATTCGTCACAAAGCCAAATTTATTTGTGCTTTGTAATAGCAAATCGATTTAACCTGAAATAGTGCAAAAAAGCAAAAAATAATTAAAATCATACTTACCTGCCCCATTTGCTCACAGCGGGCCGGTCGCAGTCTTGCTTGAAGATCTCAGCCGAAATCCCGTGCGCGGTGACGTATGACGTCACCATGCCAGCCGACGTGATGATGTCATATCAGGCAATGCAAGATTTCGCGCCAGATCTTTAAGCAAAATGGCGGCGGCCGGACCGTTGTGAGCAAATGGATCAGGTAAGTATGATTTTATTTTTTAATTTTATACCGTGTTATGTATATTAGATGCCGCGATCATGTATGAACACGACATCTGAGGGGTACAATGATGGGGGACGATGCAATCTCCGCTCCCTGTTATTGCACCCACTACTTACAAAGAAATGCGCTTTGTGATGAAGTAATTCGTCACGAAGGAAAAAATTTTGTAAAATTCGGCGAAGCAGCTGAATCGAATTTTCCAATACTTTGCTCATCTCTAATAGTGATTTACTGCATATAGTGTGGGCCACTTACCTCAGTACAGTAAACTTTCCCACGTCTTTGTAGAAAATCAATATGCAGCAAAGAGAAAAGCATGGATCGCACATCCACATGCAATGCATTGGTATATTG
Organism: Bufo gargarizans; assembly: GCF_014858855.1. Lineage (NCBI taxonomy): Eukaryota > Metazoa > Chordata > Amphibia > Anura > Bufonidae > Bufo > Bufo gargarizans. Next base: position 47,062,851 of record NC_058090.1, read on the forward strand.
TTGTTTCTCAGCGCGATTAACATCGCTTCTCAGCGTAATTAATAGTATACAGCCCCATAATCTAAATACTGTACACGAGGCATTAATATATGTTTTGATCACAATGCATAAGCCCACTCGCCACATCAAGGTTGCCTCTATGAGTGGGTACCTACTCTAATTTGACGCTGCACCACATGGCAATTGCCAACGCCACGGTGCCGTACCAGCAGATGACATGACCCAGTAGAGCACCAGCACCCCTACTGCCAGACCAAGCCGCGCTGGCATTGGGCTCCACCAACCCACAGGCACAGCACCACAACAACAATGGCAACTGCGCGATCCATGCTTAACTCTTTGATCGAAGAGAGTCATAAACATGAGCAGTCTCTTTTCTGCAATGACTGCATTTAAATTGGCTGCTGGTAAAAACCTCACGAGGCAGAATAGGGATCGGGGGATGCATTATGGCTATGATATAGTAGTGGGTGATATGCACATGTCAATCGATTTGTCATTAAACGGTAAGTACACTTTTTACAACCAATTGTGGCTCTAGTTTTCTGATGGTGAAATTGGTGGAACTTTGTAAATCGTGTTGTATCTAGCCCTGTGTCTCCATGGTAACAGACGACAAACATTCTGTGTAGTCTGATCCTACTTCTGCCATATGTGCCCTAGTTAGTGGCAACATACCAAATATATGTTACTAAGGCCTCATGCACACGACCGTTGTGTGCATCCGTGGCCATTGTGCCGTTTTCGGGGTTTTTTCGCGGACCCATTGACTTTCAATGGGTCAGTGGAAAAATTGTAAAATGCACCGTTTGGCAGCCGCATCCGTGATCCGTGTTTCCTGGCCGTAAAAAAAATATGACCTGTCCTATTTTTTTCACGGCCAACGGTTCACGGACCCATTCAAGTCAATGGGTCCGTGAAAAATCACGGATGCACACAAGATTGTCATCCGCATCCGTGTCTGTGATCCGTATCCGTTTTTTCCTCTCATTTCAATGGCAAACTTGACTTAGATATTTTTTTTCATTTTTCATGTCCGTGGATCCTCCAAAAAACAAGGAAGACCCACGGACAAAAAAACGGTCACGGATCACGGACCTACAGACCCCGTTTTTGCGGACCTTAAAAAAAAACCGGTTGTGTGCATGAGGCCAAAGAAGTAGAGGACGCAAGACTACAGAATCAGACTACACAGAATATGCTTGTAGTCTATTACCATGGAGACACATAGTTATGCATAGGCACTGTATACACAAGGTGACTAAAAATGCCATTTGTAAATTTTTCTCTTTCATTTTAGATGCTTTACAAAAACTTTAAAAAAAAAGGTGGTTGCCAAGGAGTGCATAGCATTTAACCCAAATGTGTAATTAGAAATGACCTATTGTTTAAATCACATATATACATAAAAATTTTTTTAGAAGCTTGCGTTTACATTTTCAATGTCTCTATCTATAAGTTAAAAATAAATCTGCAGTTTTCACACTGGCCACTAGTCCTAATAATATGTTGAGACTTCCTGTTTTGTACAGGTAACTTTTCAGTAGGCATCTCACCATCACAAGCAGAATTACACTGACCGATCTCACCTCTCTATAGATAACATAGGATCCACCATTCACAATAGGTGATATCACAGCTTATCTTCTCACTCCTCACCTCTGCACAGATCACAGAACGTGCCTCAAAACATCTCTCATAGAAGTCAGTAAGGTCCCCTCCTGTCCCATTGTGTTAGGAGGAAACGAGATCCCCTCCTGTTCATTGTGTTAAAACTAAACGAGGTCCCCTCCTGTCTATTGTGTTAGAAGTCAGTGAGATCCCCTTCTATCCATATTGTTAGAAGTAAATGAAGTCTCCTCCTGTCCATTGTGTTAGAAGTCAATGAGGTCCCCTCATCTCCATTGTGTCTACGGCCCATGTGGCTGCTCTTAACAGGAAGTCTTCGCATATTTTAGGCCTAATGGCCAGGGTGAAAATTGCATGATTTTAGTATTTAAATATAGATAGGGACATGGAAAATTTGAAAATAAATCACCCCAAAAAAAATAAAAATGAAATGTTTAAATGAAAAAAACTTAAGCAGTCAGTTGTTTTCTGATGACACGTTCCCTTTAAGGGCTCATGCACACAACCGTATGCCCGAGACATACGGTTCATGAGCGGGCCATATGTCTTAGAGCGGCATACATCGTGCGCACTAAGTTACTATGATACTGTGCGCATCGGGCCGCCCGTGCGGCTATTGTCCCGCACTCATATGAACGTGCACAAGATGTATGCCGCTTCGGGACATATGGCCCGCTCACAGACCGCATGTCTCAGAGGGCATACGGTTGTGTGCATGAGCCCTAAGGAGGAGGGTGTAGGAGAGATGAGTAAGCACTTCTGTGGGAGGTCTAAAAGAAGCTGCAATGGTTGTCACCAGGACCACGGGCCCATTTTAGTCAATGGTTCTTAAAAAAATGCGTATGCAACGCGAGCGGTATCCGTATTTTGCAGATCCACAATTTGCGGACTGTAAGATACATACAATCGTGGGAATGAGGCTTAACTCCCTTTTTTCTTTTGCCAGCATTCAGTTCTATTAGCAAAAATACACACTGAACAATACCTTAAAACCAAATTACGATCACTTAAAGGTTGAAGAAATAAATAATTTATCTGAAAACTCCTGTGTTGAAAAAATGGATTAAATGCACAGTGATAGAAAAAGCACTGATGGAATTTGCAGTGAAGCGTAATGGAGATTAAGAAACGGCAAAAGCCAAAAGAAAAAAAATTTGACATATTTTTGGGCCAAGTGCTGCAGTGAGGTTTAATGGTTTGTACTTTTTTTTATTTCTATACATGAAACACTGGTACGTGCAGAGGCATGCGGGGGCCCTGGTCGACTTTCAATAGGAGTTTGACTTTAAGAAAACTAATCTGCTCAAAGTAGAAGGGAAGTTTGTAAAACTTGGCAGACTTCTCCGGAGTCTCAGATGGCTGTGATCTTTGCTGCATTTTTATTTGTTAAATGTAATTTAACCTTATTGCTAAATGTCAAGATCCTTTACCTGTCATATAGATTTTTTTCTTCTTTGAATTTAAAAGAAAAAACTTCTGTTACCTCTTGCTTTGTGTGATAAGAGTTGGATTTTACCTGTTATGAACCTCGGGATGTCAGCCTATGGAGAGACCTCTGTGTGAGATTAGAAGCAGAGAAAGTATCTACAAGTCAAAAAAGCCCAATGAAATATTATCCTTTTTTGTAAGTTTATGTAAGAGTTAAATGGCAATGCAGAATCGGGCAGATTTGCCATTCAGGACTCTGGGAAAGTGGGAACCTCTGGGGAAGTTGGAATAGCAACTGCATTTTGTACCAGCGCCAACTTTCCCTGAATCATATCACAGACTTTGCAGTCAGCAGGGGCGGATTGGCCATAGACCCTACAGAGAGAAATCCCGGTGGGCTGATCCCCCAGGGGGCCACCCAAGTCCTCCTCTCTGCCGCTGACTGGGTACATAATGAGCTCCTAACAGTAATTAACGCTGTGAGAATCAGGTACTCATGTACCCCACCAGCGACCGCACATGTCCTCCTGAATTCAACTGCTGTGGCCGCACCTCACATCCTGAGCCCCCTGCTCCATAGACAACTGGAGGAGGAGGAGGACAGAAGATGGCAGCGATTGGTGGCCACCACAGAAGGCCAGCTTTTGGGGCAGTATATTGGGCTACACTGTGTTATTTGGTTCTGCTGAGATGGTATTTTGCACCATGGTATTTTTGACCGCGTCTTCTGTTAATTTAGACCTGCCTACAAAATAGGGCCACTTTTATAATTTTTTTCCAGGGCCACTTTAAGTTCCCAGAACGCCCCTGGCAGTCAGGGTGTGTGTTTTGCCACAATTTTTGCCTAATTTGCTGCAAAATGCTGCGTTTTCGGGAAATATTGTGGCAAATAGTTATGTTCTCCCCGTGTTTGCTTGGGTTTCCTCTTACATGCCAAAGATATATCGATAGGGAAATTAGATTGGGAGCCCCACTGGATATAGTGAGTGATAATAAATATATATATATATATATATATATATATATATGTAAAGATATAAAGCACTGCGGAATATGTTGGCGCTATGTAAGCAAGTAAAGTAAGGGAATAATGAATTGCATGTGGCCCCGATATCTAACTGTACCCACTACATTCATCTTTCAGAAGGGAGGGTTAAGAAGACAACCCAGACGTGGAACATAGGGGTTTAGCTGCTGGGCAACGCTTGCCCGAGACTGTGTATACATGGCATGATAGTAATATTTCAGACTGTCTTCTTATTAGACCCAGGGCAGACCGCTGTTGTCACACAGCCAGCGATGTCACATCATTTGCATGCCCTAAGTATTTGTATCAACTGTTACTGCTAGAGGCTTCTCCAGTTTAATTTCTATGGAAATAAGATAGACTTTAAGTTTAGTCATTCATTTACCCTATGGCTGAACAGTCCGGTTCATTGGCAGAAGTGTCGTACTGCAGTAAGAACAGTGGGAGCTATGCACTTGTCCTTTGCTGACAGTTTGTTCAGCACTTTACACTGACTATTGAAGCCCGTGGGTTTGTGCTCGGGGCACTGTACATGTCTGTTCGTTGCCTTCTTACAGACAGTTGATGTCTGACAGGATCTCTTTTCCCTCTTGCACCAGTCTCCACAGTTCAGTCCTCTGACCTTGGAGATTCTTGCATGAGAAGGAAGGTAAATTGAGAAGACTGGAGACTGATGATGTCTCATATGGAAGGACTTCTGTATCCATGAGGCCGTGCCGCAATAGATATGACATGTCCAATGCTTTGCCGCAACATGCAGACCACGGACCCATTGAAGTCAATGGGTCTGCACCGTGATGTAGCATGCACACTGCCAGTATCTGTGTTTTGCGGATCTGCAGTTTGAAGAGCACAAAACACTTATGGTAGTGCGAATGCCCGCATAACCCTACACCTTATAATTATTCTAGCCCCCTTCTAAAGCCAACCCTAGAGCCAGTGATACTAATTATGCCAATAGCACTTGGTCCAGATGGTAAATTATGGAATGATCCCACCGCCACCTACCATGTGCCATTTCTAACACTGGTGTCTTGTTATGCGGCTGCAGCGCTAGGGTGCAACAGCTACCTCTGGCCACAATGTTTAAGAAGTTTGGACCACATAGTAGTGCCGGTTCAGTAATGGTATCAACGCTGTTGCCAATAACATTGCATCCACCACACATAATTATTACTATTAATGTGCCAACCATTGTCTGAAAAATAGTTCCAGTTACATAGTGATGCTCGCAGAGTAATTACTTCCACAGCAGCACACAAATGTATCAGGAAAAGTATTGCCCAGCACATGTACCATCCACAGCAGTGCCCATACAAATGTAACAGGAAAAGTATTGCCCAGCATATGTACCATCCACAGCAGTGCCCATACAAATGTAACAGGAAAAGTACTGCCCAGCATATGTACCATCCACAGCAGTGCCCATACAAATCTACAAGACAAAGCATTGCCCAGCATATGTACCATCCACAGCAGTGCCCATACAAATCTACAAGACAAAGCATTGCCCAGCACATGTACCATCCACAGCAGTGCCCATACAAATGTAACAGGAAAAGTATTGCCCAGCATATGTACCATCCACAGCAGTGCCCATACAAATGTAACAGGAAAAGTACTGCCCAGCATATGTACCATCCACAGCAGTGCCCATACAAATCTACAAGACAAAGCATTGCCCAGCATATGTACCATCCACAGCAGTGCCCATACAAATCTACAAGACAAAGCATTGCCCAGCACATGTACCATCCACAGCAGTGCCCATACAAATCTACAAGACAAAGCATTGCCAGCATATGTACCATCCACAGCAGTGCCCATACAAATGTAACAGGAAAAGTACTGCCCAGCATATGTACCATCCACAGCAGTGCCCATACAAATCTACAAGACAAAGCATTGCCCAGCATATGTACCATCCACAGCAGTGCCCATACAAATCTACAAGACAAAGCATTGCCCAGCACATGTACCATCCACAGCAGTGCCCATACAAATCTACAAGACAAAGCATTGCCAGCATATGTACCATCCACAGCAGTGCCCATACAAATCTACAAGACAAAGCATTGCCAGCATATGTACCATCCACAGCAGTGCCCATACCAATGTACAAGACAAAGCATTGCCCAGCACATGTACCATCCACAGCAGTGCCCATACAAATGTATAAGACAAAGCATTGCCCAGAATATGTACCATCCACAGCAGTGCCCATACCAATGTACAAGACAAAGCATTGCCCAGCACATGTACCATCCACAGCAGTGCCCATACAAATGTATAAGACAAAGCATTGCCCAGAATATGTACCATCCACAGCAGTGCCCATACCAATGTACAAGACAAAGCATTGCCCAGCACATGTACCATCTACAGCAGTGCCCATACAAATGTATAAGACAAAGCATTGCCCAGAATATGTACCATCCACAGCAGTGCCCATACCAATGTACAAGACAAAACATTGCCCAGCATATGTACCATCCACAGCAGTGCCCATACAAATGTACAAGACAAAGCATTGCCCAGCATATGTACCATCCACAGCAGTGCCCATACAAATGTACAAGACAAAGCATTGCCCAGCATATGTACCATCCACAGCAGTGCCCATACCAATGTACAAGACAAAGCATTGCCCAGCATATGTACCAGCCACAGCACAAGTAGCTGCACAATTTTTGAGCAAATGACGCACAAAAAAGTATGCCTTTTTGATGCCAGAATACTAGTACAAAGGTCAGGCTAAATTCCCCCAAAGTATAGAGAAGCTAGAGAACCTTATAGGGGTTCGTCCACACATGAATGAAAAAAACTGTCAAAAAGTCAGCTGCAGATTTTGTTGTGGATTCTGCAGCACAAGACGTAGCAAAAACCACTGCAAAAAAAAAAAAAAACACCAGGGAAATGACTGCGGACCTCATCCTCTCCATTGCAAAGGGTGAAATCCTTAGCAGAAATTGGCATGCTGCAGATTTCGAATCCACACCACAGGTTAATTTCCGCTGAGGATTTTATTATACAGCACGTGGATGAGATTACGTAAAATCTCATCCACTTTGCTGCCACTGTAAAACACTGCGTATTTGCTGCACAAAAATCCCCTCCATACTTTTAGAAGTAAAAAATCTTGTGCCATTTGGCTACTAGGAGTCCGGTATACTGATGATGGGAGTGCTTCTCCACCTCTGCCCACTCCACAAAATAGTGATTGACAGGCTGCTGTGTGACTACAGGGGAGCATCCTCCTCATAAATATATTCAGGATTCATATACTGCGTGTCCAGTGTATTTTTTCAGCATCCCTAATAGCCAAAAAGCACAACTTTTTGTGCCATTTTGGCTTCTGTTAGTACAGGCCTGTAGCTATAGTATGCTGCCCTTACACAGGACAGTATTATAAGCTGACACTTATGGTTAAACCTAATGTTAGATCAGGCATGTCCAAACTGCGGCCCTCCAGCTGTTCCAAAACTACAACTCCCAGCATGCCTGGATAGCTTACAGCTATTAGGGCATGCTGGGAGTTATAGTTTTGCAACAGCTGGAGGGCCGCAGTTTGGACATGCCTGTGTTAGATAATGAAATGGCTCGTCTCAGTATACAATTCTTAGGACTTTGCTCATCATTGGCTTTCCCCTAACATGGACTAAAAGTGGTGAATGGCTTTCTGTGCAGGAACATATCTCCATATTGCTGCCGGCTTTGGATATATCCTCCATGTAACCCGGACCCTTGTGAATGGCCTCAGGCGATGCTATGTATTCCTATTAACCACGGTGAAAGTGACTCAACCGGTTTTAGAGAAATGCCATGCCCAAGTGCATTTCTTCTATGCGTCTAGCTTAAGTCTTGATGCATACCACTTGTCAGTTTGTATGGTTCTTCTGCCAAGCGATGCCACTCTGTAAATTAAGACCTAATTAATGTAAGGAGCACATTCCACATAATACGTTGGGTAGAGAAGTCTCACAAATGAAAGGAGACCTACTAGAAGATAATTAAAATAGGCCCAATATTGTACTTTAGAAATGTGACAACCTTTTTGTCAACATCTTTTATGGTGGGCTATGATCTCTAGATGTTAAAAAGACCAATGGCTGTAACAGGATTCTGAAGATGTCATATCCCCTTCTGACTTATCTCAGGTACAGCGTTGTCACACAGACCTTGTGGGAATTCATATACAAGACGACCTGCATCCTGCCTGGTTTGAATAGTGACAATATACGAGGGGCCATTGATGTATATGATGATTTGGATCTACACAAGGTCTCCGTGACCACATCTTGCTTTGCTTTTCTCAGCCTAGAACTAAAATATGAAAAAAAAAGGTTTTTATACTTTTAAAGTGCGTCAAAGGACGTCTTGGTTTCTGTCCTGGTAGGTCTCCTTTAAAGAGCAGCTGTCAGCGTGATCAATCCTATTAAACCAGGTGTATTGCCTTTTAGGGTTGATAATGCTGAGTAGAATTATACCTTTTTTTGTATCTAGTCCCAATAGCTGTAGTCATATATGACTTTTTATATTTATGCTAATCACTTATTTGGAGTACCAAGGGGCTGACCGTAGCACGGGGAGCACCACAAGCACAATGCCTCCTGTTCCCTGTTCCCTCCCCCCTCCTCTTTGATTGACAGGGCTAGACCTCTTTTATAGCTCTGTGTTCTCACGCCTGTGCCGAGCTGGCATAGTGACTCTGCGCTTGCGCCGTGGATCAGATGTTGCTTCCTGAGCTTGCCCAGTGGGCCTGATGAAATCAGAAAACAACATCAGATACACTGCACAAACGCCGAGTCACTGAGCTGACTTGGTGCAACCTCGGTGCTCCAAGCGCTACAGCCAGCCCCTTGGTGCCTCAAATGGGTCATTAGCATAAATATAAAAAGTCATATATGACTACAGCTATTGGGACTAGATACAAAGAAAGGTATAATTCTACTCAGCAGTGTCAACCCTAAAAGGCAATACACCTGGTTTAATAGCATTGATCACGCTGACAGCTGCTCTTTAAAAGAGACCTACCAGGACAGAAACCAAGAGGCCCTTTGACTGCACTTTAAAAGTATAAAAACCTTTTTTTTTCATATTTTAGTTCTACGCTGAGAAAGGCAAAGCAAGGTGTGGTCACGGAGACCTTGTGTAGATCCAAATCATCATATACATCACTGAGCTGACTTGGTGCAACCACGGTGCTCCAAGCGCTACAGCCAGCTCCTTGGTGCCCCAAATACTTCATTAGCATAAATATAAAAAGTCATACAGACGTGGACAAAATTGTTGGTACCCTTTGGTCAATGAAAGAAAAAGTCACAATGGTCACAGAAATAACTTTAATCTGACAAAAGTAATAATAAATTAAAATTCTATAAATGTTAACCAATGAAAGTCAGACATTGTTTTTCAACCATGCTTCAACAGAATTATGTAAAAAAATAAACTCATGAAACAGGCATGGACAAAAATGATGGTACCCCTAACTTAATATTTTGTTGCGCAACCTTTTGAGGCAATCACTGCAATCAAACGCTTCCTGTAACTGTCAATGAGACATCTGCACCTCTCAGCAGGTATTTTGGCCCACTCCTCATGAGCAAACTGCTCCAGTTGTGTCCGGTTTGAAGGGTGCCTTTTCCAGACTGCATGTTTCAGCTCCTTCCAAAGATGCTCAATAGGATTGAGGTCAGGGCTCATAGAAGGCCACTTTAGAATAGTCCAATTTTTTCCTCTTAGCCATTCTTGGGTGTTTTTAGCGGTGTGTTTTGGGTCATTGTCCTGTTGCAAGACCCATGACCTGCGACTGAGACCAAGCTTTCTGACACTGGCTAGTACATTTCTCTCTAGAATTCCTTGATAGTCTTGAGATTTCATTGTACCCTGCACAGATTCAAGACACCCTGTGCCAGACGCAGCAAAGCAGCCCCAGAACATAACAGAGCCTCCTCCATGTTTCACAGTAGGGACAGTGTTCTTTTCTTGATATGCTTCATTTTTTCGTCTGTGAACATACAGCTGATGTGCCTTGGCAAAAACTTCGATTTTTGTCTCATCTGTCCACAGGACATTCTCCCAGAAGCTTTGTGGCTTGTCAACATGTAGTTTGGCATATTCCAGTCTTGCTTTTTTATGATTCGTTTTCAACAATGGTGTCCTCCTTGGTCGTCTCCCATGTAGTCCACTTTGGCTCAAACAACGACGGATGGTGCGATCTGACACTGATGTTCCTTGAGCATGAAGTTCACCTTGAATCTCTTTAGAAGTCTTTCTAGGCTCTTTTGTTACCATTCGGATTATCCGTCTCTTAGATTTGTCATCAATTTTCCTCCTGCGGCCACGTCCAGGGAGGTTGGCTACAGTCCCATGGATCTTAAACTTATGAATAATATGTGCAACTGTACTCACAGGAACATCTAGTTGCTTGGAGATGGTCTTATAGCCTTTACCTTTAACATGCTTGTCTATAATTTTCTTTCTGATCTCTTGAGACAGCTCTTTCCTTTGCTTCCTCTGGTCCATGTCGAGTGTGGTACACACCATATCACCAAACAACACAGTGATTACCTGGAGCCATATATATAGGCCCAATGGCTGATTACAAGGTTGTAGACACCTGTGATGCTAATTAGTGGACACACCTTGAATTAACATGTCCCTTTGGTCACATTATGTTCTGTGTTTTCTAGGGGTACCATCATTTTTGTCCATGCCTGTTTCATGAGTTTATTTTTTTACATAATTCTGTTGAAGCATGGTTGAAAAACAATGTCTGACTTTCATTGGTTAACATTTATAGAATTTTAATTTATTATTACTTTTGTCAGATTAAAGTTATTTCTGTGACCATTGTGACTTTTTCTTTCATTGACCAAAGGGTACCAACAATTTTGTCCACGTCTGTATATCGCTGCAGCTATTGAGCCTAGATACAAAAGGATATAATTTTACTCAGCATGATCAACCCTGCTAGGCAATATGCCTGGTTTAATAGAGCTGATCCTGCTGACGGATGCTCTTTTAGTAACAGTATTTCTTATCCTCAGTTAGTGACTAATCTAGAATCTTACATGGGTCAACAGAATGGGCACTGATTGGATCATTGCCTGCTCGTTGGATTACATGCCTCAATAATTGGCGCTATGTGGGTATGAACAATCGTTATTAAGATTGTTTGTCCCCATACAGACCTTCAACACAGAGCCACAGACAAGTTAGTTTTTTACTGGATCCTAATGGCAGCTGCACAACTGCAGTGTCCAGACGAATCATCCAACGTCTCGTGTGCCTGCTCCCACCATAGACATCGCTTGCTCATTTGACCAACCTAAATGGACATGTTTATGGTGGTATTGGGGGAGAGAAAGCTAAAGGTGCCCATAAACATGAGATGTCAGCTGGCAAATCCAGACATTTGTGTCGTGATTTGCAAACAGTTTAATGTCTTCTGTGGCCTTCGAACAATAGATTGGCTACAGATCCCATCACAATTGGTTGTATCTGCTGCAAATGAGCTTCTGATGGACATTTATGGACAGTATGTACAGTTTACTGCTCAAATCTATTTTCACAGAAGTTGGCGTCAGCTTTTTGCCTGAATGCCAATGAAAATATTTCTACATTCTAATAGTGACTTCACTTTTTAGCTCAAAGCCAATCAGTTATAGCATATTACCAGTTTGTTGTGACAGTGTTATTCCTACTATTACATCTTTTTTTATCCCTACGGTTATCTCATATCTGCTCCGATTTTGGTTGATGTGGAAGCAACAAGCCTCTAGACACTTGGTGATTTTAATTAAAGGAATGACTGAAAATTAGGTCTTGCTTTTGCTTGCTACCATGGCAGCGGTAATTTAACTTCTTGTAATATCCAAGGAATAGGTAAACCAAAGAAGGCAAGCTGAGCTGATATGGCTCATTCTGATGAGTTCAGTCCACAATATTGCCGAACGCCAGGTTAGAGCCCATGTACGTGACACGTTCAGGAGATCTGCTCTTGTATAACAATAGCCGTACACATTAGATAGCTATTGGCCAAACACTTTTTAGGCCGACAGCTGTTCCTGCCAACCCCCCTTAACACATTCACCTCTTCTCAATAGGAAGAGGGCAATAAATTCCTGCCACACTTCCTTTCCCGATCCTTCGAGACAACTCAGTACATACTAGATGGTCAGCTGACCCCACCGTAATGGGTGGGTTTGTCCTAAATCGTTCTAATGTGTATCGTCACCATAAGTCTTTTTCGATGATGAAAAGGAGAGTCTAGTCTTCTCACAAGGGAGAAGGGCAAGCACCATAAAACCACCATACAGTAGAGCAGATCTCCAGGACATGATGTGCAGGTTTGTGAGTAGCAGGAACGAGCATGAGCAATTATTAAATAGCCAAAGCAGGTGAGAAGGTAGTGTGACAACCCGAGAAGATGATATTGTGGTGTCAACTTCCAATAATCAGACAGGTGATAATCTGTTGTGTTGTATTAGAACTCCTGTATAATATTTGTGATATTAAATATTTATTTCTCAGATTTTTTCTCTCTATCTTTTCACAGGCTGGAGCGCCTGGTTGACGTCCTACGGAAAAAGGTTGGATCTGGATCTGTTAGAACAATGATCTGATAATGATATCAGTAAACCAGTCTTTCCACGGCAAAGTATGGATACAAGGCTTATCAACACAACTTCATTCATATTGAGTTCACTAACCAAACTTAGAAACCACATTTTTAAACCAAGGATACATTTCTTTTGGGTGTGGCGCAAACACCTTCGGAGGAAATGAGCCCTATACACATTATAGTGGATTTACACATCCCGTCTGAAGATGCAGCTGATCACCCGATGAATGAGCGAAACACTTGTTGATCGGTTGAGACTTTCATCTAAGGCTACTTTCACACTCGCGTTTGGTGCGGATCTGTCATGGATCTGCACAAATGCATCCGTTCAGATAATACAACCGTCTGCATCCGTTCAGAACAGATCCGCTTATATTATCTGTAACATAGCCAAAACGGATAGTCTTGAACACTATTGAAAGTCAATGGAGGACGGATCCGTTTTCTATTGTGTCAGTGAAAATGGATCCTTCCCATTGACTTACATTGTGTGCCAGGGCAGATCCGTTTGGCTCAGTTTCATCAGATGGACACCAAAATGCTGCCAGCAGCGTTTTGGTGTCCGCCTCCAAAATGGAATGGAGACGGAACGGAGCCAAACTGAAGCATTCTGAGTGGATCCTTTTCCATTCAGAATGCATTAAGAGCAAACTGATCAGTTTTGGGTCGCTTGTGAGATCTCTGAACGGATCTCACAAACGGAAAACAAAACGCCAGTGTGAAAGTACCCTAAGTCTACTTTCACACTGGCGTTTCGTTTTCCGTTTGTGAGATCCATTCAGGGCTCTCACAAGTGGTCCAAAACGGATCAGTTTTGCCCTAATGCATTCTGAATGGAAAAGAATCCACTCAGAATCCATCAGTTTGTCTCCGTTCCGTCTCCATTCCGCTCTGGAGATGGACACCAAAACGCTGCTTGCAGCATTTTGCTGTCCGCTTGACGAAACTGAGCCAAACGGATCCGTCCTGGCACAAAATGTAAGTCAATGGGGACAGATCCATTTTCTCTGACACAATAGAAAACGGATCCGTCTCCCATTGACTTTCAATAGTGTTCAAGACGGATCCGTTTTGGCTATGTTACAGATAATACAGGTCCGTTCATGACGGATGCATGTGGTTGTATTATGATAACGGATCCGTTTTTGCAGATCCATGGCGGATCCGCCCAAAAACGCGAGTGTGAAAGTAGCGTAAACTGCACTCTGCTACCCAGAAAGAATTAAGCTGTTTGAGGATGAGCGATCGCAATAGCGATTGCTCATTCTCCTACTGTGGAGGTGATCATCACCGTCACTGAATGAGCAGCCAGTTGTCGTGAAGGAACACTTCCTGATAATCAGCTGCTCCTCGGCGGGAGATAAGCAGCTGCCAGAGTTGTCTGGCAGTGGTTTACTCCAGGAGCCCAGCGTGCATGTGTATGAGGAAGTCAGGAAGCATAGTTAGCCTTCGGCAAGCAGCTATGAAAAATGTGTATGGGCACCATAAACAGACCCAAGACACCACTTCAAGATAACCATCTCCGCATTACATGACACTGTGTTTATCCCTGTCTCTTACTATCACCAATACCCAGGACCTTGGTCAGACACCCCCATCCTCCAGCCAGAACCCAGTTTAGCAAAATGTTGTAAATTGTAAAAATATGGAATTGAATACTAGTTTTCATGGTTTCACCTGCTGATCCATATGGCCAGTAGGATAAGATACATGTATTATCTATGCATCGTTCAGGACTGGTTAAGATGTCATAAGACACTTAGGGGCTGGTCATATTTTTGTCCCTTGCTTAACATCTAGTTTGAGGGGGAAAAAGATGCAAAAGTGTTTTATCCAGCAATTTTTTTTTTATATAAACACAAATATATATATATATATATATATATATATATATTATTTTTTTTTACAACGGAATCCTATAGCGACAAATGCCACTGTATGGCATCTGTTTACCATATATGTTATGAGTATACATTAAACATGGGTCACAGATGTGATGTGAACACTGCCTTACTTCCAATGAATGGATTTGTGAACTCACGGAAGAAGGGAGCCTCTATGGTAAGCTGTTTTCTACCACAGAAATTGGAACTTTGAGAGGCCATTAAGTTCGATTGAACCTTCTAGCTCCATGTTATTAGGACTTCTCTCCCAAAATGATACTTAGTAAATTGTATTTAGTTTGTTAAAGAATTGCAGAAGAAAATATGCTGCAAATATAACTGCCGTAATATGAGTTAGCTAATGGGAGAGCATAAAGTGGCTCCTAGTATACTGAAATAATGTTTTTTTTCTTTTTTTCTCCCATTTTATTTCATATATTTTATTGCTTAAAGGAAATGTTATACATCGTAAATTCTACTTCAATCACACTTATTTTTTTATGGTGACCTCATAATACAAGATAGATAGATAGATACAGTCGATCACTGCCGATGTTGATGATATATTTTATGTATTTATTGTTACTTTACTCAAATATTGCTTTAAACATTGAATGTAGCGATGTTCTGCCAGGATTTGTCCCTCTTCTTCCTGCTCCACAGGTCGGGAGGTTTTAGCATTTCCTTTTTTGTATTTTATTATATTTCCAAGCTAAGGCTACTTTCACACTAGCGTTCTGAACGGATCCGCTCATATAATGCAGACGGTGGCTCCGTTCAGAACGGATCCGTCTGCATTATATTGTATAACATTTTCTAAGTTTGAAAGTAGCCTGAGCGGATCCGTCCAGACTTTTACATTGAAAGTCAATGGGGGACGGATCCGTTTGAAGATTGAGCCATAGTGTGTCATCTTCAAACGGATCCGTCCCCATTGACTTACATTGTAACTCTGGACGGATCCGTTTGCCTCCGCATGGCCAGGCGGACACCCGAACGCTGCAAGCAGCGTTCAGGTGTCCGCCTGCTGAGCGGAGCGGAGGCTGAACGCTGCCAGACTGATGCATTCTGAGCGGATCCGCGTCCACTCAGAATGCATTAGGGCTGGACGGAAGCGTTCGGGTCCGCTCGTGAGCCCCTTCAAACGGAGCTCACAAGGGGACAGCCGAACGCTAGTGTGAAAGTAGCCTAAACTGTAGCCTTCAGTGTTAGGACTTCTCGGTTGTTGGAGTCTTCAGTGCAGGTTTAGAAATGCCTCCACCAATAAAAGCCTTAAAGACTTTTTTTTTTAAGTGTGCAAACAACTCTTTCAGATTGCTCATTGTCCTTGTTTTTTGGGTTGGGTGCATGAGGTGTTGACCCTTTTATATTATCTTTTCTTTAAAACCCTTCATATACTTAAGAGATTTATGGCTCCTTAAGTTCTGACCTTAACCCTCTAACCTTCTGATACCTGGATTACCTGTATTCCAGAAACCAATCTAAAAAGAAAACCTGACCATTAGATGGCCGTAAAGAGGTTACTTTGCAGCCATCTACTAAGAGCAGGGCTATTGGTACAGCTGCTGAATGGTTAATGATTGTGTTTTCAATGAGGTTAAAGGGGGTTTTTCAAGATTTTAACATTGGGATAAGCTCTAAACATTAGATCAGCGGAGGTCTTACTCTTGGCACCTCACACAATCTATTTTATAAAGGGGTTGTGGTGCTATGGTGAGTGCTGCAGTCTTTATTGTTTACATTGCTTTGTACACTCAGCAGACCATACATGTAGCGGCGTCTGTGCTCGATATTGCAGCTTTGTCCCATTCATTTGAGCACTGTGGTCCCTTTAAATAGCTGATCTGAGGAGTGCCGAGAGCTGGATCTCCAATAATTTTAATATTGACTGTCATCTATATCGAATCCCAGAAAAAACATTTAATTAACTTATGACTTTGTCAACCATGTAGAAACTAAACCAGAATCAGGACAAAAACCACTTGACGTCCCAATATTGACCAGTAGAGTTTTATGTATTACCTATTTTATATAGACTTCCCTTTTCTTATTCATCCCAGGACATTTAGTGGGAATTTTTACGACTAGAGCAGACTGACCATTTGGGCATTAGAGCATTGGCTGAGGGCCCTTGGCCAGAGGACACTTGCAACCCCTTGATCAGTTGCAGCATTAAAAAAAAAATGCAAGTGATAAATGATATTCTTATGCATTTTATTAACCAAAATCAAATAAATCTTTTCCAGAGTAGTTGTCGAGGTGCTGGAGGCCCTAATCATAGTCCGCTCCTGGTTAGCCAAAAGATCGTGATGAGCAAAAGTACTACGCAATAATATACTTATAATTTGAAGTTTTTGGCAATTTGGCCCTGATGGGTTCCTACATATTCCTTGTACCTTGTGCTCTGTATAAGGCCTCATGCACACGACCGCTGTTTTGGTCCACATCCGAGCAGCAGTTTTCGCAGCTTGGATGCAGACCCATTCACTTTAATGGGACCGCAAAAGATGCGGAAAGCACTCAGTGTGCTGTCCGCATCCGTTGCTCCGTTCCGTGGTCCGCAAAAAAAATATAACCTGTCCTATTCTTGTCTGTTTTGCTGACAATAATAGGCAGTTATATCAATGGCTGTCTGTGCCCTTTCGCAAATTGCGGAACGCACACGGACGCCATCCATGTTTTGCGGATCCGCAATTTGCGGACCGCAAAACACACAACGGTCGTGTCGTGTGCATGAGGCCTAAAGAGGAATTACACAAGGATGGAGTCTATTTTCTGACTTGGCAAACATTTGGTAACTAGAGCTGCCACAGTGTAGAACCCATACTGTAACAACTAGTCCATCGAGCGCCAAGCCCTTACTGTTACGTAGATAAACATCACAAATGAGCCCTGTATGATTATTCTCGTAATATTTTAGGTGAACTATTGGAGCCACTAGTGTCCTATGTACCGTGGCTTGTTGTGGTCTTCAGTTGACCTTTATAGCCAATGTAATAGGTCACTAGTGTGGTTTTCGGAACACACCATTAATTTTATATAAATACGTAAGGATAATGAGTCTGACCAATATCATTTACCACTGAGCTAGTCATAAAACATCATAAAGATTCCTTGTAGGACATCACTAAACCATTTAGGTGCATCCATTATTTTGGAAACCTGCCCGCTATCTCCCTTTTGTTGGGAAAAGCATTATCACACTTGACCTCGTTCATTGAGTATCAGTTCTAGTAATCATTTACTGGCAGCACAATGGGAGAGGAGTAACAAATGTTCTATGCATTTCATTTTATCTACAAGCACTTTATTAGAGTTTTGTGTTTAACCGTTAACAATCGCAGCCCTACACCATAGCGCTGTTCATTCAGTGGTATATTGGCTTATGTTAAATGTGTTTTCAATAAATAAAAAAACTCTTCCGAAATGTTTGTGGATTTTTTGATTTTAGAGATATTTTAATAATTTACCAAAAATAAAGTTTGTACATGCAAATTTACAAAATGTGTGCTGTACTTTTTATTCACTTAACATGGAAAAAAAATTGTAAAGTGGGTGACCCTGGTAGAATGATGCAGACTATAGCAGAATTTCAAGTGAATGTTCACCGCCTAGGAACCATCTCTTATTCCTTTAGGCCCTAAATCACTTTTAGAATGTCTTGAAGAGACACTATCTAAAATCATGGTAACAATGCCAGCTGGACACAAGATGGCAGAACTGGACCTATAGCAATCCTCTTTGCTAGGTTCTAACAATGACTCCTGGTACTCAATTATTACCAGGGCTTACAGTATGGCCGAATTAGGCAACAACTGGACAGTAAAAGTAAAGAAGTAGTATGAAGCACGTATCGCATCACTAGCAAGTTACAGGAAAGCAAGGAAGGGGACCACCAATAGATGACTGAAACAGGAAGGTGATGGTAGTTAGGCGATGGAACAAATGGATGATGGCAGTCAGATGGTGGGAAAAAAAACTGATGTTGGAGATCATATTGCGACTCTGACTTTAGATTTCCCCAAAAATGTTCCTAGATGTGTCCCTAAACAGTGACCACAAACACCACTCACCCTCTCTGTCCCTAAAGATCTCACTAATGGAAACCCTAATTTACAATACTGATTCTAACATATACAGCAGGAGGCCAACAAGAAAAGGAATAAACTTGCGGACGTGCAGTTGGACAGATGGGCCATTCGGATCTAAATTCTGCACCCTGAAGTCTGGTAATTGCAGAAGGGTTAAGAACAGAACCGCACACTTGTGGTTATTGGGAATGACTGCAAAGTGCCCTTAGAAGGGAAGAAGGGAGAGCTGCTATCACAATAATGTTTGCTGCCTATACACAGCTATTTGGGAGAAGTAAGGTCTGTGATAGACCTCAGGACTGTACCAATTGCTGCCGTTTGTACTGCAGCTCTCATCATCAATTTAATAAAGACTATATTTATTGCAATGAATGAGCCTGATTTTTGCATCCATACTCCTGGCTTGCACTCTGCCAACCAAACATCAAGGGAACACCGACAACCATCATGCAGGACCCCCAGAAAATCAGGATGTGCCCCCGTGGGAGGAAAGAGTGTGCCCTCCATTCAATATGCACTGCCAATAGAGTGCCAAAGTAAGGACTGCCAACGTAAACTGTGAGTACTACTACCACTATCATAGCCACTACGACTCATCCAATCCTCACCTTCTCTCTGGAAACTGAAAATGAAACTAGAACTGGAACTAGAATAAACCACTGGAATCAAACAGCACTAGACTATGCATACAAACTAGACTGGAAGAAATAGAGGATTACTGGAATAGATTCAGACAGAACACATTACCACCGGTAGAAACCTGCATATAACCAGGGGTTTTAATAGTCAACTATCCAAGCAAGTGATGGTGGATTTACATGTGCCAATACTTGGACAGATTATCGGGTATGAACGTTCCTGACCATCTAAAGGTGCAGCCGATCACCCAATGAACGAGGGAAATGCTCACTTATCAGGTGAAGCTGTCGCTCATACAGGCAAGTTAATTATCGTTTTTGGTCGGCAGATCATGCTGTCTAAACAGGACTCTGCTGCCCAGAAACAATGCAGCAGTACAAGGATGAGCGATCACAGTAGAAATCCTTCCCGATAATTGGCTGCTCCTCACCCCATGTAAACCCACCATTAGTCTCTGCAAATGAGTCAGTGACTCCCATGAGTGGTCATGGGACCTCACTGATGCCTCAACTGTGAGGCAGTTGCCCAACAACTACATCAACAACAAACTAACAGGAAGGAGATGATGAAACACAGATTCTAGAATGAGCAACTGGGACCGACACCAGTCTACAGCATGAGTTCCCATTCTCCGTGGAGAAGTTAAAGGGCAAATGGCATTTATCATGTACACAAAGTTAATACAAGACACTTACTAATGTTTTGTTATTGTCCATATTCCCTCTTTAACCTTTGCTGTTTTGATTCATTTTTCCATCACATTATACACTGCTCCTTTCCAGGGGTTGCGTCCACCCTGCAATCCAGCATTGGTGGACGTGCTTGCACACTAAAGGAAAAAGAGCTTGCCTATTGGCACTCCAATGGTCTCAACCACCAGAGACTCCTGCGCTTTTTCCTAGATTATGCAAACATGATCACCGCTGTTGGATTGCAGGGTGATCATAACCCCAGGGTAAAGTTGAGGAAAGAGCATATTTAGGAAATGTTTTTGAGCAGGTGGCAGTACAAAGTTGGAAGAGCTTGGATGTCCTGTCTGAAGGTTGGTAGGGCTGCTGAAATGGGTGGGACCAGGAATTTTTTTCATTTGGTTTTGTCCATGTCAAGTTTTAGGAAGCAGAAGCATAATATAAGGAATTGTTTGCTCTGTCCACATATCCAGTTAGGACACTGAAATGTCATGAAAAGGACCTGTTTGGAAATGTTTTGAAAATGTCTAGAAACCTTACTAATTCTATACTATACATCAGACAATGACTTTAATCATCAGAATAATAAAAGATAATTGCAAATTGCTTCATGGATTTCTCTCACAATATAATATTCATAAAACATATTTCTGAACGTCATTCTGTAGACCTTTTTCCATGAATCCTCTCATTGCACAAAGGTCATAGACTCTATCAGTTTGCTGTTTTGAGTACTAGCTTGCACATCGACAATTGTGTAGATAGATCAATGTGTACACAAGACTTGTGTGCTGTCTGTGCATGTGTATATATCACTGAGTGTGCACGGGAACCTAAGAAGGGATTTAGGAATAGAACAATTAGTTCAAATGTGCAAGCTTGAACTTAACAAATGTTTAAAATATTTCAGCTTTTTAGATCGTGCCAAAACAAACCAACTCTTTTCTAAAGACGATGTATTATGTTCCTCTCTGGCACTGAATACCCTTCAAACATCCCAGGTATTTTTCTGAACCTGCTCAAGACACGTGTATGAGACATGACATTTGAATCTGATGTTACCTACAAGACTGCGGCCCATCCAGACCTACAAGAATTTACTACAACCAGAAGACAGGAACTCTGATACAAGATTCCTAGTTGTGCCAGAAGTTCATAGAGGTTATATAGATACATGGACAGAGGATGAATATCAGCAGGTCCAACTGCAATATGGCAGTGATGTTTATTTGGTTTCCTTGTAAATGTTCTGCCGATCACCCAATGAATGAGAAAATGCGGCTGGTGGCAAGTTATTGCGAGCTGAGCTGAAGTACACCGGCATGGCCACTACACAGTGATCGGAGCCTTCTGCTTCCAACTCCATCCACTGGTATGTTTTGGATATCCATATCAAAAAGGTGGAAAAGCATTTGCTTATTTGTCCAGAGATCAGTGGCACCTTTACATGGGCCAGTTATAAATTGAAGCCATGATGCAGATGTGACTGCTACTTACTGGGGAGGGGGTATGGTCTTTTTTTTTATATACATTAAGTTTTTATTTAAATTCATTTTATTCATTAAACTATTAATACTAAATACTAAAGCCAGAACATTTTGCAAGTGTTGGTTCAATCTATGTCTGCTGAATAGTTTTCATTTTCAGGCTCTAGGACAGTCCCAGATGTTCCAGATTTATTCAAAGTTGTCACCTCTTAATACATTTGGAGCATTTTACTCCAGCATACTCTGACGTAAGACTGGCGTACAAAAATACAGTCTTAGTGAATTTGTTCAAATGTCCTTCCCCAATAGACAGTCCCATATTTTACTGACCGCAATGCTGCTCATCTGTATTGAGAGACAGTCCCAGTGTTTGGCAGGTAAGGCCTCATTAAAAAAAAAGTTTAAGACCCCCTGATGTAATGTCAACAAACTGCTTAATGGGAAAAGTCTGATTCTTTCAAATTTGAAAAAAAAAAAAACACAATAAATATTTGTGTTGCATTAAAGTTATTACTTTGTGTGTCGGCTGCATCTCCCATACCGACCGCAGCTCACACAATGATGTGAGTACAGTATGATAGGGCCACAATTAAATAGGAACTGACTTTATCATAAATCACTACGAGTCAGTTAGTTCAGGTCAGGAGAATAGCGATCGGTCTGGAAGATGTGGGTGACATATAGCCTGTGTTTCCCAGACCAAGCGCGATCGTTTGAATCAGCCATAAATCTTGCAAGAGTACGCTGGGCAGGCTGCTCAGGTCGATGCAGAAAACTCCACCCTGAGAGAAGAGATGTTGGTGTTGACCCCTTGGCAAAGCACCCTCAATTGGTATATAGGCACCATAAATAATGGGGAGCCACATCCCAGCAGAACCATGTTAGGTATTCTGGTTTCATTTGTAAAACTCGTGGCAGCTTCTTTTTAATGAGACAAAGAGTTATCATACAGGGAAAATGCAGCACCAAAGACTTAAATGACATATTCAGCTTTGCTTCATCTGTATGTATCTGTTTCAGACCTCTGCTAACACACACAAGGACACAAATAGAATTCATAAGGCCCCATAGCAAAGCAAAGAATTGGCTGGAGTAATGCAAATATACATATAACGGTGGATGGATAAGTGGCATGTAGAATATCTTCAGCTCTTTGTAATGTTATAAAGAAGATCTGCTGTATGTACTGTCATAAAGAAGATCTTCTGCTCTACGCAGTGTCATATAGAAGATCTTCTGCTCTACGTATTATCATATAAAAAAAATCTTCTGCTCTATGTAGCATCATATAGAGGTTCTTCTGCTCTATGTAGCATCATATAGAGGTTCTTCTGCTCTATGTAGTGTCATATAGAAGATCTTCTGCTCTAGGTAGTGTCATATAGAAGATCTTCTGCTCTACGTAGTGTCATATAGAAGATCTTCTGCTCTACGTAGTGTCATATAGAAGATCTTCTGCTCTATGTAGTGTCATATAGAAGATATTCTACTCTACGCAGTGTTATATAGAAGATCTTCTGCTCTATGTAGTGTCATATATATACAAACCGGATTCCCAAAAAGTTGGGACACTAAACAAATTGTGAATAAAAACTGAATGCATTGATGTGAAGATGGCAAATGTCAATATTTTATTTGTAATAGAACGTAGATGACAGATCAAACGTTTAATCCGAGAAAATGTATCATTTTAAAGGAAAAATACGTTGATTCAAATTTTCACGGTGTCAACAAATCCCAAAACAGTTGGGACAAGTAGCAATAAGAGGCTGGAAAAAGTAAATTTGAGCATAACGAAGAGCTGGAAGACCAATTAACATTAATTAGGTCAATTGGCAACATGATTGGGTATAAAAAGAGCTTCTCAGAGTGGCAGTGTCTCTCAGAAGCCAAGATGGGTAGAGGATCACCAATTCCCACAATGATAGTAAAGATAGTGGAGCAATATCAGAAAGGTGTTACCCAGCGAAAAATTGCAAAGACTTTGCATCTATCATCATCAACTGTGCATAACATCATCCGAAGATTCAGAGAATCTGGAACAATCTCTGTGCGTAAGGGTCAAGGCCGTAAAACCATACTGGATGCCCGTGATCTCCGGGCCCTTAAACGACACTGCACCACAAACAGGAATGCTACTGTAAAGGAAATCACAGAATGGGCTCAGGAATACTTCCAGAAACCATTGTCAGTGAACACAGTCCACCGTGCCATCCGCCGTTGCCAGCTGAAATTCTACAGTGCAAAGAAGAAGCCATTTCTAAGCAAGATCCACAAGCTCAGGCGTTTTCACTGGGCCAGGGATCATTTAAAATGAGTGTGGCAAAATGGAAGACTGTTCTGTGGTCAGACGAGTCACGTATCGAAGTTCTTTTTGGAAATCTGGGATGCCATGTCATCCAGACCAAAGAGGACAAGGACAACCCAAGTTGTTATCAACGCTCAGTTCAGAAGCCTGCATCTCTGATGGTATGGGGTTGCATGAGTGCGTGTGGCATGGGCAGCTTGCATGTCTGGAAAGGCACCATCAATGCAGAAAAATATATTCAGGTTCTAGAACAACATATGCTCGCATCCAGACGTCATCTCTTTCAGGGAAGACCCTGCATTTTTCAACAAGATAATGTCAGACCACATTCTGCATCAATCACAACATCATGGCTGTGTAGGAGAAGGATCCGGGTACTGAAATGGCCAGTCTGCAGTCCAGATCTTTCACCTATAGAGAACATTTGGCGCATCATAAAGAGGAAGGTGCAACAAAGAAGGCCCAAGACGATTGAACAGTTAGAGGCCTGTATTAGACAAGAATGGGAGAGCATTCCTATTTCTAAACTTGAGAAACTGGTCTCCTCGGTCCCCAGACGTATGTTGAGTGTTGTAAGTAGAAGGGGAGATGCCACACAGTGGTGAAAATGGCCTTGTCCCAACTTTTTAGGGATTTGTTGACACCATGAAATTCTGATTCAACATATTTTTCCCTTAAAATTGTACATTTTCTCAGTTTAAACTTCTGTTCCGTAATTTATGTCCTATTCTGAATAAAATATTACAAGTTGGCACCTCCACATCATTGCATTCAGTTTTTATTCACAATTTGTATAGTGTCCCGACTTTTTGGGAATCCGGTTTGTAAGATATTCTACTCTACGCAGTTTCATATAGAAGATCTTCTGCTATATGTAGTATCATATAGAAGTTCTTTGATAGACTGTCATTATTATGTGTTTTTTTCACTATGGAAAGGAATGCCTTAGAGCCGATGGGCTCCATAGTAGCTTCAGGAACTTCTGTTAGGCCCTTGCAACACTTATCTCCAAGGGGATTAGAGGATTATACAGGTTAAAATCTAGTTTGTAGACATGCTACATCCATATAAATTATATTGTGAGCAATTCACTATTTTATCTAGGGTCCATCAAATTTATCTAGTCTGTTGCAATATAGAACAGACATCTTCACAATAGGCTCCTGTATATTCTGCTCTACGTAGTGTAATACAGAAGATCTTCTGCTCTACATAGTATCATATAGAAGATCTTCTGGTGTATGTACTGTCATATAGAAGATCTTCTGCTCTACGTACTGTCATATAGAAGATCTTCTGCTCTATGTAGTTTTATATAGAAGATATGTTCTACTTACTGTCATATAGAAGATCCTCTGCTCTACGTACTGTCATATAGAAGATCTTTTGCTCTACGTAGTGTTATATAGAAGATATGTTCTGTGTACTGTCATATAGAAGATCTTCTGCTCTACGTACTGTCATATAGAAGATATGTTCTATGTAGTGTCATATAGAAGATCTTCTGCTCTTCGTAGTGTTATATAGAAGATATGTTCTATGTACTGTCATATAGAAGATCTTCTGTTCTACGTACTGTCATATAGAAGATCTTCTGCTCTACGTACTGTCATATAGAAGATATGTTCTATGTAGTGCCATATAGAAGATCTTCTGCTCTATGTACTGTCATATAGAAGATATGTTCTATGTAGTGTCATATAGAAGATCTGCTCTACGTAGTGTCATATAGAAGATATGTTCTATGTACTTTCATATAGAAGATATGTTCTATGTACTGTCATATAGAAGATCTTCTGCTCTACGTACTGTCATATAGAAGATCTTCTGCTCTACGTAGTGTTATATAGAAGATATGTTCTATGTACTGTCATATAGAAGATCTTCTGCTCTACGTACTGTCATATAGAAGATCTTCTGCTCTACGTACTGTCATATAGAAGATATGTTCTATGTAGTGTCATATAGAAGATCTGCTCTACGTAGTGTCATATAGAAGATATTTTCTATGTACTGTCATATAGAAGATCTTCTGCTCTACGTACTGTCATATAGAAGATCTTCTGCTCTACGTACTGTTATATAGAAGATATGTTCTATGTAGTGTCATATAGAAGATCTGCTCTACGTAGTGTCATATAGAAGATATTTTCTATGTACTGTCATATAGATGATCTTCTGCTCTACGTAGTATCATATAGAAGATCTTCTGCTCTATGTGGTAGTGTTTGATAGACGTGTGGTTTTTTTCACTACAAAAAGGAATGCCTTAGAGCCGATGGGCTCCATAGTAGCTGCAGGAACTTCTGTTAGAACCTTGCAACACTTATCTCCAAGGGGATTAGAGGATTATACAGGTTAAAATCTAGTTTGTAGACATGCTACATCCATATAAATCATATTGTGAGCAATTCACTATTTCAGCTAGGGTCCATCAAATGTATCTAGTCTGTTGCAATATAGAACAGTCGACTTCGCAGCATGCTCCTAACAGGGGACAAGGTACGCTCTAAACGCCCAAAATATTCCAGCGACATTTAACACGGCAGAGTTAGTCCCTGAGCTGACCTGCAGCCTCGCTGTACACGTTGTCTCTGTACAATGGTCCACAGGGCAAGGTTAGTTCAGACATGTCACTGGCCCCAGTAACTCCAAGGCCACTCAATGATTCACAAAGCAAACAGCAAGTGGGGGACTGACGACTCCAGAGAAAAGCACCAGAATCTAGTGATCATTACATTGATCTATTACAAGGAGAATATTTCTTTAGATTTAGTTACTGGATTTCCACTCATTTTGTCATGATGATGGAGCACATGGACGGCCTCTTCCAATATACTCTTGTAAATGACGTCATATTAATCACATGATCTTTTGAGCTGCATTTACTGTACATGCAAGTTCGGTGTAAGTGATAATATAGCTCATGTAATAACAATTCTGGAGCATCTATTCTTATGACTCTGTGTTGTGCCATTCCTTTATTATTCCTTCTGGAAGTTTATGTATTAATTACTAGCAGTTTGCAATTATGGTACAGTTACAGACTTATATGGCGAGATGGTCCAGAATTTGTATATGGTGAATGCACATAATTAGTCAGGAGAGGTGACAGCTCCTCTTTAAAGGTTTGGCAGTAAGTCACAAACGTGTGCCGGCCTTCAGTACACTGGGAAGCGCAATTTGCGGTCCCCAATGCACGGGCACAATCCGCGCAGTTTCCGCAGACGGATGCAGAACTATTTAACTTGATCTGTGATCCGTCTGAACCGCCAAAAAATAGAACTGTTCTATTTTTTTGCGGTGCGGAGGCACGGATAGAAACTCTGTAGTGCTGCCGTGGGGTTCCGTGCTCCTTCTGGATTGCGGACTCAGTCAAGTGAATGGGTCTGCCTCCATGATACAGTGTTCACGCGGCCAGTGCCTGTATATTGCGGACCCGCTGTTTGCATGAGGCATGAGGTCTTAGCTTGTGGGAAGAATATAGGAAGTAATCAAACTTCCTGTGAATTAAAGGGCAATCTAATTTTGGGAGTAGGATCCTGGAGGGTGCCCAGCAGACCCTATCTGCACCACAGTGCAGCAAGATTATCAGTAGAAATTTAAAGGCTCCTTTACACTACCTGATGTCCGGGCAAATCTGCCGCTGTAAAAGTGCCACCAATTGCATGATGAACGAGTAAAACACTTGTTCATCAGGTAATAGGATCGTTGGTGCGGTCACCTAAATCATTGTTTGCTAGCAGCAGATAATACCGTCTAAACAGCCTCTGCTGCCGGCAAACAATGATTCTGTATGGGGACGAGCAGGGGTGCACCACTAATGAGGCCAGGTGAGGCGATCGCCTCAGTTAGGAGCAGCCGAAGGCCCATGGGCTGTAGGGAAGGGGTTAGGTTAAGAAATTGGTATTGGGAAGAGGGGGGGTGTCGTTTCAGTTTTCGCCTCAGGCAGCAGAAAGGCTAGGTGCACCCCTGGGGACGAGTGATGGCATTAGTGATCATTTCTCCCCATACTGTCGAGGAGATCACTGCATGTAGATTGTAAGCCCTCATGGGCAGGGCCCTCTCTCCTTCTGTACCAGTTTGTAACTCGTCTTGTATATTCTTAGTGCAATTGTCTGTATTTTGTATGTATACCCCTTTTCATATGTACAGCGCAATGAAATGAATGTAAATAATAATAATAATGTAAATACGGCGGTCTCCTCCACTGACGAGCAGGTGTCTATAGGGAAGGAACGCTTCTTTTCCAACAATCATCTGCTCTATCAGGCCATGTAAAGGGGCCTTAATGTATATGAATAACTTAGAGTATCTATCAGCTGTCCTGACACAGTAAATAACCAGATACCATATGAAATAATGATTTTGTTACAGTTGTGCCGCTCCTCTCTATTTGGCATTCATCTACAGTAAGTAGCAAACTCATAGCACCCACCTCCACCACTGATTGCTATGTACAATCCCAGTGCTGCACACATGGCCTGGGCTCACCAATGCTACACCACAGGCAGTTTAGATATACCATTGCTAGAATAACTCTAAGGCTGGCGTCTTTTTTTTGTTGCCATTTTTGAAGGGTTTAGCGTTTTTTGGTACGTTTTGT
Organism: Bufo gargarizans; assembly: GCF_014858855.1. Classification (NCBI taxonomy): domain Eukaryota; kingdom Metazoa; phylum Chordata; class Amphibia; order Anura; family Bufonidae; genus Bufo; species Bufo gargarizans. The sequence continues at coordinate 47,091,264 of NC_058090.1, forward strand.
GAGCTGACTGCTTTGTGGCATTTTTTTTTCTAGATCCAGATGTTCCATGGAAGTCTATGGGTAATTTTAAACACAGTGCACGCTAGCATTTTTTGTAGTTACTTTTTTCAACCTTGAGGTGCGTGTTTTTAGGTCACTGGTGTTTTTTGGAGATTGCAGCATGCTCTGGGTCTCGTGTTTTCCCCTCACTTTGTGGCATTTTTGTCCCATAAACATCCTTTTTTTTTTTTTTTTTGTCTGGCTTTAAAAAACATAAATCCCAGTGTGTTGCATTTTTTCCTGATTTTTATTTTTTTACCAATGTAATTTTCCTATACTGCTCTAAAGAGGAAGTGACATCACAAGGGGGCACGTACTTTCTTTTAAAAAACAAAAGACACATACAAAAATGGCAGGTGATAAAACACACCATATGGTCGAAAATGCCTAACAGTCAACAGTTTTTAGACTTTTTTTTTCACCAATAAAAACCTCATAGCACAAAACTCTGTGTGGCCGCACCTTTAATGTGGATTATTTTTGTGCTCAGTCCTTGGGGATGCGCCGTAACGTCAAACTGATCATTCGGAAAATGACAAGATTTAAAGAAAATAAGGAAGCGGGACTTATGTGTGAGCTGCATAGTGTTTCATGTGTAATGCAACCAGTGGCTTTAGCCTCTTCTGTAATCCATAATTCCCCATTGTACACACTACTGCTGGAAATTAGGGATCACAGTGGCTTGTAATGAGTAGGCTCGGTTTCATCTTGTACCTCCTGCAGCTTTTGCTGTAATACAGACTTGTCCCATTGAATAGACTGGAGGGCATGGCAGGAGCTCTGGTTAGGGTAGAGATTACCAAAGTCGCCTGCTTGTCAGATCCACCCCCCCTATCAATGCCCCGAAAACAAAACAACCTGGGTGTCCTGCTCTAGAAAATCCACTGCTGAATCTCAGCACTAAATCGTAGCCGGCTAATCCCACTCCTGCCTCCCCAACATATTGTTCCATCTGTTCCCCCAGGATAAAAAGGGCCGGCTGCTAATATATGTGAGAGTGAAATGGCCGAGCCCTAAGAGAGGACACAAGGGAGAGAGATGTCCCAGGAGACCGCCAAATAAACACGTTTTACAAATGGATTCCTACGGTTAGGCCTATGCTCGGAGATACTGTTAAATAAATTAGCACTTCTAAGGGAGGGACCTCTGTGATCTCCAGACCTCATGTATATCAACTACTATCAGTCATAAGCTCAATTAAGCTTTCCTGCTCATTAATTTACCCATAAAGGACATCTTCAATGGGGCTGAACGATGGAAGTCGCTGAGGTAGTTTTAACAAGTCAATGAGTAAACTGCTGTTTCTGGAGAGATGCAATTAAGATTCATTGTATGAAGAACGAAATAAATCAATTACTCGATAATTACAACTCAAGAAAACTTAATACATTTCTGTCATAGTTATCTGAATGGAGAATATAATAGGCTCGTTGTAATAAACTGCTTTAGGATTCCTTCATCTGAGTTTATTATATTGTTTGTGTTGTTGTTTTTCTTGAATTCTTAGAGAGAGATGTTTCAGAACTGGTGCAAAGCTAATTTACTACTACTTCACTTCTCCTTTACTCATTTTTGGTACATCTCTGTCTATTATCTACTTTAGATGATCATAGACGTAGAAGTCCTTCCTTTATATTTCTCATTCTTTTTGACTCCCCTTCTGACGGTGGCCCAAAAAAACTGGTCATTGTATCATCATTAAGATGTATATATCTATTGAGGTTTCTAATGTTATAACATGTGAGGAGCATAACACGTTCTGTTGATGTTCTACAGCCAAACCTGAGGTTCATGAAGATCACAAACTATTGACGTTTTTAAAATAACTTTTCATCAAGTCTCTATAATCCAAGAGTGAATTGACACTTTGGACATAAGGACAGAGCCTGGAGATCTATTAGTCACCTAGAGCACTTCTTTAAGTACAGAAGCATAGCTTGCACAAGAACCGATTTGCCAGCATTAAGGGTTCCTCAAATGCACCTTGCCACCCAAATCAAGCATATTATGACTATGTGGCTGGTATGGGGTAAAGACTTTTGTCCAGGTGCCTACATCACTCTCAGTTCAGCCGAGACATAGTCATATTGAAGGTGTAGCCATAATCATCTAAGTTTACTTGGGGAACCAATATTTGGTAGATTGAATAATGTTATCATCAATAGAAGCCTTCCTCACAGAAGTGATGAATGATTCTGTCTAGTAAAATTATTAAACCAAGGTTCTAAAGTAGAAATAAAGCTAAAATCACACACACGCTGCATTTTTCGTGGCATTTTCTACCTTTATGTCAATCACACTGCAGCCAGATGTTACATTAAAGTCCATAGTGAAATATTGAAAGATCTACATACATAGCATTTTGGTTAGTAGCATTTTTTGGGTCAGTGATGTTTTTTTAAAAGACAGTATGCTCTGAGTATGACATGTTTCTCCAGCTTTTTTCCTGTAGATATCTTGCTATGATTGTAAAAACACAGGAAAAAACATGTAATGTACATCTTACTACAAAATGGAAATTGCACCAGACATTCTTTTAAAAATATTTTGTGCAAAAGACTTTACCGCTAGTCATAGTTATTATAAGGTTTGTCTTAGAATACACTCATATGGCATGTACTATCAATAGGAATCTGGCACCTGAAGCCACCACAAGTGGACCTGGTCCAAACTGGTCCCATTCTTTTAATTGTTAAGTGGTTCCATATATGCTGCCACTCTGTGCTGGATAGAATGGAATTGTAGAGACATGTAATACATTTCTAAGTAAAAGCATTCCTTAAAGGTCATATGTCATCAGAAAATAACCTACTGTCTAAATCACGTTTTTATGTTAAACATCTTTCTAAAGAATTTTTGGTGATGTTATTTTTCATTTTCCATGTCACTATCTGTATTCATAAAAAAATAAATCCTACAGTTAGTCCAATCACTAAGCCTAATAATAGGCGCCACTTCTTGGTCTGTACTGATCACTTTCCAGCAGTCATCTCATTATAATCACAGGCAGGAGCACAATGACAGATAATGCCTAATATAGATAATACAGGATCCACCATTTACAGTAAGTGATTGTTAAAGCTTACCTACCCCCTCCTGACCTCTGCACTAGAAAACTCTCCCATATTAACCAATGGGTCAGCACTATTCATTGTGTCTGCTGTAAAGCATATCCCTAAATGACAACTGCTCAGGCAAGATGGCAGCCCCCTGACTATGTTCAGGATATAGAATATACAGTATATATATATATATATATATATAAATATATATATATATATATATAAACAATCTACAAACTGATTAGAAAAAAAGAATACAATTTCAATAAACAGCTAAAAAAAAGAATGTGTCGCTATCTAGTTTTAACTGTCAGGCAAAACATTCTAGGTGGCACATTCCCTTTAATATTTTTTTTTATTCTGTGTTTCCCTTGATGCCTGGGTATAGATTATAGATTTTGAAAGGTGTTGACCCTGTGAGGAGTCAGGGAGCATGTATGTATGTTAGTATATATAATGAGGGCTTGATTTTGGGTTCCCGGGGAGTAAAAATACCTTTTGGTGGTTCCTTCATTGTAATAAAGTTGGGAGCCAATGCCTTACACCAGGGATGCCCAACCTTCGGCCCTTTCGGCTGTTGCAAAACTACAACTCCCAACATGCCCTGATATCTGTAGGCTGTCTAGGCATGCTGGGAGTTGTAGCTTTGCAACAGCTGGAGGTCCGCCCTGTCTTACACCATTAGTTTATTAGGGATTGACCAAAAAATGTGCCTATGTGACCACAACATATACGTCTGAGATCCTATTCTTCATTGACCCCCCCTAATGTAGAGTTCACAAACAATGCCGAACGGATCAGTAGGGCAGTCCTAAAAAAATCCAGAAGATGTTTAGAAAGGATGTAATAATAAAGTAAAACAGCATAAACTTTATTTATTTTATGCACTTATATACCGCTATAACATGGGTTTTGCATGGCGGATTGTCTGCACTTTTCTGACCTTCAGCGCTTTTCGCCGTTTGACCAGGATTTTTGATGCCCAAGTCCCTTGCACAGAGTCCAGTGACTGCCATCGCTCACAGCCGGCGTCGGCCATGTTCTCATTAATGAGTCATTAGTAATTATTAGTGGTTAATAGGATGTGTGATCCTGCTGCCTTGACAAGAAATGCTTGCCGGTGATTTCATGCTACATTTGATAGAGAGGTAACTTAGGCTGTACTTGGCGTGGAAATCCTCGTATTGTGTCCGAATGCTTTTCTATGCATCAAAGGGAGTAGGAAACGTATTAACCCCTTTTTAAACCAAATGGCTGGGGAGCTGAATACAAAACCCCCTGTTCTGTACTTTAATTAAAGTCGTGTTTCTGCAGCCGGGCAGAAAAGGGCTATTGGAGGGAGTTGCTATAACAACACCAAATCTTTCAGGCCTTTTCTTGTTAATCCAGTCCTCCCGTCTGCCTTGTCACTGATACTCGGGACAATGCTCCCTCTCCCGGGCTCATTCCCATTATCCTCCACTTGCTGTATGATTATAGTCTGTGCCAGAGTTATGTCTTTGTTTATCTTGCGGGGTTTTCATCCTTTTATTGTACTGCTCTCCTCCAGAATGAAAGGGGCCACAGAGACGAAATACAGAATCCCTGTACTATGGACCAGTATACGGGCTATCCGCCATAACTCACAGGGGTATCTCCAGCAGAACACATCTGGGTTCATTTCCGTTTCTTTCTATAATTATTTTGTAAAGTCTATTTTTTTAAGGACAAAAATATAATTTAGACAAATGTATTAGATGGATAGATACAGATAGATAGATAGATATGAGATAGACATTAGCTTGACAGACAGATATTTAATTGATTGATAGATAGATAGATGATAGAAAGATAGATATGTTGATATATAAAAACATATGAGAAATAGATATTAGATAGATACAGATACATAGATTGATATATATAAATTCATGTGAGGATAAATAGATATTAGATAGATATATAGATAGATTAAAGTTATGAGATGGATATTAGATAGACATTAGATGGATAGAGTAGAAATTAGATAGATAGATATTAGATAGATAGATAGATAGATAGATAGATATGCGATAGATTGACATTAGCTTGACAGACAGATATTTGATTGATTGATAGATGATAGAAAGATAGATATGTTGATATATAAATACATATGAGAAATAGATATTAGATAGATATACGCAGATACATAGATTGATATATAAATTCATGTGAGATAAATAAATATTAGATGGATATATAGATTATAGTTATGCGATAGATAGATAGATATGTTGATATATAAATACATATCAGAAATAGATATTAAATAGATAATGTTGATATATAATTACAAATAAATAAATGAGAAATAGATTTTCGATAGATGGATAGATATTAGATGAGATAGATGGATAGATATTAGATGATAGATATTAGATGATATAGATAGATAGATATTAGAGATTAGATGAGAATCTATTCATTGGTAAGTCAGTAAATACTGTATATGCTTTTACTACACCAATTTCTCACCTTCACCTATCGTCCATTATTATCAGATGTTTTTACATAAGGTCTATCACATACAGTTTTCGATGCAGTTTTTGAGCCATAACCAAATTAAAAAAGAAGGCTACTTATACAGGAAAGAGATCGCCTACACTCCTATTCACTCCTGTGTTCGGGTGAGAAAATATATCATGCAGTTTTGATGCAGTTTTGCAAACAATCTAACATAATAAACAAATAAAGGTTTAGTGTCCTAAATACTGTATTACAGAGTTGTATAAACACTGTAAACATGGCTGACCCTCTCTGCACCGTTGGTTTGTGGCGTAAAAAGTGGATGAATTTGTTATTTGAGAATTATCTGCCCTATATATGTGAAGATGATGATATTCCTATATTGTTAATACACATACAAACTTACAAAGTGAATCCAATACTGAATATACCAAGCAGTCTACTCCGGGTTACAATTTAAACAGTGGACTACAATTCTTCTGTATTATTACTAATAATTGTAACAATACAAATTATAATAATACTAATTCAAGTCTAACGGATAAATAGGAAGAATTTGTGTTTTGCATTTGTAATATAACTTATATCACTGTCCTTGTCATCACTCCAAGAAGAACAAGGAATAATAATATGGTAAGACAGAGATCAGCAACCTTCCTCACTCCAGCTGCTGGGAAACTACAACTCCCAGCATGCACATTTACTTGGCTGTTATTGTAACTCCCATAGAAGTGAAAGGAGGATTCTGGGAATTGTAGTTTCAGAACAGCTGGAGTGCTGACCCTCCCTGCAGTAGGAATTAGTTTTATCTTATAACCGCCTGATATTCACAATTTGACCTCGATACCCTTTTTTGTCTGAGCAGACTAATGTATAGATTTATGGGAAAGATTCAATACAACTTTTATACGTTTTATACATTTAGATCTCTGCTGTTTCTGACCTCAAGATGCCCTATTTGTATTTCATGATTGATAACATTCCCTGTGTAAAAGGTGGTTTACATGGTGAAGGTGAAGCGCTACATTTACATCACCTAACCTGTATGGGGATGAGTGACGGCTATCGCTCATCCCCATACTGATATACTGATTCATTGTTTATGGGCAGCAGATCACTGTTCAAAAAGCATGCTCTATTGCCCAGAAATGGTGATTTGGGGGCCCTGCACAATGGTTTCCGCTGCAAGGGAGAGCGTCGGAGCCTGAAATGCTCCAATGCTCATATCAGAGGGCCTGCCTGGGTGAAAATGGGGATATGGCACCCTGACAAACCCTTTAAATGCCTATACAGAGATAGTTGACAGTCACTGATCACGCCTCGCCCATGTACAATGAAACCAAAAAGAGCAGAGGTATAAATGGATAAATTACAAGTGTTGCTGAATCTTTTCCTATAAAACTCTATATCAATCTGCTCAGCTCCTCCTGCTCTATAACGTGCACTGCATTTCCAGTCGATGAGTTCTCTGTATGGAATTGCATCCATTCTCTTACCACTACTACACAACTGGCTCATAAATTTGCATATTTTATTTTACAGAAATAAAATAATGAATGAATGGAAGTAAATCACTTGAAGGGCACATACACATGGAAATAAGAAATATATTTAATGTCATTTCTCTAAAATATTTATCTGAGTAAATACTGATATTAAAAAGTTACTGCCCCTAACGTAACGCTTAGAAATGTTGATTATTATTGCAGGCTGAGAGGACGTGCTGTCAGGCACGTCCTCCTTGTCAGTGCTTTCAGCTCAGTCATTCGACCCAGACTGGTAAGTAAGGTATTACACGTCCTATGTATCCATCAGACACTATGCCATCCTTCACAGATCTCTGACAGATGTACATGGCAGGAGAGTATACCCCTGATAGAAGAGCCTTATACTGTCTGACAACTACAGCCTCTATGGGGGGGGCAGTCAACCTCTCGATCCTAAATTACTCCGTTCTTCTTCATCTCAATGTCAGGTTACTACTAAAGGCAAATAAAGGCACGTATACATTTAATCTGAAATAAATACTAAAATAAGATTATCATTTATAGAAAATTGTTTGTAATATAATTACTTTAATAATTAATTTCCCAATATTGTTTAAAGACAAATTTACTTTATCCAGGCACATATTCCTTGCTGGTAAAGTGTCCGTGTTAGATACAGGGTGCATTTATTTATTTTATGCACTTATGTAGGGCTGGTCTATTTACAGACATTAGCCTCAAGCTACGGTAAGTTGTCTTTGGAGTGTGGGATGAAACTCGAGTTCCCGAGGGAAACCCACACAAACACGGGGAGAACATACAAGCTCCATGCAGCGATTTTGTCTGTAATCATGGGACACTGTGTAGAATGCTAATATAATCTATGTATAAAGGACCACAGGCTGGTTTGTCACTGTTCGTATGCTGATGCCCTTTAACTGGAAACTTTATGTGTTCTCATCATATATTGTGAGCAATGTCCATTGACTAAATAGTATTTGAATATTACGGCATCAGTGCCAAATTATTACAGCCTATTGGGCCTCTCTTCCCCTTGTCATCGGGTACCTAGAATCAGGAGTATGCGCTGGTCACAGAAGGTGAAGTCCAATGGTTCATCACGTTATAATACCAGAATCCTCCCAATGACTTTCAAATGTAGGTGCTGGTGGGACCTGTATGTAGAGGAACAGCCTAAAAAGAGAACTACTCGTGATGGTGCTAGATAGCAAGGGGTGTGGTATTGGTGTGGGGATGATATTTGGACACTGTATGGTGGTATTATTTGGCCTCACTATCTATAGAACTATTAATATGAGCATTTTATGGTGGTCTTATACAGTAAGTCTACTTTTTGTCTGTTAAAGGGGTGATCTAAGATTTTGATATTGATGGCCTATCCTCAGGATAGGTCATCAATATCAGATTGGCAGGGGTTAGATACTTGGCACCGCAACCAATCAGCTGTTTGAAGAGACCGCGGTGCTCCAGTAAGTGCTGCGGCCTCTTCATTGGCCATGTGATGTCATGTTCATCGGTCACACGGCTTATGTGCAGCTCAGTCCCCCTTCATCCTTACAGTTGCATACACAGACATACACTATATGGACCAAAGTATTGGGGCCCACATCTTAATCTTTAAATTCAGGTGTTTCATTCAGTCCAGTTGCCACAGGTGTACAAAATCCAGCCCCTAGCCATGCAGACTGCCATTACAAACATTTGTGATAGAAAGGCTCATTCTAAAGCACTCACAGAATTCCAGCCTGGTGCTGTAATAGGATGCTGCCATTGGCAACTCATGAAATTTCTTCCCTCCTAGATATTCCATCATCAACTGTATTATTATGGCAAAGTTGAAACCTTTTGGAACCACAGCAACTCTCATTAAATGGAATACCAGAGATGAGTGCTGAGGCACAGAGAGCATAAAACTAACGCTCTACTGACTCTATAACTGCAGAATCCAAACTTCCTCTGGCATTAGCATGGGTTTCCATGACCAAGCAGCTTCATGCGAGCCTTACATTACCAAGCACAATGCGAAGCATCAGAGGGAGTGGTGTAAAGCACACCACCAATAGACTATGGAGCAGTGGAAACATCTTCTGTGGAGTAATGAATGATTCTTCTCTATCTGCCAGACGGATTAGTCTGGGTTTGGAGAATATCAGGAGAATGTTGCCTGACTGCACTGTGCCATCTGTAAAGTTTGATGGAAGGGATAATGCCAAGACATTTTGGACAATTGTAGGCTTCCAACTTTGTGGGAACAGTTTGGGGAAGGTCCTTTTCTGTTCCAGCATGGCTGTGCCCCAGTGCACAAAGCAAGGTTGGGTGAGTCTGGTGTGGAAGAACTTGACTGCTTGCACGCTGTCCTGACTTCAACCCCATCCAACACCTTTGGGATGAACTAGAACAGAGAACGGGAGCCAGGGACTCTCATCCAACATCAGTGTCTAACCTCTCAAATGCTCTTCTGGATGAATGGGCAAGCTTTCTGTAGAACGCCTTCCTAGAGGAGTAGAAACTGTTTTAGCTGCAAAGGGTAGAACAGCTCCATATTAATACTCATGGACTTAAAATGGGATATCATGAAAGCTCCTGTAGGCATAATGTGTAGGTGTACTTTTGTCCATATAGTGTACCTGGACAAGTAAACACAGCAGTGTCCTCATGTATGCATGCATGATCAGAAGCAGGAATAGTTAGTGCTTTGTGGACACGTGGACTTCATGACAACCCTATGAAATATTAGACATCGAATGCCTTGAAACGTACATTTAGAAATCAAGCTTTGTTAGTGCTGTTTGGGTCCCAGATTCTTCTATACATAGTGTCTCCACCATGACACCATCAAATCTATGTCGGAGTTTAAGTGCGGCAGTTCTACACAGGGTTTATGTAGGGTCACACGTTGCTTAGCAGCCTAATAAGATACTGTTTGTCTGGAAGCTATTGCCTATGATTATTCATTCAAGCTAATATTAGCTCTGATCCTAAAAAATAAATACTGTCTATGTCATGATGCTTTTTATATTGTGTTTAATATAGGTATATAGGACGTAGTCTAGCAGGTATACATGTCCAGTCAGATAGCAATACCTTCACATATACATCTATCTGTGTGATTTCCACATTTGTCATTTGACATAGTGTTCTTATATCCTATTCATGTAGTGCTCAGTATTCCCCAGTGCTATAAAATGTATTTACATCATATATATATATATATATATATATATATATATATATATTATCAATAGTAGTACATACAGATTGATATTTATGACTAATGTACTAATTATCATGTTACCATGTATGGTTAGACAATGTAATGTCTGTATATTCTGCAGTATAAGGAGACGTCGCTGTTCGTACCCAAACACTAATATATATACAGTGATCTTCGCCGATCTTCCTGCTGTCTCCCCTGGGTGCTGGAGCCTTTCTTGAAATCCAAGAGATATTAAACCAAAGCTGCTCAGTCATTTTGCAGGAGGTGGGGAGTAAGTCGAAGGCACTATGTTGAATATCCTCCTCTCAGACAAGGCAATAAAACAAGGATCAGACAAACTGGAGCAATTCAGAGGCTAAAAGAGGAGAACCTCTGAATGAAGTAACCTTGAAATCATCATGTTGGAACCGCAGTGGGGGAGCCCCTCAACGAGGCACTATCCTATTCTGCTCAATCGCTCACAAGACCTGATATTTCTATATTAGAAATCTGTATTTTGGCTATTTTTAATCATTAAAGATAATAATTATTAATAATAAGAAGAATAATGTATTGATGTTATTGGTTTCCCGTTATATTTCCTCCTTAAGACAAATATTAGCCAGTGCTTATAAATCTCTGAGTTGACCTCTCCTGTCCAAATGTTAGGGCTTATTCAGACGTAGGATTTTCACATCCAGGTGCTGTGTTAAGAGTAGTTCAGAGAAATGGTTTAGCGCAGCAAAAAGGATTTTATTAAAATAGTAGACTGGAGATGATTCATTGACTTCTGCTGGAGATTGTTGTGGGCATGCTCTATGACCTGTGCACAGGTCACTATGCAGGGAGGGGGAGGAGGTGAGCTGGGACCATCATCTATTGTGACTTCTGGATCCTGTGTTATCTGCTTCCAGCCTTATCATAGAGATGGTACCTTTCATTGTAATTCTGCCTCTGATGATAATGAGATGATAAATATATTAAATGTAAAAACTTGAATTAAACAATAGGTCATTATTGAGATGTCCCGAGAGTTGCTGCTATTCATGCACTGTAGAATGCATGACGACTGACTTGCCTTTGAACCATCTGTTGCCCAACTAATAACAATCACTTTAAAAATAGTTTTACGGAATTTGTGAGTGATGGACCATACAGTCTGTTGGAATCAAATTATTAATTGTGACCCGTTAAAGGGGTCATCTGAGAATTATTTAAAAGGGCTGAAAGCAACCAGTCCTAGAATATGAGCAGGACTGGTTGTCTCCACTTGCAGAGCTGCCTAGGGGGCAGGGTGAGGGGACTTGGCCTCACTTCACACTACGCTCTGGCACTTGCATATACTACACATTGGTGAGCGTTCCTGTTAGGCTGCTCAGCCATGATGATATATCATTGGCAGGATCACATCATTACCCTCTATTGTAGAGCAGTGTTCCTCCCCAGGCAACTTTGCAAGTAGAGTTAACCAGCCCTTCCCACATTCTAGGACAGGTTGCTTGCTGCCTTTTCAAATCATTCTTGGAGAACCCCTTTCAATATGTAGGACTATACCTATTGTCAACCACTGTGCTGTAACTTGGTTGCTTTGTTAAAATCAAGTCAGAAGCTCTTTTACTATCTCCTTTACTGAATGTCATCTTGAGTCATTGTCAAGAAACACTGAAATATGAAGTATTACAACGGGCCTTCAAATGTCCGTAAACCTTTAACAGCTGCTGTCACCAAATGCTCAATCAGACCACAGCTATCTCTCTTGAGTTTCCCTGGTGATGCCAAAGTTGAATTTTGTTGTTCATGGGGCGACATGAAGAGAAAACCAAACGCCTCTGGCTGCAGACTATCTCCTAGTCAAGCAAAAGGATGGGGCAAAAAATGTAATGTGTATGAGTGCCTATAGAGGAGGTTATAATATTACTGACCATTCAAGGACTAAACCCATAGAATACATGTCAATAATGCTAGTTTCTCTGTTCATAATCTTCTTCTTTGTCCATGAGTGTCTACCTCATCCAGATAGTGTTCTTCTTGGAAGAAATAAACCTAGTTCCAGCACTTCAATTTCGTTGTGTTGCCTTCTTCTTTATTATGGTGACCAATTTACAACATGTAGAAAAATCCAAACACTCCAACACCAGATAACTGGCGTTGGAGTGTTTGGATTTTTCTACATGTTGTAAATTGGTCACCATAATAAAGAAGAAGGCAACACAACGAAATTGAAGTGCTGGAACTAGGTTTATTTCTTCTATTACCAAAGGTCTTACCTGACTTGCTCCGTGCACTGGGGGTTAATGACTATTACCAGGTGAGCTGGAATTCAACTATACACAATGTTCTTCTTGGACTCTGCTTCAGTCGTTCTCTCTTCTTGATTTTGCTTTCTACCTTTCTCCTTACATTCCCCAGGCTGAAGGGCTAAGTTTGCTCTTTTCACAGGCTGGCACAATGGCATTACTGGAGATAATGAATTCAATCCCTTGGAGGGTCATATAGGGGAATTTGTAGCAAGACTGTTTTTTTTTTTCTTTTTCTACAAATGAAAAGGAGACCGGCATGTTTTCCTTGATAACCTCCTTTGATGTCAAGGCGGATAATTATTGAGCTTCGCCTCTTGTCCCTCAACTTGGCTAAAAGACAGGGACATAGAGAAATAGAGTAAAGGCAGCCATACACCTTAGATAGTAGCCAAAGGAGCAATCATTGAGCTTGTTGGTAATTACGGCCACCCATTGTTTGAGAATGTTGCGTGACAAATAGTTCACAGTATTACTTTTTTATCTTTTTTTGGGATAACTATTTAATTTATTGGATGTAATTATTATTATCAGTGAGTGTTTTGTTTTACCTTTGACCCTTCACTGGAGGTGAGGTTCATGTTCATGTGTATATTTATATGTCCACACATACCCCAGACTTTTTATTGTGTAATGCGTGGGGAAGGGACTAGTCCAATCCCAAAACACGTAGCTTTTTACACTGTCAGTAAAACGTTAAAAAAGACCACGCATCCAGGCGCTTCAACTCCAGCAGCTCCTCCCAAAAGCCCTTTTTTCTGGCATCTAAAGTTGATCCCAAGGGTCCTTGGTTTGAACTTTGCGCTGTAGCCTTAAAGGGGTTGGCCACTTTATGGTTACTGTTGATAAATGTGTTTGTGAGATGATTACATGGCACTTACTAATATAACCTTTGTTGAAATTCAGCACCATTTTCTATATTTCATAGGATGTACCCAGTTCTTCTGTCCACACAGAGATCTTGTCCATAAAATGGCTGCTGATGCCTCCTTCAATCAAACACACTGCACCTGTACTAAACGCCCAACAGAAAAAGTGCACTTGGCGAGTGCAGTGTGTTTGAAAGGAGGAGACATCACATGGAGGTCATTTGTCTGTTGATATAACCGTTAAACAGCAGCCATACTATGGACAGGACCTGTATGTGGACAGCACAAAAGACTTAATAAACAAGGGGACATATCTTATGAAATATATAAATGGTACAGAATTTCAACAAAGACTATATTAGTAAGTGCCATATAGTCATCCTACAAACACATTGATAAACAGTAACCAGAAAGTGGCCAACCCCTTTAACTACTTCTATGTCTGCAGGGGTGTTGTGCTACTAGCACAACCCCGAAATGTGAGCATACCTTATTACACACTCTTTTTGTATGTATTTTTTTGGGGGGGAGATAAAGCACTATGTTGTGCCATTGTGCAGTTTTGCTTTAGCTAGCCTGCAGACTATTGTCTGTCAAAGATGTGATCTTTCTGTTACGTTTTTCTGTGTATGGCATGATCAGCCAAATTCGACCAATCATTTTCCTCTTTGCACAGTGTTTTTTTTTTAATAAAGATTTCCCTGATCAGTCAGTTTAATCTGGATGTTGACGAAAAGATCCTTCATAGGAACGGCTGTCAGATGAACATCAGAGCTAATATGCATGACTGACTATAGATCATCAACAAAATTCTAATGTGCATAGGCAATTTTAGGAGAACTTGGCAATTTTCTATTGAATGTTTACCGCGAATATTACCCATTACTGTGAACTGAGAACTTGGCAATAACCAAAGACAATTACCTTTCCCAACTGGTTCAGGACCCGACTAGAGGGACGCCCATACTGGACTTAGTATTAACCAATAGACCTGACAGAACAACAGATGTGCAGGTTGGGGGACACCTGGGAAATAGTGACCATAAAATAATAACCTTCGAATTGTCATTCAAAAAAGTGTTTCTTCAGGGAGGAACAAAAATACCATACTTCAAAAAAGCTAAATTTTGCCAACTAAGAGAGGCCATAGGCCGAACTAACTGGGAAAAAGTCCTCAAAAATAAAAATACAGCCACAAAATGGGATATTTTAAAAAACATTCTAAAATCTAATTGTGAGAGGTACATACCTTATGGGAATAAAAGGTTAAGGAACAAGAAAAAAACTATGTGGATAAATAGAACTGTAAATAAAGCAATAAATGACAAAAAGAAAGCATATAAATCACTAAAACAGGAGGGTAGCGAGGAAGCACAAAACACTATATGAAAAAATTGAATATGTAAAAAAAAAAAAAAGCAGCCAAACTAGAGACCCAGAGAATAATTGCCAAAGAGAGCAAAACTAACCCTAAAATGTTCTTCAATTATATAAATGGTAAAAAGTATTAATCTGAAGGTGTCTGCCCTCTACAGAGTAGTGAGGGGGGAGTTGCAGAGAGCGATGAGGAGAAAGCAAAGCTATGAAATATTTTTTTATTCACTGAGGAAAATAAACTGTCAGATATTTCAATGTAAAAGTAAATTCCCCATTAAAATTGCCCTGTCTGATCCAGTAAGAAGTACAGCGGCGTATTAAAATAGACAAATCGCCAGGAGCTGATGGCATACACCCCCGTATCCTAAGATAATTAAGTAATGTCATAGCCAGACCCTTATTTCTGATATTTGCAGACTCTATACTGACGGGGAATGTCCCACAGGATTGGCGCATGGCAAATGTGGTGCCAAAATCAGAGCCCAGAAACTATAGGCCGGTAAGTTTAACGTCTGTCACGGGTAAACTGTTTGAAGGTTTTCTAAGAGATGCCATCTTGGAGTACCTCAATAAAAATAAGCAAATAACCCCATATCAGCATGGCTTCATGAGGGATCGGTCATGTCAATCTATTTTAATCAGTTTCTATGAGGAGGTAAGTTCTTGACTTGACAGCGGCGAATCAATGGATGTTGTATATCTGGACTTCTCCAAAGCATTTGACACTGTACCGCATAAAAGGTTAGTATATAAAATGAGAATGCTTGGATTGGGAGAAAATGTCTGTATGTGGGTAAGTAACTGGCTCAATGATAGAAAACAGAGGGTGGTTATTAATGGTACACACTCAGATTGGGTCACTGTCACTAGTGGGGTACCTCAGGGGTCAGTATTGGGCCCTATTCTCTTCAGTATACACTGCCTGTCCAAAAAAAAAGTCACCACCTGGATTTAACTAAGCAAATAGCTATGAGCCTCCTATTGGATAATTACTGCATGGGCGATTATCTTTCAGCTGGCAATAAGTTATTTAACCCCAACCGGTGCAATGAGTTGCTTCTCATTTCTTAAACAACCATGCCAAAAGACACATCTCGTGGTCGTGGAAAAGATGTTAGTCTGTTTGAGATGGGTCAAATCATTGGCATGCATCAAGCAGAGAAAACCTCTAAGGAGATTGCAGAAACTACTAAAATTGGGTTAGGAACTGTCCAACGCATTATTTTAAACTGGAAGGATAGTGGGGACCCATAGTATTCGAGGAAGAAATGTGGCAGGAAAAAAATCCTGACTGATCGTGATCGGCGAAGTTTGGTGAAATCAAATTGAAGAAAAACAAGAGTAGAACTCAGGGCTATGTTTAATAGTGAAAGTAAGAGCATTTCCACATGCACAATGCAAAGGGAACTCAAGGGATTGGGACTGAACAGCTGTGTAGCCTTAAGTAAACCACTAATCAGTGAGGCAAACCAGAAAAAAAGGCTTCAATTTGCGAGAGAGCATAAAGATTGGATTCTGGAGCAATGGAAGAAGGTCATGTGGTCTGATGAGTCCAGATTTACCCTGTTCCAGAGTGATGGGCGCATCAGGGTAAGAAGAGAGGCAGATGAAGTGATGCACCCATCATGCCTAGTGCCTACTGTACAAGCCTGTGGGGGCAGTGCTATGATCTGGGGTTGCTGCAGTTGGTCAGGTCTAGGTTCAGCAACAGTATGTGCTCCAAGAATGAGGAAAGCTGACGACCTGAACATACTGAATGACCAGGTTATTCTATAAATGGATTTGTTCTTCCCTGATGGCACGGGCATATTCCAAGATGACAATGCCAGGATTAATCGGGCTCAAATTGTGAAAGAGTGGTTCAGGGATCATGAGACATAATTTTCACACATGGATTGGCCACCACAGAGTCCAGACCTAAACCCTATTGAGAATCTTTTTTATTTTTTTGGTGGCGACTTTTTTTTTGGACAGGCAGTGTATTTATTAATGATCTTGTAGAAAGCTTGTGCAGTAAAATATCAATTTTTGCAGATGACACTAAACTATGTAAAGTAATTGACACAGAAGAGGACAGTATATAACTACACATGGATCTGGATAGATTGGAGGCTTCAGCAGAAAAGTGGCAGATGAGGTTTAACTCTGACAATTGTAAGGTTATACACATGGGAAGGAATAATACAAATTACCCATAAATACTAAATGGTAAAACACTCGGTAACACTGACATGGAAAAGGACTTGGGAATTTTAGTGAACAGCAAACTAAGCAGTAAAAACCAGTGTCAGGCAGCTGCTGCCAATAAGATAATGGGTTGCATGAAAAGGGGCATAGATGCCAGTGATGAGAACATAGTCCTACCACTTTACAAATCACTGGTCAAACCACAAATGGAGTACTGTGTACAGTTCTGGGCTCCTGTGAACAAAGCAGACATAGCAGAGCTGGAGAAGGTCCAGAGGAGGGCAACTAAAGTAATAACTGGAATGAATGGGGGGACTACAGTACCCTGAAAGATTATAAAAAGTAGGGTTATCCACTTTAGAAAAAAGACGACTGAGGGAAGATCTAATAACTACTGTATGTATAAATATATCAGGGGTCAGTACAGAGATCTCTCCCATCATCTCTTTACCCCCAGGCCTGTGACAAGGGGACATCCTCTGCGTCTGGAGGAAAGAAGGTTTGTACACAAACATAGAAGAGGATTATTTACGGTAAGAGCAGTGAGACTATGAAACTCTCTGCCTGAGGAGGTGGTGATGGTGAGTACAATAAAGGAATTCAAGAGGGGCCTGGATGTATTTCTGGAGCGTAATAATATTACAGGCTATAGCTACTAGAGAGGGGTAGTTGATCCAGGGATTTATTCTGATTGCCTGATTGGAGTCGGGAAGGAATTTGTTTCCCCTTAGGTGGGGAAAATTGGCTTCTACCTCACAGTTTTTTTTTTGCCTTCCTCTGGATCAACTTGCAGGATAACAGGCCGAACTGGATGGACAAATGTCTTTTTTCGGCCTTATAAACTATGTTATTATGTAACTTAAAGAGGACCTTTCACTAGAATAAAAAATCTAAACTAAGTATACAGACATTGAGAGCGGCGCCCAGGGATCTCCCTGCACTTACTATTATCCCTGGGCGCCGCTCCGTTCTCCCGGTATAGGTTCCGGTATCTTCATATGTTCGGCTCAACTGGGTGGAGCCTATACCGGGAGAACGGAGCGGCACCCAGGTATAACAGTAAGTGCAGGGAGATCCCCGGGCGCTGCTCTCCATGTCTGTATGCTTAGTTTAGATTTTTTTATTCTAGTGAAAGGTCCTCTTTAAGGATATCTATTCTACCAGGTGACTATATTGCATTGTATATCCTTTCACTATTGTTTTTTATATATCACTGTATAAAATTCACTATAGTTTTATTGTTCGCTGCTATGAATCTGGTTTTATATCAGCTTCCTGTTCACCGGATTCTTAGTTAATCTTCTATGACAGATTGCTTCAACTCTGAAATCTCATCACCATAATGCACAGCTTCTTTCATCATCAGTGATGCTGGAAATGACCGGCGAGGGCCAAAGTCATGTGTTTCATAACGTAATCCTGTTCCTCTGTACAAATTTTTTATGGAACAGAACGATCCCTTCAGGGGTGATAATTACTGTTGTGCAGGGGAAAAAAACTGAACTTCTGGCCTCAGCAGAGGTCCTAGGTTGGACACCCATTGTTGTGCATCCCAACCTGAAGCCATAGCATTCTAGGATGGGAACCACCTTTAAAATGTTTCTTTATGTTGTAACAAATCTATGAACCTAGTCTGTTATAGGTCAGCCCTTATAGGAAAAATGTGTCCTTCACCTGCACACTGAAAAGGCTTTGTGCTCCATTTTGTGTTATAACTGTATAGTTTCTACATTGTAGAAGTTTGTATCTGCTATTTTCTTGACAAACTGTGGGTTATAAGTTAAGTATAACCAAGAACTCTAATATTGATGCTAGCAATTGTGCAACATTTTTATTTATGAAGATGTTCTAGGAGGACAATTGAGGATGGAGGTCTATAGATCCCTCACTGTGTGCACCCATCTCAATGTGTGAAACATCTGCTGTGGAATAATGGTCAATTTGGAACATCACCTCTGAGGAAGCCCATACATGGCCGGTTTGAAACCCCAAGTGACTAGTTCCTGGACTGACCACCAGTAAGCACTGCAGAGGTGAGAAGCACATTCTTTTTGTCTTTACACGGCGACTCATACAAGTTCTTTAAAGTGAGCAACTTTTTTTTACCATACTATTGTATCTAGAGATAATACACCTGGGAGCAGGTCTGTACCCTTTTTTCCTTTTGTGATTTTATTGGTTCTTTGGATCTGGTGAATTGAACATCAAGGACACCGATAGTCTGCACTCCCACTATTGGGTTCTATTCACGCTTATGCCAGAGATACCTCCCAGTACAACCTGTCAAGGTGAACCCCAATAGTATGAGGACAACTGATTGCTTGTCCACATACAAAATCATTGTTCCTGGACAACAGAGGCTGTTTAGACCACACAATCTGCTGCCCGAGGACGATGAATAAGGTCTCCACACCTCAGATCATTTCACCCGATCATCGGGTAATCTGTGGTTCCTTTAGACTATCGGGAACGAATGTTCATAGGAACATTCGTTCCCGATAATTGCCACAAATATTGGGCCTTGAAAATCCACCATTAGTCCAAGCTAGCTGCCAATCACTGATAGGACCGCCCACATGACTCCTAAGCATAGACATTTAAGTTAATGAATAAATTACACATTTTATGGAATAATTTCCCACAAAACTATATATCAATCTGTTCAGCTCCTTCTGCTCTGTAACATGTTGCTTGTTCATCGCACTGCATTTTTATGGTGACAGTAAATGTGGAAAAATAATAGAATTTTTTTTTCTAAAAAATATTATAAATGTAGCAAATATTCACCTGTTAACTCCCCCATGGTTCCAGTTCCACCTCTCTGTTACCATACTGTACATCCATATGACTGCGGCAGCTAATCGCTGGCCACATCGGTGATGCCTCTATGTATGCCACAAGACTGCTGAGGCCAGTGACTGCAGCACACACATGGATGTACAGCAAATCATTGCTGCAGCAAATTAAACCCACCATCTGCCTGGTTGTCTTGAATTTAATAATTTATATATAAAGTATTTTCTGCCTATGGTATAGCTTTGGATTTACTATGTTTGCAGCTCACTATATCAGAGCTATGCATGAGTGCAGACCGTATGACTGACGACCACCCCAGCCTTAGGATAGACTTCATCACAAAACGCATGAAATATTTCAGTGACTTGACTCACAAGCCCACTGTATTGTAACATAACCCGACAGACAGGTTATTAGTGGGAGATTATGATGTGACTTCTTGATATTACACTTTATTATTTAAACTCAGTGGTGCAAGTATAATCTTCAAGGTATGGGATGAGGCTCTTCTTTCATATTCCAGTGACTTGGGAAGGTATCTGTTGTGGATGGAGAATATTCTATGAGATCTTGTGTTGGGAGGCCAACTGCATTCTCCAATCAGTGTTTAGTGATCAAACAAAAATGCTGAGAAGGCTTAAAGAGGTTATCCAGAAATAATGAGTGTTTAGCGAGTGCCTGCAGCCTGCCTCTCTGCTGTGTCAATGTTCTGGTTTACATCCGGCTCAGCATGGACATGGTCACATGCTCCAATGCAGGCCTAGTGGCCACATCACAGCTGAAGACATTGGCTGCAGTGGAGCATGTGACCATACACCAGATGTCAACACTTCGGGGATCGGAAGATGGACACAGCGTAGGCAGTGTGGAGGTTCAGCGTGGAGCAGGAAAGTATGAATCTTCTGTTTAGAGAGGCAGGCTGTGGGCACTTGCTAAATACCCATTATTGCCAAAATAGCTCTGTAAAGAGGACCTTTCACCTGGAAAAACATTGTGAACTAAGTATCATGACATATACAGCGGCGCCCAGGGATCTCACTGCACTTACTATTATCCCTGGGCGCCGCTCCGTTCTCCCGTTATGTCCTCCGGTATGTTCGGGGACTTGGTTATAGTAGGCGGAGACTTAGGGGACTTGGTTAAAGTAGGAGGAGTCTGCCCTTGTTCTGCTGGGCGTCTCCTCCTCCTAGGCTGTAGCGCTGGCCAATCGCAGCGCAGAGCTCACAGCCTGGGAGAAAAAAAACTCCCAGGCTGTGAGCTCTGCGCTGCGATTGGCCAGCGCTACAGCCTAGGAGGAGGAGACGCCCAGCAGAACAAGGGTAGACTCCGCCTACTATAACCAAGTCCCCGAACATACCGGAGGACATAACGGGAGAACGGAGCGGCGCCCAGGGATAATAGTAAGTGCAGTGAGATCCCTGGGCGCCGCTGTATATGTCATGATACTTAGTTCACAATGTTTTTCCAGGTGAAATGTCCTCTTTAAAGGCTTATTTCCATCATATATATTTATGGCATATCAACAGGATATGCCATAACTATGTAATAGATGTGGGCCCTACATCTGGGACCCTCCCCTAAAGGTAGAGCAGAAGGCCCTGTGATTCCTTTTTTAAAAATTTACACAGGCAGCACTCTGCATAGGCTACTTTCCAGCGCTTTCAGTTCTAGTATCTATCTATCCGTTGCATTCTGGGGTGCTGGAGCAGCAGCTTGGCAGCTGTCAGGTAAATGACTACCTATTCTTTATTGCCGGTGGATCATGTGTGTTGTTCATTTTCATCCTGTTTGAGATTTTGATGTCGTTGGCCTATCCTCAGGATAGGTCATCAATATCTGCTGACACTCAGCACCCCTGTAGATCATCTGTTTGACGTGGAACTCAGGTGAGCACTGTGGCCTCCTCACAGCATACTAAGCACAGCGCCTTACATTGAATAGTGGCTGTGCTTGGTATTGCAGCCCAGGCCCATTTACTTGAACAGGACTGAGCTGCGCCTAGGACGAGGCCACGGTGCTCACCGGACTGCTGGAACCTCTTTAAATAGCTGATCGGTTGGGCTGCCGGGTGTGGTACCCACACCAATCTGATATTGATCACCTATCCTGAGGCCAGGCCATCAATATCAAAATTCCAGACAACCTATTTAAGGGTACTTTCACACTAGCGTTGTGAGGATCCGGTAGGCAGTTCCGTTGCCGGAACTGCCTGCCGGATCCGGAAATCCGTATGCAAACGGATATTATTTGGATCCGGATCCGTCTGACAAATGCATTGGAATACTGGATCTGTCTCTCCGGTGTCATCCGGAAAAACGGATCCGGTATATTTTTTTTTCACATTTTCTTTTTTAAAGGTCTGCTCATGTGCAGACCAGAAAACCGGATCCGTCGATAGGGCAATTTCCTGAACACTTGGTACCGGATCCGGCATTATTACATTTCAATGGAAATTAATGCCAAATTCGGCAAGTGTTCCGGAATTCAAATACCGTAAAAAGGACGGAACGGTGGACATCCTGATGCATACTGAACGGATTTCTTTCCATTCAGAATGTATTACGACAAAACTGATGCAGGTTTTTTTTCCGGTATTGAGCCCCTATGACGGAACTCAATACTGGAAAACTTTAACGTGTTTTAATAAACTTTCACCTTTTTTCCCCCAGAACCATTCATTTTCAGATTGCCCACATATCCATTTTATTGTTTGTGCAGGTCTCGGCAAACTACAGAATAATAAACCTTGAGTTCTGGGAGATTCCTAGTCCACCCCAAGGCTACATTATCATTTTAGGGTTAGAAATGCAAGTAGAAAAGGAAGTGAACTGATACCCAATGCAAGAAAAAGCGATAAGAACAGACAAGATTCCCGCCAATGCTGATACGTGTTGTACCGATTGCTGTGTGTAGCTGGTGTAATATATTTATTGGTCCACCTCTTCCTTATCACCTTGTGATTTTGTAGTCGTCTCTTTTATCCTCCTTTAGAGGATACACCAGTCATATAACTTATCAGAAGGACAGCACAATTAGCACTGACAGTCACTGGCTCCTCACTTTTTCATTCCTTCTCTTCAATAAAACAGGATATTTTTATTTCTTAAGAAGATCCATATCTCCTGCTTGTATCTTATTAACAAGGGTGACGAATGTTCTACTTCTCTTCGGAGTAACATTTAGGACGTCACTGATGTACTGCCCTTTACCTAATGTTTTTACAACCGCAATTCTGTCACTATGTCTCCATGGTCTTATACAGAATCAGTTACTAGAGCCAGGCGGATAGCAAAATGGGTCCCAGGCAACCAGCAAAGCAGCCTCCTGCTTACAGCTGTTACACTTTTGGTTTTTATTGCATCTTCACGCCACAAAATACCGTAATGCAGTGACAAGGTAATACTACCATATATAAGCCACATAATAACAGAATATAATTCCCAAATCATAGTGCAATATACTGCTGAAGAGCCCCCGTACTCCCATATAGTTCCCATATAATACTGCAATTCAGTTCCAACATGACACCACCTTATACCGGGCAGTTTTTATTTGCTCCAAGGTTTTTCGTACGTGGGCGGATTTTGCATTTCTGGGGCCGCTAGGAAAGTGATGTCTGGGGACCCCCCATCACACCGCCTTTGTACTGCTTAAGGCCTCATGCACACGACCGTTGTTGTGTTCCGTTCCGTTGTTCCGTGATCCGTTTCTGTGTGTCTTCCTTTATTTTTGGAGGATCACCAGACATGAAGGAAAGTAAAAAAAAGTCTAAGTCAAGTTTGCCATGCAAATTATAGGAAAAAAACAGAGGCGGACGCGGATGACAATCTTGTGTGCCTCTGCGTTTTTTCATGGACCCGTTGACTTGAATGGGTCTGCGAACCGTTTTCTGTGAAAAAAATAGGACAGGTTATATTTTTTTGACGGACTGGAACCACGGATCATGGACGCGGATGACAAACGGTGCATTAGCCGAGTTTTCAACGGACCCATTGAAAGTCAATGGGTCCACAGAAAAACGGAACAACGGACACGGAATGAAACAATGGTCGTGTGCATGAGGCCTAACTCCCTCCCCGTCTGTCCACTAAGCCCTACTCTCAGTGCAGCCTGGATACTTCTGCCACTGCTCTAGAGCTAGAAAGGGCCATCATGGCCCCATGTTATCTGAACTGGCAGGCAGTATGCCCACCACATTTTTTTCCAGCTTCTGGCCAGTAGGGGACCCCAAGCATTTGCTTGGTTTGCATGGTAGTAAACTCTGCCACTGCAGGACCCATAGTAAAAGCACTCAGTTCCCTAAGGCTAGCTCCGAATCCTGGTCAGTAGCATACAGGTCCACTATTTTGGGTTCCCTTCCTAAATTCCTTGAGTTGTCCTCGTCTACTAAGTCCTATTTCTAGGATATCCACATGTATGGCTGCTATTACTACTACCCCAGAGGTATTGTCATCCTTCTTCCTCCTGAAATCCATCACCTGCTCCCATGTTGTGATATAGTAGGATTAATTAAACCTAATTAAATCTTGGTTATCTGTTCTCTTTAAGCACTGCTCTTCTGTATACTTCTGAATGATATACTCTTTGTATTTATGTATTCTAATCTGCATTATCTGGTATAACCTAGATGTAGACTGCTCCTAGCCTAACATCTGCTTTGTTTTCATATGTCGTCTTATTGATTGATATTGGGGCACATTTATTAAGATTGGTGTTTTAAATGCCGGTTTTAATAAGCCGGTGGATCCGCCAAAGTTATGTAGAGGCGCCAGCCTCTACATAACGTCCGCTGTTCACTTCTCCTCCTTTCACAGTACAAGGCTGGTCACTGGCATGGGGAAGAACCTTCAAGCTCCATAGATGGGCGTCTATCCTCTACCCGACCCTCCTGCAGGTAATCAAGGAATCGCAACCATAGTGAAGCACTGACTTCCTCCGTATATTAAAGTGGTTTATTATACTTACAGATTCTTGTTAAAAACATGTCAAATCATAAGGTGCACACACACAGGTATCGGGCGAGAAGAGACGCCCATCTGTGGAGCTTGAAGGTTCTTCCCCATGCCAGTGACTAGCCTTGTACTGTGAAAGGAGGAGGAGCGGACAGCAGCGCGGTCTTCCACTATAACGACTTGTCTGATTTTGTGATTTTTACCCACATCACATTGAGGACCTGCGGCGCAAGAGTACAGCTACGCATCTAAGTGATAATATATTCTATCGTGTACATAACTTCAGCGTTTCCACCTCTGAGTATGTTAGACGGCTTCCTTGCTGTCTTACATTTAGACCATTTTCTAGGCCTAAACCAGGCGTACAAAATGATGAATGAGACGGGCCTGCCGGACCATCCCCTTTCCCCGCTCCTTTTTTTTAGAACTGGCGTGAGCGGGGAAGAAGTTGTAGATTCTACCGTAACTTGACGTGCGACAGAATCTGCGCTAGATATACACCACAGAAGGTGACCGTTGCCTCATTTCTAGGCTGTGCAGGATACAAGTCACCATCCCTATAGGATTATAGTATGTGGATACAGGACAGAAGATAAATGTATGATCACTGAGGGCACCACCATTTAGAGGAACCTCAATCCCTCTCACCCAGTGGTAAATGGAGCAGCAATCGAGCGCCATTGCTGTCCCTCCAATCAAATTCTATGAGACTGACGGAAACACAGCGGCTAGGACTCAGAGGTCAAATTATAATAGTATGGGGTCAAAATTGGGAAATGAGGCTAATTATGTACCTGCACCCAGGTTTTCTACACCTCATGTGCAAAATAACAATCACCAAGTAACTTCTAACGTCTGCACATAGTGATGCAGAGACGGCCCTCATCTGGTCATAGTGCTGCATACAGTAACAATCTGGTGAGCATATCCGCGTTGTGTTTCTTTCTTTAAGAGCTTGTGAGCTTGCTCGTCAGTGAACATGTGATAAGAAGGTGTCATGTGTATATTTACAGACAAATACAGAGTCACGCCATTGTCGGCATTAATGCGGATCCAGGGGGAAGGGAACAATGTATCAAATGCTGCTATGGTAACAGAAACAGATGATTGGCATCAATGACAGCAAGTGCTGGATTTTTTAAATGTTATTGAGGCTTGTCACCACAAAATGCAGAGCAATCTGCCCGCAGCATGTTATAGAGCAGGAGGAGCGGAGCAGATCGATATATAGTTTTATGGGAGAAGATTCAGTAAAACTTGCAATTTATACATTTAAATCTCTGCTATTTCTGACTTCATTGTTCATGGGGGAGGTGTTATCGGTGATTCACAGCTATCTCTGTATACACACTTAGGGTGCATTCACACGACCGTAATTTTATTCTGCGTGCAGATAATGAACAGATCCATTTATTTCTATGGGTCGGGAAAAATTTTAGATGTCATCTGTGTGCTGTCCGTTCCGTGTGTCTGTTCCTTTTTTTTTAGAACCTGTCCTATTCTTGGCCGCAAATTGGGGTCCGTGGCCCCATTGAAGTCAAAGGGTCGGCAAAAAACACGGATAGACACGGAATGCATCCATGTGTCATCTGTTTTTTGGGGACCCCTTGACTGAAATTTTTCACGGAAACCCCTTTCAGTCACATGTGGCAGCAACATTGGCCCAGGAAGAATGGAAAGGAGACAGCAACTGAGCAACATGGCCATCAATGTAGAGAAACTGATCATTTTGGTGAAAGAACGGCCCCAATTATGGGACACCTGCTCTGAAGTTTACTATGACCGCATCAAGAGAGATGCAGCATGGGAGGAGATTACTAGAGAGCTGCATCCTGAGCAGTGGGAGAAAGCCAGCAAGGCCCTGTGCAAGAGCATGGGTATGTGTAGACCTCATATAATGTGATGTAACCATGCTGCTTCCATAATTATGTGACCCCCATGCACCCTAAAGTATGTGACCCATGTGCACCCTAAAGTATGCGACCCATGTGCACCCCAAAGTATGTGACACCCCCAGTGCACCCCAAAGTATGTGACACCCCCAAGTGCACCCTAAAGCATGTGACCCATGGGCACCCTAAAGTATGTGACCCATGGGCACCCTAAAGTATGTGCACCCTAAAGTATGTGACCCATGTGCTCCCTAAAGTATGTGACCCATGTGCACCCTAAAGTATGCGACCCATGTGCACCCCAAAGTATGTGACACCCCCAGTGCACCCCAAAGTATGTGACACCCCCAAGTGCACCCTAAAGTATGTGACCCATGTGCACCCTAAAGTATGTGACCCATGGGCACCCTAAAGTATGTGACCCATGTGCACCCTAAAGTATCTGACCCATGTGCACCCTAAAGTATGCGACCCATGTGCACCACAAAGTATGTGACACCCCCAGTGCACCCCAAAGTATGTGACACCCCAAGTGCACACTAAAGTATGTGACCCATGGGCACCCTAAAGTATGCGACCCATGTGCACCACAAAGTATGTGACACCCCCAGTGCACCCCAAAGTATGTGACACCCCCAAGTGCACCCTAAAGTATGTGACCCATGTGCACCCTAAAGTATGTGACCCATGGGCACCCTAAAGTATGTGACCCATGGGCACCCTAAAGTATGTGACACCCCCAGTGTCCCCCAAAGTATGTGACACCCCAGTGTCCCCCAAAGTATGTGACACCCCCAGTGTCCCCCAAAGTATGTGACACCCCCAAGTGCACACTAAAGTATGTGACCCATGTGCACCCTAAAGTATGTGACACCCCCCCAGTGCACCCTAAAGTATTTGTCCCGCCTGCACTAACAGGTATGGTGACACGAGTCCCCAAACTTGTCATCCAACTCCCGTTGCCAAGTGAATTACCTCTCAAAGGACTCTAAGGACAATATTTAAACTAGTGTGAGCGGCTTAGGGTTGAGTGCTTACCCCTGCTACGGTCACATGGTATACCTTCAAATTTTTGATTGGCGCCCACAGTACAGAACTCTTTCACAGCTTGAAGCAGATTCAGTAGAATCAGTGCAGGTATACCATGAACATGTGACCCTAGTGGGGAAAAGCGCCCAAAATCGTCTGCAGAGTTCATGGAGACAAAGACAAAATTAATTTGGCAAAAGGCAGTGGATGACAAGTGTAGAGACTTTTGGGCAGAATTTATGCTGGCGTAAAGAATACAAACAGTTAATGAAGTATATTATTAAGTTCGATGTACTTGCACAGTGTATATGATTAAAAAAAAAAAAAAAAGTTACTCGGTAAAAAAAAATTAAAATAATAAGAATATCATATGCTATTTTTCCAGTGAAAATTTGCCAAGACAAGGTGGAATAGCACCAGAGACCAATTCAGATGGGAATTGTAATGACCGGCGTCACGCACAGGGAGGGAAAAGGGAAAGCCCTGCCCAAGGGAGAAGGAAAGGTGGTGACCTCTGACTCACCTTGCGGCTGGCACCTGACGTCCCTAGACGGGTTCCTCACCCGTGCGGCGATCACGTGCCTAAACCCTGGCTCTCCCTAAAATGAGCCCTAGATAGTGAATGGGCCGGTGGGATCGCTAGTCCGCACCACTGACACTAAGAGGAAAACACCAAGGAGAGGACAGACAATACAGACAAAAACATAAACCCAGGTGGGCGACAACAGCAGACCACAAAGGTCCAACAGGGATCCGGAGGGAAACGTTCTGGACCAACAACCAGAGAAGGCAGCAACACAGCTCCAGTGGGTCAGTATACAGGTCCTTCTCAAAAAATTAGCATATTGTGATAAAGTTCATAATTTTCTGTAATGTACTGATAAACATTAGACTTTCATATATTTTAGATTCATTACACACAACTGAAGTAGTTCAAGCCTTTTATTGTTTTAATATTGATGATTTTGGCATACAGCTCATGAAAACCCAAATTTCCTATTTCAAAAAATTTGCATATTTCATCTGACCAATAAAAGAAAAGTGTTTTTAATACAAAAAAAGTCAACCTTCAAATAATTATGTTCAGTTCTGCACTCAATACTTCGGGTCGGGAATCCTTTTGCAGAAATGACTGCTTCAATGCGGCGTGGCATGGAGGCAATCAGCCTGTGGCACTGCTGAGGTGTTATGGAGGCCCAGGATGCTTCGATAGCGGCCTTAAGCTCATCCAGAGTGTTGGGTCTTTCGTCTCTCAACTTTCTCTTCCCAATATCCCACAGATTCTCTGTGGGGTTCAGGTCAGGAGAGTTGGCAGGCCAGTTGAGCACAGTAATACCATGGTCAGTAAACCATTTACCAGTGGTTTTGGCACTGTGAGCAGGTGCCAGGTCATGCTGAAAAATGAAATCTTCATCTCCATAAAGCTTTTCAGCAGATGGAAGCATGAAGTGCTCCAAAATCTCCTGATAGCTAGCTGCATTGACCCTGCCCTTGATAAAACACAGTGGACCAACACCAGCAGCTGACATGGCACCCCAGACCATCACTGACTGTGGGGACTTGACACTGGACTTCAGGCATTTTGGCATTTCCCTCTCCCCAGTCTTCCTCCAGACTCTGGCACCTTGATTTCCGAATGCAAAATTTGCTTTAATCCGAAAAAAGTACTTTGGACCACTGAGCAACAGTCCAGTGCTGCTTCTCTGTAGCCCAGGTCAGGCGCTTCTGCCGCTGTTTCTGGGGAATGCGGCACCTGTAGCCCATTTCCTGAACACGCCTGTACACGGGGGCTCTGCATGTTTCTACTCCAGACTCAGTCCACTGCTTCCGCAGGTCCCCCAAGGTCTGGAATCGGTCCTTCTCCACAATCTTCCTCAGGGTCCTGTCACCTCTTCTCGTTGTGCAGCGTTTTCTGCCACACTTTTTCCTTCCCACAGACTTCCCACTGAGGTGCCTTGATACAGCACTCTGGGAACAGCCTATTCCTTCAGAAATTTCTTTCTGTGTCTTACCCTCTTACTTGAGGGTGTCAATGATGGCCTTCTGGACAGCAGTCAGGTCGGCAGTCTTACCCATGATTGCGGTTTTGAGTAATGAACCAGGCTGGGAGTTTTTAAAAGCCTCAGGAATCTTTTGCAGGTGTTTAGAGTTAATTAGTTGATTCAGATGATTAGGTTAATAGCTCGTTTAGAGAACCTTTTCATGATATGCTAATTTTTTTAGATAGGAATTTTGGGTTTTCATGAGCTGTATGCCAAAATCATCGATATTAAAACAATAAAAGGCTTGAACTACTTCAGTTGGTGTGTAATGAATCTAAAATATATGAAAGTCTAATGTTTATCAGTACATTACAGAAAATAATGAACTTTATCACAATATGCTAATTTTTTGAGAAGGACCTGTAGAAGTCCAGGCAGGAAGCTCTATATCTGGCAACCAGAGAAGTGTGAGAGGGGAATATAAGGAGGTTGGGAGTGCTGGACAAGGAACAGCTGAGGAGAAGGAGCTACGGATCCCTGAGTGAGCCAAAAAGGGTTGCAAAGCAAACCCAGAAAGCTACCATAAGGAAACAGCCCTATCTTACATAGAGCGCACAGCCAACCGCTGCGACTTCCTGACCCCGGGTATAACCGAGTCAGGCGTGGTTCTTGACACCCTCGTGACAGGAATTGAGAGAGACATTGTGTAGTGGGGATGTTGGTGGGAAGAAAAGACCCTACTTGTACACCCAGCAGCTGCGTTTTTTAAAAGACATTATGGAATTGCGGCCGTAAGTAAATTTTTATTTAGTTTCTTAATATTATTTTACATGATGTACATTAATACAAGTTTATTTAAAATATTTTTTATTGAAGACCTATTGTCTATTAGAAGGCAGCGGCACTCCTGTGAGCTCCGTGGCCTTCTCTCAGCCTTTTGTAGGTAAGTGACGACATTGTGTTCAGTCTCATGACCTAGGCTTAGCCGAGCCACATGAAATGGGGCTGAGCACAATACCAAAGACAGCTGCTATACAATGTACAGAGCTGGCTTTGGTAATTATGGTTAGGCTTCTTTCATACACAAGTAAGGTTTGTCCGGCCGGCTTTTCAGCCAGGGGAAGGGCCTGCCGGATGTCCGCCCCGGACCAATTCACTAAGGGGACCAGATCTGGCGAAAAACGGCAAACATGCCGAGAGGCGCTCGGACAAAAAACGCAGCGTGCATCTGTTTTAGTACGGATCTGGCAGTTTTTTTCCCGTGGTGGAACAGCCTGCTGGACAAGCCTAATGAGAGCGTGAAAGAAGCGTTGCGCTGCTATCTGGTGCTTGTTGTGCCAGAATTATGGAGAAGCCTGTGCTTCTTCATACATTTTGTGCCAGCTATGGTGCTTTATTATTAATATGAATATGATTTTATTTATTTTTGTTTATAGTGTTGTGAGAATATTACCTGTGTTTATTGTAATGTAATTTCCACATTTTATTTTTTATTTTTACTGCACTGTTGACAATCTTGAAGAGGAAAAAAAGGTCTGTCGATTCGGATGAAACGCAGATCCCAACTCTTAATTTACTGGTTGCCTGTAGCCAAAACCCCCCAGGAAAATATGACGCCACATGAACTGCAAAAGCAGACAGCAACTGCTCGGGAAGAAAGGCCACTTTCTTCATGGACGTGTCAAGCAGCACGACGTCGGGTCCGCAATCAACCGGTGGAACCACCCGCAGATACTCGAACCATGATTGATAAATATGTGCTCGAGTATATGACAAGAAATCAATCTGAGGGCCCAGAGGAAGTAATGTTGAGATCACTGGCTCTATTCCTCCGTCGTGTGCCACAAGAGTGGCGCCCCCAGTTCATGTCTCTTGCTGGATATCTTTTCATGGCCTCAAGACCCGTCTGAGTTAGTCCATATGGTCGACCAGTACAAATGAAGAATTCAAGGAACACCTTGGATTCAACAAACCACCCCAGGGCCTCGACCATCTTTATCTAGAGTCCAATTCTCCTCCCCACCCCTGTACAGCCAGGATTGGCCAGCATCACAAAGGAGTGACCAAATGACGGGACAATCCATCAGCAGTTATACAGGCCAATATCCACATCATGAGCACGGAGAGGGACAGCCAACCTCCACAAGGGCTTCATGGCCATTTACTCGCAAACTGTTTGAATTTGGAATTTTTGTTTCTGTTTATATGGCAATATTCTGACATAAAGTTTTTTTGTTTCCAACATAATTGTGCCATGTTTTTTTTTTAAAGGATTAGAAACATTTGCTTTTGAGTAATGTTAGGAGCCTCTCTTACAGGGAAAATGGTAGTGCATATCTGAAATAGTTTCACATCTCCATTGTGAATTGCAGCTAGATGTTCTCTGCAGGAACATTCTGCCAGAGTTCACCACGCAGGTATGAAAATAATCAATTTCACGCTATACAATAACAATAAATAGTTTTCTTGGGAGGCACATTGCGGTATCACTATGGGACAGATTATTACCAGTACCACAGTCAGAAACAGAACCGTTTCATGGCCGCTCCGTGTGGTCAGACCCAAGGACTATAGTGAACACCATCAATATCTTTATCTCTCTGAAATATTTATGGCGTTCATTCATTTTTATATATGAGCTGTATAATATCCTTCAGAGGTGTTAAAGGGGTTCTTATGTATCCTGAGGATATTGCAGGAATATCAGAAAGATTTTGGTCCATCTTGAGCGATCAACTATTAAAAAATTGTTCTTAATACAAGTGTCGTCTTCTCTGTACATTCAGAGGATATATTTGGGCTTCCCATTACATCAACCTCAAAGCTTTTATTACCATGCAATTGTTATACGGTCTTGGCCCATTTTGACATTGGTGGCATAGTACCAGGATATGGTCCCAGTGTATGATAGGTATGTATCTAACGGGTGACACCACTACCTATCACATATTGGGCCCATATTCAGGTGATATGCCCCCAATCTCATACATGAGCCAAAGTATTGATTTTAATTTAAATTATAATACAATCATTTCATTGCATAGGTTGATAGTAATAAGGTATTAGAGGGTATCTAATGCCAAATTCAAAATTTAATTTTAAAATGGAGACAAAATAGTTTATAAATTTTATATTTAAAATAAAAAATTCTTTAGGAAATGAAATTTTGAATTTGGCCTGGAAAAATACCCCAGCCCGCGAGCCCAAGTCAAGGGTCCTCATTCTCTTGCGAGTTCCTATTCTAACTATAAAACATTTGGGAGACAAACTAAACTAAATGATCAACAGTGTTCTCAGTCAATATAAAATCAGTGACTACCATGAATTGCTTCCAACTGCCATGACAATGCTCCCTCTGGGCTGGTAAAATACTCAGTGTATAAATCACGAATATTCAGGCCTGACGATCCTGGTCTTCCATGCAGTGTCTGGTCCAGACCAAACGATGAAGAGGTCATGTATTGGTCCAGGTCAGCATCGAAGGAAGCATTATAAATCCTGATGAAATTGTGAAGAGGAACACACGCTTGAATCACCAGGGTAGCATTCTCTGGATCCATCTGTATAGATCACATAAACACCCTCCACTTGTTGGAAAGTAGTCCAAAAACACACTCCACATATCGACGGGCACGAGTCAACCTGTAGTTGAAGATACACCTCCTGTCACGTGTGGTCTCAGTGCAAACCCTTCATCAGCCACAATGACAAAAGGAGACGGAGGTCCAGCTGATCCAGACAGTCTTCTTGGCTCTGGCAGGTCGAGCTGGTTGGACTGAAGCCGTTCACCCATTCTGGAAGCACAAAATATTTGTGCATCTGATGTGCTCCCATAGGCCCCGATGTCGACAATTATAAACTTGTAGTCACTGTCGACCAAGGCCAACAGGACCACAGAAAAATATTGCTTATAATTGAAGAATCGGGACCCTGAGTGAGCCGGCTTCTTCACACAAATGTGCTTTCCATCCATAAAACAGTTTAGAAACTGGGTGCATTGTTCAAAGCCCTAAGTAATCTTGCACTTTGGGCTCCGGCATCATCGCCTCTCGAAGTCGCTCCCAGATTACTTTACAAGTGTGTGGAACGATCTGAGAAATGGTAGAAATCCCCAGCAGGAACTCAAAGTGCAGTGATGCAAAAGAGTTGCCTGTTACCAGGAATCTGAAAAATAAAATTGTTAAAATGACTCTGAGGAGGTGGAATTACATAAAGTGTGAATACTTTACGATATTGGTGTTTACCTGAAGGTGACGATTAGCCCTTCCTCAGGTGATATGCAGCACCTCATATTGGTGTTCTAAAACATGAGACCAGGACGAAGAGACTCCAGCAGACGGTCAAGGGTGGACACCGACAGCCGGCAAAATAGTACAAATTTCTCTGGGTGTTACCTCAGATGGGTGTACAAAGTATGGAAGTGTCCCTTCCTGTACCATTGTGAGACAATGGGGTGAACCCAAAGCCGCTTCCTCCTCGATTCCTCGTCCAACATTTGTAAATGTTGTCCGTATCGCCAACAGAGAAGCCAGTACAGGAGAACTGTATCCGCAGGTGTTTTGGCCATGATGAACACAAAAAATCGCCAGAAACCTATGCAAGCCAAGCAGAGGAATCTAACAGAGCACACTACGCTGTAGAAAGCAGTAGAAAATGGCGCCTAAGCGATCATGTGACCTTGTTATGGGTGTTAACAGGGGTTGGACATTTTAGTTTGACAATTTTCATCCGTTTTTTTTGCGGACTGTGAAAAACGGAAGACATGCGGAAACATTACGTCCGTTTTATACGGACTTTCGGAACGGAAAGATAACGGAAACCATACCGAATTAAAATTGGGCACACGGATCCATGATTCTGTGTGAATGCACCCTTATGCCTCATTCACATGTCAGTGTTCGGTCAGTGATTGTGAGACAAAACCAGGTGCGGCTCTGAACACAGAACAGGAGCAGATCTTTCCCTTGTTCCTTATACTGTATCTATGGAGGCTCCAATCCTGGTTTTGGCTCCCAATCACTGATGAAAAACACTGACTGAACACTGACTGTGTGAATGCACCCTTAGGCCTCATGCACACGGGCGTTGTTTGGGTCCGCATCCGAGCCGCCGTTTTGGCGGCTCGGATGCGGACCCATTCATTTCAATGGAGCTGCAAAAGATGCGGACAGCACTCTGTGTGCTGTCCGCATCCGTGGCTCCGTTCCACGGCACCGCAAAAAAATTATACCGTCCTATTCTTTTCCGCGATTTGCGGACAAGAATAGGCATTTATATTGCCGGCGCCCATTCCGTTCCGCAATTTGCGGATCCGCAAAAAATGGCAGTCGTGTGCATGTAGCCTTACACAGGGAATTCTATCAATAACTGATGACACCTCTATACAGAGATAGCCGTCACTCACTGATAGCTGTACATGGGGAGGTGTTATCAGTGATCGCATTCTCTGTGTAAGGCCTCATTCACACGATCGTGGTTTTGGTCCGCATCTGAGCCACATTTTTTGCTGCTCGGGTGCGGACCCATTCACTTCAATAGGGCCGCATCCGTTGCTCTGTTCCGTGGCCCTGCAAAAATGATGAGTCATGTCCTATTCTTGTTCATTTTGCGGACAAGAATAAGCATTTCTATAATGGGCCTCCTGTTCTGTTCCGCAAATTGCGGAAGGCACACGGGCGGCATCCGTGTTTTGCGGATCAGCAATTTGCGGACCACAAAACACGGCACGGTCATGTGAATGAGCCCTAAGTGTGTTTACAAAGATAGCTGTCAGTCACTTATAGTCCTCTTTAAATGTTGGTCTACCTCCTAAATCCGGAGAAAATCCTGAAGACTGGAGTGAGATTCCTTTTAAGTACAGTATTACTTTACATTAACTAATTGTAAATTAAGTTTTAGGCTACTTTCACATTAGCGTTTTTTGCGGATCCGTCATGGATCTGCAAAAACGCTTCCGTTACAATAATACAACCGCATGCATCCGTCATGAACGCATCCAGTTGTATTATGTCTTATATAGCCATGATGGATCCGTCATGAACAACATTGAAAGTCAATGGGGGACGGATCAGTTTTCTATTGTGTCCGAGAAAACTGATCCGTCCCCATTGACTTACATTGTGTGTCAGGACGGATCCGTTTGGCTCCGCTTCGTCAGGCGGACACCAAAACGCTGCAGGCAGGGTTTTGGTGTCCGTCTCGAGAGCAGAATGGAGACTGATCGGAGAAAACTGACGCATTCTGAGCGGATCCTTTTCCATTCAGAATGCATTAGGGCAAAACTGATCCGTTTTGGACCGCTTGTGAGAGCCCTGAACGGATTTCACAAACAGAAAGCCAAAACGCGAGTGTGAAAGTAGCCTTATCATCCTTTTTTTTAGATGGTTTTAAAGCGGTTCTCTGAGCTACAGATATTTATGACCTATCCTCAGGATAGATCATCAATATCATACCCGCGGGGGTCCAACTCCTGGCACCACCAGCGATAAACTGTTTGAAGGGGCTGTGGCGCTTGTGCCAGTGAAACGTCTTCTACTAGTAGTGCAGAGTATTGCAGCTCATTGGACTGCTGTGGCACCCTCAAGCAGCTGATCAGAGGGGGTGCTGGAGTCAGTCCCCCACTATCCTGAAGAATACTCATCAATATCTTTAGCTTAATCCCTTTTATTGCATTTCCCCCACCATTTATTGACTCCTGTAGTTGTTGTCCTATAGTTTATGAAGGGGCAACTATGCGTCCCCTAGGAAAGGATGAGCAAAGTAAACACGGGTGGGATGTACTATACCTGCTTTGAAAACTGTGAAAACTTTTATCAGAAAGACCCCTTAATGGCCTAGCAGTCAAATAAAGCATTACCGTTCACATACTGTACACCTATTCAAGTGTATGGGGTGGCCTGTATTATACCCGCTCACTGCTGAGATGTCGATGGTGAGCAGGTAAACATTGAAGGGATGGCTGCACTCGCACAGAGCACAGCCTTCTATTCAGGCCTCATGCACACGACCGTTCCGTTTTTTTGCTGTCTGCAATCCGCGGATCTGCATAAACACGGAAGCCGCCTGTGTGCCTTCTGCAATTTATTTGCAAAACGGAACGGGCGGCCATCAATATAAATGTCTTGTCCGCAAAGCGCAGGGCCGCGGAACGGAGCCACGGATGCGGACAGCACACGGAGTGCTGTCCGCATCTTTTGCAGCCCCATTGAAGTGAATGGGTCCGCATCTTTTGCGGCCCCATTGAAGTGAATGGGTCCGCATCCGAGCCATCAAAACGGCGGCTCGGATGCGGACCCAAACAACGGCCGTGTGCATGAGGCCTCACCCAGCTAATCGGCAGGGATGTCGGACCCCCAACCATTTGTGGATAGGTCATCAATATCAAAATCTTGGGAAGCCACTTTAAATTTTTAATTAGTTTTCAGAATATATATTGTGGAATAACCCCTTTAAAATCACCTACCTAATATTATGTAGGTCCCGCTCATAGCACCAGAACAGCTTTGACCCATCAAGGCATGGACCCCATAAGACCTCTGACGGTGTCCTGTTGCGGTGGGCACAGGTGACACAGGATTTGTTTGCATCCAACACGTAAACTTCAAACATGACTGTTATCGTACCGCCTAATATATCCCACCGCATGCCAGGTGTCATTGTATTTACTTCACCTGTCAGTGGTTTTAATGCCACCACTGATTGGTGTAACTGGGTAAACTGATACTACAGCAGGGCCTTCAGTGAATGCAGACTGTTTTATGACAGCCCGTGTCTATAGTGCCGATGCCGGACAAAGGTGGTGGTGACATTGCCACCAGCAGCACCATTACTGGATTGCTGCCACATTATGATAGATGTAGTTTACGTGAGCAGAGGTGGAAGTAGCTGCACCTAGTTCTGCTCCTCCTTTAATGAAGCCAAGAAATCTGAAGCCTGTCTCCAGACCCTTATCTCCAGACACCCCGCGCCACAAAGAACGAGTAGTTTTCTTCCTTGGGTTTATAGAGGGATGTTTTAGGGAACTGTTTGAATAAAGCTTTGTGGCAGAGAGAGAGAGAGAGGGCTGGGACCTTCATCTGAGCAAAGTTCAAACCTGTGAACTATCCCTGACTTGTGAGAGCCAACACAGAAAGGGAAAGACATATGTGCATTTCCATATACTGACGGCCAGGTATAGACAGACGGCCGGGCGCAAACATAGGAAACACCACAAAACTCCTCTAACATATTGACATACACAGATGGGTACTGGGACGGGAAAATGCTCCATAGTTCCTAAAACTAATAAAATATAGATATGACCTTTGCATATACAAGCAAACCAAGTTACGACACCACTTAGAGAATTTTCTGTTTCCGGTTGACTTGCTTGGTCATTAGAAAACGTTGTACTGTCGCCTCCTTTGTCCATTGGCCATGTCTGGTATTGCAACTCACCTGCCTCCTAATAAATGGAGCTGAGCTAATATACCAAACACAGCTCAAGAGGGCCTTGCTTTTTGGAAAGACTCTTTTCTAATACATTGTACTTTACAGAATTTGCATTATAATAATAATTCATGATTTTTATTGATTTTAGGCCAGTGTCATTTCTGTATATATACGTGTTTAATTAATTAGGATTATTACTTTTTTATACATGTTATAAGCCTACATCAATGTGTTACGTTTTTACTGGTTGGTTGATACAGTTTTACTGCTTTCTCACACGTTTGTAACTTTTCAGGCATTTTTTGTATCTTGCTATTCTATCCAGTAAAACTGAAATCAAAATTTGATACGTCAATAGGATCCATTATGATATAGATCACAATTGATCTGTCATATCCCATGTGCAAAGAGCCTAAGAACTTCATAAATACCGTGGGCTCAGTTGACATATATCAGATGTTTCTGGACAGTCGTCTTCAGGTTATAGGTAAGTGCCCCCTAGGCCACCACCACTAAGTGGACCTGGCATCTTGAGGGTGTTATCATACATGCATAACAACCTGACACTTTTGTTCACTGGCAGCAGGGTTCTTCTGCCCCCCTGTAACCCATCACTTTCAACTGCAGTGGCATCTTCTCATAGGCCATAAGTCTATAAGATGGCCACCTGCCGCAATGTAGTGATGACATCACACCTGCCATGCTGCCCAGTGCCCACTGCGCTGCCCACTGCCTACCATGAGGTGGAGAATTGGGCTGTCAAATCAGAGGAGCAGCAACAGAAGCCTGAAAGTGGCCTAGCAGCTCCAGCTGCTGTGGCTCAGGAGGTGATGGGACTGGCAGAGGAGATAGCAGCCTGAAGGCATCTACAAGTCGGCTACCACCTGATGTCTATGGAGCTTCCCTGGGCATAGAGTGCCTTGGCATCATGGAGGAGCAAGGAGAAGGGGTGAGTAAGATGCATTAGGGTTCATTCACATGTGTGTAGGGCATTCTGTTCTTGTGTCTCCATCCCAGGAACAGATAAAAAATACTTGGCAGGCCCCATTGACTATAATGGGGTCTATTGGGTGTCTGGTATTGGGTCTGTCATTTTACCAAACTGTAGTATTTTGTCCGGCATTTTTAATGAAATCTGCTGCTGATTGCATATTGTGCTAGTGGCCTCCTATGCATCATCAGGGGCCTATAGGTAAATTGTTCCAGGTGACCACTATGATCGACCATGTGACCACCTGAAAGATGACTAGCTATTTCAGCATATTTAGCATTTTGCTATATGAGTAACATTGTCTGGGACGTTGCTATGCCAGAAAACTTTCAGTCATGGGCCCTAAATGTTTTGCTCAAGCACATCAAAGTAGTGGCTGCCACAGATACAACTGTATCGTCATCATCAGAACAGAGACACAGTTCACTCTTATAGGCCACAGTCCACTAGACCTGAAGACATCATTGCACCTGCCTGTTCTAAGTCTTTGTGTGGAAAACTGTGCAGCGATGAGACATTGCTGAAAGATGTCATCATGGTGGTCTGCTCCCAGTGGAGAAGATGAGGAAAGAGATCATCTACATTATAGATGTCCCTGGGTGAAATAGGTATGCAGTACTTTATACTCCTATATGTTCGGTAGTGCTGAATGTAATGTCCATCCAACTATGCTATTAGCAATGGGGCGTGGGGAGGTTTGTAGGGAGGCTGGAACGGGAGGAAGAAAGCACAAACCTGTTTTATAGATGTACCACACAGCAAGTGGACCTGTCTGTTTTAGAATGCCAGGGCTACATTTTGGTCCCAGTCTAGCCACGGTATCAGCTATATTTCTATAGTATAACTAATATAATTAAAACCAAATATTAAGGCATATTCTGTTTTCCAATGCAATTTTTGTTTCTGATTGTAGGTTGTTGTTTTATTTTTATTTCCTAAGCGTGATTATGGGGGCGGCCATCTTGGCTGAGCTGCTGGTAATAGCATTTAGAGAGACGTTTTACAGCAGCCAACATGAGCCACAGACACAATGGACAGAAAAGGACTCAATGGGGCAGTTTTACTAATCCTGTAGATGGTGTAAGCATAGCCCGGCTGTCTAGACCTGCACCAGATTTATCAGGCTGGATGATGAATGGGGTGCAGAAACAGACACTTTTCTTTGACTCTATAGCAACTACTGCTTGGCTTAGTTTGAGCAGGAATTTTATGTCAGAATTGTGGTGCAATATGTTTCATCTTAGCTCACTCCTTACTGACTTCTATGGTAGAGTTTTTTTAGACCTGCACAGGGAGGGAGGGATATTATGTGACCCTTGTAAACAGTGGTATCTAAATATGGCATCTGTCATTGTGATCCCACCTGTAATGGTAATGAGATGACTGCTGAGAAGTGATCGCTACAGAACAGTAAGGATGCATTCACATGTGCCAGAATGTATTTGCGGACACATCTGCATCGTTAATAGTTCCCCTTATATTCCTACGGAGGTTACATCTAAAAATCTGTGCAGCTATGATCCAATTCAGAGACCATGATGTGTTTTGCGAATCCCAGTTTTTCCATCTACAGTATTTCAAAATCTGCAATAAACTCTTAACAACAAAAAAACACACCAAAATGCACCTAAACCTAAAATAAGCACTTGTTTTTTTTCGCCATGTGTGAGGACACCCTAATTGTCAGATTATTATTAGGCTTAATAATCAGTACAGAAACTGGAGGATTTTAGGATTTAAAATAAATACGTTAAGCATAAAAACTTGATTTGAGCACAAGGTCATTTTCTGCTGAGGCATTCCCTTTAAAGAAGCACTCCGCGATTGTGTATAGTGCAGGAAGATACATTATTAAAAATCAGGTAGAGGCTCTTGTGTATTCCCTGTGCACGCCTGTTTTATTTGATGTGCAATTTGTGGCTTGTCAGCCATCATGATTCCCTCTTCCCTTCGGATATGCTTTTTCTAAAGAATCCTAAATTTGCCATCATGCATAGAGGGGGGAGGAGGGGGGGGCAGAGTCTCACTGCACTGCTCTGTGTAAGGGCAGAAAGTAACGGGCCAGTGACACGCTGCTACCCCCTCACACTGCAGGTTCTCTATGTTCTCCTATGTGATACAGCTTGAGGTGGAAAGACTAAGGCCCCTTTCACACGGGCGAGGATTGCTTGAGGTGAACGCATTGCACCCGCACTGAATCCTGACCCATTCATTTCTATGGGGCTGTTCACACGAGCGGTTATATTCACGCATCACTTATGCGTTGCGCGAAAATCACAGCAAGCTCTATTTTGTGCGTTTTTCACGTAACGCAGGCCCCATAGAAATGAATGGGGTTGCGTGAAAATCGCAAGCAAGTGCGGATGCGGTGCGATTTTCACGCACGGTTGCTAGGAGACGATCAGGATCATTATTATTTTCCCTTATAACATGGTTATAAGGGAAAATAATAGCATTCGGAATACAGAATGCTAAGTACAATAGCGCTGGAGGGGTTAAAAAAAATGTGACTCTTCATCCACTTGATCGCGCAGCCGGCATCTCTTCTGTGTGTCTTCTGTGCTGTGTGCAGGAACAGGACCTGTGGTGACGTCACTCCGGTCATCGCATGATCCATCACCATGGTAAAAGATCATGTGATGACCGGAGTGACGTCACCACAGGTCCTGTTACTGCACACAGCTAAGATGAAGACAGAAGGAGATGCCGGCTTTGCGATCAAGTGGATTAAGGTGAGTTAAATTTTTTATATTTTTTTTAACCCCTCCAGCGCTATTTTACTATGCATTCTGTATTCAGAATGCTATCATTTTTCCTTATAACCATGTTATAAGGGAAAATAATACAATCTACAGAACACCGATCCCAAGCTCGAACTTCTGGGGTTTGGGTACCAAACATGCGTGATTTTTCTCACGCGAGTGAAAAACGCATTACAATGTTTTGCACTCGCGCTGAAAAATCACGTGTGTTCCCGCAATGCACCTGCACATTTTCCCGCAACGCCCGTGTGAAAAAGGCCTAACTAGTGTGAAGCTACATCCCATAGAACTACACTGGAGAGTCAGCACACACAGATAGTACAGACAGTGTGAGTCAGGAGGTTCTTATAACCTGAGCTAATTACTGTATACACTTACCTACTCTATATCTGTGCTCCTGCTCCTTTAGCTAGGGGAGACATTATATCAACAGAATGCAGGCATAAACATAAGAAGGTGGAGTGGGGAGAGGCCTGAGAGCTGCCAGGAGGGCCTTTACTGGTGATAATGTCATCCTGTAGGTCACAGGAAGTCAGCCACAGGGGAGAGACGGAGTTCCTCTTTACACATTACAGCAAGGAGTCAGACTTCAAATCATATAACCTGGTTGCCATAATGAAAAGGTTCAAAATGTATGGCTACTGAGTTAGGTTGTAACAGATTACACTAGAATGCAGTAGGGGAGTTAGTAATATATGTAAAATAAACAGGAGTACTTCTTTAAGGAGCCCCAATGGTTCAGGTCTTGAGAGTTTCCTTTAGGAATGGAAGTCACTGAAGTAGCAATAGTAAATATATCGTCTGGACAAAATTGCCGCAGGACCGTTTGGGCTTTGAAAATCACATGGCAGATTTGTTGCAGAAATTTCTATGACTGTCCCATGTATTTGAATAGTGTTTCCCCCCAAATGAGTGGGGATGATTTTCAACTTCTGTAAATAATCTGCTGTGTGTGAATACACCCTAAGGGTATAGCCTAGGGATTCAATGGGAAGACATGTAGAAGATAAAAATAAACCAGCTCACCAACTATGAAAATGATCCATGCCCTCATGATCGAAGGATGATCCAGCACGCGGTAACATCCATCTTCAGGAATGAGGCGCTAAAGCCCAAAAGTTAACATCTAAGGCCCGCTTCACATAAGTCTGGTGATCTGGTGCAGAAAACGCTTGATTGAGACGAGATCTGGTCCTGTCGTTTTCTATGGGATTGTTCACATTCATCCAGTGCGGGGAAAAAAACCTGTCCGGACACAAGTGACTTACAGTATGAGCACGCAGCCCTACTTGTGTCCGGTACGAGTGGCCTCAATCCTAGCATAGTCAGTAGTGTTATGTAGGTTACAGCCGCACATAGCAGCCGGAGGAAATCTGTGCCTTCAAATCGACGTGGTTCACAAATTGTTTGTTAGCGGCCGGGTGATTTTGCAGGTGAACAGCAGTCGGCCGCGCGGTTTTGTGGGAAACACCACTGTTTACGTTCAAAATGGTGCAGCCACTAATAATCAATATGAAAACCAGTCTGCGATAAAATCACTTACTGGCCACATTGTAGCAGCAGCTGCTGGGTCCTACTACTAACCATACTGCTAACCATGCCAGTCCTACTACTAACTATACTACTAACCATGCTAGTCCTACTACTAACCATACTACTAACCATGCTAGTCCTACTACTAACCATGTTAGTCCTACTACTAACTATACTACTAACCATGCCAGTCCTACTACTAACCATGCTAGTCCTACTACTAACCATACTACTAACCATGCTAGTCCTACTACTAACCATGCTACTAACCATGCCAGTCCTACTACTAACCATACTACTAACCATGCCAGTCCTACTACTAACCATGCTAGTTCTTCTACTAACCATACTACTAACCATGCTAGTCCTACTACTAACCATACTACTAACCATGCTAGTCCTACTACTAACCATGCTAGTCCTACTACTAACTATACTACTAACCATGCCAGTCCTACTACT
The DNA here is from genome assembly GCF_014858855.1 of Bufo gargarizans. Taxonomy (NCBI): domain Eukaryota; kingdom Metazoa; phylum Chordata; class Amphibia; order Anura; family Bufonidae; genus Bufo; species Bufo gargarizans. The sequence continues at coordinate 47,135,115 of NC_058090.1, forward strand.
AACCATACTGCTAACCATGCCAGTCCTACTACTAACTATACTACTAACCATGCTAGTCCTACTACTAACCATACTACTAACCATGCTAGTCCTACTACTAACCATGTTAGTCCTACTACTAACTATACTACTAACCATGCCAGTCCTACTACTAACCATGCTAGTCCTACTACTAACCATACTACTAACCATGCTAGTCCTACTACTAACCATGCTACTAACCATGCCAGTCCTACTACTAACCATACTACTAACCATGCCAGTCCTACTACTAACCATGCTAGTTCTTCTACTAACCATACTACTAACCATGCTAGTCCTACTACTAACCATACTACTAACCATGCTAGTCCTACTACTAACCATGCTAGTCCTACTACTAACTATACTACTAACCATGCCAGTCCTACTACTAACCATACTACTAACCATGCTAGTCCTACTACTAACCATACTACTAACCATGCTAGTCCTACTACTAACCATGCTACTAACCATGCCAGTCCTACTACTAACCATACTACTAACCATGCCAGTCCTACTACTAACCATGCTAGTTCTTCTACTAACCATACTACTAACCATGCCAGTCCTACTACTAACCATACTACTAACCATGCCAGTCCTACTACTAACCATACTACTAACCATGCCAGTCCTACTACTAACCATACTACTAACCATGCTAGGACCTACTACTAACTATACTACTAACCATGCCAGTCCTACTACTAACCATACTACTAACCATGCTAGTCCTACTACTAACCATACTACTAATCATGCTAGTCCTACTACTAACCATGCTACTAACCATGCCAGTCCTACTACTAACCATACTACTAACCATGCCAGTCCTACTACTAACCATACTACTAACCATGCTAGTCCTACTACTAACCATACTACTAACCATGCCAGTCCTACTACTAACCATACTACTAACCATGCCAGTCCTACTACTAACCATACTACTAACCATGCTAGTCCTACTACTAACCATACTACTAACCATGCTAGTCCTACTACTAACCATGCCAGTCCAACTACTAACCATACTACTAACCATGCTAGTCCTACTACTAACCATACTACTAACCATGCTAGTCCTACTACTAACCATACTACTAACCATGCTAGTCCTACTACTAACCATACTACTAACCATGCCAGTCCTACTACTAACCATACTACTAACCATGCTAGTCCTACTACTAACCATACTACTAACCATGCCAGTCCTACTACTAACCATACTACTAACCATGCTAGTCCTACTACTAACCATACTACTAACCATGCTAGTCCTACTACTAACCATACTACTAACCATGCTAGTCCTACTACTAACCATACTACTAACCATGCCAGTCCTACTACTTCAAATTGTTTTTTATTGTTTCGTAGAGATACGAAAAATATACTGAAAGTCAATAAAAGATCTGCATTGACAATGTCTTGGATACATCAGCATGCTTAAGTAACAGCCAATACATTAGATACATCGATATTAATCATGCCAGTCCTACTACTAACCATACTACTAACCATGCCAGTCCTACTACTAACCATACTACTAACCATGCTAGTCCTACTACTGACCATACTACTAACCATGCCAGTCCTACTACTAACCATGCTACTAACCATGCTAGTCCTACTACTAACCATGCTAGTCCTACTACTAACCATGCTAGTCCTACTACTAACCATGCTAGTCCTACTACTAACCATGCTAGTCCTACTACTAACCATGCTAGGACAGTATGACAGGGCAGGTGTGCCTGAAACGTGTAGCAGTTTTCACCACCTTTGTGTCCATCCATATCTATCTGTCTGTCTATGAGTCTCGTATCTAACTTTCTAATATCTATCTGTGTGTAAGTCCGTCAGTCTATCCATGACCTTATCTATTATCCTATCTATCTCATATCTATATCATTAGGGATGAGCGGCAGGGGCAATGTTCGAATTTGAGATATTTCGTGAATATTTTGCCATATATTCGAGAATCCGCTATCTCCAGTTAATTTTCTCTTGATAGCGGAAATCGGCAATTGAAAAATTTGCATTACGAAAATTCGCAATCAACACTCCTTCTAAAGTCAAAGATATTGCAGCCTTCTCATTGGCCCATAAGCTAGAAGAAGGGAGGGATCATGTGTACTGAATAAAAAAAAATCTCGAATATTCGAAATTATGAATATATATCACTATAGTCTAAATATTCACAATACAAATTCACAATTCGAATATTCGCAATCAACACTACATATCATAACTATCTAATCTATCATATATATAGAAATCTATCTCTTCACCCCTCTGTCACCTAATATCTATTTATATCATATCTGTCTATCTTATATCTATATTTACATCATATCTATATCAATCAGAAGACTTCTGGGTTGCACATAGCAGAGAGGCGATGCACAGGACATCCCAGACACAATGTAGCAGTAGGTAATGCAGTACAACACCCTCACACAGAGTGCCTCTGCCACCCTCATATCGCACAGATTCCCTCTGCCACCCTCACACAGAGTCCCTCTGTCACCCTCATATCACACAGAGTCCCTCTGCCACCCTCACACAGAGTCCCTCTGCCACCCTCATATCACACAGAGTCTCTCTGCCACCCTCACATAGAGTCCCTCTGCCACCCTCATATCACACAGAGTCCCTCTGCCACCCTCATATCACACAGAGTCCCTCTGCCACCCTCATATCACACAGAGTCCCTCTGCCACCCTCATATCACACAGAGTCCCTCTGCCACCCTCATATCACACTCATATCACACAGAGTCCCTCTGCCACCCTCAGACAGAGTCCCTCTGCCACCCTCACACAGAGTCCCTCTGCCACCCGCATATCACACAGAGTCCCTCTGCCACCCTCATATCACACAGTCCCTCTGCCACCCTCATATCACACAGAGTCCCTCTGCCACCCTCATATCACACAGAGTCCCTCTGCCACCCGCATATCACAGAGTCCCTCTGCCACCCTCATATCACACAGAGTCCCTCTGCCACCCTCATATCACACAGAGTCCCTCTGCCACCCTCATATCACACAGAGTCCCTCTGCCACCCTCATATCACACTCATATCACACAGAGTCCCTCTGCCACCCTCAGACAGAGTCCCTCTGCCACCCTCACACAGAGTCCCTCTGCCACCCGCATATCACACAGAGTCCCTCTGCCACCCTCATATCACACAGTCCCTCTGCCACCCTCATATCACACAGAGTCCCTCTGCCACCCTCATATCACACAGAGTCCCTCTGCCACCCGCATATCACAGAGTCCCTCTGCCACCCTCATATCACACAGAGTCCCTCTGCCACCCTCATATCACACAGAGTCCCTCTGCCACCCTCATATCACACAGAGTCCCTCTGCCACCCTCATATCACACAGAGTCCCTCTGCCACCCTCACACAGAGTCCCTCTGCCACCCTCATATCACACAGAGTCCCTCTGCCACCCGCATATCACACAGAGTCCCTCTGCCACCCTCAGACAGAGTCCCTCTGCCACCCTCACACAGAGTCCCTCTGCCACCCGCATATCACACAGAGTCCCTCTGCCACCCTCATATCACACAGAGTCCCTCTGCCACCCGCATATCACACAGAGTCCCTCTGCCACCCTCAGACAGAGTCCCTCTGCCACCCCATCACACAGAGTCCCTCTGCCACCCGCATATCACACAGAGTCCCTCTGCCACCCGCATATCACACAGAGTCCCTCTGCCACCCGCATATCACACAGAGTCCCTCTGCCACCCTCATATCACACAGAGTCCCTCTGCCACCCTCATATCACACAGAGTCCCTCTGCCACCCTCACACAGAGTCCCTCTGTAACCTGTCCCTCTGTCACTTCTATTTTTCAATAGAACCTTTCTCTGGACTGTGACTACATAAGGATTATTACCAGTATAGCAGCCTGTGCCTGGCCACAGAGGACTATCCTCAGTACTGCAGAGGCCGGGAGCAGATCGCCCTCTCCCCTGCAACCTCCCAGCCTTCTCTTGCTATCCCAGCTGCAGATGCAGTGAATAGAACCTCCACCCCCTATGTAGTGAATGGAACCTTCACACCAATCTGTCCTGATGCGGTGAATGGAAACTTCACGCCGCTCTGTCCAAATGCAGTGAAAAGAACTTCGACCCGGCTCTGTCCTGATGCAGTGAATGGAACCTCCACCCCGCTCTGTCCTGATGCAGTGAATGGAACCTCCACCTGCTCTGCCCTGATGCAGTAAATAGAACTTCCACCCCGCTCTGCCCTAATGCAGTGAATGGAACCTCCACCCGGCTCTGTCCTGATGCAGTGAATGGAACCTCCACCCGGCTCTATCCTGATGCAGTGAATAGAACCTCCACCCCGCTCTGTCCTGATGCAGTGAATAGAACCTCCACCCCGCTCTGTCCTGATGCAGTGAATAGAACCTCCACCCCGCTCTGTCCTGATGCAGGGAATAGAACCTCCACCCCGCTCTGTCCTCATGCAGTGAATGGAACCTCCACCCCGCTCTTTCCTCATGCAGTGAATGGAACCTCCACCCCGCTCTGTCCTCATGCAGTGAATGGAACCTCCACCCGCTCTGTCCTCATGCAGTGAATGGAACCTCCACCCGCTCTGTCCTCATGCAGTCTGTATGTCCACAACTTCTAGTCTCTTCTGCTTTAGATGAGACGAGTTTGTCATTTCTTGCAACTGGTTATCTAAATACACTGCAGCCATTTATCTCAGATATCAAATAATAATAAAAAACACTCAGCTCTGCTACATCTCTAGGGGCCTGCGGCTGCCTTCATCTGAAGAAAACATACAAAAAGATTGCCCATCATTACATTTGCTTCCCCCTTTTTTGCAAATAATTCATATATTTAATTTGTACTCGAAAACATGATTTTTCTCTTTTTAGATTGATTTAGTGTTCTCTGTATTTTTCTGCTGGGTTTCTTTTAGTGCGTTCATTTTAATCGTGATTGTATTGTTTTTTTCCTTGCTATCTAATGATGATCACTACTGTACCGATAGCTATTTAGCTTTTGAGAGACTACAAATCCCAGCAAGACCGTTAACTATGAAAAGCTAAATAAGAAATATAATTCATAAATAATACATATAATAGAAATAATTCAAGTTGCACCTACTATCCTCCCAGGTTAATAAACAATCTAATATACATAGATATTGTCTGTATAGTGTTCAGAGAAATAGCAAAACCGATAAGGAAACTTACCTGTTATTCTTGGGATATTTTGTGATATTTTATTTTCTAATAATTATAATATATATATATATATATATATATATATATATATATATATTGTAATTATTAGAAAATAAATAAAATGTCACAAAATATAAGAGGTAAGTTACCTTATCGTTTTTGCTATTTCTCTGAACACTATACAGACAATATCTATGTATAGACATGTATGTTGCACTATATATCTATAGATATATGTATACCTCCCAGCGTTATTGGCTATGCTTGGCTGTGGAGATGTATGTGCATAGCCGTGTACACAATGCTAATAAACCGACCGGCAAGAAACCTTGGAACACAGACTCAGTTCTCACGTCTGCATTTATATCTTTCTTTTATTTATTTATTTTTTTGTTTGTTTTTGCTTTTAAAAAATCAAAATATTTTAATTACAATTCCATTTATAAAATTAAACTTATTTTGAACAATTTGCTTATTTTTATTTTTTATTGAACCATTATTTAAACCATTTCATAAGAAAAACCAAAGCGGGTGTGGGGAGGAGGAATACATGCAATAAATTACGAATATCCGGGGGGGGGGGGGGGGGGGGGAAACGAATAATCATCTCCATAAAAAAAAAAAAAGACCCCAGTAAAAACAATAAAGAAAAGACCCCCTGCTCTCACTTGTCCCACTCCCTTGGGGGGGCTATAAAAATCTGTATGTATTGTATAGGAATAGCTAGGTAGGGCGTGGGGTGACCCCAGTAGACTCTTGTTTGCTCATGAAGTGACCTATGTTTTTTTTTTTTTTAATATAACACTATAAGAAATAAAATGCAAACAAATACAATAAAAGGAGAAAAAATCATTTCTAGCAAAGCTAAACCATCAGTGGGACGTTTTACTGCCAGGCTTAAAACCAGCATAGCATAGCCTCAATATCCAGTTATTCTTCCCAGTAACAAAATGAAATCCAAGGCAAGGTCACCCAAGTAACACAGACCTGAAGCAAAGTAGAAATGTAACTTTTTCACAGCACAAATGTCCTTCACAATTTTGGAGTAACTATATATATATATATATATATATATATATATATAGAAAACCATCATGTGATTTTTTTTTCTTTTCCAATTATTACAACCCTCAGTATGTAAACTTGTCTAGAAACCGATAGACATTTAGCAATATATACAGGATAGACCGTTTCTTTAAATACACCCAGTGGCAGCTTAGTTGACCTCTGTGCTTTATATTACATGGACAGATCTCCAAAAACTGCAGTTCTTCTCTTTCTCATAATAATTCTTGTGAAGCAATAGGTTAATAGAGTAACAGTCTCAGAACAGTTCTACAAAGGTGGTGGTGGGATGGTGTTTCCATCCCAGTCAGGGATGATTAGGATGTATTAAGGACTGGCCTGGAGTAGACCCCTTGATAGTATGTTGGCTCCAGTGCTGAAGGTTCTATAGTCCCTCTTGCAGACATATTACTGCCAAGTGACATGCCTGGCAGGCCCCCACCATAGGAATACTGCTGCAGGGCCTGCTCATAGGCTTTGTAGTCCAGTTTGTGCTGTTGTTCAGAAGAAGACATCAGGTTGTTGATGGAGAAGGGGTGATTGAAGGAGTAATGGGGGTCTCCTTTGAGGTGGAGGTGGGACTCATGGACTAAAGAATGAGTTGTGTGAGAGGGTATAGGTGATGGACCACCTGCCACCTGCGGCTTCATATCTCCATTAGAACCACCGTGGTCCAAGGACTGTGGACTGCTGGATGGGTTAGACATGGAGGAATTGCTGTCCATCTGGCTGGACTTACCATGCACCCGATGTAAAGGGGATGAAGAACCAGACTGGTCTTTCCTGCCATCTTGCCCCCCTTTGCCACACTGCTGCTTCTCGCATTTAAACCTCTTCTGCCTACGGAGATAGCAGCCATTCTCAAACATGTTCCCAGAGTCCGGGTGAAGAGTCCAGTAGGAGCCTTTACCAGGTTTATCTGGGGACCTGGCCACCTTAACGAAGCAATCATTAAAAGACAGTGAGTGCCTGATGGAGTTCTGCCACCTCTGCTGGTTCTGCCTGTAGTAAGGGAAGAGGTCCATGATCCACTGGTAGATCTCACTGAGGGTCAGCATTTTGCTGGGGGCCTGCTGAATGGCCATGGTGATTAATGAGATGTAGGAGTAGGGTGGCTTAGCATGGGGGTAACTTCTTCGGAAAGTTTTAGTGTCTCTGGTCCTGTTTATGTTGGAAGGGGCATAAGCCATGGGGCTCATGCCTGAGTTCATGCTGGAATAAGGGCTAAGGCTGTTCATGGAGGCTTGTTGGGCCGACATTGCATTCATACTGGTAGGGCTGAGAGCGGTGCCCATTGTTGGCACTCCAGATCCCATGCCATTCATAGCGGAGGAAGATCCAGCACCCATTCCAGACATGCCACTGGGACTCAAGCCTGGTGCTAGCCCTGAGTTGGCATATGACATGTTAAAAGATCCTGGTGTCATGTTGTTGCTAGAGCTCATGTTATTCATGGTCATGTAAGTGTTCATAGGCGCCAATCCTTGAGTCATGTTGTTAACCGGGACTGAAGAATAAGCCTGGGAATAGAGCAAGAAAGGCAGTCAAAACATGTCAAATTATAGTAAACCATCAATATATTATTATCAGGGCACTTTATCCTAATACATAGTATCCACTGGCTAAAGTTGTAGATCTACAAGACAAAGTGTTACCATCTTTAAGATACCTGGTGTTGCCATCTTGCAACCTGTTGTTACCGTTTTACAAGATACTTGATGTTACCATTTCCAGCATAAATCATTTTTTAAGTATTTATAACTCTGATACTCATATTGTCACCCCTCATAAATAACCAAAAGACTCAGTTTTATCTCTACCCTTATATCAAATAATTTCGTGTCAAACACACAGTTAAATATTTATGACCAGAAAGAAGAAAATCCTTCTTTTGGAAAATCCTTCTTTTGTATTATTACTACTACTACTATTATTATTACTACCATGATTCTGGAGAATATTTATATATATATATATATATATATATATATATATATATATATATAATTATTAATCTTTATTTCATTTTATGGGTAATATATTTACTCCTGGACAGCAATTTGATTATCTCTCTATGTATCCAGCATCTAAATGTATGTAGAAGACAATACAATGAAATAATATGTGGCCCTTATGGAAAAATTAACTTTTATTATCAGAAATAAGTTTCTATTACTAATGACCTGACCACCCCAGTTGCCCATTATCACCCTGTCTAGTAAAGATTATCCATTCACCTTCCTTGTGTGTTTTCACCTCTATACATTGAATGTCTCATTGTTAGCTAATTCACAGGTATACAATGTAATCTTCTGACTCCAGATAAATGTTCATTAGACATTGTTCCATGCTGGAGTTGCATTGAATATCCTATTGTGTTTCACTTACCATAAACTATAAGGTTTTGGATTGAAGATCAGGTATAGGTAACAATGAATTGTTATCATTAGGGTTAATTATCCGGCTCCCCTTACAGGAGAAGCCATTGAGATTGTGCTCAGTAATTCTGGGAACATTCATGAAAGTTTCAGTGGAGGATGCAAAATGTAATAATAATAATTATTATTAATTCTACTACTACCATTTTTAAATATGGTCAGAACTTTTAAGAGTAAATCCATATGGGCCTGAAGACTCTCCTAAAAAAAGGTTGATATTTTGTGATGGACCTTATTATGTCTCCAGCTCTTTCTAAGCCTGTCACCATCATGGCTCCTATAGCAAATCCACTAAATTATATTATACCCGAAGACTGATCACAATGGGAACGTTGGGTATAGTCTGTGCCATGAATGTGATTATCACTAAACATAAAATTGGGAACCTATTGTAAACCCTATTCCCTGTACAGGAGGAGTGACCAGACTTTTTTTTACTACCACACAGATTGGAAGTTTTCAGCGCTTATTTCTATGGTTTTTCTGTCAACATACAAACCTGACCACTACAAAAATCCTTCATATTATATTATACCTGAAGACTGATCACAAGTATAATCTATGAGATGATTGTAATAATCACATAGTATAAAACTGGGAACCTATTGTAAGCCCAATGCCCTGTACAGGAGGGGGGGGGGGGGGGGGGTGACAAGACTTCTTCTAAAGTACCTCAAGGAAGTAGATGTTTTCAGCTTTATGGTTTATAGATCAACCTACAAAGCTGATCACTTTGGGATCTTAATGATTGCTTCCTTTTAGATTAGGGTCAGCCAGAAGAGCGTCTACAAGACCAGAGAAGAACCTGGCTGACAGATGGCTACACATATATTCTAATATTCCAGGTGGTCCAATCTGAAGGGAACATAATGGCTTCACTTATATCCCAGGTGGTCCAATCTGAAGGGAACATGATTTTTTGGGAATCTATACACTGCTGAAAAGGATCCCTTTAGGGAACAAACTTTGAGATGCTGCTATTGACTAGAGGAACTGGTTCCACCTCAAGGTCTTACCTATCTGCTCCTAAACTGAAACTAAACGAACCAGCGCTTTTAGAAGGTCCGGAAAGTTGATCTACAAGTCAGTGGATAAGTCTTAGCAGTAAATATAAGGAATCACATTCTTACCTCCTGAGTCTCCTGGTAGTAGTTGCTCCAGTCTGTTGTCTCATGTCCTTCCATTTTTACAATTCCTAACATCCTGGATCCCAAGTACCTAAGTGAAACATTCAGACCACTAGTCCAAGAAATGGAGGTGGGAAGAAGCAGTAGCAGCAGTTGGGATGGTGACCAGAAGTGGTGGTGATGAGCAGATTGACAGGCTGCTCTGCTCTGTGTCCCCGAAATCAAATGGCAGCAGGAGGGGAACTGGGAAAGTGCAGGCTGAGCTGATGTGGATCTTACGTTGAAGAAGGGACTTCCCTCTTCCTTCTCTCTCCTCCTCTTCTTCCCTCACTCCCTCCTTCCTCACACACGTCTCTCCATGAGCTGGCAGAACCTTGAAACATGCAGCACAGAGAGCTACACCTGTCTGGCACCCATGGGAGAGCAAACTGAGCAAAGTTCTCTAAAAGGGAGGCCCCAGGTATAGAGATGTGTATCCAGGTGACCCACCCCATGACTAATAACAAGCCAATGGTGAGGAGAGGTGAAGGGACAGCCTCCTCCTTCTGCATGCCCGAGACCTCAGGCTGGGGACAGATCACAATGAAATGTAGAAAGTTTTGTATTAAAGAAGGGGGTTGTGGAAACGGAACCATAATAAAACATGACAATAATAGCAGAAGATAAAAAATATAATACCAGTAATAACAACAATAAACCACATAGTTATAATAATAATGATGAAAATACTAATAACAACAATAAACCACATAATATTACATAGGTGTATTTTATTATAAACTTGTAATAATAATAATATTAAACAATAGTCTTGATAATGATAAATAAACAATATATATATATAATAATGGTAAATTAAACTGATTCGTACATATGTATATATAGTTGTGTAAATAATAATAATTACTATTGTTATTGTTTTTATTTTATTACCTATATTTTACTGTATTTGATTCGCATTATGTTATAAAATATTATTGTTTTTATTGTATTACCTATCTTTTTTTGTATTTAATTTGCATTATGTATTATGCTATCGTTTCGTATTGAATTACCTGTTTGCCAGTAGCATTTTATTACCTACACGTGTGTTTGAATCACTACCTCTAAAAATCCGTCTATATTTTTCATCTTTTTCATGACAGTCTTTAATACGGCTTAATGTCCATCGGGGTTTGTGGCACTACAAGTCTCAGACAGTTTTCCTGGGAGTTTTATTCACCAGACAGCTGTTTAGGAACCGGGGAAAAGACCTTCTCTAGGCAACAAAGGGCACCACCATGGAGAAGACGCAGAGCTTTCTGTAACAGTTCTCACAGGGCAGAACACAAACATCAACCGCAAACACAGAGCCAGCCAGCACACCATTCACACTGAACGGCCAGGGAAGGCAAATAGATGCAAATTCATGATTTATTAAATGGAAAGGTCAGCTCTTACATCAGGAGATTTGCATATTTTTGTTGCAATTGTGAAGGTCTCAGCTGTGAGGGGTTTAGTAACATCTGTTACACCTTATATACATTATTTGCAGAAGCAGTATATTTTTTATTCATTAAATATATATATATATATATATATATATATATATATGCAAACATAGTATTACATTATCCACAGCATTGCACCATGTGAATTTATTTAAACTGCCATAGTAAATTAGTGAATATATATTTATGATATCATTTATATATTGTTTGTCATCTATAGAAAAAATACATCAAAGTTCTGTTTAAGCAAGTACAATATCTCTCATTTGCTTGATAGTGTATATATATTTATATTTATATATCACAAATACTTATACTATACAGCATATCAGAATTTCAATGTAGGTTTTTATATAAAACAAACACTATATAAATTATATAATAAACTATATAAAATAATAAATGAATACCATAAGGTGAATATTCCTATCATTTTCATAACGAATCATTCGCATTGAAATCCATTTCATGTTCTAAATGGAAACATCAAACTAAACTAAACAGATCCATCTTACCAGCAATAATTGTGAATGCCATTCCTATTATTTTCTCAAACTTCAATGATTCATATTTCATTTATTTCAATGAAAGCTTTCCCATGGGAATAAGAAGGATTTCAGTCCCATTTCCAGTGAAAAAGAATGGGGCTGACACTTCATTGTTTGTTGACTCAGGTGAAATAAGGAGTTGACACAAAGGCTGACGCTCTACAGACACACATCCATACTAACAGTAGGGACTGCCTGTCCTGTATGCGGCATTAACCCTCTGTGCCCCTGGAATGATTTCTCCACCTGCAAAACTGGCTAGGTAGAGTGCAGTGTGGATAATAGATTTGTGAATGCCCTGTGATATCCTTGTCTCTCCAGAGGAGAAAAATCTGAATGGTGATCTTAAGAATAAGCATTTAAAATCAGGGAAGCCTGCAGAAGCCCTAGTTAAATGTTAACTGGGATAACATCATAAATCCTTTAACCCATTCTCTCCTGAATGTCTCAAGGCTAAGAATATTTATTTATTTTTTGTATGTGTGTAGATAAATATCCCATGCCACCTATTTGTGTGCCCATACTGCCTAATGTGGTGAATATTGGGCAGGATTTATAATAATTAAACCCTGACCCTTCCAACCACAGGGGCCTTCAAGACATGGAGGAGCCTTCTGTGCTCATCCGTCAGCACCAAAGGTTTGAACAAAAACTGGCATGTGGAGCACTTAAGTTTAAGGTGCAGCTCTGGCACCTAATAGGTTAATGCAAACAGAACTTGGAAATACTTAAAGTATTTTTTTACTTCAAGTTATAATGCAAATACCTCCTCTGAGGGTTACCTCTGAACTATTTCTTAACCTGTGCCCCTCCAGAACAGCGCCATTGAGAGATACCATAGTTCTAGGTGATATTATTAGCATTTTCTTTGTATTTTTTTTTCTTTTTGTTTGATGTATGTCATATAGTTAGATTGTGATTATTCATATTGTTATGAAAGAGAAAAAAAAAGAAAGAAAACACAAAAATACTAGCTCTAAATCAAGCATATGGTTTAGTAGTTCTATAAATTTTAGTTGCTAATAGTAAAGCGCAGACCACTGTGTCACTAAGGAAAACCTTAAACACGATGGGGGACATTTATACAATGTGTTGTCTGTCAGCGCACGTTTTTAGTTGTGCAAAATTTTGCAACTTTTGGCCTCCTGCGCCTTTCCGAAGGGGTGTGGAATTTAGGCCAAGTTTATTTTTTAGATCACTTTAATGTCTCATTTATCTTTTATGACTTTTTAAGAAGTCGCAGATCCACGCCAGGCGTCCCCCTGTTGTACTTTTACTGATATAAAATTGATTATTACTTTGCGCCAAATATAAATTTGGTGTAAGCGCGCGCACAGCAGCTCCAATCTAGAAACTGACCTCAAATACACCTACAATGATAAATTCCTCCCTAGGTGTAGGAAAGGTGAATCTAAAGCCAGACTTGCTTTATTTCCATTACCCTTCGCATGGGTCTCGTGATCTGGTTCAGTTCCCCTTTCGGCGTGGTGCATAAAACTCTGGAAGGAAACGGAATCTAGAAAACGATCCCATAGTTTTCTATGGGATCATTCATCTTCATCACTTGTGATGCCAGAAGTCAAATAACGCCCTGCACGCTGCGTTGTCCAGTCTATGGACGCCGGATCCGTGCACTACATATATATCCGTTGTGTGCGACTCCGTCGCATCTGATATATGAGCATCCAGTCATAGATGCAATAACTTCTCACTACCTGTAGGTGCGACCTGCTTCAAGACAATTCAACTGCTAAGTTTGCAAATATTTATCTTGAGAAAACACATTCTAAAAATGATCAGACTTTAATAATTTTTCCCTTTTCCATCCAAATTGAGGTCATCAGAATAATCAATAAGAACGGAACTCCGCAGAAATTTCATTGTGTGGCCTTGTCAGTTTCATCATTAGGTATGGCAAGTGTAATTAATATTGGCGTATCCTGCTGGTATGATACATTTTTATTGACAGACATTAAGGCATATATGGAAAGATATATTCTAGCCCAGGGGTGTGCAACCTTACAGATACAAAAATAGCCAGAAAAATAAAATCGTATGACTGTCACAAACTATACAATTACACAAATATGAGTGCACACGACATTATTACTGCAATTGAGTTTTTACCTGTAATGTAGGCAACTTTAGTGAGAGTTTTGGCAATTTTCGTTTTTCACAATGTGTCAAATCTGGATTGTATTCAGTCGTTGCTGCTCGAAGCAATTCTTTCCCATGTGTGTCAGTAAGAACAGAGCGATGCTTTGATTTCACATGTTTCAGGGTGCAAAAAACGGATTCACAAACATAGGTTGAGCCAAACATTGACAGAAGCTTCAGTGCAGATAGTTTTTACATTGGGGCACTTCTCCATAGGCACGATTTTCCAAAACTCCAGGGTTCCCTCACTCAGAATTGACCTGAGTCGGTCATCTTCCAAAAGTTCAATCATCTCAATTTGAGTTGTTGCTTCATATGTCACCAGGTTTCATCTGTCACCAGGTTTCAAACAATCTGAATTGGCAGCAAAAGGGTTAACGAGGAATGTCATTTGTGGCCTCTTCAGTTGTAGATCCTGGAATCTGTCCTCAAAGGTCTGTTGTAGGTTTTCAAGAAGTTCTGCTTAGTAAGAAGTTCTCCTTTTTAGGATCTCGGCAGCTTGGGCACTTGCATTTGCCACAGAGGGGAAATGTGTTAGTTCTCCCTTTCTCAAATGAGTTTTAAAAAGCTTGAGCTTGGTAACAAATGCAAAAACTGTTTGCACTAGATCGGGCAGCATCTTTAATTTCCCTTGGAGCTCAAGGTTGAGTCTATCCAGGTTGGTGCAACATGTCCACCAGAAATGCCAGATCCAAAATCCACTGCGAATCAGAGAGCACCGGATAGTCTTTGTGTTTTTCTCCAAGAAACAACTTTACCTGACTCATAAGTTCAAAATTATGAGATATCGGTATCACCCTACCTCTTGAAAGCCACCTTACAGAGCAGTGAAGTGGCAAATCACTGGGAAGGTTCTCATCAAGGTCTGCAATGAGATTTCTGAACCGTCTGTGATTAAGCGCATGAGTGCAAATAAAATTGCCAATTTCCAGAATAGGCATCATGACGTGGTCTAAATTTTGCTCCTGATGAATGATGCGATGAAATGTCCAAAATTCTGGAAAGCGGTCATCACACTTCCATAGCCCGACAAGGCCATTCACAGATCCTATCATGGACGGTGCTCCATCTGTGGTTATGGCTGTGAGTTTTGATAATGGCAAATTTGCCTTTTCAACTACAGTCATCAGGGTCTCTTTCATATCGATGCCACGAGTTCTGTCTGTTAACGGGACAATATCAAGTAGCTCACAAATTCCCCTTCATTGTATGGTTTTTTGGCGCGAGCGATATTCCATGCCAGTTGATAGGATGCAAGAGTGACCGTTTCTGAATGTTTTGTAAGTTTCTTATAGAACTGAGTCTCTTGTTCTGAGTGGAGTTTCAATGCATTTAGCTTGTATTTGCGAAGTTCAGTACCTGCCGGAAAGTCGTGGTCCATTTTAGCATGTTGTGAGGCAAAGTGGCGCTGAAGATTTGAAGCTTTAAAATGTGGTAGTGATTTCTGGCATATCAGACAGAATGGCTTCCCTTTCCTCCCACTCCGGTGGAAATGTTCTGTGTTCATTTTCATATTTATGCTTGGCTTTATGGTGGGGGCTGGCTTTGATTTTGTTTGGATTCTTAGTTTTGTTTGGTTTCCTCCAATTATTGTTTGTCCTATGTAAGACACACCTAGGTTTTAGAGGAGAAAAATATGAAAAAAAAACAATCTTCATCAGACCTAAGATAAGACTCCCAATCCTCATCAGACCTCCAAAATAAGACCCCTAATGCTCAGATGAGACATCACAAATCAGACACCCCCATGCTCAGATCACCCACAATGCTCAGACAACCCCCCAAGCTCAAATGATCTGACATGGGGGGAGATGTGAGCATGGGGTGTCTGATTTGTGGTGTCTGATGTGAGCACCGGGGGGCTTATTTTGTGGGTCTGATTAGGATTAGGGGTCTTAATCTGAGTACAAACTACAGATTGGCGTGGTATTAAAAAGCAGGAAGTGCTCAACCTCATATGCAGTAATGCATCTATACCGAGGGGGCAGATCCTGCACTTGGGGTCCACTGCTAGTGGCAATCCCCAGCAAAAATGCATACAATGGAGGATGCCTGGACCACAAGTACCACAATGGACATCCTACACAGGATAGCAAATGTGTGGATGTGATAAACAGTAAAAATAATATAACAATAACTTAGACAGGTGCACCCTGCGGTCTTACTAACCCTCATACTGGTGTAAAATTGAGAGATTAGCCAACATATCATACTTGGAGGACATGTCTGAGCCCGAGCTTAATCTGAGCTCATACTACCCCCATGTCAGATATGTCAGATAAGACCCCCATGCTCAGTACTTCAATTTTAAAAACAAAAACTTGCATCTCCTAATCCGTGCCCCTGTACTGCTCTTTAGAACCAGGGTGCTCTCCACAGTGACCTGACGTGTACATGCTCAGATGACCGCCCATGCTCAGTTGACTGCCCCATGCACAGATGACACCCTCATGCTCAGATGACACCCCATGCTCAGATGATCAGATGACACCCCATGCTCAGATGACCGCCCATATTCTCAGATGACACCCTCATGCTTAGATGACACCCTCATGCTTAGATGACACCCCATGCTCCGATGACACCCTCATGCTCAGATGACACCCTCATGCTCAGATGACACCCCATGCTCCGATGACACCCTCATGCTCAGATGACACCCCATGCTCCGATGACACTCTCATGCTCAGATGAAACACTTATGCTCAGATGACCGCCCCATGTTCAGATGACCGCCCCATGCTCAGATGACCATCCCATGCTCAGATGACCTCCCATATGCTCAGATGACACCCTATGCTCAGATGACACCCTATGCTCAGATGACAGACTCATGCTTAGATGACCGCCCCATGCGCAGATGACACTCTCATGCTCGAATGAGATCGCGTGTGTGTGTGTGGGGGGGAGGTAATTTGACACAGGAGAGATGTGAATATGGGGTGTCTGATTTTTGGTGTCTTATGGGAGCACTGGGTGGGCTTATTGGGGGGTTTGATGAAGATTTGGGGGTCTTATCTGAACTCATACTATCCCCCATGATCAGTACTTCAATAAATAACTGTGGACTGTTCTCCATGTGTAGGAGGCTTGCCCTGCCGTACCTCTGCTGCCGCTGCTCTGAGGGCTGTGGTGCCCTCTCCACGGTGACCTGACATTCACAAAGTCAGGTCAGAGCGCGGGTCTCCACATAATAACTACGTCCTAGCGCTGTGCGCGTCATGACATAGTGGAGACCGCTGCGGAGAGGAGCGCAAAGTAGAGGAACAGCTGGCCAGACCGCTCCCCTGCGAGACGCAAATGAAGGTGCGAGCCGCGGGTTCAACCTGCACATTCCTTCTACATTTTGGGGTATTTTTTGGGACACCCTGGTTGTCCTCACTGGGGAAGGGTGAAACATGTTTATTATCAAACAAATCCATTTTGGAGCAGTAACATTGTAACCACTGGGAAACATTTAGTTTTCACTTTGTTCCCTTTCGTTTATTTCCTGCTGAAGTATGCTGAGATTTTTTTTTAATTATTTATTTTACTCACTTATATAGCATTGCTATATTCTGCAGCCCTTTACAGACGTTAGCATCACGCTGCCCCCAATGGGGCTCACAATCTAAGTTCCCTATCAGTATGTCTTTAAAGTGAGGGAGGAAACCGAAGAACCCGGAAGAAACCCACGCAAACACGGGGAGAACATACAAACTCCATGCAGATGTTGTCCATGGTCAGATTTCAACCCCATCATTGTGATGAGCTTAATGTTGTATCAGTTTTTTAAAGAAAACTTTGAATGATCTGATTTATTTCACGCATTTCCAGCTCGAGCTTCCGGTTTTCTTCAGTCTTTGAAACAGATTTTTTTCTTTGCATTAACACACTGAAAATGGCAATACGGCTTAGGCTACTTTCACACTTGTGTTGTGAAGATCCGGCAGGCAGTTCCGTTTAGCCGGATCCGGCATTAATGCATTTCAATGGAAAATAATGCCGGATCTGGCATTCCGGCAAGTGTTCCGGAATTTTGGACGGAGAAAATACTGCTGCGATATTTTCTCCGTCCAAATACCGTAAGAGTTACTGAACTGAAGACATCCTGATGCATCCTGAACGGATTGCTCTCCATTCAGAATGCATTGGATAAGGCCTCTTTCACACGACCGTTTTTTGCGTTCCGTATACAGGCCATTTTTTGCGTTCCGTATACGGAACCATTAATTTCAATGGTTCTGCAAAAAAAAACTGAATGTACTCTGTATGCATTCTGTTTCCGTATTTCCGTTTTTCAGTTCCATTGAAAGATAGAACATGTCATATTAATGCATGCAATTCACGTTCCGAGGCTCCATTCAAGTCAATGGGTCCGCAAAAAAAATGGAACACATATGGAAATGCATCCGTATGTCTTCTGTATCCATTCCGTTTTTGCAGAACCATCTATTGAAAATTTTATGCCCAGCCCAATTATTTCTTGGTAATTACTGTATACGGTATATGCCGTACGGAAAAACGGAACCGAAAACCAGAATGGAAACGAAAACACAACGGAAACAAAAAACAAAACAACGGATCCGTGAAAAACGGACAGCAAAACACTGAAAAAGCCATACGGTCGTGTGCAGGAGGCCTAAAACTGATCATTTTTTTTCCGGTATTGAGACCCTGTGACGGAACTCAATACCGGAAAACTATAACGCTAGTGTGAAAGTACCATATATGTATGGTGTGATACATTGTCGTGAGCATTAGTTTGAAGGGAGTCTGTCACCAGGATTCCTGACTATTATCTGGAGTAATACATGAATAGTACTGCAGGTAAAGAGTCCAGATCACTATTTTCTACTGCCCCGATTACCTCGCTGTCAGCGATGGGAATGATAGTCTGCGCACGGTGAGGTCAGGGAGCGATGGGAATGATAGTCTGCGCACGGTGAGGCAGAATATTTTGGCTCTATTTACAATTACAAGGGTCCGTCAATGATATTGCATCTATTGAAGGTCAGCAACCTCTGCTAAACTATCATTCTCAGCATGCTCTATTCACTTCTCTGGGAATTATGAGAACAGCAGAGCAAGTGTGCATGCTGGGAGTTGTAGTTTCACAACAGCTCGCTGACCCCTGGTGTATATTGACTTTAGAGAAAGCTATTCACCATCATTTTCCACATAATTAAAGGTCACAAAACAAAACAGGGATTAAAGAAATGCTGTGCGTGCATCCAGCCCTGTATCTAATTACCCCAGCAATGGGAAGCCCTTAGTACCCAGGACACGTGCCCTGCCAGCCCTCAGTACCCAGGACACGTGCCCTGCCAGCCCTCAGTACCCAGGAAACGTGCCCTGCCAGCCCTCAGTACCCAGGACACGTGCCCTGCCAGCCCTCAGTACCCGTGCCCTGCCATCCCTTAGTACCCAGGACACGTGCCCTGCCAACCCTCAGTACCCAGGACACGTGCCCTGCCAGCCCTCAGTACCCAGGACACGTGCCCTGCCAGCCCTCAGTACCCAGGACACGTGCCCTGCCAGCCCTCAGTATCCAGGACACGTTCCCTGCCAGCCCTTCCCTGCCAGCCCTCAGTACCCAGGACACGTGCCCTGCCAGCCCTCAGTACCCAGGACACGTGCCCTGCCAGCCCTCAGTACCCCTGCCCTGCCATCCCTTAGTACCCAGGACACGTGCCCTGCCAGCCCTCAGTACCCGTGCCCTGCCATCCCTTAGTACCCAGGACACGTGCCCTGCCAGCCCTCAGTACCCAGGACACGTGCCCTGCCAGCCCTCAGTACCCAGGACATGTGCCCTGCCAGCCCTCAGTACCCAGGACACGTGCCCTGCCAGCCCTCAGTACCCAGGACACGTGCCCTGCCAGCCCTCATTACCCAGGACACGTGCCCTGCCAGCCCTCAGTACCCAGGACACGTGCCCTGCCAGCCCTCAGTACCCAGGACACGTGCCCTGCCAGCCCTCAGTACCCGTGCCCTGCCACCCCTTAGTACCCAGGACACGTGCCCTGCCAGCCCTCAGTACCCAGGACACGTGCCCTGCCAGCCCTCAGTACCCAGGACACGTGCCCTGCCAGCCCTCAGTACCCAGGACATGTGCCCTGCCAGCCCTCAGTACCCAGGACACGTGCCCTGCCAGCCCTCAGTACCCAGGACACGTGCCCTGCCAGCCCTCATTACCCAAGACACGTGCCCTGCCAGCCCTCAGTACCCGTGCCCTGCGAGCCCTCAGTACCCAGGACACTTATTGCTAAATTCACATGCAGCAGATTTGTTGCGGAAAATTTTTCAGCCGGAAAATAATTTCCATTTCTATGAATGGTGTTGTTTTTGGCATCATGAATTGGATAGTTGCAGAAGCCGCCTGAGAAATCTTCCCGTTCTGATTGTCGCATTACCGTATATTTCTGCTGCACTTATACAGAGCTGACATATTCCGCAGCGCTTTACAGACGTTAGCATATCAATCCTTCACAACGCCACATCGCATTGTTGCTGTGCTGTAACCCTATGAATTCCAGCAGGTGCTCGTCTCCAGCGTGTCCGTTAATGGGTTAAAAGTTCACAATCCGGGAAATTCCAATAACTTACTAGCACGGCCACCACCGCGGTGTATAGGAAAGGTCACTCTGTTCCACACAGGAGAGCAAACAAAATGGAAGTGGGCTTTAGAATACAACAGGGCTAAATACTCCAGATAGATGCAGCCAAAGAAACGCAGAATGTAAATAGTGGGAAGTAATTGGGGGGGCTGGAATGTGAGCAAACCAGTGTCCCCAAGGCTAAAGTAAACTGCAATGCAAAACAATGCAAACAAGCCCCTCAAACAATGCTGACAGTTATCGAACTGCTGGCTCAGAGGTTACAGGATCCTGAGGTTATTTCCCCCCTTCAGCTGTGATATAATTGAAGAACTGTTGACTCTTGGCAGTCGGAGAAATCTTAGCATGGGCAGAAAATATCTGCAAAGTCCCAGCGCCTCCTGCTGATCAGCATCCACCTCGTGCCGCAGCTAGACGGCTCATACCAGGCATTTAAAAAACAAAAATAAAAAACAAAAATAAAAACCTGTAATGGACGAGATTTGGCTGTTACAGCAGTATAATTCATTGTATAGGACTGTTACTACTTTATGTATGGGGCCAGGGGTGTAGCTCTAGCCAAAGCCCAATCAGGTGGAGAAACATTGTACCTTTTTGTGGGGAATAACAATATGGCTGCTTTTTGCTATAATGCTGGTTTTCTGATATAAATATACAAACCGTTAATTATTGATACTTTTGCTGCTGTTTCAGATTTCCTACACTAGGTGCAGGGTTGATGACCGTCCAGAAACTTCTGAACAATCCATAAAAATAGGCAACTTTTTTCATTGTGTCCGTGATTTTTTTGGAAGCTGCTGGTACTTGAGTAGATTATTTTGGTGGCAATTCTCAGCATATCACAGCTCACTGTAAACCTTGACCACGTGGTGGGGCCCCATCTTACTTTGCTATGGGGCCTATGAATTATAGTTACACCCCTGTATGGAGCAGTTATTTGGCCGATGTTTGTCGGTATTATTTGAGCAGCATGTATAGAGCTGAGCAGATTGAGGTATCGTTTCGTGGGAAAAGATTCAGTAAAACTAGTATTTTATTTATTTCAACCTTCTGAGCTCAGTCCCCACATGGGCGGCTCTACTCAGTGATTGGCAGCCTTCCCTGTATACAGAGAGACCTGTCAGTTTCTGGTTAGGACCGCCCACACGGGCGGCTCTACTCAGTGATTGGCAGCCTTCCCTGTATACAGAGAGACCTGTCAGTTTCTGGTTAGGACCGCCCACACGGGCGGCTCTACTCAGTGATTGGCAGCCTTCCCTGTATACAGAGAGACCTGTCAGTTTCTGGTTAGGACCGCCCACACGGGCGGCTCTACTCAGTGATTGGCAGCCTTCCCTGTATACAGAGAGACCTGTCAGTTTCTGGTTAGGACCGCCCACACAGGCGGCTCTACTCAGTGATTGGCAGCCTTCCCTGTATACAGAGAGACCTGTCAGTTTCTGGTTAGGACCGCCCACACGGGCGGCTCTACTCAGTGATTGGCAGCCTTCCCTGTATACAGAGAGACCTGTCAGTTTCTGGTTAGGACCGCCCACACGGGCGGCTCTACTCAGTGATTGGCAGCCTTCCCTGTATACAGAGAGACCTGTCAGTTTCTGGTTAGGACCGCCCACACGGGCGGCTCTACTCAGTGATTGGCAGCCTTCCCTGTATACAGAGAGACCTGTCAGTTTCTGGTTAGGACCGCCCACACGGGCGGCTCTACTCAGTGATTGGCAGCCTTCCCTGTATACAGAGAGACCTGTCAGTTTCTGGTTAGGACCGCCCACACAGGCGGCTCTACTCAGTGATTGGCAGCCTTCCCTGTATACAGAGAGACCTGTCAGTTTCTGGTTAGGACCGCCCACACGGGCGGCTCTACTCAGTGATTGGCAGCCTTCCCTGTATACAGAGAGACCTGTCAGTTTCTGGTTAGGACCGCCCACACGGGCGGCTCTACTCAGTGATTGGCAGCCTTCCCTGTATACAGAGAGACCTGTCAGTTTCTGGGTAGGACCGCCCACATGACTCCTAAGCTCAGAATAAGCAGAGGTTCAGATGAATGAAATACACGTTTTACTGAATCTTTTCCCATAAAACTATATATCAATCTCCTCAGTTCCTCCTGCTCTATCTCATGCTGCCTACAGATTGTGCTGCATTTTTATGTTGATGGGTTTGATTTTTTTTTAAAGCCCCCTATCCTCACCCAGAGGGACCTAGAAAGGAGCTATACTTACCTGCTCACTTGGTTCTGGTTTTGAGACTCCCAGACTGTTTTCACTACACTTCCGGTCCCTGCATGTAAACTTCTTGCATGGATGGGGTCATGTGTGCTGCAGCAGCCAATGACTAGCCCTAGTGGTGTTGCATACCTCCCAACCATCTCAGATCCGGTGTGAAAGTCCCGGATTGTGTGTCTGTCCCACGGTCCCAGAATGGCTGAGGTATGTCTCGCTCTCAGCTGTCTCTGGGTCCATTGAAATGGTGAAGCAGGGAGCCATCCGCTCGCCGCTTCACCATGCAGCTCAACAACAGCAGCAGCACAATGCCCCCATACATCGTGTTACTGGTCTGTGTAGGAGGAGCCTGTGCTGCTCCTCCTCCTACAAAGCAGCGCAATGTCTGGCAGTTTCCTGGTGCTGCTGGGGAGCGCCGGAGTCTGAGCTGTGAGCATCGGAGAAACTAGGTGAGTTTTTACTGTTATTTTTTTTTACCTACTCTGAAGGGGCACATATCTGGTGTAGGTGTAGCCACTGTGAAGGAGCACATATCTGGCATAATTACTGTGAGGGGGCACATATCTGGTATAACTACTGTGAGGGCAATGGCGTACCGCCAATATAGGCAGCGCACGCAGCTCCTATGGGGCCCGTGGCAAGGGGGGGCCCGTAGGGCATGGAAGGCTCCGCCCCTATGTCTGTAGTTTTGTATTCATCATTGCCACAGTCTTCCGTCCCGATCCCTATCTGAAGCTTGGGCGGGCCCTGCTTTCCCTCTGCTCAGCCCCCCCCCCCCCTCGACCCAGCCAGTGACATACCGCAATGCCGCTCAATCTCCTCTGTTTGCTGGGCACTCGCACTGCACTGGCCAATCAGCATTTAGTGGTGCAAAGCTCCTGATGCTGATTGGCCAGTGTGCGAGTCGCAGGCTCAGAAGACAGCAGCAGATCAGAGCAGAACTGTGCAGGCAGCTGGATGGGCAGGACGGCAGTCTTGTGCTTAACGCGCTCACGTCATGCGCTGCAGCTGCCACTGCCACCACCTGCCTCATACTGCCACAAGTTCCACTGAGACCCAAGTCCCATCCCAACTTCAACCAGCCCCCAGCATCGCTGGCATGCCCCTTGCCTGTTGTGTGCCACTGCCAATCTGCCACAAAGGACAAAGTAAGCAGTGAGTGACAGACTCTACGTTTAAAAAAGTTCATAGGGTGTGGTGAGGGATGGGTATTGTGGGAAAAGGGCAGTAGCAGCAGCAGCAAGAAGAGATCCTGCAGGTTTGGGGGGGGCACTGTTCTATAAGGGTTATTATATAGAGGACTCAGGGGGACAATTTGCCCCAGCCCCCCCCCTTCCCCTCCCCAATGAACTATGCAGTTTAATTGCTAATTTGGAGTACTGTGTCATGGGGGGATGGTTAGTGGGGGGAAGAGGGCAGCAGAAAGCAGAGTTTCTGCAGGGTTGGGGAACACTATTCTATAAGGCTCATTATTATTCAGAGGACTCAGGACAGTGCACCACCCCCTAGTAATTTAACTCCTCAGGTCCCACAATCAATTAATAGTAAAAAATAGTATAGATTAATAGTAAAAAAACAAAAAATGTAAAAAAAACAAAAAAAAAAAAACACTGATATATTAAACATTTAAATCACCCCAATTTTACATATAAAAATATATATAAAAATAAAAAAAATCATAATATGTATTGCCGCGGCCGAAAATGTCTGCACTATTATATATAAAGAACCTGTACGGTGAGCGCCTTAACGAAAAAAAAAAAAAAAACACAAAAGCGCAGGTGGTGGGATGGGCCAGGGATGGGTAGTGAATGGAATTAGGGGGCCCAATTCAGATTCTTGCTACGGGGCCCAATGATTTCTATGTACGCCCCTGTGTGAGGGGGCACATATCTGGCCGTAACTACTATCAGGGGGCAAATATCTGGCATAACTACTGTGAGGGGGCACATATCTGGTATAACTACTGTGAGGGGGCACATATCTGGCCGTAACTACTATCAGGGGGCAAATATCTGGCATAATTACTGTGAGGGGGCACATATCTGGTATAACTATAGTGAGGGGGCACATATCTGGCATAACTACTGTGAGGGAGCACATATCTGGCCATAGCTACTGTGAAGTGGGCATAGCCACTGTGAAAGGGGCACATATCTAGGCATAAGTACTGTGAAGAGGGCACAATGTGGGTATAACTACTGTGAGGTGCACACTGTGGGCATAACTACTTTGAGAGGCACAATGTTGGCATTACTACTGTGTGCTGGCACAAAGGGGGAATAATTACTATGTGGGGGCCTTAAGGGGACTGGGTGTGTATAATTATGTTTTGGATGGAGTTAGAGGCATAGCCTAGTATGACAAAAAATTGCCGTGGTGCGCTGCTATGCACGCCTCACATATTTTCCTTCTTTGTGTTTTTCAAAAGTTGGGAGGTATAGTGATGGGCCCACAAGCGGTACAACACCCAGCCAGTTATTGGCTGCAGCGATGCACATGAAAGTTTCCATGTGGGGACAGGAATCGCAGTGAAGACAGGCCAGGAGCCAGGGCGAATGCAGCTGGAACCGAATAGCGGAGAACTGTTGTGCAGTCACTGTAAGGCTAGTTTTACACAGGCACAGAATGCTGGGAATCAGCCAGACACATTTTTGTCTCACTGATTCTCTGCCTATTTTCTGGATTGTGGCTGGACCTTCGCTGGACGCCATTACAGTTAATAGGGCCATTCCGGCAGCGTCCGGCAGTGCTGCATCCCTCAAGCTCTTCCAACCAAAACAGCCTTTCTGATCTGTAAACTAGCCTTAGGGTTTGGTCTCACAACTGATTTAGAAAATCTGCTTACAAAATCCAGCGCGGAATCCGCATGTGTTTTTCTCAGCGTGTTTTTTTCATGTGCTTTTTGTTGCATTTTTATGCATTTTTGACACTTTTTTTTAAACCAATGGGTGTTTAAGTCAATACAAAACGAAATTTTTAGCTTGTGGTCTTGGTGAGGTTTTTTGACGATTCCCATTCATTTCAATGGGAGATTCAGTGAGGATTCCACCCCAAGATAGGACATGCTGCTTCTTTTTTTTCCACGTGGAAAAAAAGCAAATGCTGCTTCCCGTTAAAATGAATGGGAGGCTGTTTTGAGGCTTTTTATGGGGCTGATTTTAAGGCAGAAATGTGCCAAAATCAGCGCCAAAAAACTCTGTGTGAAATGGCCCTTAGATATCCCCCGAAATGCAGTCTAGCTTGCATTTATAATGCTTATCCATACAATTCTAATGCATGACATTTATAGTGTTTAGTTTGTGGCCCTGTGTCTAGTCGTTAGACCGATGACTGAATGCTCTTTATGGCTGTACCAGTCTACATCTGCAAAAGTGCACTTCGTTACACATGAAAGGCCATTGATTAGTAGCCAACATGGTAATATTTGCAGTGGCTTACGTTGGGCAAGGGGAGCATTCCTTGGAAAGTCTCATTTGCACTTGCTTACTAATACAAAGTCCAGAAGCAAAATTTCAGATTTCAAGGTAAAAATATTCTAATGAAAGGATGGATTAAGAAGTAGAATTTATTCTGGTATTTGTTGGTTTTAGAAGGGGTAGAAGTAACCTTTATCCAAGTGTGCTGGCAAGGACATAGCGATAACTACTGCAAATGCTACGGAGCCAGTGTGGACAGTGGTTATTCCCAGGCTGTAGTCGGTGCAGGGCAGAGGATGAGGGAACTAGGACATTAGGATAACAGCAACCTTCTTTCCTTCAACATATGGTAACGAGGTAGTGGGATGAATAGTCTAGCATGAAATCCACCAAATCTAGTAAGAGGTCAACTGAATTTATGGGCCAAGTCCTGAAAGGGGCTGCATTGTATGGTTTTTGCCATTACTCCCCCTTCCTCTATGAAGACCACTTCCAACTAGGACCCTATATTGTGACAATAGTCCCCTTTCTGATGGGACAGCCACAGAATTACGAGATTTAAAGTCGTTTTCTGGGAGTGAGAAGCTATTTAGTCATGGCCCCTAGTGCAGATCACCTAATAAAAGATTCATATTGACCTGCTCCCCATTACTCTGATCCTGCACCCTAAATCCCGTTCCACCATCTTCCATTCCACCATGGACATGGTCACCTCTGCTGCTAAAGGCAACAACTGGCTTCAGCAGGTACATATCCCCAAGTGGCACGTTACCCAACAGTAATGTGCCCCATTGGGACACCATCTTTCATTAGGTGATCCACACTAGGGGCCATAACAAAATAGTTAATAATCCCCGGAAAACCCCTTTAAAGCATAACTGAGATTAAAGTTCTTCACTGACACCTAGATGGAATGTAGCATTTCCTAAAAGGCCATCACGAGGGTCCTACTGCTGTGACCCCCATCAATAGTCTGCAAGGGAATTGGGCAGTAAGAGTTCAATTCTCCCACAGCGACCCCACAGGAGAAGTGAGGCATTACTTAGGTCCAATGGAAATCAATCGAGTGTCCATATAATCCACAAAAGGCGTTGGCCACTCTAGACAGAGATGCGCTTTGTAGATGCTCTCCACTCCAAGGAGGTTACGAAATAGAGCCCCCTGCAATAAATAGGGCAGTAGAATATGGGTTTTATAAAGCAGGAGAC
This sequence comes from Bufo gargarizans, assembly GCF_014858855.1. NCBI lineage: Eukaryota > Metazoa > Chordata > Amphibia > Anura > Bufonidae > Bufo > Bufo gargarizans. The sequence continues at coordinate 47,162,638 of NC_058090.1, forward strand.
CTCTTTATATTATCTCAGGAGGCCTCTTTGATATTTATCTCCACCAAAGACATGTTAATATTATCCTATATATACCATGCTGCTGTAAACCAAACCCAGTTCTGACATCAATTTACCAAATGAGTTGAGTAATAAATTTACCTTTGGGAGTGACCAGATGAAAGTAAAACCATAGAGATGGCATATCTCAAAAATACTCAAAATCAGAGGATATAGCAGTGTCCATGTATTCTACTTGTTGGGAGTGATAGATGCCAGATAGGCGCCAGTAAGCCACGGAATCTAAATATATTGGCAAAGGAAGACTTCGTTATGACTGCTATCACCAGATACTATTGATGATGACTATATTATGTAATTTACTCCATACAAGGCCTCATGCACGTCACTTTCATTTTTGTTCGCATCCGATCCACATTTTTTGCATTTTAAGGGGTCTATAAAAGATGCAGACAACACACCGTGTACTTTCCGCATCTGTTTGTCCTTTCCATCCACCCGTCAAAAAGATAAAACATGTCGTATTCTTGTCCATTTTGTGGACAAGAATAGGACATTTCTACAGGGGTAAAAAAATGGTCGACATGCACAAGGCCAGGATCCATGTTTTGTGGATCTACGGTTTGCGAACCACAAAGCAGTTACGGCCGTGTGCATGAGTCCTAACTAACACTTCAGTCTCACTTTGTGAAGCCTTCATTTCTGGCTCATGTTCATTTCACCAGGTTTTATGATAAAAAAGACAAATATAAGCTTCCTGGATGAAGAGAAGATAAATGTCCTGGTCAGCATTCCAGACATTATCCTATAGATTCCAGTAGAGGACTGAGGGGCATAGCGTTTCTATAGTAGCACAGCAAACACATGCTTAAAACCTGTAGAAAAACAGTTTAAGAGAAAAAACATTAGAGTAAATTTACTTAGGACTGCTAATTGTATGACACTAAACCGCTTGTTGTGCCGCAGTTCACCGGAGCATATAGAAGAGACTGAGCTGTACTGCATAGAGGGTGGACTATCTGTGCTTTGGTGCTAAAAATACCTTATTTCACATTTCGGTGTAGGTTTCACAATACCAAATCTAAAAAAACTAACATGACGACAACCTCCTACTATAATAAAAATGCTGTGGCAAATCTGACTTATGTGAATGGGAACATTTCACCGGATAACATTTCTCAAAAAAGCCTGCTATGAGGAAGGATCGGCCATAGGTCCGAAATGCATTAGCTGTGCGTTTCTTGTGCTGCTTGGATTTTATGATGTCCTAATAAAGTTGGAGTTTTAAAGGGTCATTGAGTTTTCAGTAAACTTTTGATATGTGAGAGAGTTTTGAATGGTGGGCGCCTGAACGCTGAGACCCCCAGATCGCTAGAATGAGGAGAAAGAAGTGCTTCCATATCACACTTGATTTCTTCGCTGCGAGAGAAGGAATCGAAAAAGGCCCATAGACTTTCTTGAGCGTTTCACGGTCCGCATCACCATGACCTAGTAATCTAAACATGAGGCAATACCAGACCTATACTTGTGATGACATTACACCTATGGCAGAGGTCCTCAGCAGGACAACTACCATGCATAGAAGATGAGGAGGTCCACTTCCAGTCTAACATGGAAGAAGGGAATTTAACACATCTCCTTAGCATATGCATTGAGCAAGAGTGTCACACCCAGAGTAACAGAAATTTGTAGTGGAGGGGGCGGGGGGAGAAATCACGGAAATGTGCAGGAGAAGTAGGGGAGAGGTGTTGCATAATGGAGTGCAGAGACCACACAAGGACAGAGCACCTTTCTTGAATACACTTTCTGTTGCAGTTGGTGGTGATGGTGGAGTTGGTTATTTGGTAATTAGTGATGAGCGGCAGGGGTCATATTCGAATTCGCAATATTTTGCGAATATTTTGTAGAATATTTGACGAATATTCGTTATATTCTACGATTTTTTTACTTGAAAAATTGACAAGGTAATGATCGCCTAATATGCGAATTTACGTAATGCAAATTTTTTCGTAATGCAATTTTTTTATCGTGAATTTTTCAATTGCCGAGCAAAAACATGATTCCTCCCTGCTTCTTGCTTGTGAGCCAATGAGTCATAGCACTATATCGAATATATTAGTTTTTTTAAATGTTCGTAATATTCTAAAACAAGAATATATAGCAATATGGAGAATATTTGAAAAAAAAAACGAATGTAGAGCAAATTGCTCTAAATTAGCTAATATCGTGCTATAATCTTTTTTTTCAATAGTTGAAATTTTTTTCCAATCTGAAGTTCAGATGAGAAAAAAATTACAACTTGGCCCACAAGCAAAAAGCAGGGAGGAATCATGTTTTTACTCGGCAATTGAAAAATTGGCGATAAAAATTCGCATTACGAAAATTCGCAATAAAAAAAAATCTTGAATATTCAAAATTACGAATATATATCACTATATTCTAAATATTCGCGAACCTATATTCATAAAAATTTGCAATTCGAATATTCGTGATCAACACTATTGGTAATATCTCCATCCACATGGTACCATAGAAGCAGACCGTGTAGCTGCTCTGGGGTCCTTCAAGAGAGAGAATACTGCTCGGTCCCATCCGACTGTTGGGGTGGTATTACACTGGCAGTGGTAAGCGCCGATGGATGATAACGCATCCATCGGCGCTCGTTTGTACCGGCCTGATTACACAGGCTGATGCAAACAATGCGGGAGGAACGATTCGTTCCATCTTCATTCTGTTCTATTCAGTATCAGCAGGACATCCATGATTACATCAGGAGATGGCTGCCGATAATCGGGAATCTTTCATCCTGGTGAAATATGGCCATCAGCCGATGAACAAGTGTTTGCTCGTTTATTATCGGTAACAAGCGTTATTATAAATGCTTGTTCCTGATAATTTACCAATTTTCATGGGGTCTAATAAGCCTCTCAGAAGGAGAGAAACTGCAGAGAAACTACATTAGTAAACAATGGGATGGGAAATTGGGAGGGAGGGGAGAACAAACATGGGTTGAAAAATCTGGCACTATGGTGGGAGACCCTGTTTTATCTATGCTATAGGGTGTCGGTTCTTTGTGTACCACTGGCCACCCAGGATAATAGCCTTACTATGGCAACTCAACTGACTACACCTTAAAGGGTAACTTAATCTTAGAAAGTATATGAGGATTTGTATTCCGCACACTCCGGAAGCCAAATAGGTGTAGCTCTCTGAGTAGCGATGCCGCCCTTTTGTTTTTTTCATCAAAGGTTAGTGACCCTTTAAGGTGGCTATACACATTAGATGAATAGTGGCCAACCATTATGGGAGTGGTCCGACTCTCCACCCAATGGCAAATGTATGGGACAAGAGAGATTGGGCAATTGGATTTCAAGAAACCCAATCCTTGTGTTCTTGATGGCGATAAGTCTCTGCCAGAGATGTCTGCCAGCGGTTTGTTCCCCTGTCCCAGCTGAGAAAACATGCTTGCTCGGCCTGCAGAGGGTCTATGGGGGTCGGGACTCGGGAGGAATAATTAAAGGATGAGCTGACAGCTATCTAAGATGTATAGCCAGCATTATACATAGCAGCACTTTGCTGCTTTCCAAATTATATGTCATGAGAAAGGTGTGTGCTACTTATCAATGACAAATCATTTATGTTACAGACTGTGAAAGTGGACCCACTGTGCCAACCAACTGATTTAACTTTGGGTTGGTCCTGAGGTGTTATTATGGCAGTCCCCTGGATGGTTGATGGCCGATGGGGCCAAAGCACTGAGGGATCAAGCAATACACATAGTCAGGAACCAGGCAAAGGTCAGGGCAAGCAAAGGACACAGGAGTCTGGCGGCCTGCCCAGAGCAGAAGCTAGCTGAGTGATACAGCACCCGTGCCCACCGTGCAGCGATCATGGAACATCAACATGAGAATTCTACACTAAGGCTGGTTTTAGACAGACGATATTCCCATCTGGGTGCTGTCCAAGTTTAGAATTGATAGCACCCAGACTGAACACTGACTCATTCAATGGCATGGGTATCTTCACATGGCTTCATCCATGTGTGGTCTGTTAAAACACATGGATGGTAAACATGGACACGTTTCTGCTCATCCGTGTGAAAGAGCCCAAAGAACCCCTTTACACTGGAAGATAATTGGGCAAATTATCTAGAATAAACGTTGGTACAAATGCTCATTCCCTATAATTGGCAAAAGGGGAATTTGCTGTGGAACACCCAACACATGAGCACAACTCTTGTTTCTCCTGTGAGTGGATTCTTTATGCGGCACCTAAAATCATCACGTTACTCTGTGTAAATAGGGATGTACTGATAACAAACAGCAATGCTATGTAGGGATGAATGATCGTAGTATTGATCATTCATTCCCATGCTGCAATGCAGCTAACGGGCACATTGGAAACTAACGTTCCTATGAATATTCGTTCCTGATCATTGCTCAGTGATATCAGCCCCTGTATATGGGCCCTAAGTCTCCCTTATTGACATCACATTGATTCCTTATGCGGCACATAAAATAACCGCAGCTTGCAGCAGTCACAAAACTGAATGCTGAACGGATCTCTTTCCATTCAGATTGCATGAGGACTAAACAGAAACGTTTTTGTTTTCTGGTATTGAGAGCCTTTGTCGGATCTTAATACCGGAAAACAACCACGCAAGTGTGAAAGTATCCTAACATGTCCCTTAGGCCATATGCACACGGCCGTTCCGCAGCCGTTCTGTGCATTGGGGACCGCAATTTGCGGTCCCCAATGCACGGGCAACGTCCGTGCGGCGGCCGGGACGGATCGAGACCCATTCAACTAAAATAGGTCCGTGATCCGTCCGCACCGCTTGTAATTGATTTTTTTGTGGTGTAGAGGCACGGACAGAAACACCACGGAAGCACTCCATAGTGCTTCCATGGGGGTCCGTGCCCCCGTTCCGCACCACAGCTCTCGATTGCGGACCCATTCAAGTGATGCGGGAAGCACACGGCCGGTGCCCGCATATTGTGGACCCGCTGTTTGCAGGCTGCAATACAGCCAGGCAACGGCCGTGTGCATGAGGCCTTATTGACATCATAGACTGATGAACGACAGATGAAAGAGCTGCTGTGCTCTAAAGATGGCCGTACACCTTCCATAGCTCTTGGCTGAACCATCATTCTCTCCCGACTCCCCAGACACTCGCCTGCTCCATCTTGGCTGACCATGTATGTGTTGTCAATGGGGGGGGGGGGGGGGAGAGGAGAAAGCCGCTGTCAAGCAGTTCTCCTAGGAGAACAAAAGGATCAGGCGAAAATGCCTGATCCTTCTCGTCCCCGACGTCACCTGTCGAGGGAGAGTCAGGAGCTTCCCCCACACATTAAACTGTTGGCCATACTCTCCATTCCAACCCCAACCTTATCTGTCCCCATTGTGACTTCAGCCATGCCTCCTTTAATTCTTCCAAAAAGAAACAGATAAGGAGCTGAAGGAGGCGGCGGGGCCACCTCAGCAATTAGTAATGGCTGACATTTCACAAAAGGGTTCATGGCCAGGTCTTCACCAGGTGAGATCAGATAAGGCTGAATGGCTTTTAGTCTCTCTCTGAACATCTGTTTAATTGCTGACAGGAGACACATTTTATGGAGAACATAGATTTACTAGAAACCTGTTCAGAGCGCCATAAAGTAACAGACAAGGGGGTTTTCCAGTTGTTCTCTTTTCCGCTGTTTTATGGGACATTTCACATAATCGCTGTTTCTGGCGACCTCCTACAACTGAGAACGTGATTGGTATCACGGCGGTGACATCATTTTGGATAAAATTACAACCTTATCCGAGCTGCTTGATCAAATTCCTGTGGTGCGAGACGTGAAGCAACTTCATCAGGAGCAATGCTTCGTGCATATTACGTAGTCCCCATTACTGCATGGAGATCTGCAGATAGCTGCTAGCTGTTAAATAGCTGTAGGCGCTTGTTCCTCCTGACCTTCCTCACCACACACACGCTACCTCGGCCCGGCCAAGCATGCTTGTGTTCTGGAATCTGCTGCCAGACAGAAGAGGGAGAGAATAAAGAACTGAAATCCGGCTGCATCTTCTCTCCGTCAACATTGGGAGAGGGTCAGGAGGCTCCATTCACATTAGATGGTCGGTGGATGTGAATGATATAAAACAAATGTGTATTGCGTTACACGTCAGAGAAAAATCGGCATGGTAACCAAACCCGAACTTCTTCACAGAAGTTCGGGTTTGGGTTAGGTCTTCTGTAGATTGTATTATTTTCCCTTATAACATGGTTATAAGGGAAAATAATAGCATTCTGAATACAGAATGCATAGTACAATAGCGCTGGAGAGGTTAAAAAAAATAAAATAATTTTAACTCACCTTAATCCACTTGTTCGCGCAGCTGGCTTCTCTTCTGTCTTCATCTGTGAGCAATAGGACCTTTGATGACGTCACTACGCTCATCACATGGTCTGTCACATGATCCATCACTATGGTGATGGGTCTTGTGATGAACGCAGTGACGTCATCAAAGGTCCTATTGCTCACAGATGAAGACAGAAGAGAAGCCGGCTGTGCGAACAAGTGGATTAAAGGGAACCTGTCACCGGGATTTTGTGTATAGAGCTGAGGACATGGGTTGCTAGATGGCCGCTAGCACGTCCGCAATACCCAGTCCCCATAGCTCTGTGTGCTTTTATTGTGGAAAAAAACCTGATTTGATACATATGCAAATTAACCTGAGAGGAGTCAGAGCTTGAAAATATGACTCTTCTCTGGTCACACAAGTAAGATATGACTCCTTTATGTTAATTTGCATATGTATCAAATCAGGTTTTTTTACACAATAAAAGCACACAGAGCTATGGGGACTGGGTATTGCGGACGTGCTAGCGGCCATCTAGCAACCCATGTCCTCAGCTCTATACACAAAATCCCGGTGACAGGTTCCCTTTAAGGTGAAATACCTTTTTTTATATTTTTTTAACCCCTCCAGCGCTATTGTACTATGCATTCTGTATTCAGAATGCTATTATTTTCCCTTATAACCATGTTATAAGGGAAAATAATAATAATCGGGTCTCCATCCCGATCGTCACCTAGCAACCGTGCGGATGCTTGCGATTTTCACGCAACCCCATTCATTTCTATGGGGCCTGTGTTACGTGAAAAACGCACAAAGCGGAGCATGCTGCGATTTTCACGCAACGCACAAGTGATGTGTGAAAATCACCGCTCGTGTGCACAGCCCCATAGAAATGAATGGGTCAGGATTCAGTGCGGGTGTAATGCATTCACCTCACGCATTGCACCCGCGCGGAATACTCGCCCGTGTGAAAGGGGTCTTATAGCTCTGAAAGTCATACTGACCCAGTTGTACAATTCACCATCTCGCTGACGTAGAAATAAACTCAGTTCCAGTCTAGAGGATAGAATCCGATAGGTGATATAGTAAAAGCCTGGTCCTTAACAGAATTAAACCAATTCTCACATTTAACAGAAATCAATATTTTTTTTTGCAACATTGAATTTGGTCAAGTCCTGCTGTTCCTAGAATGTAAACGGTTGTCCCATTACTTAGGATAGGGCATAAGTGTCGGATCGGCTGGGGTCTAACTGCTGGGGCCCCTTCTGATTATGATAACAGGGGCCCATGTTCCCCCATTTAAATAGAGTGCAGATATGCATGTGTGTCCAGCTCTATGGGACCACTCGGAAATCTCTCAAGAAATGTCCGAAGCCCGTGCCCGTGTTGTGGACCGCAAATTGTGGTCCGCAGCGCACGGGCACCTTCCGTGGGGCAGGCGCATGGGGATCGTGGACCCATTCACTTGAATGGGTCCTCGATCTCTCCTTCCCGCAAAAAGATAGAGCATGTTCTATCTTTTTGCGGTGCGGAGGCACGGAACGGAACGACAGAAAGCAGTCCGTGCTTCAGTTCCGCATCTCCGGATTTGCGGCCCCTTTGAAATGAATGCGGAATGACAATGGAACGGTGCCCGTGTATTGCGGATCCACAAATGCGGTCTGCAATACGGGAACGGGACACCAACATTCGTGTAAACAAGCCCTTAGACCAGGGATCTCAAACTGCGGCCCTCCAGCTGTTGCAAAACTACAACTCCCAGCATGCCCGGACAGCCTACAGGTATCAGCCTACAGCAGGGCATTGTGGGAGTTGTAGTTTTGCAACAGCTGGAGGGCCGCAGTTTGAGATGCCTGCCTTAGACTATATTAACATGAACAGGAAAAATGGCCGTGTGATGGCTGTTTAGGTAACGTCTGTCACAGGGCCATTTTTATAACCAATTGAGGTCTATTAGGCTTTTCACATGGCCATTTTTTTTATGACCCCATTAAAATCAGTGGGCCTGTTTATAACAGCCGTTTAGACAGGAGAGCACACGTCTGAGGGCTCATGCACACGAACATATTTTTCTTCCATTTCCGTTCTGTTTCTATACAGGTCCGTATACGGAACCATTCATTTCAATGGGGCGGGAAAAAAACGGGACGGAAATTACTCAGTGTGCATTCACTGTCCGCATGTCCGTTCTGCAAAAAAAGTTAAAATAGAACATGTCCTATAGAACAGGCATCATTACAATGGATGCCCAAAAAATGGATGCAACACAGATGTCACACAGACGTCGTCATATTTTTTTTGGGGGCGGATCCGTGTTTTGCGGACAGAAAAATACATACGGTCGCGTGCATGAGCCCTGATGGCCATTAAAAATGGGTACACTGTGTAAAGAAAAAGCCATTCAGAGGTTGCAAGAAACAAAAACCTCACCCATTTGCAAGTGGTGGAGAACTCATTCCTCATTGAGGCTTTAGATTAGAACCTGAAGCTCCCGATACGGTGACGTCACATGTGACATCATCACACTGGGAGCGCAGGTCCTGCTGCCTCCAGTGAGAAACGAATGTTCCATCGCATGCTAATGGGTGAGGTAAGTATATATATATATACTGTAATTACTGAGGGCACAAAGGGGGTCATTCTTTATACTGAGGGGGCCATTCATTATACTGGGGAGCACAAAGGGGGTCATTCTTTATACTGGGGGGCACAAAGGGGGTCATTCTTTATACTGGGGGGCACAAAGGGGGTCATTCTTTATACTGAGGGGGCCATTCTTTATACTGGGGGGGCACAAAGAAGGCCCTTCTTTATACTGAGGGGGCCATTCTTTATACTGGGGGGCACAAAGAGAGGTCATTCTTTATACTGAGGGGGCCATTCTTTATATTGGGGGGCACAAAGAGGGGTCATTCTTTATACTGAGGGGGCAATTCTTTATACTGGGGGGCACAAAGGGGGCCATTCTTTATACTGAGGGGGCCATTCTTTATACTGGGTGGCACAAAGGGGATCATTCTTTATATTGAGGGGGCCATTCTTTATTCTGGGGGCACAAAGGGGCCATTCTTTATATTGAGGGGGCCATTCTTTATACTGGGGGGGCACAAAGGGGGTCATTCTTTATATTGGGTGGCACAAAGGGGGTCATTCTTTATACTGGGGGGCACAAAGGGGGCCATTCTTTATATTGAGGGGGCCATTCTTTATACTGGGGGGCACAAAGGGGGCCATTCTTTATATTGAGGGGGCCATTCTTTATACTGGGCGGCACAAAGGGGGGTCATTCTTTATACTGAGGGGGCAATTCTTTATACTGGGGGGCACAAAGGGAGCCATTCTTTATATTGAGGGGGCCATTCTTTATACTGGGGGGCACAAAGGGGGCCATTCTTTATATTGAGGGGGCCATTCTTTATACTGGGGGCACAAAGGGGGCCATTCTTTATATTGAGGGGGCCATTCTTTATACTGGGCGGCACAAAGGGGGATATTCTTTATACTTAAGGGGGCAATTCTTTATACTGGGGGGGCACAAAGGGGCTCATTCTTTATACTGAGGGGGCCAGTCTTTATACTGGGGGGCACAAAGGGGGGTCATTCTTTATACTGAGGGGGCAATTCTTTATACTGGGGGGCACAAAGGGAGCCATTCTTTATACTGAGGGGGCCATTCTTTATACTGGGGGCACAAAGGGGGGTCATTCTTTATACTGAGGGGGCAATTCTTTATACTGGGGGGCACAAAGGGGGCCATTCTTTATATTGAGGGGGCCATTCTTTATACTGGGGGGCACAAAGGGGGCCATACTTTATACTGGGGGACACAATGGGGGCCATTCTTTATATTGAGGGGACAATTCTTTATACTGGGGGGCACAAAGAGGGTCATTCTTTATACTGAGGGGGCCATTCTTTATACTGGGCAGCACAAAGGGGGTCATTGTTTATACTGAGGGGCCATTCTTTATACTGGGGGGCACGACGGGGGCCATTCTTCATAATGAGGGGCACTATCAGGGATATTATGTGTACTTAGAAAAAAAACCTATGAAATTCCATTTTAAATTACTGATTTGAACCGCCATTAAAAACCGCTGCAAAACAGATGAAAAATGGCCAGACGGCTAGAAAATGGATGCACAAATGGTTGAAAATGGCCATGAAAAATTGACATCATGTCCGTTTTCAATGGCGTTTTTTTTATGTTGTGTAAATGTGGCCTTGTACAGTTTGAATAAAGAGCCATGGAGCACCATTCAAACATGAGACTCCCGCTCTCAAGATTGCTGGGCTTCCCGGAGGTCAGACCCCCACGATCAGAGGCTTGTTACTGATTCTGCGGATAGGCGGTAAGCTCTCACTCTGCGGTGACCCCTTTTTCGGGTTCGGCCGCACGGTCAGATTTCCTGATGAGGTTCTAGAAGCCAAAACTAGGAGTGAATTCAAGTCCTATCTGTCCTCTATACTTTCTCTCCTTCTGATCCACGCCTGACCGCGTGGCCGTTCCTATTTTATCACGTAAAGGACCCGTTCTAGCTTCTCTAAGATATTGATTTAAGCCTGACGAGGCCAGCTGAAAAATGAGACCCTGACGTCCTCGGGCCCCTCCTTACCCTATAAATGGTACTTCAAGGAGAGGCTCCGTCTGTTTAGAAGTTTCAATCTTGCTACCCAATTTTTTAGGAGCCCGGCTTGGCTGGGGCCGTTCTGTTTATTTGCAGCCAGGTGGAAACACTAAACCTGATCCTGTCATTTCATAATGTTCCTCTGTGCCTACTGCATGGACGGACACAATGATCCTATTCAATATCCAAAGAGCCAGAAATCATAAAAATAATATTTCTGCTCAGTCCGTAAATTCCTCTTCTGCGCGGTGACTCTGATCGTGGCGCACGTCGTCCAGGTGTGGGGATCTTCCTCGCTCACGCGTCTTCTTTTCTCTGCTTCTGTCAGACTTTCATGTCAGAGGGAGGACACCTTCAGAGGCAAATAGAGAATCTTGGAGACTGAGCGTCCAAGGGACAGAATATTCTGCTACTGGAGCGTATTTCTGACGTAACACTTTCATACAGCTGCCTAAAAAAATACTACTATACAGTGCCACCACCGCCATGCGCTGCTAAATAATCTAATGTTCAGTGCCTTAGTAGTAGCTCCAGTAAATACCGCCATACAGTGCTGAAAGAGGACCTTTCACCTCTCCTGACATGTCTGTTTCAGCAATGACTTGCATCCCCCACGTAATAGCGAGTCTGAAGCCTCTGTTCTTATGGCTCTTGGTAGTTTCATTCCGTTATTATTTCTACTAGAAGTTATGACTGAATTACTAGCAGTTTGTAGTGAAGGTCCAGATGGGGGTTACCAGTTGTGGGTGTGTCCCTGCACCGTCTGAGGCCGAGTTCACACTTCAGTTATTTGGTCAGTGATTTCCATGAGTTAGGGCTCATCCACACGAACGTATTTTTTCATAAAAATAATAAAACATGTCCAGATTGCGGATCCGCAACACACCCGCCCGGCACCCCTATAGAAATGCCTATTCTTGTCCGCAGCTGCGGACAAGAATAGGACATGTTCTATCTTTTGCGGAGCTGCGGACCTGAAGATCGCGGCCGCGCTCCGCAAATGCGGATGTGGACAGCACACTGTGTGCTGTCCGCATCCATTCCGTCCCCATAGAGAATGAATGGGTCCGCACTCGTTACGCAAAATTGCGGAACGGATGCGGACCCATTTGCGGACGTGTGAATGGAACCTTATTGTCCGCATTACGGACAAGGATAGGACTGTTCTATTGTGGCCCGGTACATGGCCGGTATCTGTGTTTTGCAAATCCGCAAAACAACAACGGCCGTGTACATTAACCCCTTATTGTGAGCCAAAACCAGTAGTGACGCCACTCGGAGATAAGGTATAATGGAAAGAGAAGCAACTGTTTTGGGTTTTTGACCCGAACCTAGTTTTGGTTCACAATAACTGATGGAAATAACTGACCAAATAACTGAAGTGTGAACCCGGCTTAACACTGGCAGCACTAATTGGATAATGTCAGACTGTGCAAGGACACCTACCCCCCCCAACTGGTTACACCCATCTGGACCTTCATTGCAAACTGCTATTTATTCATAATTTCTAGCAGGAATAATAAAGGAAAGGCACAGCATAGAGTCATAAGAATAGATGCTCCAGAATTATTACAAGGGGGATGCAAGTAGCTCCTCTTTAAATAATAGTAACCCAGAGTGACCACATAACAGCGCCATAGCCATGAAGCAATCTAATACCAGTGTTACACCATGCCTAAATAATGCAGTTTGTGGCGGTCGTCTGTCTTGGGCGTCTCATGTGTCCTTGTCAGCAGGGGGCACCTTGATAATATAATGGCTTCCTTTTGGAATACAGAGGGGGAGATTTATGAAAACTGATGTAAAGGAAAAGCGATCAGGTTCCACCTTTCATGTTTCAGAGCTTCTTTGGAAAATGAAAGAATCAAATCTGATTGGCTGCTACGGGCAAATAAGTCAGTTTTCCTTTGCATCAACTTTGATAAATCTTCCTCAGAATGTTATAAATGTCAAAATATCATGTTCAGAATCTTCACATTTATCAAGTTCGCCGGCTTTTGGCCATAAATCTTTTGCAGAGTATTTATTAAAAATCACACAGCCGTTAATGAATTAGCCTAAGAGTACTGCTATTAGTCTGACCTCTGGTGGTTGTTTTTCAGTACAACAGGTTCATATTCACTTAGACTGGTCTAATTTAGAGTGAGTTCACACTAGCGTTAGGGATTCCGTTATGGCTTTCCGTTATAACGGAAAATAGCGGAATCCATAAGACGGAAGGACGGATCCGTTATGCTGCCCATAGACTTGTATTATGACGGAATGCAAAACGGAAGCCTTTAAAAGGCATTCCGTTTTGATCTATCTTAGGCCTCTTTCACACTACCGTTTTTTGTTTCCGTTTGGCGGGCCGTTTTTTGCGTTTCACATACGGTCTGTATACGGAACCATTCATTTCAATGGTTCTGCAAAAAAAACGGAATGTACTGCGTTTCCGTATTTTTCAGGTTTTCCGTTCCATTGAAATATAGAACATGTCCTATTATTGCCCGCAAATCACGTTCTGTGGCTCCATTTAAGTCTATTGGTCCGCCCAAAAAAACGTATGTCTTCCATATCCGTTCCGTTTTTACTGAACCATCTATTGCCCATAGCCCATAGATTGCCCAGCCCAATTTTTTCTATGTAATTACTGTATACTGTATATGGCATACGGAAAAACGGAACGGAGACACAACGGAAACAAAAAAATGGAACAATGTATCCGTGAAAAACGGACCGCAAAACACTGAAATAGCCATACGGTAGTGTGAAAGAGGCCTTAATAGAAGTCTATGGGAAAGTATAACGGATCCGTCTGGGTCGACAGGACATTGTTTTCCGTCTTGCATAACAGGACCCAGACGGATCCGTTTTGATTCCCATAGACTTCTATTAGGACGGAAAGCAAATGGAATGCCTTTTAAAGGCTTCCATTTTGCATTCCATTATAATACAAGTCTATGGGCAGAAGAACAGATCCGTCCTTCCATCTTATGGATTCCGTTATTTTCCGTTATAACCATGTTATAACGGAAAGCCATAACGGAATCCCTAACGCTAGTGTGAAACCACCTTTACTTGTGCATGAAAAAAGTTGCATCTGTGCAGAGAAAAGTCGCACTTCACTACTCAAAACAGAGTAGTCCACCATCCCTGGAGTGGAGTAGGAATTAGACAGTTTTTGCGACAAATTCAGGCACACATCATTAAAAAGCTGACATGTTTCGGACACATGAAGTGTCCTTAGGGCTCATGCACACGAACATGTGCGGCCCGTGCCCTTATTGCGGGTCTGCAATATACAGGCGCCAGCCGCGTGCGCTCGGTGTCACGGTGCGGTGTGGAGGCGCGGAGCGGAAGCTCATGGAAGCACTAAGGAGCGCTTCTGTGGGATTTCAGTCCGTGCCTCCGCACCGCAAAAAAAAAAATTAAAATAGAACATGTTCTATTTTTTGTGGTGTGGACTGAATGTTGCGGATCGCGGACCCATTCAGGTGAATGTTCCGCAAACAGCGGGCACACGACCGGTGCCTGTGCATTGGTCCGCGGCACGGGCAAGGGGCGCACAAGCCAAACTTCAGTAAGTGTATCCACAAATAAATATACAACATATTCAAGTATGTGATGAAGGCACATAAGTTCCACCCACTATTAGGCCTCATGCACACGACCGAAAATTTCAGAGCCACAAAGCACGGATGCCGTCCGTGTGCGTTCCACAATTTGCAGAACGGAACGGACCGCCCATAATAGAAATGCCTATTCTTGTCTGCAAAATGGATACCGGCCGCGTGCATTCTGCGGAACGGAACAGCCGGCCCCTAATAGAACAGTCCTATCCTTGTCCGTAATGCGGAAATTTATAGGACATGTTCTATTTATTTTTATTTTTTTGTGGAACAGCTATGCGGACATATGGACACACAGTCATTTCTGTTTTCTTGAGGCCTCATTGAAGTGAATGGTTTCGCATATAGGCCGCAAAAAAATGGAACATAAAAACCTTACTCACTTTCTCAGACACATCTGGAGCTGGAATCGCTGCAAAATTGTGAAAATGCAGAAAACGCCGCTGAAAACCTATGTGTGAAAGCAGCCTGCTCGAGTCCGTGGGCAGGTGGTCAGTGATGCATCCTTGAAGCTGTCCGTGAAGGATCCGCGTGTCTGTTTTTGCTGTCCGTGTTTCACTGAACAGCTAAAAAATAATTTTCAAAGCATCTCTTCCTAATGATCCGTGAAACACAGATGCAACACGGATGGCATCCATGGTTTTCACAGACCTATAGACTATAATGGATGTGACGAATCCGTGAACACGGACAAAATAGAGCATGCATCTGTGGTAAAAACACGGACCCACGGACCGCACTAAAACACTGAGGTCTGAATACACACATTAAGGGCTTATTCACATGAACGTAAGGGCTCCGTGCCCGTGCTGCGGGCCACATACGGCGGTTCCGCAATACACAGGTTACCAGCCGCGTGCATTCCGCATCACGATTGCGGACCCATTCACTTGAATGGGTCCGCAAATCCGGAGATGCGGTGCGGAACGGAAGCATGGAACGGGACCCCGCGGAAGCACTATGGAGTGCTTCTGTGGTGTTCTGTGCTTCCGTCCTGCAAAAAGAAATGGGTGGATCGCGGACGCCATTCAAGTAAATGGGTCTGCGATCCGCATGCGGCTGCCCCGCGGTCGGTGCCGGTGCATTGCGGACCGCAATCACAGGATGGGCACGGAGCCCTTACGTTCATGTGAACAAGCCCTAAAATGAATGGGGGCGTGTGCTGTCCGTGGAGAACACGTACAGGACACGTCGGTGAAATGAGGGCCTGATTTTACCATTTTATCGTGTAGTTCCACAGTCCGCCACTAGAGAGCAGCAGCGAGCACGGCCCGGGCGCTTCAGAATGTGTAGGCGGGGCGCCGGAAAGTTCCTGCTCTGTTGCTATGTGGAGAAGTTTGCGGTCGGAGTCCCCGGGCGTTGCTAGGTAACGGGAGCGCTTTCCTCAGGGAGGTGTGTGACCCGGGACACCGGAACCGGAGATATAGGTGGGTGTAGGAGCGAACTCACCCCTCAGTGGACCGCTACAGCCTATACACACACCGAGCGCTAGGTGCGTTTCCTCTGCCTGACGTTACCGCAGAAGTGACGCGTTTTATTGATTTGTTGTAAATGTCGTGTATTTTCCTTCTTTGTGTGGAGGGGAGCGCAGGGGATGCAGCAATGTATCAGCTGCAGGGAGACTGCGGGCAGACAGACCTGCAGTTCCTGGCAGTGCCATGTGCCTGGGGGGCGTAATACCAGGGAGCAGACATGGCAGCTGCTAACCAGGGGTTGTCTCACTTCAGTAAATAGCATTTATCATGTAGAGAAAGTTAATACCAGGCACTTACTAATGTATTGGGATTGTCCATATTGCCTCCTTTTCCCATCACACTATACACTTCTCGTTTCCATGGTTACAGACCACCTTGCAATTCAGAAGCAGTGGTCGTGCTTGAATGCTTTAGGAAAAAGCACTAACCGTTGTGCTCTTCCACGGTCCCCGCCACCGACGCTTTTTCCTATAGTGTGCGGGCACGACCACCGCTGCTGCATTGCTTGGTGGTCATAACCATGGAAACAAGCAGTGTATAATGTGATGGAGAAATGAATCCAGCAAAGGAGGCAATATGGACAATCACGATACATTAGTAAGTGCCTTGTATTAACTTCCTCTACATGATAAATGCCACTTGCTGAAGGGAGAGAACCCCTTTAAGGGGCCCTTTTCCACTCTGTGCAGCTAGTGATGACATAAAGGGGTTTTTCCAAGTGTTTAATACTGATAACTTAGCCTCTGGATACGCCATCAGTATCTGATCGGTGGCGGTGGGGGTCCGACACCCGGGACCCCACCGATCAGCTGTTTGAGAAGGCGCCAGCTGTGAGCACCACGTCCTGCCCATCAAGCTCAGCGCCGTACATTGTATAGCGGGTGTGCTCTGTATCTTGCTCGGCCCCAGTCACTTCTATGGAGCTGTACGACGGATGAAGACAATGTCACTGTTCCGGGGCAAGCAGCTGATCAGTGCGGATGCCAAGAGTCAGACTCTCACCGGTCAGATACTGGTCGCCAGTATGACACACTCAGAAAACCCCTTTAAAGGATACAAATTGAGTGTGGCCCCAGTTTTATTATGAGGGCAGCCATCTTGCCTGAACTGCAGGGGGCTTTACAGCAGCCACATTGACCTGTGAGAGGTCATTGTGCAGAGAGGGTGAGGAGCTGAGCTGTGACATCACCCATTTACAACAGTGGATCATCTATCTATCTATCTATCTATCTATCTATATCTATCACAAAAATGGCAGCACTGGAAAAAGGAAGAAACAAAAAGAGGTGAAAGCCCGGGGGACTAGACTATTTCCCAATAAATAAAAATGGGAAAAGGCCTCACACTCACAATAGAAAAATATATAATAAAAGGTCTTTTATTCGGCCGCGGGACTGAGACGTTTCAGCTCAACAAAAGACAAAGGCTCTATCGCTGAGCTGAAACGTCGCAGTCACACGGCCGAATAAAAGACCTTTTATTATATATTTTTTTCTATTGTGAGTATGAGGCCTTTTTCCACTTTTATCTGTTTATTATCTATCTGTGTTATCTGGCATTGTAATCCTGCCTGTTATGGTAATGAGATGACTGCTGAGAAGTAATCTTTACGGCAGATACACACGTCAGCAGAATCCACCATGTATACTGTATTTGCTCTGGAACCTGCAGCAGAAATGCGAGGTTGACCCTCCGCTATCTGCCAGGGCTTGCAGTCTGCACTGACATGTAATCCACCTGCCGCGACCATCCTCAGCCTGCGATTCGTTTTCTAACCCACTCTGAGCCCTTTGCCAAAAGCTTGTTCCTAGGTGGAAAACCCCTTTAAACATTTTCTGATGACACTTTCCCTTTAATTGCTTGTCTCAAGGTAAGCAGACTTGTGAATAATACTTGTTAATACATCCTTAAAGGCTCATTCACACGTCCGTATGAACGGGTTTGCGGAACGGGTGCGGACCTATTCATTTCACCATGTGCTGTCCGCATCCGTAGTTACGTTCTACGCAGAAAAGGAAGGTTTTAGCACCAGGCGATGGCTCCACGCGACGTCTTTTTGCCAATCTTAGAATGTGGACTGATTGTTATCACAGTGATAGACAAACACACTGCACTGCGCCATTTCTGAGTAAACATTCACAGTTTAAGTGAACCCTTGAATTAACCCCTTGTAGCCCCCCCTCCCCCCTTTATAGATGGAGTCACCTTCACCAAACTTTTCATGTAGCTTCAAATTAGATTTCCGCACTGTTTAGAAGGAATATCGGACCATTCCTCCCTGCAAATGTGTTTCCCTTCCATCATTATTTGTGGGAGGTCTTCAGGACATACCACAGCATCTCCATAGGGTAATGTCAGGACTCTACCAAAACACAGATCCTCTTTTTGAACCATTCTTTAGCTGATTTACGTTTTTTTGCTTTGGGTCACCAGCGTCTCTTCAGCTTGAAGTCACGGACTGCTGCCCTTACATACACCTTAGGGTCCATTCACACGTTCACAAGTGTTTTGCGATTGGCAAATTGCGGATCTGCAATACACGGACATCGACCACGTACGTACTGCACATGGCCGGCCTTGTGATAGAAATGCCTATTGTTGTCCATGGCTGCGGACAAGAATAGCACATGCTCTATCTTATTTGCGACCCTAAAAGGGATTTTCTTCTGGATAGGTCATCAGTATATGATCCTTGCAGGTCCAACGCCTGGACCGCGCTGATCAGCTGTTTGCAGTAGCGACATGGTCTTCTCGCAGCTCACCAAGCATGGCGCCGTACATTGTATAGTGGTTGTGCTTGGTATCGCAGCCCAGCCCTATTCACTTCAGTGGGGCTGAGCTGCGCTTAGGCCACGTGACCGATGTACATGACGTCACTTGGTCTAGGAAAAGCTGCGAGAAGGCCACGGTGCTACTGCGAGCACCAGTATGTTATCAAACAACTGATCGGCAGGGGTCCCTGGTGTTGGACCCCCACTATCTCGAAAAACCCCTTCCAAATTAGTGATTTTCTCAATGATTGCAAGGCAGCCTCAAACCGTGATGCTTTCCCCGCCATGCCTGCCAGCTAGGATGAGGGTTTGGTGTTGGCACGGAGCGTTCTTTTTCCTTTACGCGCAGTGCCATGGAAGGAAGGAAGCCGCAGCATCCTGCCTCAGGTTTGCCTCCAATTTCACATAGAAATAACTTGTTCCTTGTTCGTTCAGATGCTGTACGTATTGGAAGGCTAGAACACCCTAAAATCACTGCTTCTGACTAGAGTATATCCGTGAAATGGTGTTAGGGTCCATTCACACGTCCGTGGTGTATTGCGGATCCGCAATACACCCGTGTATTGCGATCCGTGTATTGCGGATCCGCAATACACCCGGCCGGCACCCCCCATAGAACCGCCTATTCTTGTCCGCAATTGCGGACAAGAATAGGACATGTTCTATTTTTTGGTGGAGCCGCGCCCCGGAAGTTTGGGGCCGCACTCCGGAAATGCGGATGCGCAGAGCACACAGTGTGCTCTCCGCATCGATTCCAGCCCCATTGAGAATGAATGGGTCCGTTCCCGATATTGCGGAACGGATGCGGACCCATTTGCGGACATGTGAATGGACCCTTATACTGAGGCACTATACGCGTGCTGCCACCAGCTCTGTGAGGCCTAGTTTTTGTATATTATACACTTGTGGCTTTCTCTCGAGGCAGTTTGTGAGTTTTTGCAGAGAAAACCGTCCATTTCTAGGCTTGAAAATCACAATTCTTGGGGAGTTGTGCAGAGAAGGCTTGAAGCTATACAGCAATGCTGCTCACCCCTCGATAAATCATATTTCTGAAGCCCACCAACGTGGGGGATAAGCGGGCAAAATAATTCGCAAACAGTGAAATAAGATTGACCTGCTAAATTGAGAAATCTGTGACTGGAATTAATGTGTGATGAATGGGATTATCCCATCAGGGCACGTTTCTGTGAGATGATCAGCAGTAACGGCAAGGAAAATTAGATTTAACAGTGCATTAAATTGCGTATTTAGGAAGCATCGACCAGTAGATTATTTCCAAATACCGAGTCATGCTTCTGAAAATGAAAAGCAGCGCTGGTGGAAAAAAGCTAATGCTCTTGTTAATTTATTATACAGGCAACCACAGAAGAGATGTCAGACAGAAGGGGCCATTTGCATTTTAGACTCAATTATGCAGAGGAGTTGAGAACGAAGAAAGAGCTGGAAAGATTGCTTAAGCCTCCTCATAGGGCTATCAGACATGATATGGTGGAACTCAGGCCCAAAAGCAGCTCACCCCTATCTCTGATGCAAGACCCTTCTATCCCTCTGTCAAATCAATTAATTCTCTCTCACGTCCAAGATCTGGGGTTAGAAGCAAGCCATCTCCAGCTGTCTGTCAAGCTACACCAACTTCTGCGGTGTCGAGAAGAGAGGCCGAGATACAGCACAATGATAAGAATAAAGCCGGTATAGTATCAAAAGCTGCCACTTCTATGTCTAGAAATATTACTCAAGAACCAAAAGACCAGACGCCGTTGCACAGAAATGTTCCGGAGACTGAACACAATATCCAAAGGCCCGCAATTGCATCATTGGTTGGGACAACCAAACCTGTTATGGTTTTCACCCGCCCAGAGCCACCATCAAAGCCTAGATCTTACATGCCCCAGGAATCGGTCAAGCCCCGTGTTGCTAGAAAGTTTCCAGTCATAGAGAAGAAAGTGTCAAAAAAGCAAAAAGTGACACCGGCATCTTCCTTCAAGATGAAGAAAGACTTTGATGTTAGGTCAGCTGAAGACAGTGATGACAGTAGCACGTCTTCCAGTTCTGATTCCCAGGATAGTGAGGACTTGGAAAAAAGAGTAAAACGTAGTAAGAAGAAAAAGAAAAGGCATTTGAGGAAGTCCCAGACCTTGGCTACATCAGAGCAAGGTCAAGTTGGCAGTGGTGACCCCACAAGCTCCTTGTCTCCTACAGCAGACAGATTGCCTCATGTGGAGGAACCTCCTGCTACTGACTCAAAATGGGACCACAACAGTGCAAAGGGAACCATAGAAAGAGCAACAATAAGTGTGGTGTCACCAGTTAAGACCACAGCCAGGTCGGTAGATGAAATAATAGCCTCGCTGCGGTCTCCTCAGTCATATACGGCTTCAGACTTGATGATAAAGGAGTTAATGGAGAGTGTGTTGGGACTGGACTATAACATAACATCTGGGGTAAGTCTTCTTTTAGATTCTCATGCAGCTGGGTAAAATGTTTGTGAAACTAATGTGAAAGAACCATTCTTCTCAGAGCCAATGTCTACCTGCAATGAGCTTACCTACAAGACTAGGAGACATAGCAGCTGCTGTGCGGCCTAGTGAGTCTCCATTGGTGAGGAATGAGACCAAGGAAGAAGGAGAAGGAAGATGCCATGGACAGCCTGGTGTCCATGATAGGCATCCATTTTTCACTTTTTGAGCCCACCATATGCTGTTGGTGGTCATATAAAAGTGGACCCCTATTCCAGTGTTTGCTATGGACCCCACAGTTTTTTTGCCTTCGCTATTTATATTACCTCCATGTAAGTATTGTAAGTGTTGAGCTAGTGAGTTATTTGGGATTAGCAAAAAAAGGGTCCGATTTTTCCTCCCAGGAACAGCACCGCCTTTGGGATGGGCTGTGTTTGGCATTGTAGATCATTCATGTAAAGAGGGCTGGCCTGCAATACCATCCACAGCCTATTCACAGGAGTGGTGCACTTTCTGTAAAAAGTCAGACCCACCTTTCTAATACTCAACAACGTAAGACAATTTTTCTACTAAAAAGCAATATGAAAATTTGGAACCTATGTATTAGTTAGGGCTCATTCACACGACAGTATGAATAGTTCTGCATCCATTTCGCAATTTTGAAGAATGGATGTGGACCCATTCATTTAATGGGGCTGCAAAAGATGCGGACAGCACAGTGTATGCTGTCTGCATCTGTATTTCAGTTCCACGGCCCCACAAAAAATATAGAGCATATTTCAATAATGGGCCTTCTGTTCTGCAAATTGCGGAACGCACACGGGCGATATCTGTGTTTTGCGGGTCCGCCATTTGCTGACTGCAAAACACGGCAGTGTCGTCTGAATGTGCCCTTAGGGACACAAGTCCGTAGTGCTGTATCGTTTCTAATCTCTCACATCAGGTCCTGAACCCCGTCTGTTTTCTCCGATGTACGAACACACACACACTGGGGTCTAGGTATGTGGTGGTCAGTTAAAAAGGTTTTCTGAGTCTTCTTGATGGCTCTTCTAAAGATGCCCATACATCTTCAATAGCCATAGGTTGAGCCAGTGGCGTACACACAATCCACGGGGCCCCGGTGCGAAACTGATCCATGGCCCCCCCCCCCCCAAACCCTCTGCCACGCGTGTATGCGCGCGCGCGCGTGTGTGTATTTGTGTGTGTATATATATATATATATATATATATACACACTGTATATTACTATATACAAGAGGATGATATTCGGTATAACCCACGGTATTCCCACGTAAAACCAGCTCTGCTACATTATGTAGCAGTGCTGGTTTTGTCATGCATTTCTTTTGCCTTCATATAGTAAAATACTTTATTGGCCTATCAATGGCTTTATAACTAACTCTGCTATATTTCTGTAGCCTACAACCTCTGACTGCCCAGTTGAAACTACTACACCCAACATGTTCTGGCAGTAATAGTAAATGGATATTGGTGCAATTCTGAGCTACTAGTCTATATAATACAGACGTGGACAAAATTGTTGGTACCCTTTGGTCAATGAAAGAAAAAGTCACAATGGTCACAGAAATAACTTTAATCTGACAAAAGTAATAATAAATTAAAATTCTATAAATGTTAACCAATGAAAGTCAGACATTGTTTTTCAACCATGCTTCAACAGAATTATGTAAAAAAATAAACTCATGAAACAGGCATGGACAAAAATGATGGTACCCCTAGAAAACACAGAACATAATGTGACCAAAGGGACATGTTAATTCAAGGTGTGTCCACTAATTAGCATCACAGGTGTCTACAACCTTGTAATCAGCCATTGGGCCTATATATATGGCTCCAGGTAATCACTGTGTTGTTTGGTGATATGGTGTGTACCACACTCGACATGGACCAGAGGAAGCAAAGGAAAGAGCTGTCTCAAGAGATCAGAAAGAAAATTATAGACAAGCATGTTAAAGGTAAAGGCTATAAGACCATCTCCAAGCAACTAGATGTTCCTGTGAGTACAGTTGCACATATTATTCATAAGTTTAAGATCCATGGGACTGTAGCCAACCTCCCTGGACGTGGCCGCAGGAGGAAAATTGATGACAAATCTAAGAGACGGATAATCCGAATGGTAACAAAAGAGCCTAGAAAGACTTCTAAAGAGATTCAAGGTGAACTTCATGCTCAAGGAACATCAGTGTCAGATCGCACCATCCGTCGTTGTTTGAGCCAAAGTGGACTACATGGGAGACGACCAAGGAGGACACCATTGTTGAAAACGAATCATAAAAAAGCAAGACTGGAATATGCCAAACTACATGTTGACAAGCCACAAAGCTTCTGGGAGAATGTCCTGTGGACAGATGAGACAAAAATCGAAGTTTTTGCCAAGGCACATCAGCTGTATGTTCACAGACGAAAAAATGAAGCATATCAAGAAAAGAACACTGTCCCTACTGTGAAACATGGAGGAGGCTCTGTTATGTTCTGGGGCTGCTTTGCTGCGTCTGGCACAGGGTGTCTTGAATCTGTGCAGGGTACAATGAAATCTCAAGACTATCAAGGAATTCTAGAGAGAAATGTACTAGCCAGTGTCAGAAAGCTTGGTCTCAGTCGCAGGTCATGGGTCTTGCAACAGGACAATGACCCAAAACACACCGCTAAAAACACCCAAGAATGGCTAAGAGGAAAAAATTGGACTATTCTAAAGTGGCCTTCTATGAGCCCTGACCTCAATCCTATTGAGCATCTTTGGAAGGAGCTGAAACATGCAGTCTGGAAAAGGCACCCTTCAAACCGGACACAACTGGAGCAGTTTGCTCATGAGGAGTGGGCCAAAATACCTGCTGAGAGGTGCAGATGTCTCATTGACAGTTACAGGAAGCGTTTGATTGCAGTGATTGCCTCAAAAGGTTGCGCAACAAAATATTAAGTTAGGGGTACCATCATTTTTGTCCATGCCTGTTTCATGAGTTTATTTTTTTACATAATTCTGTTGAAGCATGGTTGAAAAACAATGTCTGACTTTCATTGGTTAACATTTATAGAATTTTAATTTATTATTACTTTTGTCAGATTAAAGTTATTTCTGTGACCATTGTGACTTTTTCTTTCATTGACCAAAGGGTACCAACAATTTTGTCCACGTCTGTAAATATGTAGGCTACATATGTATTATATAGACTAGTAGCTCAGAATTGCACCAATACCTCACATATATAGTATATACAGCAGTGTACTGATATCTGTACACACAGCATCTATTATACCTTGTACCTCACATATCAGTGCACTGCGGTATATACTATATATCTGTACATATTGCATGTATAATACTGTGTAATATATGCAGTGTGTGTGTGTATGTGTGTATATATATATATATACACACAAACACACACACACATACACAGCAGTGTATTGATGTGAGACATAGAAGGTATAATACTGTAGCTGCAGTGTTTACAGATATATGTGGTCAGTTATACATTATGGTCACTGTGTGTGTGAGGTATATGAGGTAGTGGTCACTGTAACCTTAGGCTACTTTCACACCTGCGTTCAGGTGTCCGCTCGTGAGCTCCGTTTGAAGGGGCTCACAAGCGGCCCTGAACGCAGCCGTCTGGCCCTAATGCATTCTCAGTGGAGGCGGATCCACTGAGAATGCATCCGTCTGCCAGCGCTCAGCCTCCCCTCCGTTCAGTGAGCGGACACCTGAACGCTGCAAGCAGCGTTCGGGTGTCCGCCTGGCCGTGCGGAGGCGAGCGGATCCGTTCCGACTTACAATGTAAGTCAATGGGGACGGATCCGCTTGAAGATGACACAATATGGCTCAATCTTCAAGCGGATCCGTCCCCCATTGACTTTCAATGTAAAGTCTGAACGGATCCGCTCAGGCTGCTTTCACACTTAGAAACATTTTCTAAGTTATAATGCAGACGGATCCGTTCTGAACGGATGCAAACGTCTGCATTATAGGAGCGGATCCGTTCAGAACGGATCCGATCGAACGCAGGTGTGAAAGTAGCCTAACTGTCTGAAGTATTATATATGAGTGAGCAATGAGTAAAAACAGGGCATGGAGGGGGGGTAAATGATGAAAAGTGGAGGACCTCCTCTTACCACTCCAGTCCAGTCTGTATGAATTAACGCAGAGCTGATTGTGAACTTCTAATACTTGCTGTTAGGGGTTGAAGGACCTGGGATGATGTCATCACAGGTCCTGGCAGATATACCTTTGAAACCTAGGAACTACACCATTTTTGGTGCAGTTCCTTTGCTAGATTCTGCAGGACCTGTGATGTTGAATTACTTGAATATGATGTCATCACAGGTCCTGGCAGATGCACTGTTCTAACCTGGGAACTACACTTTACACTGTGCAGTTCCCTTACAGGACCTCTGATGACATCATCAAAGGTCCTTTAGCTTTAGAAAGATAAATAGGAGCAATTAGGGGGCGGGGCCTCTCCTCCACTTCGGGGCCCCGTCTGCCTATATGGTAGGTAGCCACTGCTCAGGGGGAGGAGACTCAAGGGAGGGTAGGGCTGGTAGCAAGGAAACAACACTGGGGGGGCGGGCCCCGGGCCGGCCACCCGGGTTATACAGGCACAGCACTACTGCAGGGCGGGTCCACAGGCGGCCGGGGAGGAGACTTAGGGGGAGGAGACTCAAGGGAGGGTAGGGCTGGCAGCAGGGAAACTCAACACTGGGGGGCGGGCCCCGGCCGGCCGCCCGGGTTATACAGGCACAGTACTACTGCAGGGCGGGTCCACAGGCGGCCGGGCCCCCTGGAGTGCCGGGCCCGGTCGCAAGTGCGACCCCTGCGACCCCTGTATGTACGCCACTGGGTTGAGCTTGTAATTCTTGTCAATGGGGAGAGGGGAGTAAGTCGCTGCTGGAAACTTATGGCGGTTGATTGTCTTCCCTGAGAACAAAAAGATCAGGTGTTGAAATTCAACATGTCCGATCTTGGGAAGACCCCTATGCAGTTAAAGGGATTGTCCCACGAAAAATATTCTACAGTTTTCAAACCAGCATCCGGGTCTGAATACTTTTGTAATTGCATGTAATTAAAAATGTTGTATAGTTATTCAGTAAAATGTATCTGTATAGCACCAGTTAATTTATTATTTCTTTGTCCTGCTCACTGAGAAGGCCGCACATGCTCAGTTTCATGTTTCGACTGCCTCCTGAGTTGTGATAGGTTGAGCATGGACACGCCTCCTGAGCTGTGATAGGTGGAGCATGGACACACCCCCTTAGCTGCAGCAGAAAAGGCACTCCCCTTGAGCTGTCAGCTAGATATAAATCTAGCAGAGCAATGAATGGGGAGATCTCTGCATCCATGTGAGGTACAGGGCTGGTTCTAGTTTTGTTAGAAAGAGATTGTCATGTGCGATATGATGTCTGATTTTAATTTTTTCCATTATTCATGGGATAACCCCTTTAAGATAGTCTACCGTTCCAACCGAAGTCCTTGTATCATATTGTAGTGGCTGTGGATGATATTGGAGCTCTGTACATTCAAGTGAACAGTCTGACCCCCATCTGATAATGGTGGCCTGTCCTAAGAACAGGCCACCAATATACAGTACAGACCAAAAGTTTGGACACACCTTCTCATTCAAAGAGTTTTCTTTATTTTCATGACCATGAAAATTGTAGATTCACACTGAAGGCATCAAAACTATGAATTAACACATGTGGAATTATATACATAACAAAAAAGTGAGAAACAACTGAAAATATGTAATATTCTAGGTTCTTCAAAGTAGCCACCTTTTGCTTTGATTGCTGCTTTGCACACTCTTGGCATTCTCTTGATCAGCTTAAAGAGGTAGTCACCTGAAATGGTCTTCCAACAGTCTTGAAGGAGTTCCCAGAGATGCTTAGCACTTGTTGCCCCTTTTGCCTTCACTCTGCGGTCCAGCTCACCCAAAACCATCTCGATTGGGTTCAGGTCCGGTGACTGTGGAGGCCAGGTCATCTGGCGCAGCACCCCATGGCACTCTCCTTCATGATCAAATAGCCCTTACACAGCCTGGAGGTGTGTTTGGGGTCATTGTCCTGTTGAAAAATAAATGATGGTCCAACTAAACGCAAACCGGATGGAATAGCATGCCGCTGCAAGATGCTGTGGTAGCCATGCTGGTTCAGTATGCCTTCAATTTTGAATAAATCCCCAACAGTGTCACCAGCAAAGCACCCCCACACCATCACACCTCCTCCTCCATGCTTCACGGTGGGAACCAGGCATGTAGAGTCCATCCGTTCACCTTTTCTGCGTCGCACAAAGACACAGTGGTTGGAACCAAAGATCTCAAATTTGGACTCATCAGACCAAAGCACAGATTTCTACTGGTCTAATGTCCATTCCTTGTGTTCTTTAGCCCAAACAAGTCTCTTCTGCTTGTTGCCTGTCCTTAGCAGTGGTTTCCTAGCAGATATTCTACCATGAAGGCCTGATTCACACAGTCTCCTCTTAACAGTTGTTCTAGAGATGTGTCTGCTGCTAGAACTCTGTGTGGCATTGACCTGGTCTCTAATCTGAGCTGCTGTTAACCTGCGATTTCTGAGGCTGGTGACTCGGATGAACTTATCCTCCGCAGCAGAGGTGACTCTTTCCTGGGGCGGTCCGCATGTGAGCCAGTTTCTTTGTAGCGCTTGATGGGTTTTGTGACTGCACTTGGGGACACTTTCAAAGTTTTCCCAATTTTTCGGACTGACTGACCTTCATTTCTTAAAGTAATGATGGCCACTCGTTTTTCATTACTTAGCTGCTTTTTTCTTGCCATAATACAAATTCTAACAGTCTCAGCTGTGTATCCACCTGACTTCTCCATAACGCAACTGATGGTCCCAACCCCATTTATAAGGCAAGCAATCCCACTTATTAAACCTGACAGGGCACATCTGTGAAGTGAAAACCATTTCAGGTGACTACCTCTTGAAGCTCATCAAGAGAATGCCAAGAGTGTGCAAAGCAGTAATCAAAGCAAAAGGTGGCTACTTTGAAGAACCTAGAATATGACATATTTTCAGTTGTTTCACACTTTTTTGTTATGTATATAATTCCACATGTGTTAATTCATAGTTTTGATGCCTTCAGTGTGAATCTACAATTTTCATAGTCATGAAAATAAAGAAAACTCTTTGAATGAGAAGGTGTGTCCCAACTTTTGGTCTGTACTGTATGTATCGGGAAAACCCTGTTAAAGGGGTTGTCTCACTTCAGCAACTGGCATTAATCATGTAGAGAAAGTTAATACAAGGCACTTACTAATGTATTGTGATTGTCCATATTGCCTCCTTTGCTGGCTGGATTCATTTTTCCATCACGTTATACACTGCTTGTTTCCATGGTTACGACCACCCTGCAATCCATCAGTGGTGCTTGTGCTTTCACACTATAGGAAAAGGAGCCGGCTTCTCTGGTGCCTGGGAGTGTGCATAGGCTGGGGCTTTTTCCTATTGCAGGGTGGTCGTAACCATGGAAACAAGCAGTGTATAACGTGATGGAAAAATGAGTCCAGGCAGCAAAGGAAGCAATATGGACAATCACAATACATTAGTAAGTGCCTTGTATTAACTGCATCTACATGATAAATGCCATTTGCTAAAGTGAGACGACCCCTTTTAGTTATCCGTGTGACAAGAAACTAGAGAAAACAACATATGCTATACTGTGCTAAACTATAGAAAAATACATTATAATTATTATTATTTCAGGAAGCTACGGAGGAGAAAACCCATGAAGAAGAAAAAGAGACAATTCAGCCTCATCTGGACGATACTGAAACATCACACGCAGAAGCTCAACCTCCAGAGCAGGTAGGATTGCCATGAAGAGGACCCGACAGCTCTCCTGACAAGTCTGTTAGTAAATTCTTGTATTCCCCGTAATATAATAGCGCTGGGCCACCTTTTAACGGAGTGTTAGGCTAGTATCACACTATCGCTAGGATGTGGCAGGCTGTTCGGGCATGGAACAGCCTGCCGAATCTCTCTGCATTCCGGCGTTGCCAGAAGCCTGTAAATCTCCGTCCGACCCTATTAACTGTAATGGGGACCAGCGGAGATCCGTTGTCAATTTATTCATAGAATGAGGCAGATTTACCAAATCCTGTCTAAAATGTAGACCGCGTAAGTCGGTCTAAAAATGTGCACATTTATCACAGGGGCTCAGGCTGGATGATCGCTGTGTTGCAGGAATAGATAATTCTCTCTCACTTTTATGCCAACTATTGATTGCCTTTTTTAGTGGCAATATTTGTGGCACAATTTTTAGTGTAAAATGTCACATTTAGGCCAGATACGCCCTTTTCAACTCAACCCCACCCCTTGGAGAGCTAGGAGCAGTGGATTTGTCTAAAACTGCAATAGGGTTTGGTGCATTTTATGACATTAGTAAATGTGGACTAATGAGTTCCAAGAAAGCATGCTTCAAATTTCATAGGAAGTACCAGAAATAACTAAAATAGGTAGTAAAATCAAATCCTATTTAAAGAGAACCTGTCGCCACGATCTTGGACTTTTATCTGCAGTAATACATAAGCAGTACTGGACATAAGGAGTTCGATTTGCTATTTTTTATTTTCTTACCGCCCACCCTTTCCTCCAGCTAACAATGCTCAAAGATGCTCTGAAATACATTGTCAGGACTGCTGTGCATGCGCACATGAGTCCTCACCATTATGTTAGAACGGCACAGCAGTCTGGACTGTGTACTTCAGAACAGCTCACATCAGGAACGGGGGGTGGGGTTCAGAATAAAAATAAAAAATAACTGCCAAAAAAGGAACGGAGAGGACTGCTCAGTGACTGTGCGACATGCATTAATTGGTGATGGTCTGAAGGCTGGGACTCCAGCTTAACCCTTTCCAAAATTCTGCCATACATGTACGGCAGAAGTCTGGTCTTTAGCAATGGCGCCCACTCGCGGGCGCAGCAGGGACATAACCCCTGGGTTTCTGCTGTTTTACACAGCAGAAGCCTGGGGCTAATGTCTGCGATCGGGGGTAATGCCGACAGCAGATCTTTAATCCCTTTGGTGCCGTGGTCCAATGTGGTTGAGATCAGGGTAGGCATCCCATACTTGTAATAGGCCTGAGCCTGTACAAGGCCTCCAGACCAATTACTAGTATATTCCAATGCAGGCCTGTAGGTGGCAGCACTACATTGGAATAAACCAAATTGAGTATTTCGAAATGGATGGATATTCATTACAGAATACAAGATGCATATAGAGTGCAATATAAGGTGACTTAAAAATGTAAAAAAGGTTTGAATTAAAATAAAAAAAAAAAAAAATGAAATCACCCCCTTTCCCTAGAATAAATAAAGAGTAAAAAAAAAAGTTAAACATCATGGGCATCACCATGTGCAAAAACGTCCATACTATTAAAATCTAAAAATATTTATCCCAGCGTAATGAAAATCAGAATCAAAATGCTGATTTGCCATTTTTTTGTCACTTCACCTCCCCCCAAAAATTGAACAAAAAGTGATCAAACAATGAGCCTCACACAGCTACATAGACATAACTAGAAAAGGTTATGGGGGTCAGAATATGATGATGAAAAGAAAAAAATTGTTTCCAATTTTTTTTTTAAAATTATATAAATGTGGTTTTGCTGTAATGATACTGACCTGGAGAATGAAGGTAACAGGTCAGTTTTGCCGCATAATGATTGCCGTCAAACATAACCCACAATACTGTGGTGGTATTGCGTCTTTTTCCAATTCCACCCCATTTGAAATAGTTTCCAGTTTCCCTCTGCATTGCATGCAGTTTTAAATGGTGTCACTAAAAAGTACTAATTGTCCCACAAAAAGCAAGCTCTCATATGGCTGTGAATGGAAAAATAAAAATGTTTTGGCTCTTGGAACGCAGGAGCGAAAAATTTAAATGCAAAAACGGAATAAATGAAGAATGAAGGGCCCCTGGCAGGTGAGTTGGATGAGTTGCAGTTCCTGTACAGCACATGTGTACATTTTTGGTATATATGGTGCAGTTTTATGCTGGTGAGGGCCATAAAGGGGCAACCACCCTTGTGTGCCGCTATGTGCGCGCTTCTCTCCTCTCATTCTAGTGATCTGTGGGGGTCTCAGCATTCACACCACCACCTATCTAAACTTATCTTACATTTGAGAGCCCTAAAACATGGCAAGCTGAAATGATGTATATTAAATATGTACCACTTTAAGTGGCTCCTTATGTGCTTATTAGAATATAAGGCTTATGATGTCAATTTCTATATTACATTTAGCCTGAGCTCCAGGTTCCTGAGGCAGACACCACACTGATGGATCCCAGGCTTTCTACTCAAATGTCTCTTTTCATGGATAAATATGACGAAGAACAAAGTCACCAAAGGTCCACGTCCGCTGGGGAGCAAACCATTAAATCAGTGAAGACGGAGGAAATGACAGAAGAAGAAGAAGCCAAAGAAACCCTCAAGTCATCGTCACAGGTAAAGGACCATATAACTGATCTTATACATTAGAACAAAGTGGGGGCTCAGTTCCATTTTTCCGTATGGCATATACAGTATACAGTAATTACATAGGAAAAACTGGGCTGGACATAAAATTTTCAGTAGATGCTTCCACAAAAACAGAACGGATCACGAAGACATACGGAGTACATTGCGTACGTGTTTCATATTTTTTGCGGACCCATTGACTTGAATGGAGCCGTGGAACGTAATTTGAGGGCAATAATAGGACATGTTCTATCTTTCAACGGAATGGAAAAACGGAAATACGGAAACGGAATGCACACGGAGACACTTCAGTTTTTTTTGCTGACCCATTGTAATGAATGGTTCAGTATAAGTAACGCATACTGAAGTAAAAAAACGGCCAGTATACTGAACGCAAAAAACGTTCGTGTGCATGAGCCCTTACTCGCAGACTTCAGATCAGATGATGCCAGTGAGGCCAGAGTTATGGGAATCCAATATGTGCTGACTACATAGATCAAAATCCTGCATGTCATTTTAGCAGGTCTGAACCTTACCAGTTCCATTATATCCCAATATAATTGGAGTATTTGCAATGCTGGAATTGAGGGTCTGTTGCTTCTGTGAGCGGTGGCGACTCCCTGGCTGTGTACGGAAGGAGGGGCAGTGGTGAGAAATCACCAGGCGTTGACAGAACAACTGTTTGTATTTTTACTGGTTGAAATAATCTTGTTTTCCCTTTTTAACCCCTGAAACCTTTATCTTGGCTTTTTGTTTTTCTTCAGATCTCCATCTCGGACATCATTCATGTGAAAGGAGGTGCAGCGCCACTGACGAGACGCGAGACACCAAAGATTCGACCTTCTGCGGCTCTTCTTGCCACCTGGACGCCAAGAGCAAAGTAATTACTACAAGAGTGTTAAGGACCAAGGGATAAATATATAGATTATCCTTTATGTCTACATTGTCTGATTATGTCTCCAAGCGCTTCTAGCAAAACTGGCAGTGCATTTTTTTTTAAGCTTGAGACCACATTGCCCCAGTAGCATGTGTTTGAGCAATTTGAGGAATTTTCTATAAAACGGAATTACCGCAAAAATGATACACCTGGAGCACGATGCGGGAGAGAGTGCCACATGCCTTAAGACCATGTTCACACGATTAAAATCCGCCTTGGATTCCGCTGCTTGGAATCTGTGATCCAAGCTCAACCAATACTGACTTAAATGACAAAAACTCCACCATTTGCACATGGTAGCGCTTATTTTACAGACTCTAAATTAAAGGGGTTGTCCAACCGTTAATATTGATGACCTGTCTCAGGATAGTTAATCCATATCAGATTGGTGGGTGTACAACACCTGGCCCCCCGCCAATCAGCTGTTTGCCGAGGAGGTGGCACTCCATGCAAGCGCCGCTTCCTGGTCTTTACATTACGCCTCGTCTCCTGTGGAGCGGTGACATAGTGTAATTACAAGTACTCGCTCCATTCACTTGAATAGAGCAGGTACTTATATTACACTGCATTTCCGAGGCGAAGGGCAGTGTAATGAAAAGGAAGTAGCACTCGCATGAAGCCCTGCCTCCTCTTCAAACTGTTGATCGGCAAGGGTGCCTGGAGTCGGACCCTTGCCGATCAGATATTAAAGACCCATCCTGACAATTGTAAGTATGTGTTGGGCGAGCACTCTAACATCAGGCTAACGCAAATCACACATTTATTGCATAAATAATAAATACATAAAACAATATACCCAATAAAAAATCAATATAAAACAAATGGTCGCAATATATTCGCAAAGGGGACAATTCAAATGCGCCACCATAAATGTCCGTGTTGTGATATGGATCTGTTTACCATGCATGCGCATGTAATACTCTTTGTTTCATATGCGACACCTGAGGGATTGGTATTGTGTCGCAGAATCCAATGAAGTCCTCACTCTATAGAAGTGAGAAAGATGTAATGAAATTATAAGATGGAATCTCGACAAATATATTAATTTGAGACCCCAATACTAGTGGCGTGGATCCGGAGTTGGAATCCCTGGAACTCTGTGGGTGGGCGCCCCGGTTCGACGAGACGTCACATGCTCGGCACTACGGCGTCCCCTCGACCTGGGGTCCCATCCCATGACGACCTTGGGGTCCATTTCTGGATCCAAACCCCTAAGTTTATGCAGTGATACTATTTGCATTATCCGAATTATTTGACCTATCTGACCCATTTGCCAATTAGGATGTGATACAATTTTGGTTTTTCACCATGTACTGTGCTGACTTCAATACACGCTTGTATTGCTCATACCCTTGAATAACATTTTTAATCCAGAGTTAAAAAAAAAAAAAGAAAGAAAAATCGCTGAGAAAACGCATGAAAGAAGAATCACGGTAAAGACAGACATTATAGAAGCCTAACCTTGAATATGTTTTTGATATCTATTACTGACATTGCGGATTATAATATTCGACTTAGAAAGCATACAAAAGAAGAAAAATCACAATAAAGAAATCCAAGTAAACCGCAATGAAGTCCCCAAAAAAATTGTAAATGTCCAATTCTATACTTCAGATCCGGTTTCCATGTATTTATCCCATCTCTACTCGGTACGATGGACGCAGACAGGTGTAGCGTGACCACTGAGGAAGGGATGGTGACATATCCCGAAACGCGTCTGGTAACATCGCACACCTGCTGAAGTATCTCCAGTTGCATGGCCATGCAGACATTTCCATAAAGGAATCGAAAAACTGGATTTTGAGTTTACATATAAGAGACGCCAGACCAGGATGAAACCGAAGTATCGCGAGTTTGTCCCCGCGAGTTTTCGACAATACAGATCTCGATAATACATACTCGAGGACTGCAACGCGAGACGCCGTAAGTCTCCCGCACCGCTCTCCCCTCGTCAAGTCAGCGGAGACACCACAGATAACCCCCGTAGGAAGGAGGTAAGCGGCTGAATAGCCGACATGGTCATCTAAAAGTCGTAATAAAGTCTTATATGACTATTCATGATAGTTTCAATACTATCATTCTTCGGACTATATTAGAACTTATCCGAAAGTAATATCAATACCTCCACTATCTGCGACTTTTCTGCGACACAATACCAATCCCTCAGGTGTCGCATATGAAACACAGAGTATTACATGCACATGTATGGTAAAGAGATCAATATCACAACACGGACATTTCTGGTGGCGCATTTGAATTGTCCCCTTTGCGAATATATTGCGACCATTTGTTTTATATTGGGTATATTGTTATATATTGTTTTATGTATTTTATGCAATAAATGTGTGATTTGTGTTAGCCTGATGTTAGAGTGCTCGCCCAACACATACCTACTTTAGTCATCTCTCTTTTTGGCGAGGCAGGGTGTCCTCTCATTTGGGTTGGTAGCACCATACCATAGGTAATAGGGAGTGATCCACCACTACAACAGAATACCATCCTGACAATTGGTCATCAGTATTAATGGCTGGACAACCCCTTTAAGATATGCTCCTGAGGTGACATGTTACTTCTTAGAAGCGGATTGATAGTGGTTTGTGCATTGTAGTCAAAAAGAAAGCAGAAAAAAATGCTAGCTTCTGAATTATCCCACCCAAGGTATTCAGCTAGTGATTCTGCTACTGATTTTTCTGCCATGGATTTTGGCGTGTGAACATAGCCTCAAAAACACCCATAAGATGGCAAGACACATTGCGGCTGATTTAAAAAGACCGGGGCAGGAGAATTATCTGTTTTACCAATGTCAGACTGGGCTGCCTAGGACCCACCAGTAAAATTCATTCTGGGGGCCCACTGTATATCAACATGCAAATACTACCTTCCCCCACACCGGCAGCAGCAGCAAGATGCTACAAGATGATTGATTATGATGGCCCCTGCAATGAGGGACGTTCCCTGGTGAAAGAGGAAGAGGCTAGCCTGACTGTGTACCTAGAGGTCACCTCAGCCACCTGATGCATCTATGATAATAAACTAGGTACAGTATTTTTCCCCTATAAGGCGAACTTGCCCATAAGACGCACCTTAGTTTTAGAGGTGGAAAATAAGAAAAAAAAATTTTTTTCATCAGACCTCAGCTCAGATCCTCAATTAGACCCCCGATGTTAGTCAGACCTCAGAACAGACCTCAATGTTAATGAGACCCCCAATCAGACCTCAGATTAGACCCCCAATATTAATAAAGCACCTATTCAGACCTCAGATCAGACCTCCATGTTAATAAGTCCCTCATGTAAAGCAAATCGACTTACCTCTCCTGCTCTGGACATCGGCGCCGCTCTTGAGACCCAGCACTCTTCCTGCCTCTCTGTGCTGTGACCTGACGCCGCACAGCATGAGATGACAGAATGCTGACATCTTCACGCTGTGCGCAGTCAGAGCACAACGAACGGCCGAGGAAGACCAGAAAGCTTCTCCTGTATTATTGAGCGCTTCTATAATGGAACCGCTCATTATTAGTCACCCTATAAGACGCGCTGACATTTTACCCCCCAAAAATGTGCGTCTTATAGGGCGAAAAATATGGTACTTTGTTAAATAATCTATCCAGTTTTTATATGATACCAAAGGCTTGTTTAGATGCTGTACCCTGTCTTTCTATATGATGTGCCCTTGTTCAGGGGGTGGTGGATGGGGGCCCACCTTTCTCAGGGGCCCAACAGGGGATTCACCCATTCCCCTGTGGTCCAGTTTGAGCCTGTGTTTTAGACACTTTTTATACCCTGCTGGACACTTTTCAAAAGTGTCTAAAAAGGAGGGCTTGGTTTTGTCCAGTTGTAAAATGTGGCAGAGTTAATGGTGCACACCAGTTTTTTGGCGCAAAATGTAAAGTAAACCACTCAAGATGCAGCAAAAAAAGTTGAAAAGAGATTCACTTGCGCCAAAATGCGTCAAATCTATCAAACAACGCGTGTCTCAGTAATACATTTGCCGCATGTCCAGCCTAACTTCTTGAGGTTTAGTTAAAAGGGGTATTCTGTTTGGGAAAAGTTACCACCTATCCACAGGATAGGGGATAGCTATTAGTTCGGTTGGGTTCTACCTCTTTGACCCCACTGATCACGACAATGTGGACCCCATACTGCTCGGGGCACCTTGAAATGAACTGATTGGCATGTCGAGCATACTCAGTGTTACTCCATTCATCTCTACAGGAGTTCTGGAGACAGCAGAGAACAGCACTCGGCTATTTCTCAAACTTCCATATAGATAAATGGAGCGGCAGTGTGCATGCCCAACTTGTTGCTCCATTTATTTCGGTTTCTATTACTCATAATCGGTGGGGGCTCCAGGTGTAGAAAATGGTAAGAGATGGGCCTACTGGCCCGTCCCCTTCCCCACCCACGCCAAGCCCACAATTTTAGACCCGGTGTCGCCATCTATGCCTGAAATATGCCTAATTTAGGCGTATTTCAGATTAGTAAATGACCCCCAAAAATTCTAAAATAAAAACAGCAAAAATAAAGTCCTATGTATCACTGAAAAAAAGATGCAAAAATGATTTAGATAGGCAAACATAGAAGATCTATGACTTTAGAAGATTCATGGCCTAAAAAATAATACAGAAAGTGTGTCTGGTTGGGTAGGATGAGGTGGTAAATGGCCTACAACTGGTTAATCATGGTCCTGGACCAAGAAAATAGCATTCAGTAAAGTTGTTTTTCTTTAGTTTGCCCTAGTACTAAATGTAAGCACCCATGTTCATTGCATATAGTGGAAATGACCAGGGAGCAATCACATAGTATTATAGATGCCAGTGACGTAGTATTATAAATACCCAGCCTGGACTTAGCAATACAAGACAATGAAAAAGTTAATTTCACATTTTCTGACCCTCGCTCGGAGTTCTTATATCATCGCCTGGTAACTATATAGAAGGATATATCTGAACCATATTTTGTTGACCTTTATAAATTCATAAACTGCTTCTATCATCTCATTTCCAAGACAGCCTCATAAAAAAGCCCTGATTTTCTAAAGCAACCATCTTGGCATTTTGGTGACCCCATACGTGCCCTTACTTATCTACAGTCCCTGGATGCTTCTTCACCCAGGCCAGATTATGTATGAGGAGACAAAAGGAACTCCCAGCCTTCAATAAATACTGTCAGCTTCTCAATGGCACAGAAATGCACTGACATTTTTCCCCTCTCCACTCTCACAAAGCAGAAAATATTTTTTTCGCTGTGCATTAGGTAGAAGTTGGCCACACACGGAGCTTGAACACTCTTCTGTCTCCCGACATAAAGAATGATAAATAGCTGGAGTAAGGAGACGGGAGGCTATAAAAACATGCACCTTTTTACCCGCAACATGCCAAAAACAACTTGTTTCTGCTGATAGACCTCTGGGAATGTTTGCCAATGAGGAAAGTTCCTGGGGCGGCTGTCAGGACGGCCGTGCCAAACACTGGCTTTCTTGAGTTTTCATTGAGAGAAAGGGCTGAGGTGACAGGGTGACATCATGCAGAGGTCAGGTACATGTTTTGTAGGATTGTAAAAGCCCTAGACAATAGTGAAATGCTTAACGGGTCTGTGGAGTCGTGTTTGTTTTTGAGCAGAGGGCCAAGTATTCTACTGATCGGCTTAGACGTCTCTACACACAAGGTTTCTGGCCTGAAAGTGGTAGCCAAGAAGATAGTAGACCTGTAAAAATCCAACCAAAACTATATGTATGTATCCAGAAATGTACAGTGTGAAGGTTTAGTGCACTGCTTCTGTACAGACCTGGCATTGCCTCTACTGGTGATGTGGTGGAGATGTGCACTATTGTCTATGTAGCTGGGGCATTCTAGAGCTCTAGTAGTTAAAGGGAATGTGTGATGAGAATGTGACCTATTGTTTAAAGAGGACCTTTCACAGGTCCGGACATTATAATATAGCTAGTGGATTCTGTGGGGCATACTTATGGCATATTACAGCACCTACTATTTTCTGTATGTGCTGCTCCGTTCGCCCGCTGTGCCCCCCGTTCAGTTTATCTGACTGGTATGTGACTTCATAACATTGGTACAAGGAGGAGGAAACGGCAGTGTTTCTCACGGGGCGTCTCCTTCTCCCTGGCTGTGAGTGGTCCAATTGCAGCCAAGAGCGTCACAGCCAGGGAGAAGGTGACGCCCATTAAGAAAAAGGGCTGAACGGAGCAGTGCATACAGAAAATAGTAAGCGCTGTAATATGCCATAAGTATGCCCCACAGAATCCACAAATTTATATTATAATGTCCGGACCCGTGAAAGGTCCTCTTTAAATCACATTTTTATATGTAACATAATTTTAAAATAATATATTTGAACAAAAACATAAAATTTTGCAGCTTTCGCGCTGGCCTCTAGGCTTAATAATAGGCGCCACTTCTTGGTCTGTACTGATCACTTTACTGCAGTTTCCTGCTTATCTGTGATTCTAATCCTGCCTATAAGGATTTCACCTCTGTGTATAGATAAGACAGGATCCACCATTCACAATAGGTGATTGTCAGAGCAAATCTCTTTGAACAGGTCACAGAACATGCCTAGAAAACTCTCCCATGTAAGTCAATAAGGCCCCCTCCTGTCCATTGTGTCTATGGCCCATGTTGCTGACATAAAACATAATGTTTTGTAAATTCTGTTAAGAACAGTTTAGGCAAGATGGCCGTCCCCATAATCATATTCAGGAAATAGAATAAAGAAATCTGCAATCAGAAAATAAAACTGGCATGTACAATTTTTGCTGACACATTTCCATTAAGACTGTATGAGATTTCCAAGCCCATCTAGTTGATCACAGACAGTTAATTATTATGCAAGCGGGTGTGGACCCACTGCGCCACTGACTGGGTATACTCTGGATGGGCGTAAACTAAGCCACTACCTGGTCTTCACTAGAGTCTCTGATGGTGAGGATATGCTTTGGCCGTTAGGGTAGTTGCTACTCCAGAGCAGTCCCTGAGTCAGTGGCAGCATGGCGGCAGGGAAAGTGGGGAGCCCAGCGCCCTTGCCCGCGGTTAGGGGCAGCAGCGCCGGGACGGACCGCTGGCCTAATAGTACCACCCCCCCCTTACGCCCCCTCTCCTCAGGCCTTGTCCTGGACAATAATTTTTTCAGAAGAGGGGCATTGATGTTTTCTCTAGGTTCCCAAGATCTTTCCTCAAGAGCAAACCCCTTCCAATCCACAAGAAACAGGGTTTTACCTCTACTCTTCCTCATCCCCAGAATAGCTTTTACCTCACAGATGTTTTCATCACTGACCGCAACAGGAGCTGAGACAGGTTTTTTGACAAAACAATTCAGGATTATAGGTTTCAGCAGGGAGACGTGGAAGGAATTCGGTACCCAAAGAGAGGCTGGCAGCTTAAGCTTGTAGGAAACATCATTAATTTGCTTGAGGATCTAAAATGGACCAATGAAGCGTGGACCCAATTTGTAAGAGGGCATTTTAAGCCTAATGTACTTGGAGGCAAGCCACACTTTATCACCAGGATGGAACTTGGGAGGACAAGGGTTGATCAGTAAGAAAATCCATGGCTATCTGTTGCCAATGAGCCTCAGGAACAGGAATTGGAAGTAAGAAACCTGCTGGACGTTGCTTGGAGGTTTTATACTGCGCACATGACGGACAGGCAGCGACAAACTCTTGGATGTCTTGCCGCATGGATGGCCACCAGTACCGTTGAGCAATGAATTTGAAAGTCTTGCGTTGTCCGGCATGACCTGCAATTTTTGAGGAATGACCCCAGACTAGAACTTGCTTACTGAGGTTCTGCGCAACAAAAAAAAAATTCGGGCAGAGTCTCAGACAACTTGACAGGACAAACAGCATATTTTGTGGGATCAATGATGTGTTGAGGCTCCTCCTCCCGATCAGTAGCATCAAAGGACCTCAAGAGAGCATCTGCTTTGATATTCTTCTCTGCGGCACGGAAACGAAGAACGAAATCAAAACGGGCAAAGAATAAGGACCATCTGGCTTGATGGGGATTCAGTCTTTGTGCAGACTGCAAATAGGTCAGATTTTTGTGGTCAGTGTAGATCACCACAGGATGAGATGCTCCCTCTAGAAGGTAACGCCATTCCTCCAGTGCCATTTTGATGGCCAATAACTCTCTGTCCCCAATCGAATAGTTGTGCTCAGGAGAAGAGAAAGCCATGGAGGAGAAACCACAGGTTACCATCTTACCAGAGGAAGCTTTTTGTGAATGCACCGCCCCAGCTCCAAGAGACGATGCATCCACTTCCAGGTAGAATTGCTTGTTTGCATCAGGGCGATGGAGAACCGGAGCCGCAGAAAAGGCCTGCTTCAAGGCCTGGAAGGCCGATTCAGCCTCAGCTGTCCAATTCTTAGGATCTGCTCCCTTATGGGTCAAGGCAGAGATGAGAGTAGTCAAGGACGAGAAGTGCGCCACAAACTGGCCATAGTAATTGGCGAATCCCAGGAACCGCTGGATTGCTTTTAAACCTGAAGGACAAGGCCACTTTAAAATCGCTGACAGATTCTCAGGATTCATCTGCAGACCAGTATCGGATATTATGTATCCTAGGAATGGCAGAGAGGACTGCTCAAAGGAACATTTCTCAAACTTGGCGTACAGACGATTTTCTCTTAACCTTTAAACGACCAGACGAACCTGCTTCCGGTGAGTAGTCAAATGTGGAGAAAAAACAAGGATATCATCTAGGTACACCACAACACAGGAATATAGCAAGTCTCTGAAGATATCGTTAACGAATTCCTGGAACACTGCAGGGGCATTGCTTAGTCCAAAGGGCATTACCAGGTATTCATAGTGACCATCACAGTATAGTGGTGATATAGTGGTATAGCGGGTGTTGAATGCGGTCTTCCAGTCATCCCCCTGGCGAATCCTGATCAGGTTGAAGGCCCCACGTATGTCTAAGAGAAAACTTTAGCTCCCCTGAGGCGATCAAACAATTCAGGAATTAGGAATTTTTTTTTTTTTTACGGTTATCTTGTTAAGACCCCTGTAGTCGATGCATGGCAGTAGTGAGCCATCTCTCTTCTTCACAAATAAGAAACCTGCAACAGCCGGAGAGGAAGATTTATGGATAAATCCTATGTCGAGGTTCTCCTTGATATATTCAGACATGGATTGTGTCTCTGCTGGTGACAGGGGATAGATGCGTCCCTGAGGAGGCGAGGAGCCCGGAACCAAGTCAATGGGGTAGTCATACGGCCTGTGAGGAGGTAGCGTCTCAGCTTTCTTCTTGTCAAATACACCCGCATAAGCATGATACTCTACTGGCAGACCCTGGAGATTGGGTGGTACCCGAGGTGACCGAGCTGGCTGAATTAAGACACTTCCCAAGACAGGACTGTCCCCAATCAAGACAATGAATGAAATCTCTTCAGAATAAAGCGCTCCCACCTCTAATTTTACAGGTTCCGTGATTAACTGTATGGACTCAGATAGAGCCTTTCCATCGACGGATGATACCGTCAGAGGACTCTGCAGGCGTTGAACAGGTATCTGATGACGATCCACTAGGCATGGTTCTCCGTAAATCAAACATTGCCTAACGACAAGGTTACTGGCAGAGTCAGAGGAGGAGAGGAATTGTCTTCACCTAGGGATGCCTCCCCAACAGACCCAAGGCTCTGGAGTTTTCCCAGCTTCAGAGGACAGGAACAGAGAAGATGAACAGCACCGCCACAATAGAAGCAAAACCCCCTTGTACGACTGTGACCACGTTCTTGTTCAGTCAGCCTGACTCGGTCACCCTGCTAGGGTTGTGGCGCAGCCGCAGACGTAGAAGGCTAAGGGACTGAAGATGCTGGATGATATGGTCTAGTCTCACGTGCTACCTCCTTAGCACGCTCCTGGAAGTGCAGATCAATCTGGGTGGCCAGGGAAATAAGGTCGTTCAGGGTAGAGGGAACATCCCGACCGACCAGTTCATCCTTAATTTTCCCGGAGAGACCCTCACAAAAGGCGGCCACTAAGACCTCATTATTCCAGTCCAATTCAGAGGCCATTGTCCGGGACTGGACTGCATACTGGCCCACGGATTGACTTCCTTGGCGCAACCGCAGTATAGAAGACGCAGCTGAGGTGGTGCGTCCTGGCTCCTCAAACACCCTAAGGAAAACCTCTAGGAAGGACTGTAGTTTCATAACGACTGGGTCACTCCTCTCCCAGAGTGGGTTGATCTAGGCCAGGGCTTCTCCTGTAAGGTGCAACATTAAAAAGGTGACCTTGGCTCCGTCAGAAATAAACTGATGCGGCATCAGCTCAAAGTGCATAGTGCACTGATTAATGAATCCCCTGCACTGTTTAGAGTCTCCATCAAAACGTGGCGGAGCTGACAAACGAGTACAGGAACATGGCACATAGGGTTTCAACGGAGCTGGTACCAGGTTAGCCGCTGCAGCGGGAGCTGAAGGGGCAGGGTTGGTGGGCGAAAGGTCATTAAGGCGCATGTTCTCATTGCGTAGATAGGACAGAATATGAACCTGACATTCTCTCTCCTGAGCCAACTCCTGGCACAGTTCGGTGAGGTTTGCTGGGTTCTGATTAGCGGGATCCATGGTCTGAGCAAACTGTTATGCAAGCGGGTGTGGACCTACTGTGACACTAACTGGGTATACTCTGGAGGGGCGTAACTAAGCCACTACCTGGTCTTCACTAGAGCCTCTAGAGGTGAGGATAGACTTGGGCCGTTAGGGTAGGTACC
Source organism: Bufo gargarizans (assembly GCF_014858855.1). Taxonomy (NCBI): domain Eukaryota; kingdom Metazoa; phylum Chordata; class Amphibia; order Anura; family Bufonidae; genus Bufo; species Bufo gargarizans. The sequence continues at coordinate 47,206,084 of NC_058090.1, forward strand.
ACTTACCAGGTGCCACTCCAGAGCAGTCCCCGAGTCAGTGGCAGCTGACCAGGGGTTCAGAGTACTCGGGGCAAGCACCGAGGGGACTTGCGTGGCCAGGAGATTCCGGGTCTGGACAGGTGGCAATCAATCGAAGTCCGTAGGCGAAGTCCTTGGTCAGAGGCAGGCGGCAAACAGGCAAAGTCCAGGAGTTAAATAAGCAAGGTCCGGTACACCGCGAAGCAGGCAAGAGAGACAACTTCGCACTTGGAGATAGACAAGCTAAAACCATGAGGTTGCTGAGGCCACTTCCTGTGGTAGGAAGCGCCTTTAAAGAGGACCTTTCACTAGAATAAAACTTCTAAACTAACTATACAGACATGTAGAGCGGCGCCCAGGGATCCCCCTGCACTTACTGTTATACCTGGGCGCCGCTCCGTTCTCCCGGTATAGCCTCCGGTATCTTCATAGTTAGGCTCCACCCACGGGAACCTGCCGGCGTCTCCTTCTCCCATATTGTAGCGCTGGCCAATCGCAGCGCTCAGCTCATAGCCTGAGAGGCTTTTTTTTTTACACAATAAAAGCACACAGAGCTACGGGACTGGGTATTGCGGATGTGCTAGCGGCCATCTAGTAACCCATGTTCTCCGCTCTGTACACAAAATCCTGGTGACAGGTTCCCTTTAATGCTGCCATAAAATGATGAAATAATACCACCATACAATGATGAAATACCTCCGTACAGTGATAATTAATACCACCATACATTGGTAAAACAATGCCATAATACATTTATGAAATTATATCACCATACAGTTATGACATACTGCCACCATACAGTGTTGAAATAATACCACTATACAGTGATGAAATAATGCCACATACAGTGATGAAATAATACCATGCAGTGATGAAATAATACCACCATACAGCGATTAAATAATACCGCTATACTGTGATGAAATAATACCAACATACAGTGATGAAATAATACCACTATACTGTGATGAAATAATACCACCATACAGCGATGGAATAATACCACCATACAGCGATGAAATAAAACCACCATACGGCGATGAAATAATACCACCATACGGCGATTAAATAATACCACTATACTGTGATGAAATAATACCACAATACAGCGATGAAATAATACCACCATACAGCGATTAAATAATACCTCTATACTGTGATGAAATAATGCCACCATGCAGTGATGACATAAAGCCACCATTCTGTGATGACATAGTACTACGTTACAGTGATGAAACCATGCCACATAGAATGATAAAGTGATGCCTTCATACACTGATGAAATAATACCACTATACTGTGATGAAATAACACCACCATACAGCGATTAAATAATACCACCATACAGCGATTAAATAATACCACCATACAGCGATTAAATAATACCACTATACTGTGATGAAATAATACCACCATACAGCGATGAAATAATACCACCATACAGTGATGAAATAATACCTCTATACTGTGATAAAATAATACCCAGTAGTGATGACATAGTTACAGTGATGAAACCATGCCACATAGAATGATGAAGTGATGCCTTCATACACTGATGAAACAATACCATCATATGATGATGAAATAATACTACCATACAGTCATAACTTCAGCTTTTACACAATCCATACACAGGATGAATAGACTCATCATGATCCTCCCAATGCCTTTTAATGGATTTGATGAGTTTCTGGTGTTTTATCAGCTTTATTTATGTTTTGTGGTCTTTTACTGGATAAGTAGATGACAGTAAAGGGAAGCAGGAAGCTATATAGGGTATATTCATGTGGCTGACGTTTTGCCAGAAAGGTCCGCCATGGAATCTGGGCCATAAATCTGAAGGCTTGGATCTACATCTGCCAGGGGTCGATGTGGATTTTAAATCCGCAACTGTGTAAACGACAATGTGGATTCCCATCACAACCACTTGAAATGTCCACCGTGTAAAAATACCCTTAGTGAGCATAATAAACTATACAGTATCTATAGAGATATGCATATATTTTAATATTCTCATTACTTAAATGGGCTGTCTGGAGACAGAAAGTTACTAATATAGTGCAATTGGGAAAAGTGCAACGGTTGCCAGATTTCAGGGTCAACACTGTGGCCCCGTAAAATCCTCTTCCACGTTTGACGTTCTGACACGGGCAGAAGGCTTCCTCCCACTCTCTGTGTCAGTGATGGGCCTGAAGGGAGCCCTTTTATGACCATTGTGTGGGTAGGCTGTAAACATGACTTGGCTCCCATTGTTTTCAATGGTAGGCATCGCTGCAGTTTGCGGGCCGACAGTTTAAAGCCATGACTGCGCCAAGAAGGGGCATGTCTTTCCTTGGCGCTGTGTGCACACAACTGCCACTATGGAGCTGTGGAGGGGGTCTGCTTGTGGTTTAGCTCCAAGCTGCAAGCAGGTCTGCAACATCCGAACTGAACAACGAGGTATATAAAGTACAGTGGATCTTGACAGTGTCAGGATCTGCCGTGTGAGCAGGCCCTAAAAGATCCTCTCAACTATAACATGGTATTTTATAAAACTGCGGTTCTGTTTTGCAATAAAGGAGCCTTCGGGTCCCCCCATGCACCAAGACATGTCTGCCACCTCCACCCTCCATGAATGGAGCATCTCTGCAGTTTCAGTGTTGTCTTATGAGATTAGCGTTTTTATTCTTTCACAGTGGTAGACGTATTGTATTCTGTTTTATGTGGTCTTTTAAATAATGAATCCATGTTCTATGTCATCTTTACATCTCGTGTGAGAACTTGAAAGCAGTAAAATTAAGTAATGACATTTTTTTTTTTTCATTTTCAGATTTGGTGAACATCAGACAATCCATCACCTCTGCACCTTGTCACCCAACCATGTCCTACCAAGCTACCTTCAAGTGTCTTCACGGGTGCATCACACAGTGGACAGAAAAGGCCATAATATCGAGCTGAATGTTACCATCCCACCCGAAAGGAACCAAGTAATTGACGCTAAATACGGCTTGCCAAATGGCTGTGAAGAAGAAGACTGGGGGTAATAATATCTTTAGTATTTTAATATTGGTAGTGGGTCATCCAGCTTATCCCCTATTGTCACAATGTAGGGGGAGGGGAGGAACACCAGAATGACAACAGAAAGAAAATGACCACCACCTAGGAAACCCTAAACCTAGCTCTGACTCCTGTCAATATGAATAGACCATACATACACCGTAAACCTAGGCCCTAGTAACCCTGAATAGCCCTATGAGTAGTGACAGGGTCTGAGACCACTGCTTCCTTCCCAGATGAACGAACCAGCGTCTCCCTGAGGCCTAGTAAACAATGAGCAAAAGGGAACAACAGAATACAAAGGGAAGTACACTTATCTTCCATAGAAAATGGATGAGCAGGAACTCAGATGAGGACCACACACCAGCTCTTCCAACTCCAGGCAGATAATATCAACTGCATGGTATGAAGTGTGAGTCCAGACTAAATAGCGGAGCAGTAATGAGCACAAGCTACACCTGAGACAAGAGGTGTAGTCACTACCAACAACAACACTGCAAAAAGTGAAAACAGGCTGTCAGATAACCTAACGTGCAGCCAGTCTCTCAGATCTTCTAACCTCTGTCACAGGAGGGACCGTGACACCTATACACAGGATAGAGCATATGGGTCAGACTACTGGGGCCTCTGCCAATACAACTAATCCCCTATTCACAGGATAGGAGATAAGCCGACCACTGGGGCCCCTGCCGATCATGACCACATTTGAATAGAGTGGACCCATGCACCCTGCCTCCCCATTCAACTCTGTTGGGCACATACTCAGCTACTGTGTCTCCAGCAGTGCCATAGAGTTGAATGGAGCGGTGGACGCACATGCTTAGTCTTTCACTCCATTCAAACGGGGAGCATGGGCCGCAGTTCTCATGTTCAGCAGGGGCTATGGAGGTCTAGCTAGCAGCGCTAGCATGGAGAGCAAACTATGGTCTCGAGTAAAGAGTAAATTCTGTCATGGTCTTGCAGTGTCTCTTCAGGGTATAAAATGTACTTATATTAATATATTCCATTATACTACTTTTCCACCCCTTGGCAGAATCCACAGCTATTTGCATTGTCAGCCTAGCTGAGCAGAGTAGTTTTGCGGGCAGTGCTGAAGACAGGTGTAATTGCCTGACAGTCATTATCTCTCCTGTTGGAATGTGGTCTCTCTTAAGAAATCACTTATCCATGACAGTCCCTCCCATTTACACAAAGAGCCCATTACAGGAGCGTGTGCATGGGATGCTTGATTCCCAGTACGTCAAGACCTGGCCCCCACTTGTCACCCGTCTCATGAGTGATATGTGTTTACTTTCGCCAGTCACTGTGTCCAGCCTGGAACCCCCAGTATCTCTCACAACAAATTAAACGGGGTATGAATGAATTTTAACTCGCCTTCTTGTCATCAGTACATCTTCATAGTGACCTCCAGAATGTGCTCATTTCATTATATTGAAGTGTTTGACACCTGAATTGTATAGAAAAACTCTGAGTGAATTTGGTCTTTCACCCTTCCAAAATATCCATTACAAAATATTCAGGACCCACAATAGAAATATTGGGGTTTACCTGCAAGGATCAGCATTATAATTCATCCCAACCGCTGTATCAAACATACAGGATCGAGGGCTATTCAGTCAAGTACTGGAGGATCCCCAAGATTTCTACATTCTGCACCTAGGGAATATTTTAGGCGGATTTAATAGAAAATTCAGGGGTACCATACCAGCCTACTACATCTATCATCTGAGGTCCCAGGATAGGAGAAAGGGCAAGTTTTATGTACACTCGTCCTTCGAGATCAGCCATAGCAGCTATGTCCACTGTGTAAACGGCTTAAACAATGGTTTCCAATTACAATCGCCAGTGATCCTTAACCCTAAAGGTTTTATTGGTTTCACTATTCAAATAAGGAGCTCTTCTTATCTGGGGATATTATCGAAACTGCCAGAACAATGGTTTCCAGTTACAAACCGCAGTGATCCGTTGATCAGTAGAAGACCAGAGTTAAACAGCAACCTCAACAATTCTGCTCCCCCGTACACCTGCTGGACTGGATGAGGTTGCAGTATAATTTCCCAATGTTTCTAGTCTTAGAGATAGTTGTAAGGTGGCCATAGACATATAATTCAGCCAAGTTATTGGTCCTGATTTCCGCATGAACGTGTCCTTTTGGCTCCTCAGAATCTATATACTTATTAACAGTGGATAAGAAGCTGTCCAGTCTGTCAGCTCTATAGAGGTTACCTTGTCGGCAGATCCCATTGAAGCTCGTGGAATCCACTGACAAAAATCAGAGGCCAGACTTTTAAGGTGCATTTAGCTGGCCCGAGAATCCCGACAATCTTCCCATGTAAATATGCAGCTGATCAACAAGCGAAAAGCTTGGTCATCGGGTGATCCTGTTGTTCATGCAGACGCCACCGATCATGGTTTCTGAGCAGCAGATTGTGTGGTCTACACAGGGATCTGCCTCTCAGATACCATGAATCTGTATGAAGACAGAGATCACTATAGCGATCCCTCATCCTCATACAGTCGAGGAGATTGCTGCATGTAAACGTGTGGTCTCCATTCACTGACCAAGCACCTTTAGTTTATGAATAGCATGGAACTACAATTGGTAGGAATGTAGACTGAACTACAGGGTGGGGGAGCAGTAGATAGCATCTCTCCATTTCCATCAGCAAATTCAAAAAAGCTTATGACTAGTCTACCTAAACAGGGATAATTCACACAGTGATGTCACACTACAAGGATAATGCTCACAGTGATGGAATAATGGCATGATACTGTGCACAGTGATGTCACAGCACCGGGATAATCTGCACAGTGATGTCACAGCACCGGGATAATCTGCACAGTGATGTCACAGCACCGGGATAATCTGCACAGTGATGTCACAGTACAGGGATAATGCTCACAGTGATGTAATAATGTCATGATAATGTTTTTCACAGTGATGTCACAGTACAGGGATAGTGCACGCAGTGATGTCATAATACAGAGTCATTGATGTCATAAAGCACAGGAATAACACAAAAAATGTCACCATGTACCTGCTTCCTCACAGCACAGTAAAAAACATGTAATGATGTCACATGCAGGTATAACACACAAACAGTGCACAATACAATGAATAATATAGTGATGTCACACAGAAGGGATAACTATGGGGCTCCATAGTAAAACTTACAATGAGGCACATTCAATGTACCATGGCACGTTGCATGCACGTCATTACTAACTGCACCATATGTTTGAGTGGGAATGGACCCCCTCAGTTGTTGGGCCCCATAGTGCTACTCTGGTAGATATGCCCATGTCTCCATAATTGATACGTGCTCTTATATAATGTGTGGAAGAGGCCTCAGACACGAATTTACTCAGTCTGTGTTATTGCAGGCCTCTACAAGATGGAATTTCAGCCTCTTCATTACCGTCTCTGGACCAGAAGGGTGGTGTTGTTACCCTGCCTCCTCGAAATCCACAGAGCCTACCGCAGTGGCAGAAGATTGCTGAATATTATGTGGAAGGACCCCGAATGCAGCTTGTTGGAGAACAGGTAACATGACTTCTTGAAATAAAAAAGCCATATGGTGTGCCTTCTCTCCTCACTTCTGAAGAAAGGCCCAGTAGAAAGTCAGTGAGTTGTCTCAGCGCTCAGACCCCACCAATCAAAGCCTCTTGTCACTATGACATATCAGAACTTTGTTAAAAGTATAGGTGCAGTGCAAATTTCATTAGTACATGTTTTTTCACAGGCAGAAAAGGTGTAACTTGAAACACGATATGGTTGACGACCATTCGTTAATATATAGTATGTTACGGTATTATTTGTATGTCTCTGTTGTGTATAGGCTTTTCTGAACCCAGGAACGCTGAAGATGTTCTGGGCTCCAGCTCCTCCCAAATTCTCATCTCCTCTGTCACTGATGCAGAAGACCCTGTTTGCCAAGTATGAGGTAGCTATGACCGGGACATTAGTATTGTTTTCCTTTTTTTGGGGGGAAGGGGGTTACATTTGGGCTTATATTTTCATTTGAGAAAAATGTAGTTTTGTGTACCTTTATCATTCAGTTTTATGTTTAGTATGCCTTGAAAATACTGTTCAGAATTCTACAACAGCTAATAACAGGTAGTTACTAAAGAGGAATGAAAGACCAGAAGGCACTCCTTATGAGAATAGAGATGGGTCTGCTGGGGCTATCCTTACCTGGGACCCTAACAAAGCTGCGCATTCACAGTAGAGCATCTGAAAAGGGACACGTGTAGGGACAGTGCAACAGATCTTTTGTGCAGGAGAATGAATGCCAGTGGATTCTGAAGTTAAAAATCACATATTCAGGTTCAGTTTGTGGGATAAAAAAATTAGTGACGGATGCCTTCTGAAACCCAAATCACTGAGAAGGTGCACAAAGCGACATTAAAATTGCTGCTGAATGACATAGGTGGTGATCTGGTGGTTTACTTACCTCCCCAGGCTTCATTAATACGTCTTGTAAGAAAGCTGAAAATATTGTGCACATAGTGGACATATTACTAATCAGACAGGTCAGGAAGAGAGAGAACGTGCAGCAATTCAAAGCTACCCAGCTCTCTCTCTTCCTGATCTCTTTCATTGATCAGGCATGGAGCTTTATGGGTGCCAGACCCCTCTGACCGGGTGCCAGATCTCTAAGACCTGCTATCAAGATTTTTTGCAAATAGTCTTAAAATAGGTAGATTTATTGGGGTCTTTAGCCCAAAAAAATACAGATGTAGTAGAGCTGAAGTGGACAATTAAAGGGAACCTGTCACCGGGATTTTGTGTATAGAGCTGAGGACATGGGTTGCTAGATGGCCGCTAGCACATCCGCAATACTCAGTCCCCATAGCTCTGTGTGCTTTTATTGTGTAAAAAAACTGATTTGATACATATGCAAATTAACCTGAGATGAGTCAGAGCTTGAAAATATGACTCTTCTCTGGTCACACAAGTAAGATATGACTCTTTTATGTTAATTTACATATGTATCAAATCGTTTTTTTTACACAATAAAAGCACAGAGAGCTATGGGGACTGGGTATTGCGGATGTGCTAGCGGCCATCTAGCAGCCCATGTCCTCAGCTCTATACCCTTTAACCATGTTTTTTGCACCTTGATGCTTCTTGTAGTTAAAATGTCTTGCCAGATTTACTCATAACAGTCCTCTGAGTTCTGATACTTATTGATGAACACATGTGATATTCGCTGCTTGCTGTTTATTCTTCATGCTGTAATTTTTTACAATTCTTCCTAATATGTCGGAATGTATTTTGCCATCTTTTAGAGCTGCTTGGATGAACAGGATGAAGTAGAAGAATTTGCGTCAATGCAGGCAGAGAGCGAGTCATCAGACGAGGAGAATGTAGAAGACCTGGCGATGCTGGTAAATTCTGGACTTCTCATTAGATCTAATTCGTGAATCACATTTATGTAGATGGAAAAATATTTTGACTAGTTCAATCCATCTATGGATGAGAATAATTGCTGAAGCACAGAGTATTTCAGGAGATGACTATAGCTTTCTATAGGGAAATATTCATCAGTCTACTTACAGAATTCTGTACATTGATATAGTGATGTAACATCCAGTTATAGGACACCATTCCTCCATTTTTTATAGATCTATTTTTTCCTTATTGCTTTGCGTTCATAGGACAGAATTTTATCTCGGAGATAGTCAATCATTGCCAGATGTCCATCTGTCATCTTCATCTGCTGGATCGTCAATGGTAAGTAAATGTGTTAATATCCAACGGCTTATTCAATGTCAGAAAATTTGGCAGATAGATGAAAGACAAATGTGTTACACGTGACCCCTAGATTTGTTTCATGACCAGAACTGTATGCGCCAATTGCTGGACATGGAAAATGAGTAGAAACATATGGCAGTAACTAGAGGACAGTTTATAATTGAGTCTGAGCCATTGAATTTTAACACAAATGTGATATTGTTGTATGTATGGCTCAAGAATTACCGATGGTTCTGCTATTGGGTTTGCCCCCTCTCATGTCTCCCCGATCTGTAAGAAATTAGCACAGGTTGTGATTAGGGATGAGCGAGCCCCGTACAGTATTAGAATGTATTGGCTCCAATGAGCCGAAGTTATTGCTTCGCGAAGTCTCGCATAGTAACTTTAAAAATTAATTTGTACTGTAAAGAAACATTTCCCACACTCGGGATTTTTGCAGCTCCTTTTGACCTCAGTACTAGCTGTATTATTATTATTACCTGGCTGGATCTCTGAGATCACTACCACGTGTACAGCACCAATGATGGATCTGTCTGGGGTAAAGGCTGCCTCCTGTCTTTTTTCTCTTGTATATGGGTTATAGGCTGGTCATACACATAAGATTGTTCTGGCAAAAAAGGTACTGCCAGACTCCTGTCAATGGTTTATCACCCAGAGAGCAAAAGGATCAGGCAGTTGAAATCCAGTTTTTAAGCCTCCTCGACATATGCCGTTGTGGGACAGTCGGCAGGTCCCTCACATACATTAGATAGTCACTGAATTAGTAGCTTTTGCATAAATACATCTAAGGGCCTCTTTAAATATATATCCGTCCCAGTTTCTGGTTCAGTCTTTGTCTCGAATAGTGCAGAAACGCTGAAGGAAAACTGTAGCCAGAACTGATCATATCGTTTTCTGTGGGATCATCGATTTTCATCTAGCGCATACGTTGTGATGTCAAATAGTGACTGACAGAAAAACACTTCATGCTGGTTATTCCTGTCCGGCACTATCAGTCCATGGACGCCGAACCTGTTCACTAAAGTGTACTTACACATATATCAGTTAGGTCCGTCTCTGCCAAAAAACAACACAGGACACAACTGATGTGTGCTCAGCTTTAGGCCTCATGCACATGACCATATACGTTTTGCGGTCCACAAATCTCACCATCCGCATATTTTTTGCAGACCCATTGACTATAAAGGGTCCATGTTCCACATTTTGTCGGCATATTATATATTTTTGCAGAATGGACATACAGATGCGGAAAGCACACAGATGATCCTTGTGCTTTCCACATCCGTATGTCTGTTCCGCAAAAGGATAGAACATGTCCTATACTTGGCCACTAAATGTTGACCACATAAAATGCGGATGCAATACGGATGGTACCTGTATTTTGTGGATCTGCTATTTATGGACCACAAAATACATCTAGTTGTGTACATGAGGCCTAATATGTATGGCTAGATAGGTAACCGACAGACTGAGAGACAGATCGATAGATGGATACTGTAGATATGCACAATAGGTATGATGTTCAATGCTATTTACAGCTAATATTTTTGTAAAGGAATTTATATAGTTGAAATACTTGATATTTTCTGTGTTTTTGTTGTCTAGAAATCAATCTCTACCCCAGATCTATCAGTCCATAGGGAAAGTATGTTTCATCTTTCAGCTGACTTTCAGACCAGTATGAAAGAGCTGGAAATGTGGAAGCAGCAGTGTTACAAGTCAGAAATACCTCTACCAGCTGGTCCTGGTGTCCGTAATGAAGTTCATGAAGAAGAAGAAGAAGAAGCACAAACTGCAGAGTCTCTGCCACACAACACCCTGAAGCCAGTCTTACCTGTGGAGAAAGGCAATGAGTTATTTTCTTCTGATTCTAGAGTTGTCACAGCTCACGTCTTAAAACGTGTCTCTCCCTTTAAGAAGAAATTAAAGGAAAAGAGAAGACTCCTGCATCCATCAAAATTGCAGGGAGTTCTACAGAAGCTGAACCAACCACCCTGCACCATACAAAGGTTAGTATTTTTTAACTTTGTGCATGGGTCTGCTGATGCCTCCACAGATTATAACCTAGTTATACACTACACTTTGTGGTCACTATTATATTAGGAATATATACCTACTATTAAATATAAGTATTTCATTTTTAAACAGATCTATATCCCTGGTAAGAACACCAGTCAGACCAAGCTCTGCTCAGCGTCTGAGGAGCAAAAGTCTTCCACGCCAGCTAGATTTTTCTTGCTTCTTGAAGACACACGGTAGCTTCCAGACTGGTCTGGATATTCGTGAATGGGTGAGAGATATCTGGAACAATTGGTTTGATGAGGTTTTTCCACCAAGTCAGGCATCAGTTGAGGATGACCACAAGTGTTTTGATATGACTGGCGTCATTCATACTGAACAAGTTGCCAAGGAGGAAACGTCATGGACCATTGGATTGGATTCAATACCTGCACTTCTGGTTGAAGACCCAGCAGCATCAGTACAAGATGTAATGGGAGAGATTTCTGATTTGACCAATCGAATAGAACAACAGAAGACACCTTCGATATTTCACTACTGTAGAAGGGGTGCACTTCACAGAAAGATTGGGAATTTAACACTGGCTCTTCAAGATTTAGACTTGGTAAGAGTATAGAATATCGAAAAAGAGCAAAGATGTTTTAGGGTTTACATCCAAGGGGCAAAAAATTAATTTCCTGGTTACAAGCAGGGTGAGACTTTACCACCAGTGTAAGAGGGAGTCTAAGAGGGGCCTTGGCTTTTACATAAATGTTTCAAAAGAAGACAATTTCTGTCACGGGTAGAGTCACGGGAATCAATATAGAGCGGAGGTGCACCCCCTGAGCTGCCACCCGGTCCCCTGTCCCTGCCTACTTGCACCACCCGCCCCAGGTGACGGAGCGCAACTGGGCGACAGTCCCTAACCTACTAAGTGCAAGCAGAGAGAAAGATACAGCAGGGAAGAGGACAGCCACTGAGAAGTTACAATAAGCGGACAAGAGGTAGAACAAAAACGGAAGGCGAGGCGGGTCAACTAGCCAAAGTCAGTTCAGGAGGTCACGTCAGAACAAGGGAAGAGGCAAAGACAAATCCGTAAACAAGCCGAGGTCAAATACCGAGAGGTAGCGTCAAGGTACAGGGAGGAGGCAGAAGAGGTGTCACATGACCGGCAGACAGAAAAGTCGAGCACCGAGTGATCAGCTCGGCGCTCAAGGCAGACCTAGGAGCAGGGAGCCTCCCAGCTAGCAAAGCCGCCCTGGGAACGAGGCCAAACACAGATCCTCGCTCCCGAAGCTAAGCAGCAGGTCTGCGGCTGATGGGAGACCGAGTGCACCTTCGGCGCCCCGTTACAATATCTCTTTCAGCTGAGCCAGTCATTAGGGTCCTTATTAGAGATGAGCGAACCTTTTGCGATTTTGGTTTGTTCCAGGTTTGCTGAGAGAAGACAGAGAGACTTGTATGTTTCTTGGCAACATATATGCGTTGTCTGGAGATGTAATCTTTCTCATTGCGGAGAGCGCCTATGTGTGGAGTATTGTAGGCCAGGCAATGTCCTTCTGGGTTTTAGCTTTCTTAAGCCTATCTGATGCCAGCAGATGTGCTAATTTCCATATATTTTCCCCGAAACCCAGAGGAAGTTTGACTGGCTTACGGTACTTTTCATGCATACTAGGCTCCCTCTATAAAAATAAATAGTAAACCAACCAGGACCTCACAGGCAGCCAAGCAAAGTTTCTTTTCTCAGCTTTGTTAAAGGGTAGTTACCCAGAAAGAGCTGGATTCCTGGTATAAGACTGGATCTTTCCTTTTGGAAAGGATGCTAGCTTGCGTGTCTCTTTTCCAGAGAAGCATTATTTTCAGATTCAAGTACAGCAATAGATAAAAAAATCTTATTATGAAAATGCACTGATTGAACAGTTTGAGGCTACCACCAGGAGAAAATCGTATCATGAAAAAGCACTGAGAGAGAGCCTAGTATATATGTCTAACATCAGTTGGCATCAGAAAGCCATACTTTACATGATCTTTTTTGTCAGGAAAGCTTATTTGCATAGCTTTTCTGACAAAAAGGAAAGAAAAGGTAATTCTTTCTGATGCCAACTAATTTTAGACATAGATTTAGAAATGAATCATAAAAAAATCAGGTTTGGTAGAATCCAACGTTTTTGGGAAATTCTTCACAAATTCCAAACCAGTAGAATCGATTTGCTCATCCTTAGTTAATATCTTATGGAGGATGAGCCCTCAGAATCTTCTGTTGGGGTCAAGTGAACATTTCTGTCTTTGGATTATTCACTTATCACACTGCCAGGGAATCAGCTTGTGGAATTACTTGTCTCAGAGCCTCTGTGAATGGCTCCATGTTGTAACAGGTGGTGCCGGCAATATACTATTTGTGACTATACCCCATAACTGCTGCAGCCAGACACTAGTAGTCTTGTGCCATATACCACTGAAGCACTGGCAGCAGTGTTGATATGGAGTATAAGGCATGTCATCGCTGCAGCCGTGTACACATAGCCCAGTGGGAAGGACAGAAATGACGGAACAATTAGTGAGTATACTGTACTTTCTTTTTTTCTGTTATTTTATCACATTTATGGTCTCTGGGCACTTTTCGAAATAACTCAGACAAATGACTTAAGAAGCAGTATACTCCCAGAAGAGCATTCAACGCTCCCCTCCTGTTAATAGGCCTCATAGTAGACCTTGCCTCTTGTTGTATGGCAACTGACTGTAGCAGGAGCCTTGCCCCGCTGCATTTTGTGCCATATGAGATGAGGCATTCTCACCTCCTTAGGAAAGCCCATCCGCTCCCTGTTAAAATTGGAAGGGATCAGCAGGATGTTGTCACCTTTGCAAGATTTAGGATCTGGCAGAAAAGCCTTATTTTCTAGGTTTGCTGTTCCTTTAAGTGGGACTTGTGCTGTCTGTTTACTTCTTGCTCTTCCCCACAGGTTATAAAACATGAACCACAACTGCTGGATGCATATTGGCACCGACATTTAATTTACCTTCTGCAAGGCAAGACAAGCGAAGCTTTGGATGACCTGAACTTTATTACTAAATATAATAAAACTCACGCAGGTAAGAAATAGGAGACTTGCTAACAGCCCTAACTCCACGGGTCAGCCTTTAATACTGTGAGGTTAGAGAGGACTGCAGAGCGCATGGCTGTGCCCCAGACTATTGAACACTGGCTATTTCTAAGCTGGGGGTTTGTGCTCTTGTGCGATGGGGAATATTTTATTTGCTCAGTTACTTTAGGTGCTCTGGGGCACATTTATCAACATATGCCTATTTTTCTGGCGCACTTTACTCCAAAGTTGTGCCTTATCTGCTGTAGGATGCATTAATTAACAATTTATGCCAGAAATTGGAATCAACATCAGTAGATAGGATAAATAGACTTAACCATGAAAAAAGATACATACAAATATAACTTACAGAGTGAAGTAAGTAAGTCACCCAAAGCTGTGAACAAATGGGCGAGCTCCACAACCACCAGTGCCCAGCATGGCACCTGGCCGACGCCCATACGATACAAAGAGAGGTGATGGTAGCAAGACATCTTATCCTGATGATGTCTTCAATGGAGCTGAGCTTTTTGTTACATAGCTAGAAGTCTTCTAGTCTCTGCCCCCCCCCCACCCCTCCCCACCTAAAGGTCAGTGTGCAGGTACAGTTACATCATACTGCAGTAATGCCAGGTATCACTATGTACCACTAACCAACTACATTACAAGGAACTATATTGGAAAGGACGACTAAATACCTTTATATATACACCCATGACTTTATTCTACGTTAAAGGGATTGTTTCACCTCGGACAATGGTGTCTTTTCACTAGGATATACCACCAGTGGCAGATAGGTGCAGGTCACACCTCTGGGACCGCTCTTATCTCCAGAACGGGACCGCCAATGAATATGGAAGGCAGCTGCGAATTATATGCGGGTGTCAGAGGTGGGGCCTGCACCTACCTGATATTGGTGGTATATCCTAGAAATATGCCACCAATGTCTGAGGTAAGACAACCCCTTTAAAAGAACGTGTCAGGGCAATTGAGCTGTAGAGATCCTGTTACCTCTCCTGACATGTCTGAAATGGCACATTTTGAGCATGCATGACTCTATGTTGTGCCAACTACTAGAAGTCTGTCGCTGTCCAATCAGTGCTGCCATTGTCAGACTGAAGAAGGACACACGCCAACTGGAAACACCCAGTTTCACTCTTATTCATAAATTTATACACATATATCAGTTATATAGTAGGAATAACATAGGATCGGGACACCATGCAGTTGTAGTAAAAGTATTTGTTCATATAATGTAATATAGGTTCTAGACTGATGGAGACCTGAGGGCAGATCTGGGAAGTCATAGGAGCTAGGACAGTACTGCCTGTGGAGAAGGAATAAACATCCAGGACATGCTAGGATTCATCGATTGGCATGTAAAGACCTAATATAAAGGCAAGGGGTGGACTGGGAGCCTAAAGTGGCCCTGGAAAAAAAACTAAAAGAGGCCACATGTTGTAGGCGGGTCCAAATTGACAAAAGACAGGCCAACACAAGTAGGCAGGGACAAAAGAAGTAGGAAAGGCCAGCAATACTTTAGTGTTTTAAAAAACGCCACCCCAGCAGAACCAAATTTTACAATGCAGCAAAAAAATCTTCTGCCCCAGTATTCAGGAGAGCATCTGGGGGCCACCAAGTACCTGGTGCTCCTGGAAGTAATTACTACTGAGGGCATTAGATCATTAGGTATCCATCTGGGAGCCATGAGGAAGGCTTGGGTGGCTCCCCTGGGCATCGGCCCACTGGGAGATTTCCTTGTAGGGGTCTATGGCCAGTTTGACCCTGACAATATGTACTAATATTTCATCTGTTTGTAAGGCCCACAGGCGTATTCTTCTTCTTTTAATTAGAATTTTGTGTTGCCAGATCATGGAGTATGCAACAAAAAGTTTGTTAGGAAAGGGGCTGGAAAATTGCCTGTATCATGGGAAGTATTAACCCTTTACATTTCTGTACTGGCTCATTTCTTGAACAGTAGTAAAGTAAGTGCTATGATTGTACCACTAGCCACTAACAACCATAAAACATGAGCGAGAACTCTTCTGACCCATGGACTTAATGTGAATGATCATCACTGATCATGATGGTCCTTATTTGGTGCAGTATATGTGTCACAGTCCCTCAGGTGACTAATGTCAGGAGATCAAGGAGACTGGCTGAGCGTGGAGGAATCTTAACAGCCTCCTTGATTTCTCTTGATTCAGTATTGATAGGGTTAATGACCACTTCCCTTGTCTCAGCTGTTGCTCAGTGGTCATCACTTCTACCCTTTATAGTCTGACCCCACCCTTCTCACTATGTGGTAGATTGCTTCATTTGGTTTTGGAAAGAGCTGGAGTGTGGTTCTCCCTGAGTTCCTGCTCATCCTTCTACAACAGAAGCTAAGTGTCTCGCTTGTTTGTATTTTGTCTTTTCCCCTTGGTTGTCGTTACTAGGCCTCGTGGAGACACTTGTTCCTTCATCTTGGAAGGAACGGGTTGTCTCAGCCCTGCCAATATCTTTAGGGCTCCTCAGGGTCTCCAGGGCTTCCAGGTTCCTGTGTATGGGCATTTCTATCTTCAAGGGGTGCCCATATGGTTAGGAGTCAGGACCAGGAGTAGGGTTCTTTAGGTGGTAGGTAACCCTTTCCCTTCCCTAAGGCCTAGTGGCTTTTCCCTTCCCCCCTGGTTGTTGGTGTGGTGTACTGTTTACTCCTTTACCTCATCCATGACAATATGATCAGCTTTCCTTTCAAATGGTTTTCCATGGAAGCAGAAGAGATCTTGCATTAACTGGATCCTTTTAGGTGGCAAAAATTGCCCAGTAGTCCAGTTTGCAGGATCTCTGCAGAGCTTGTGGCCCAACTGGCAGTTAGTGCAACTCTAGCAAGAGTTTACTGTCTACACTTTGCAGCACTATGTCAGATTTAAGAACTATATGGATGTTATGAATAACTTACCTTTTCTAATCTCCACAGATGCCTACTTGTCCAAAGCTGAGATCTACAAGCAGAAGAAAGACTACACCATGTCCATCATGAATTACACGCAAGCTCTTAAATGTAGAGCTACTGATGATGACATATATTACCGACGAGCACACATGTATGAGGCTCAGGATGAGCTCATAATAGCAATGGATGACTATGCACAGGTATGAATAGCAATATGTTTACAAGAAGGCAAAACCTAGCTATAGTAATGGAAACGTTGCTTTATCTGCAAAGCTTGGGTGCTGTAATTGGAAGCATCCACCAACAAGGGGACAAGACATTCACAGCCTTTTAGCAATGTTTATAGGACTCTTTTGGGTTGTTGACAGTGAAGACGGGGAAATGATATCCATTTGTTCCATACCGTACAACACGTGTCCATTTCTTTTTTGTCATTATATTTTGAAGAGCATCTGTCAGCAGGATCAATCCTATTAAACCAGGCATATTGCTTAGTAGGGTAGTAGGGTCAATCCTGCTGAGTGAAATGACTCCTCTCTTGTTTAAAGTGTAATGGTCATTTCGTATAATTTTCAGTATAGTGCAGAGACAGGGATGTTAAACATTTTTGTAATATGTAAAGAGTCATCTAACAAATCTGAGTGCTGCTAAGAAGAGTTGTCTTCAGCATTTGACTGAGCGCTGAAGACACCTGTGTGTAACATGCAGAGGCTCCCAGCCGCCTCTTGTCACTATCCCAGTCCCTGACTATGTACAGGTGCCCTAATTCTCTTTAGCAACTCTCAGAGTTTTGCAAAAAAGACTCTGTGAACCGACAGTTACACCTCAAATCATTGGCCCGGTTTTGAGAAATCTTTGTTTTATTTCATATGCTAATGAGGTGTTAAGTGCATGGAGTGGTGAGCCTAACCCCTAGACGCACCGCTTCACCATCACCTTCCTCCCATTAAGTGACAGAGCCAGACATCGTCATTGTCTTCCTACCTGACCCTGTATTCCCGCACATGCGCCAGTGAAAGTTCAATCAGTGCATGCGTAGTATATCTATGTCGGCTTAGATATATGATGTTGAGATCCAAGCAGCTCATACAACTATTGGACATTCACAAGCGCATGCGTGGGATTGCAGGCCCATGCAGGAAGACCATGGATATGCCTGGGCCTGTCATTTAACGGGAGGGTGGAGTGGCCGAGAAGGGAAGGCAGACATGAAGTGGTGCTCTGAGGGGCTAGGCCCACCCCTCGGTACAACTGAAAGACCTTATTAGCATATACAGTAAAACACAGAATCTTCCAAAAACTAAACCCCCCCAAAAATTATGGATTTAAAGAAGTGATCAACCCTACCAGAGTGTGCCTAGTGTAATAGGGTTGATCCTGCTGACAGATGTTCTTGTCTGCACTCTGTATGTGGTACCATTTCTGTTATTGATACGTTGACCAGAGCTTTTCTTCTACCCTTAGTGCTTCTATCATAACCCCAGCCGCACTGATGCACTCATGAAGCACGGGATATACTATTTCGAGAATGGCAACTGGAATGTCTCTGTGCAGGATTTCACTGCAGTCATCAAACAGGACTTTGACAACATAGAGGCCAGGTCTGATCCTGTGGTTTTAATACCATCACTGCTGTTATTTATTATTTATTTAGTGTATATACTGTAGTATTGTCTTTGTGTTCTAAGCCTATTAGTTTCTAATATCCTATAGACACTTATAATAACTGTTATACATTTTCATTGATCCAATTAGGGATCAGTTATGGTGTCTAATCACGTTTACATGTCATGTTATGCCGACTTGCATCTCCAATGTCATTCACCTTTTGCTTATTGTATTGTTGCCTGATAACTATTTATCTTACTGGTAATAGGCAGTAACAGAGGGAGCCCCATGGCAAAGGTCAAACTGGACCTCATTATGTTTTACCACCCAACACAGATGGACCTGGTGTTTGTTTTCCCCCTCCATTTCCTTGTCATTATTCTTAACCACTTCCCTACCGCAGTACGACTACAAATGTTGGTGGTATGGTCTTTAAATATAGTGCCCACACCAGATCGGAGTGGGCACCATAGCCGCTGGGGTTCTGTTTTAAACAGCAGACACCTCCAGGCAATGACTACGATTGTCAATAACACCAATCCCATGTGATCCCTCAAATGCTGCAATCCATTATGACCACAGCATCTGAGGCAGCTTTCCCCAAGAGTGCTTCTCTCCAAGGAATCTGTTTCTTCTCTGTAATAGCCTCGGTCTCTCTGAAGAATCCAAGACTATTACAGCTGTAGTTCTTATCAAGGCCTGCAGGTGGCAGGGCTCCTTAAGAATATAGCGAAACTCCCATACACTGTAATGAAAAATCATTGCCGTGTATAGGAGAAGCGATCTGTAGATTGCATATTGAAGCCCCCTAATTCTACTTGAAAATATTTTGAAAAAGTAAAACAAAAAAGTTTAATAAAATTGTTATAAAAAATATTTAAAAAATGTAAATCACCCGCTTTCCCCATAATGAAAATAAAAATAAACAGTAATAAAAAAAGTACTGCCGTGTCCCAAAACTCCTGTACTATTAAAATATATATATTAGAATATTCTAAAAATAAATTTATTTATTTTGTATGGTGAATGCCGTAACGTAACGTAAATTAATATGACCAATTTGCTATTTTTTATCACTAACCCCCCCCCCCACCCAAAAAAATTAAATTTAAATGACCAGAATATCATCCACACTCCAAAATAGTATCAATAAAAACACAAAAAAACGGAAAATCGCCTGATAATGAAGTGGTAAAGGTGCCAATACAGCTACATAGTCAAAAGCTCCCTCATACACGTACATTTTTGGTTTAGCTCCATGTGTGTGTAAGAACAAAAGGATTGGGCAAAAAAATAAAATTTGCCTGATTTTCTCTCCCCTGACACCATCTGTTGGGGGGGCTCTGGAACGCCCCTTACGCGTTAGATTGTCGGTTTGTCCTGGTTGACAATACAGTAATGTATATGGTGAGCTTTAGACCAGTTCCTGACCCCCCCCTTGCTAATAATGCAGTTCCTTTGGAGGCAGGAGACCTGCATAGGATGTCACCATCCAGTATCAAAGGGGATCGGATCCGCTAGTATTGGGACAGCTCCCTTCAAGGGCCCTATAGCAACCAACTGGTCCTGACTGTAAGATATGTATGCCCTTGATAATAAAGAGTCAGTGTAACTAAGTAACCTGGCTGTATCCATATGTTGGCAGAATGTACCGTGGAAGAGCTTACACTAAACTTGCCCGCCATGACGAGGCGGCAGAGGATTTTTCATCTTGCATTCACTTGGATCCGAGAAACTGGATGGCTTTTTATTATCGGGGATGCCTATTGCGTAAATGCTATCCAAAGCACGCACTGCAAGACTTCAGCATCTCGGGTAATGTCACTGTTATGAATTGCTCTGACCGATATTAAGTGCATTTAACCAACAGAAAATGAAGGACATGAACACTTAGTTATGTTACATTTACCCCTGCACCCCGCATAAGGATGACGACAACATAAGAGTGGCCGAGCAGGTGGAGAAAAGCAAAGCAACTACATGAAATAAAATACAGATTCATCTTCAGAGGAGGGAAAGACGAGCAAAATGAAATTGGCTTCTTTTCGTTACGTCAGCTTTGTGTCTGGGACTGTTATAATTTGGGGGGTACTATCTCTCCTTGGGGAGAGCGCCTCGGCGTGAGGAGACCTTTAGGCCATACATGCTCCCCTGAAATCTGGGCTGAAAGGGATGCAAATGAGCCATTAACAATCTCTGCCTCTAATGCCTCCAGATGTAAGGCAGCTATCCTATAAGTCAATTCAGCTCTATAAACAGGCCTTGAGACATGACTTAGATACAACTATAATTTCAGTACCACTGAAATTCTGACTTAGGCCTCTCACTCAGTTAAGCCAGTACTCTCTGCTCTGATGAGGGGCAATCACCCAGAAACAGCTGTCTGCAGATGAGGTGCTGGCTTATTTAATATCCAAGTCATGTCTCAAGTTTGTTTAAAGGGCCGAATTGACTTATAGGATAGCTGCCTTACATCTGGTGGCATCAGAGGCAGAGCTTGTTAAGAGCTCATTTGCATCCCTTCCCTCCCAGAATGTTATAAGGGACATTATTTTCTTAGCTTTGTGGGAGTTGTCCCAATAGGACAGTTTTCAGAATGATACTTCCTGAGGGATTAGTTGATTGATGCTGAAGGGCACATGATAGCACCTGGTGTAGGGGCCGCGGACCACATCACATGCTGCGTGTGTATTATTACATGGTACTTACTGATATGATTGGATGACCATATAATACATGGTTCAGTCTGCTAGAATGGAGACTGGCCTTGCATGGTAAGGGTGGTGTAAAATTGGTAAGATGCACATAGTGTAGAGACTGTTCTTCATATAAAATGGAATCTGATTATCTAAGGCTACATTCACACGACTGTCTTTTCGGTCCACGTTGGATCCGCATTTTTTGGGCCCATTCATTTCTATTGGGCTGCAAAAAATGCAAAAAGCACACGGATACCATCCAAGTGCTGTTCCGCAAATTATAGAACTTGTCTTATTCTTGTCCGTTGTATGGATAAGAATAGGCATTTCTTTAATAGGACATGTGGAAAGTGCGGGATGCACACGCCCAGTATCTGTAGTTTGTGGCTCCACGGTTTGCACACTGCAAAACGGATACAGCCACGTGAATGTAGCCTTAGAAGATTGGCGTCCTACAAATGTGTTTTTGGGTATGTACAGAATATTGGTTTGTAATTCTATCCCTATCACTATGCCATAGTGTTTCTTCATGATGGATTTGAGAACCTCAATGCCTTTCTTCATCGTGGCGTACTCTACACAGACCTGGGCCTGTGGGCTGAGGCTGCATTCGATTTTGAACACGTCCTTGCCTTAGATAAGTATGTATCCAATGTGACCGTAAAACTGACCTACTGTTAAAACTTCACCAAAGCTCACCTTCCACATTGATATTCCCAACATGAATGACTAGAATCTAAACATTGATGTGGATAGCAGTTTAAACCGACACAATATTCCCTTGACAAAGCTGAAATCCTAAAGCACATGAAGTGTTGTCATAGGGACATAGTGGTAGCTCTAGTGGAGTCAAAGACATTTGTCTTGAGATCTAAAAAAATACCATATTATTTAACTTTTTATTTGTTTTTAAAAGGCTCAGAGTGGTGTAAAATAACTAAAGGGGTTGTCTCACAAAAATATTGCACAATGTTCAAGCCAGCTCCTGGATATGAATATTTTTCTGATTGCCTATAATTAAAAATGTAGTATAGTCACTGAGTTAGGTTACATGCACACGACCGTTGTGTGTTTTGCGGTCCGCAAATCGCGCAATTTGTGGAACGGCACGGATAGCCTTTAATATAACTCCCTATTCTTGTCCGCAAAGTGGGGACAAGAATAGGACATGTTATATTTTTTTGGAGGGGCCACGGAATGGAGCAATGGATGCAGACAGCACACGGAGTGCTCTCCGCATCTTTTGCGGCCCCATGGAAGTCAATGGGTCCGCGTCCGAGCCGACCAAAACTGCAGCTCGGATGCGGACTAAAACAACGGCGGTGTGCATAAGGCCTTATTCAACAAAATTTGTCTTTATAACCCCACCTGCGTTTTGTATTTTTCCTTATTTCTCTGTTCATGTGGCTGAGATGGTCGCACTTGCTCAGTTCCATCCTTCAACTGCCACCAGCCATATCTACTGTTAGAAGCTATAACAGTTACAGGGAGGGAGCTGCGGCAGAAATGACGCATCCGCTGAGAAAGGACACTCCCCCTTAGTTGTGATAGGGAGAGAGCAGCAGAAGAAGGGACACTCCCCCTTAGTTGTGATAGGGAGAGAGCAGCAGAAGAAGGGACACTCCCCCTTAGTTGTGATAGGGAGAGAGCAGCAGAAGAAGGGACACTCCCCCTTAGTTGTGATAGGGAGAGAGCAGCAGAAGAAGGGACACTCCCCCTTAGTTGTGATAGGGAGAGAGCAGCAGAAGAAGGGATACTCCCCCTTAGTTGTGATAGGGAGAGAGCAGCAGAAGAAGGGATACTCCCCCTTAGTTGTGATAGGGAGAGAGCAGCAGAAGAAGAGATACTCCCCCTTAGTTGTGATAGGGAGAGAGCAGCAGAAGAAAGGACACTCCCTCTTAGTTGTGATAGGGAGAGAGCAGCAGAAGAAGGGACACTCCCCCTTAGTTGTGATAGGGAGAGAGCAGCAGAAGAAGGGACACTCCCCCTTAGTTGTGATAGGGAGAGAGCAGCAGAAGAAGGGACACTCCCCCTTAGTTGTGATAGGGAGAGAGCAGCAGAAGAAGGGACACTCCCCCTTAGTTGTGATAGGGAGAGAGCAGCAGAAGAAGAGATACTCCC
Organism: Bufo gargarizans; assembly: GCF_014858855.1. NCBI lineage: Eukaryota > Metazoa > Chordata > Amphibia > Anura > Bufonidae > Bufo > Bufo gargarizans. The sequence continues at coordinate 47,229,337 of NC_058090.1, forward strand.
CCTTAGTTGTGATAGGGAGAGAGCAGCAGAAGAAGGGACACTCCCCCTTAGTTGTGATAGGGAGAGAGCAGCAGAAGAAGGGATACTCCCCCTTAGTTGTCATAGGGAGAGAGCAGCAGAAGAAGGGACACTCCCCCTTAGTTGTGATAGGGAGAGAGCAGCAGAAGAAGGGACACTCCCCCTTAGTTGTCATAGGGAGAGAGCAGCAGAAGGGACACTCCCCCTTAGTTGTGATAGGGAGAGAGCAGCAGAAGAAGGGACACTCACCCTTAGTTGTGATAGGTAGAGAGCAGCAGAAGGGACACTCCCCCTTAGTTGTGATAGGTAGAGAGCAGCAGAAGAAGGGACACTCCCCCTGAACTGCCGGCTTCATATGAATCTAGCAGAGCAATGAATGGGGAGATCTCTGGACCCATGTGAGGTACAGGGCTGGTTTTAGCTTTGTTAGAAAGATATTGTCATGTACCATATGATTTCTGATTTTTTTATTTTTATACATTAATCATGGGATATCCCCTTTAAATAAATGATACTCCTCTTACCGATCCCCCACTGCTCCCGTTTCAGTGTGTCCCTGTCCCTCTTGGCACAAAATTAAATAACCACTCCGCCAATTAAAGGCTGAGGTGACTTAAAGCAAAATTGCCAAATCTAAGATTTGAACCAAAATCAAATAAATGTTAGATTTAGGTAACAATTTACAACATATTACCAGCAAACAAAATAGAAAATTTACATCACCTGCCATGCTCTGTTCACACTAGTGTGAGAAACGCTGCGCTCCTCCATCTTTTTGATTTCTGTCAAAAAAATGGAAACCACAACAAAACCCGATGAGCCCCATTATGGGTCAGTCAGTATCTTTCGTAGGAAGGATCTGGCAAAACGTTCTTGCTTCTGTTATGAGCAGGAACAATAATGGTAGCATGAGTTCTGACCTGATACTGTTTGAATATTGCCACAGTATATGCAGCTATTAACAGAAGGGGAGCTACAAGCGGGGGTCCCAGGGCGCACGTCACCCCCCCTTCCCATCCATTGGTTAGAGCCTCCACCAAACCCTCCTGTCTCTTCTTAGCTGTCATTAAAATCCATCACATCTTGTTGATAGGTACGTGGACGATAATGTGACTCATTCTATTGTTACTAGTTCTTTCTTTTCATGTTACTTTACGTTTCTTCTTAGTCATTTTATTATTTTCATCACGACAAAAGTGCCATTGTTAAGTAGTTCTATGTTTTCACGATCGAAACCACTTTGTGCGAGAGTACACGTCAATGAAAAACGGATGTTCTGATGATAACGAGTCTCTGGTACGGGGACTGTGTGTACAAGGAGGCACACGAGTGTATTAATTAAGCTTGTCTCTCTTGATCCCTCTAAAAAGACTGGCCTGTGTATGGAGAGCCATACCCTGTGACCTCTTAGGCCTGGGATATGAGATACAACGTGTCACCCACTGGCCCCATGTTGTAGGCAGATCCAGACTGACAGAAGACGGGGAAACACAAGTAAACAGGGCCAGTAGAAGTAGACGGGGCCTGCAATACCACAGTGCAGCACAAAATACTGCCCGAGCAGAGCCAAATACCACAGTGCAGCATAAAATACTTCCCGAGCAGAGCCAAATACCACAGTGCAGCATAAAATACTTCCCGAGCAGAGCCAAATACCACAGTGCAGCACAAAATACTGCCCGAGCAGAACTAAATACCACAGTGCAGCACAAAATACTGCCCGAGCAGAACTAAATACCACAGTGCAGCACAAAATACTGCCCGAGCAGAACTAAATACCACAGTGCAGCACAAAATACTGCCCGAGCAGAACTAAATACCACAGTGCAGCACAAAATACTGCCCGAGCAGAACTAAATACCACAGTGCAGCACAAAATACTGCCCGAGCAGAGCCAAATACCACAGTGCAGCATAAAATACTTCCCGAGCAGAGCCAAATACCACAGTGCAGCATAAAATACTTCCCGAGCAGAGCCAAATACCACAGTGCAGCACAAAATACTGCCCGAGCAGAACTAAATACCACAGTGCAGCACAAAATACTGCCCGAGCAGAACTAAATACCACAGTGCAGCACAAAATACTGCCCGAGCAGAGCCAAATACCACAGTGCAGCACAAAATACTGCCCGAGCAGAGCCAAATACCACAGTGCAGCATAAAATACTTCCCGAGCAGAGCCAAATACCACAGTGCAGCACAAAATACTGCCCGAGCAGAACCAAATACCACAGTGCAGCACAATATACTGCCCGAGCAGAGCCAAATACCACAGTGCAGCACAAAATACTGCCCCAGCAGAACTAAGTACCACAGTGCAGCACAAAATACTACCCGAGCAGAACTAAATACCACAGTGCAGCACAAAATACTGCCCGAGCAGAGCCAAATACCACAGTGCAGCATAAAATACTTCCCGAGCAGAGCCAAATACCACAGTGCAGCATAAAATACTTCCCGAGCAGAGCCAAATACCACAGTGCAGCACAAAATACTGCCCGAGCAGAACTAAATACCACAGTGCAGCACAAAATACTGCCCGAGCAGAACTAAATACCACAGTGCAGCACAAAATACTGCCCGAGCAGAACTAAATACCACAGTGCAGCACAAAATACTGCCCGAGCAGAGCCAAATACCACAGTGCAGCATAAAATACTTCCCGAGCAGAGCCAAATACCACAGTGCAGCATAAAATACTTCCCGAGCAGAGCCAAATACCACAGTGCAGCACAAAATACTGCCCGAGCAGAACTAAATACCACAGTGCAGCACAAAATACTGCCCGAGCAGAACTAAATACCACAGTGCAGCACAAAATACTGCCCGAGCAGAGCCAAATACCACAGTGCAGCACAAAATACTGCCCGAGCAGAGCCAAATACCACAGTGCAGCATAAAATACTTCCCGAGCAGAGCCAAATACCACAGTGCAGCACAAAATACTGCCCGAGCAGAACCAAATACCACAGTGCAGCACAAAATACTGCCCGAGCAGAACCAAATACCACAGTGCAGCACAAAATACTGCCCGAGCAGAACTAAATACCACAGTGCAGCACAGAATACTGCCCAAGCAGAAGCAAAAACCACAGGGTAGCACCAAATACCACAGTGCAGCACAAAATACTGCCCGAGCAGAACTAAATACCACAGTGCAGCACAAAATACTGCCCGAGCAGAACTAAATACAACAGTGCAGCACAAAATACTGCCCGAGCAGAACTAAATACAACAGTGCAGCACAAAATACTGCCCGAGCAGAACTAAATACCACAGTGCAGCACAAAATACTGCCCGAGCAGAACTAAATACCACAGTGCAGCACAAAATACTGCCCGAGCAGAACCAAATACCACAGTGCAGCACAAAATACTGCCCGAGCAGAACCAAATACCACAGTGCAGCACAAAATACTGCCCGAGCAGAACCAAATACCACAGTGCAGCATAAAATACTGCCCGAGCAGAACTAAATACCACAGTGCAGCACAAAATACTGCCCGAGCAGAACCAAATACCACAGTGCAGCATAAAATACTTCCCGAGCAGAACTAAATACCACAGTGCAGCACAAAATACTGCCCGAGCAGAACCAAATACCACAGTGCAGCATAAAATACTGCCCGAGCAGAACTAAATACCACAGTGCAGCACAAAATACTGCCCGAGCAGAACCAAATACCACAGTGCAGCATAAAATACTTCCCGAGCAGAACTAAATACCACAGTGCAGCACAAAATACTGCCCGAGCAGAACTAAATACCACAGTGCTCCTGCATTAATTTATTCTTACAGCATCAGATCATTATATACCCTGTCAGCAGCTGTGAGGAAGAATCCAGACATCCCCCTGTGCATCCGTCCACCAGGACATTTCCCTGTAGGGTCTATGGCTAGTCCATCCTGATGTCACCCTTTTATCATAAAACTTAATGGGGTTATCTGACCCCTTTAACCTTTTATAGTCAAATACTTAATAAAATAAAGCTAAATTAATTCAAAATATGAGACACTGACCAATAGAAGATTAAATATTTTTTCAGTGCTAACAAGGAGTGTGTGAGGGAGGGCAATGTTACTTAACACTGTCTTATATACAGCATCTCCTAGCTGAAGGATGCCCCCATGTGAGGTATTAAACCTTTCCAAACCACTGCCATACATGTACAGAGGAAGTCCGCTCTTTAAAGATGGAGCAAGCTCAGCAGGCGCCGTAACCGCTGGGTTTCTGCTGTTTTACACAGCAGAGGCTCAGGGGTAATGTCTGCAATGGGCAGTAATGCCGATCGTGGTTATTCAACCCACATTTGACTATGGCATCTGGGAGAGCTAAAACGGGGAACCACACGCCTCCCGTTCCAGGCCGCCTTCCCCTGGCTAAGATCAGGGAAGGTGGCTGTACTATTATTAAGCATAAGCCTGTAGTAGGCTTGCAGGCAGGTTACTAGTATAGTCCACTGCAGGCCTGTAGATGGCAGCACTGTATTGGAATATACAGAATTCAGTATTCTATAATCCATAAATTTGAATTATAGAATACAAGATGCAAAAGGAAAAAAAAAAAATCTAAAGTAAAAATACGTAATGGAAAAACTAAACATCATGGGCATTGCTGCGTCCAAAAACGCCTGTACTATAAAAATATTTATCTCGTATGACAAATGGCATAACGAAAAAAAAAATGGCTGATACGGCATTTTATTTGTCACTTCACCTCCCCAAAATTTTTTTGAATGTGAGTTGTACACAAAATGGTATCAATAAAAACTACAGATCTTCCTGCAAAAAATTATCTCTCACACAGCTCCGTAGACGTATTTATAAAAAATGTTGCGGGGGGTCAGAATATGGCGATGAGAAAAAATATTTTTTCTCAAAGTTTTTATTTTTTTCAGTATTAACACACAAAACAACTATACAAATGTGGTATTGGTGTAAGCATACTGACCTGGAAAATAAAGGTAACAGGTAATTTTTGGTGCACAGGGAACGTCATAAAAACCAAACCCATAAAGCTGTGGCGTAATTACGTTTGTGTTCCAATTCCATTAAAAAGTACAACTTGCCCTACAAAAAACAAGCCCTTATCTAGCTATGCGAACAGAAAAATAAAAAAGTTATGGCTCCTCGAAGGCAGGTAGTAAAAAAATGAAAATGTCCGAGGGCTGAAGGGTTTAACGATTGGAGTTTCAGTTCATAGTTATTTCTGGGATGCTCTAGATATGCAAACCTCTTAAAGGGGTTGTCCAAGTTATATTTATTGATGACCTATCCTCAGTGATACAACCCCTTTAAGGATGTTTGTTCAAAACTTTTTGTGCTAAATGAGTGAAATATGCCAAACTCCTACACATAACCCCTTAAGATGATCTCATTTCCGATGTTTTCTCTCTTATGCACAGATCCGTGCCTGTGGCACATGTGAACTTGGGTCTGATTTGCCTGCTTCACCGAGACCAGTACTCTCTAGCAGTGCGCCACTTCTCTGCAGCGATAAAAGTCGACCCTCTATGTATCCGAGCATATCTCTGCAGGGCACAGGCCTACAGACAGGTAACCATAAAGATACAATGGTTCTAATGTAACCTACTGGATAAAACTGACAGCTGCTGCTGTAACAGAGGGGGTAATGTGCAGATTTGCCTTAGGCCTATTGCACACGACCGTATGGCTTTTTCAGTGTTTTGTGGTCCGTTTTTCACGGATCCGTTGTTCCATTCTTTGTTTCTGTTCCGTTTTTCCGTTCCGTTTTTCCGTATGGCATATACAGTATACAGTAATTACATAGATAAAATTGGGCTGGGCATAACATTTTAAATAGATGGTTCAGCAAAAAACGGTACGGAAACGGAAGACATACGGATGCATTTCCGTATATGTGTTCCTTTTTTTGCGGACCGATTGACTTGAATGGAACGGAATGTGATTTGCGGGCAATAATAGGACATGTTCTATCTTTAAATGAAACGGAAACGGAATGCATACGGAGTACATTCCGTTTTTTTTGCGGAACCATTGAAATGAATAGTTCCGTATACGGACCGCAAAAAACGGCCAGTAAACGGGGGAAAAAAACGGTCGTGTGCAGGAGGCCTTATACAGCAGTTCTGCCTCATGTGAATATCAATCAATGAGTTATGTCAGATGGTGGCAGTGAAGGGGAAGCTGTCAGGACAGGAGGGAGATTTCTTCTGCTGAAACCACTGACTGGATACAAAGTTTAGGAAACTGTCAGTAGGACTAGATCTGTGGGAGCGGGGCTTTTCACTGCCGGCCAGATTTACTATAACTTTTGCCAGAAACCGGCGGAAGTTATAACTGAAGTCTGCGCTAAGCCCTGGCTGGCGTAGATATCCTTTTCAGGGGCACAGCAGGGCAGAGATGTGCCTAATTTATTAAGAGGCAGCATCATATTAAGTTGGGCACATCTCACACCAGCGCAGGGTTACGGGTACACTAGTCTTCATAAATCTCCCCCAAAGGCCCTGATATATCATGCTTTCACTCCAGAATTCTGGCTTTAAAAACCCACACAATGGGGCTTTTGCGACTTTTTGCACATGCGCAAAACTTTTGCAACTTTTTTGCATTTTTGCACCAGTTACTCCACTTTTGCAATGTGGGTGGAAAAGTGGACGTGGTTAGCTATGTTATTGAGTTTCACTCCAGATTTATCGCTGAGACTTTTCTTTTTTTCTTTTTTTTTAAGTTGCAATCTCACACCAGGATGGAGTAGGAAAACTGGAGTAGATTTTCTAGTCAAAAGTGTTGGGTTTAAGGATAAGACAAATTTATCAGACAACATGAGACATTTAATAAATGTGATATAAAAGTATAACAACGCAGAATTAGGCAAAACTGACTTCAAATATTCCCCTCATGATAAATTCCCCCAAATTGTTGGAGTATGCGCTTAATTTATGATGATAGTTAAAGGGAACCTGTCATGTGGATATTTGATTATAATCTAACTAATTATATACAGTCATGTGAAAAAATTAGGACACCCTTTGAAAGCATGTGGTTTTTTGTAACATTTTTAATAAAAGGTTATTTCATCTCCGTTTCAACAATACAGAGAGATTAAAGTAATCCAACTAAACAAAGAAAACTGAAGAAAAGTCTTTTCAAGATCTTCTGTAAATGTCATTCTACAAAAATGCCTATTCTAACTGAGGAAAAAGATAGGACACCCTTGCCCCTAATAGCGAGTGTTACCTCCTTTGGCTGAAATAACTGCAGTGAGACGGTTCTTGTAGCCATCTACCAGTCTTCGACATCGGTCTGAGGAAATTTTACCCCACTCCTCAATGCAGAACTTTTTCAGCTGTGAGATGTTTGAGGGGTTTCTTGCACGTACAGCCCTTTTCAAGTCACCCCACAGCATCTCAATGGGATTCAAATCTGGACTTTGACTTGGCCATTCCAGGACTCTCCATTTCTTCTTTTTCAGCCAATCTTTGGTTGATTTACTAGTATGTTTTGGGTCATTGTCATGTTGCATGGTCCAGTTCCGCTTCAGCTTTAATTTTCTAACTGATGGTCTCACATGTTCTTCAAGCACCTTCTGATACACAGTAGAATTCATCGTGGATTCTATGATGGTGAGCTGACCAGGTCCTGCTGCAGCAAAGCAGCCCCAAACCATGACACTTCCACCTCCATGCTTCACAGTTGGTATGAGGTTCTTTTCTTGGAATGCTGTGTTTGGTTTACGCCAAACATGTCCTCTGCTGTTGTGTCCAAATAATTCAATTTTGGACTCATCTGTCCAAAGAACATTATTCCAGAAGTCCTGGTCTTTGTCAACTTTATCTCTGGCAAATGTCAGTCTGGCCTCGATGTTTCTCTTGGAAAGCAAAGGTTTCCTCCTTGCACACCTCCCATGCAAGTTAAACTTGTACAGTCTCTTTCTGATTGTAGAGGCATGTACTTCTACATCAACAGTAGCCAGAGCCTGCTGTAGTTCTCGAGATGACACTTTAGGGTTTTTGGAGACCTCTTTTAGCATCTTGCGGTCTGCTCTTGGGGTGAACTTGCTGGGGCGACCAGTCCTGGGCATGTTGGCAGTTGTTTTGAAAGCCCTCCACTTGTAGACTATCTTCCGGACAGTGGAATGGCTGATTTCAAAATCTTTTGAGATCTTTTTAAATCCCTTCCCAGACTCATAGGCTGCTACAATCTTTTTTCTGAAGTCCTCTGACAGCTCTTTTGCTCTCACCATGGTGCTCACTCTCACTTCAACAGTCAGGAGCACACCAAACTAAATGTCTGAGGTTTAAATAGGGCAAGCCTCATTCAACATGCAGAGTAACGATCTACTAATTATGTGCACCTGGTGTGATATACATGTGTGAGATCTGAGCCAATTTAAGAGGGAATACATGTGAGGGTGTCCTATCTTTTTCCTCAGTTAGAATAGGCATTTTTGTAGAATGACATTTACAGAAGATCTTGAAAAGACTTTTCTTCAGTTTTCTTTGTTTAGTTGGATTACTTTAATCTCTCTGTATTGTTGAAACGGAGATGAAATAACCTTTTATTAAAAATGTTACAAAAAACCACATGCTTTCAAAGGGTGTCCTAATTTTTTCACATGACTGTACAATCATTAACTACTAAAAAGTACCTTAGATGTATTCACTTACTGGTGTGACAGATGGTTACCTCATAATATACACACAAAGATGCTGCATGCCGCATGCTAATGAGCTGATTCGAGTCCAGCGTAATGTCATTGAGTCCAGCGTATATTTAATTCAGAGCTATAGCCACTCCCCTGCCCATCTGCTGCTGATTCATGTGGAAAATAACTGTTAATCAGCAGCAGGTGGGCGGGGAGAGTCAGGAGCTCATGAATATTCATGATTCATCATTATCAGCTGGAGCTTTTCAATACAAGATGTTGGCAGATTGACTGTGTCAATTAAAGAAAGTGACCCAGCATTTTGCTAATAGAATCAATCACTTATTTATGTTGCCTTTTTGGAGATGCATTGCTGCCATCAAGTTCTAAATGAGTTCATTATTTTGTGAAATGGTAAAATATCTCACTTTCAACATCTGATATCTGTTCTATGATGTACTGTGAATAAAATATGGGTGTATGAGATTTGCAAATCATTGCCGGTTGTATATTACACACACTCTCAAAAGTTTAGTTGCAACAAGTCCATAAATTATTGAAGTGAAAAAACAAAGGGGGAGATTTATCAAACTGGTGTAAAGTAGAACTGGCTTAGTTGCCCATAGCAGCCAATCAGATTCCACCTTTCAAGAGAAAATAGGTCCCGGAGCAATATAAATAAGCACACTACTGCGTCAGGTCATTGATCTTGTAGTTTATTCAACAATGATTTATTTAGTGACGTGTATTTTATGTCTTCCATTATGCAAGCTATTGCCATTGAGACTTTTATTTTCTTGCTCTTCTCACATTTAGTTTTTTTATGTTCAATAAATTATGAATTTGTTGCATTGAAACTTTTAAATATATTTGCATAGTACTTTGCGTCGGCCTCATCATATATTAAGCGCATCCTCTGGCTGTCCGTGAGCCTAGAGTGAAAAATCGTAGCGTAGATTTCGGCCATCATTTACACCAGAAAACTGGTGTACATGGTGATAAAAACACCACTTGCACGTAGATTTGAGAAAGTTGGTGAACTTGTCTGCCCGCTTTTCCAGTCTTGCTTTGCCATTCTCCCATGAACGGGATGTACTTCCCACATAATGCCATAAACATATAATGAAGTGATGGTGATTCAATTGCGTGGTGCCAATGGGCTAAATGACAGCTGCAAAAGCCCCCTCCTCACCCCATCATGGGTGTAGCCCTAAAAGACCCTGTGATCTCCATATTACTAAGTTAAACAAGAGAATTAGCCGCTACTGTATTGACGAGCCTCTTCTGTCCCACCTCTTGTAGATGAAAGATTTGCGTAGTGCCTTGAAAGATATAACACGTGCCATTCATCTGCGCCCGGACTCCCCTGAACCCTATATCATTCGGTGAGTAGCTGTTAAGTAAATCGAGATGATTTTCCATCAAAGAGCTTTTCCCAACATAATCTTTGGTCTTTTCTCAGGCTGTTAAAATTCTATTTAACCATAACTTCCATGGTTATACAATGTGTTAAAGGGACTGTTCCCATATTGGACATTTGTGGCATATCCACAGAACATACCATACACCTCTGAGATTTGCACCTTTCTCCAGAATGGGGCTTGACTGTTTCCATTATCCTCTACTCCCATAGAAGATAATGGCAAGAACCAAGCTCTTCATTCATTCTTAACTTGGGAGTCACATCTAGTATGATAAAACACACAACTAAGCTGTATTTCTGATATTTTATATATCATTTTTACCTACAAATTCTGTGTTGAACATGTGGGAATATAGTTTAAAATCTTGTCTGCAGTTCTGTAAAATAACCACTAGGTGGTGACAGAATTCTTTTCTTACTGTATAGGAATTATTTAATTCTTGTAAACATTATTTGATTCAGTTTGTGTGTGTGTGTGTGTATGTGTGTGTATATATGCAAAGTTGCCAAAATTATGGGTGAATAAAGCTCCACTGATTTTTCACTTTTACTTGGAGTGCAGTCCTGCTTTCTTTGAACCGTATATATATATATATATATATATAATATATACACACACATTTTACAGATGATACATAGGACCCTGGCCTCTAATAATTACATTGTACTTTAAAGTACCGGGACTTTTAGTTGAAGAAAAGATTTATAAAACATAAATGTGCTGTACATAGACAACCATTTTCATATGCTTACAAATGGCACAGACTAATTATCTGGAGCTAGTGTTCAGCCCTAATCTAGAATATATTATCAGATTATTGAAGATTATAACCAGGGGATTAGCCATTCCTACCCTAAATGTTCCTAAGTACATTATAGATTTCTAAATCCTGTGTCTGAGCGCTGTCATGTTAATGCATTAAAGGGGTTATCTAAGACCTATAATGCCCCCCCAAATGCCTGGGCCCCTCACACAGATTGTATTTACATCGCTCCCCGACACCCGCGTCGCTTTTGAAGCCCGCACGGCCGTCGCTGCATCTCCCCGTCGCGTGGATTAAAACATCCGACGTCAGAGGTGGGGGCAGCAGCCAATAGCAGGCCGCGATGGGGACGAGTCTCCCTAGCGTCACTCGTGATGGTAGGGAGGCTCCTTCCCTTCGCTGCCTGCTATTGGCTACCCCCCCTTCCCCCCGTGACTGGATGTTTACTATACTTCCCTTGCATCAGGTGCACCTTCATCAGCTGATCCCCAGGCTGGCTTCACTACAAAAAGGGTTTGTTATGATGAAATAACCCCTTAAAACCTTTCAGGATGAAGGGAAACGAAGCATTGCATTCTGCTTGTCAGATTATTTGACCTTTTATGTAACGTTGTAAGGATACACAGAGTTTCTGATAGTGAGACTTTATCCAGGCTTCATAACTGCCTTGATATGCAGTGATAGGAGATGAGGTGTCATGGCGATGCTCCATGCCCGCCGCTATCCTGCTATCTGCTCCTGACACAGGCGCTGCACACACTGGGCTTCTCCCCGAAGACGGGCTACCAGACTTGGGCTTCTCCCGGAGACGGGCTACCAGACTCCTGTGTCCTATCCTGCAAGTTGCATCCTGGCTGCTTGGTCTCTTTCTGTGTATGTATTACTGCTTATTAATTGAACCTCTCCCTGCAGCACTGCAAGGGTTAATTCCCCCTTTTTTTTCTTTCTCTGTGTTCAGCTGTTTGATAAATGCACTAATCAGCCCTCCGATGAACTTGCTGGGATGTTTGTTCCACTCCTAGCCTGTGCAATCCATTAGATCCCTTTATATTTCATTTGCTAGCTAAGTCCTGCAAAATTCTACCCCTGTACCAACTTCTGCTTTGTTTCTCGACTCTTTGCTGCCTCCCCGACCCGATCCTGTTCACCCAGTAAGTCACCAGCCAACCACATCGGGAGGCCAGATCCCTGTATAGGGTTTGAAGGGTGAAACGCCGGTGGACTGCCGGTTGGTTGACACAGTGGGTCCATACTATACTATTTATTGGATATTTTAGATTATTGGTTCAAGAGGAGGCTCTAGTGAGAACTGTTATAAGACAAATATGCTGCAGCGCATGGTGCAAAACATAATGATAAGTTGCTCCCTACATGTAGTTCCTTAAAAATGAGAGCCACAGGGTTCAAGCAGTTGTTAAAGGTCACACTTCGTAATGACTCTGTTGTGTTCCCTGATAAAGGTCATGTTGGTCATTAGGGATTTACATTGTCTGTCTCCTGCAGGGGACAGTATCTCTATGAAATGAAGAGGTATGACCTTGCCAGCTTCTGTATTCATTATGCAGCGGAGAGGACTCAAGGTAAGGAGCAGAATGTCTTCTGTAGCAAGGCAGTACAGCCAAAAATAAATACTGCTGAAAACTTCAGTAACTTCAGGACTCCAATGTTACTCACCAAAAATAAAAGAATGGCTTAGAGCTAGTTTCATGTCATGTCTTCATCTACCCTTAAAACACCTCTGTTCTCTTCCGCTCAAGAAGCCTGCACCCCACACAACACATCAGCCTGAATTACTATTGCACTGGTATGGCCGGTATTATCACATGAGATGAGATCTGTAAGGAAATACTATGGTCACTATCCAGAACCACAGCTGGCAAACTCAGAAACTGCCACCATTCTGCCTTAAACACTCTTATTGGTAGGAAGGTAGAGCCATCCCTAGGTGGTTCTTCTCCAGAGTCTGCTGCAAGATAGGATAGGCTTGGCTGCTTGGTACCCAGGTTATGACTGCGGATTTAGGGTCCATTCACACGTCCGTAAGTGTTCTGCGGATCCGCACATTTCCGGCACTATAATAGAAAATGCCTAATCTTGTCCGCATTTGCGGACAAGAATAGGACATGTTCTATTTTTTTTGCGGAAACGGAAACACGGATGCGGAAGTGCGGATCCACAAATGCGGATGCGGACAGCACATTCCGGCCCCATTGAAAATGCGGACAAGAATAGGACATGGAAGGGGTTAAGAGATGGAGGGATCTCCTCCCTCTCCCATCGGGCTGCTGCTGTGCTGTGGCAGCGGCCTGATGCTTGATGGTTAACAGAGGGAGGGATCTCCCTCCCCCATCGGGCGCTGCGCTGCTGTTACCATGCACCTGGACGTTTTCACAGGCATCCGGCTTACCTTGGTATAGCTGATCAGGCTCCTGCTTAAAGGGACACTGACAGGCCTTCTGAGCATAATTAGCTCTTTATATGCCCCCCTAGGTCTTATAATAAGTTTCCAATTCATATAAGTATTATCCCTGTGCGCATATTATTAATAAATAATAAAAAGTAGACATATTAGGTATTGCTACGTCCGTAACGATCTGCTCTATAAAAAAGTCATATGACATAGTCCCTAAGGTAAACTCTGTAAAAATAAATAAAAACTGCACCAAAACAACCAATTTTTTTGGTCACCTTGCCCCATAAAGTGTAATAATGAATGAATGAAAAATCATATGTACCCAAAAATGGTACCAATAAAACTGGAACCCTATCCTATAGTTTCCAAAATGTGGTAATTTTTTTTGAGTTTCTACTGTAGGGGGTGCTTCAGGGGGGCTTCAAATGGGACATGGCATCTAAAAACCAGTTCAGCTAAATCTGCCTTCCAAAAACCATATGGCATTCCTTTCCTTCTGCGCCCTGCAATGTGCCCGCACAGCAGTTTACGACCACATATGGGGTGTTTCTGTAAACTACAGAATCATGAGCGGTGATTTTCACGCATCACTTGTGCGTTGCGTGAAAATCGCAGCAAGCTCTATTTTGTGCGTTTTTCAACGCAGGCCCAATAGAAGTGAATGGGGCTGCGTGAAAATCGCAAGCATCCGCAAGCAAGTAGGGATGCAGTGCTATTTTCAGGCACGGTTGCTAGGAGACGATCGGGATGGAGACCCGATCATTATTATTTTCCCTTAGAACATGGTTATAAGGGAAAATAATAGCATTCTGAATACAGACTGCATAGTACAATTGGGCTGGAGAGGTTAAAAAAAAAAAATTAAATTTTTTTTTAACTCTCCTTAATCCACTTGATCGCGCAGCCCGGCTTCTCTTCTGTCTTCTTATTTGCTGTGTGCAGGAAAAGGACCTGTGGTGACGTCACTCCGGTCATCACATGGTCCGTCACCATGGTAAAAGATCATGTGACGGACCATGTGATGACCGGAGTGACGTCACCACAGGTCCTTTTCCTGCACACAGCAAATAAGAAGACAGAAGAGAAGCCGGGCTGCGCAATCAAGTAGATTAAGGTGTTAAATTATTTTTTTTCATTTTTTTTTAACCCCTCCAGCGCTATTGTACTATGCAGTCTGTATTCAGAATGCTATTATTTTCCCTTATAACCATGTTATAAGGGAAAATAATACAATCTACAGAACACCGATCCCAAGCCTGAACTTTTGTGAAGAAGTTCGGGTTTGGGTACCAAACATGCCGATTTTTCTCACGTGCGTGCAAAACACATTACAATGTTTTGCACTCGCACGGAAAAATCGCGCATGTTCCCGCAACGCACCCGCACCTTTTCTCGCAACGCCCGTCTGAAAGAGGCCTAAGCCTTCTAACGTCCCAAGAAAAGAAAATGTCATTTACAAAATGATCCAAACATAAGGTAGACATATGGGAAATGTAAAGTAAAAAATATTTGAGGAGGTATCACTATCTGTTTTAAAAGCAAAGAAATTTTAATTTAGAAAATTGCAAATTGTTCCAAATTTTTGGTAAATTTGGAATTTTTTTCTAAATAAAAATGAAATATTTTGACTCAAATTTACCACTGTCATGAAGTACAATATGTGACAAGAAAACAATCTCAGAATGTGATTTTAAAGTTATCACCACATAAAGTGACACATGTCAGATTTGCAAAAAATGGCCTGGTCCTTAAGGTGAAAAGTGGCAAGGTCCTGTAGGGGTTAAGATGATTGATTATAGGGTCCCTGCAACGATTTCGGGAAGGCGGGTCCCTGGAGAAAGAGGATATGAACAGTCCTGCCTCTGTAGTTTCCCAAATCTACTCAGGTGGAGATTCTGTAAGCTGCCTATTAGTATGTAGTGCAGCCAGTGTGCTTTGTCATGTGCCTCTTATACAGTTGGTGGGGGGCTGGGGGCCCACCCTTGCTCAGAGGCCCATTGTGGGATTCCCCTGTTTCTCTGTAGACCAGTTTGCACCTGGTCAGTACACATAGTGCTGGTAAGGGAAGGTTTAGAATAGGCTTAGAATTTAGGTACATAGCACAGAGGTACAGAGCCAGGACACAGACTTAAATTATCAGCCTAAGGGCTCATTCAGACGACCGTATGAATGGGTCTGCATCTGTTCCGCATTTTTGCGGAACGGGTGCGGACCCATTTATTTCAATGGGGCTGCAAATGATGCGGGCAGCACACGGTGTGCTGCCCGCATCCGTAGTTACATTCCGCGGCCCCGCAATAAAGATAGAGCAAGTCCTATTCTTGTCTGCAGTCGCGGACAAGAATAGTAATTTCTATCATAGTGCCGCAAAACACTATATCCGTCTGAATAAGCCCTGAGATCAACAAAGAACCTGATTGGCTCAGCTTCCAGCCTCACTGATAGGTCAACTAGCCAGTCTTGAGTAGCGGACATGACGTCCCTCCAAGACAAGATCTCTATGAAACCACAGTTCGTGGTTCCTTTTGTTGTCATATCTGATGATTGGCTATATGAGGTGACCCAAAGGGTTAATGTTTGGGACTGCTGCCGTATAGAAGATGTGATTAAGGGGCCGGGTTTGTGGCAACACCATCAAACATCCTTGTACTGTAGAATAATCCCTAAGGGCACTTTGCTGCTGAGCTAATATCTTATATGCCATCATATATCAGTTGGAATTGGATTGTTACAGTCGTCACAATGAGTGATGCCTGGAGAACAACAACACAAGGAACAGCATTCAGTGAACTACGGAAGAGGAATTGTATTTTCCAGGTTTTCAGTGGTGGAAAAAAATGTTTTGTTAGAAATAATAAATGTAAAGAATGTATTGATAGTTCACAATTACCCCAATACACTAGTATAGTTCATTTATTAAAACCATCCTAGAGAAAATCTGGCCTTGTAGCCAATATAGCTCAGCTTCCTTTTTTTAAATTGTCCTGAAAAAATGAATGTTGCGCTTTGATTAGATGGTATGGGCAACAAGGCTAGTTTTTTTTCCATCAGTTTTGATAAATGAGGACCGACTCATCATTGCAGCACTGCACACATTCAAGTCTGTGGGAGCAGCGCTTCAGTGATGAGCGTTGTCAACTACAGTTTTGTTGGTGACGTGGCTGGGTTTGGGGGGGCCCCAACGCTACGCTGAGTCCCCCAGACATCGTCGAGATGTCATCACGTGTTGCTGCTCTCCGGAAAGGTTCGTAAGGCGTGTTGCACCCCAATGGGAAATAAGTCCAGAGAGTCAGGGTCTGCAGTAACCAGTGTGCTTCTTTACGGGAGGAATTACGGTGCAAAACAGTATAGGCAAGGCATAGGGTTGGCTTCTCCAGTCTCCTCCCTGGCAGAAGAAGGGTTTGATGTGGAGGAAAGGCTTGAGCTAGCTATCCCTCTCTCTCTTCAGAAGGCTGGTACCCTGGTCAAAGGCTGGTGATCCAGGGTCTGTGGCAGCGTATCACCGTCTCAGCGTCTTCTTCTGGTCACTCAGTAGTCTGGCAGAGTCTCCTCTTCCAAACACTGTTCTTTAACTGCAGAACACTAGGGGCTCTGAGTGCTTTCCTTATGTACAGTTTCTAGCTAGACTGGAACCTTCTAGTGGGAGGGGTGGAGTGGAGAAACTCAGCACAAACAATTACAAAGTTACCACTCCAGTATGGCATAGACTTTACATTAGAGCCTAAATGATACTCAGTGGCAACGACACAGCAGTTTTTCCAGACAAAAACAAGTTTCCAGACATAACAACTGAGCTAAACCAGACAGTCACAAGGTCAGTCTGTCTGGTTTTGGTGGTAAACAATGTCTGGCTTTTTTCCTCCAAAACATGCTCTTCTTTAAAGCTTATGATAGCTATGGAAAATCGACAGCTTCTTATTCAAAGTCCCAAAAGTCTCTCAGTATTCATTAACCCTTTCCACAGAACCTTGCAAATACAGTGCAAATGAAGTGGATATATATTACAGCATACATATAAAATGCAGTTAAACAGTGCACGTTAACCCTTTAAAGTGAAATAAAGAAGTTTATAACTTTACATAGGGGAAAAAGGGGTAAATGTTCAGACTTCAAAGTACCCCTGCTCCAGGGCATTACAAGTGTAGTTCCAACTTCCTGAGGATAGGCCATCACTTAAAAAAGGCCGGGCACCCTTTTAAGGTCCTGTCGTATAATCCTTGTCATATATAACCTTTTGTAAGAAAATTGGAAACTATTTTGAGTGAAAAATATGCAAAAACAGAAAAGCGAGGAAGTGGGCAAATACTTTTCCACAGCGCGTATCTGTGGACTGTGCTTCATCTGTATGTATCCAGGCAAAATTGAGAATAAATGAGAAAAGCTAGGCTAGCATTTTACAGTTGACTTCTTAAAACAACTGTCTGCTAAATTGTATGCTGTCAGCATTACAGATGAGATCAGTTTACAAAATAAACCCTGTAATTAAGCTAATGAGAACTAGGATAATATGTGGAGTCATTAGTCAGCATCTCTAACTACAAAGGTGGGAATCTCTGAAGCTTGCACTCTGTATGTGTCCACAACATGCCTCTCTATAATTTATCACCTTAGGCTACTTTCACACTTGCGGCAGAGTGATCCGGCAAGCAGTTCCGGTCTGCACATCGGATCCGGCATTCCAGTATTTTGAATGCAGAATCCGGCACTAATACATTCCTATGGAAAAAAATGCTGGATCCGGCATTCAGGCAAGTCTTCAGTTTTTTTGGGCCGGAGATAAAACCGTAGCATGCTACGGTTTTATCTTTTGCCTGATCAGTCAAAATGACTGAACTGAAGACATCCTGACGCATCCTGAACAGATTGCTCTCCATTCAGAATGCATGGGTATAAAACTAATCAGTTATTTTCCGGTATAGAGCCCCTAGGATGGAACTATGCCGGAAAAGAGAAAACGCTAGTGTGAAAGTACCCTTAGTTGTCTTGCTGCCCATTTGTTTGAATTACAAGGTGGCTCATGCAGGGCCATAGGATATGTCACACCATTAGATCTTCTCTATGCTGGATCACAAGGGGCTCTTTTTAAATCACCACACAGAAACTACAGTGTGCACAAAATGTCATAAAATCAGTAGTATTAGTGAGATGACCTTTAAAATGTAGGGTCCACACAAGAAATGACCCCTGCTACCTTTATTTAAAGCAGTTCATATACACCCAAAAAATCTAATAGAAACCAGTATCCTCAGCTGAAGGAGATGCACCAAATTAATATTAAAGGGGTTATGCTAAGTTTATAAGTTATCCCCTCTCCACAGGATAGGTGATAACTAGCTGATCACTGGGGATCCAACCCTGAGAGCCTCGTCGATCATGAGAATGAGGGTCTTGTTTCCTTGTTCTGATGGAGTGGCAGGTCATGCATGCGCACTGGCACTCAATTCATTCTCTATGGGAGCGCCACAGATAGCCAAGCGCTGTACTCAACCATCTCCCATAGATTATAAATGGAGCGACAGGAGGCATGGTTGAGCTGCTCCTCCATCAGAATAGGGGGATAAGACCCCCGTTTTTGGAATCAGTGGGGTTCTTAGTAGTTGTGGGTAATGGATAACTTAGAAAAATGGCACACCCCTTAAAGATTAATTTGACCCATTTTCTGGCAGTGCGTGTGCCAGGAAACCAAATCTGTGCCAGATATCAGCTGCAGTATATTTGAACTATAATTTACGCGCGTGTGTGGCATAAAATACAGTTAATTTGTCAGCTAAGGAATGCCATGCCCCTTCCGCTATCTATTCTCAGCACCATGTTTTTTACGCCATAAAAGTTGCTTAAAATTATAAATGATCCGAACTGCCTTGTATTTTTGGGTCGTGCTTTCCCAAAAAGAACATGAACTAGGCTGGGTCAAGGGAGGTCATAATAAAACAGGGGTGGATCAAGCAAGGTCATAGAAGAACGTGAATATATCAAGGGAGGTCTTGGAAGAACATAGTTTGAACAAGGGAGGTAAACGAACAGGTTGGATCAAGGGGGGAAGTTATCAAAGAACATTGATGGATC
Organism: Bufo gargarizans; assembly: GCF_014858855.1. Classification (NCBI taxonomy): domain Eukaryota; kingdom Metazoa; phylum Chordata; class Amphibia; order Anura; family Bufonidae; genus Bufo; species Bufo gargarizans. The sequence continues at coordinate 47,248,651 of NC_058090.1, forward strand.
AATAGAAGTTATTGAAGAACAGAGCTGGATCAAGGGAGGTCATAGAAGAGCAGGTCTGAATCAAGGGAGGTTAGATAAGAATAGGACTGGATAAAGATTGCTATAGAACACTGCTAGATCATGGGATAACATAGAAGAACAGGACTATTGTAACAGTGGCTGCTGTACACCGCTGTTCCCCCGCTGACCACCGTGGTCCAGGGATTCCGTCAACCGCTGCAGTCCTGGGATCTGTTGCTGTACGTGCTGTGGTGCTGAGGATTCCGCTCCACTGGTTTCACTCACCCCTGGCCACAGCATGCTTGCTGCTGGTATCTTGTTACACTGCCCTAAAGGCGGCATGCATCACTCCCTGGGCTGCATGGGTTGGGTCATGTGACCTCGCTGAGCAACCCAGACTCTCCTGCAGGTACTAAAGTGTCTCAGCCCCCTTCCCAGATGCCTCATTGTCAAGGTCCTTGTGTTTGCTAGCTCCTGATACTCACGTGTGCTCCTGACTTATACTTCGTTCCTGGATTCTGCTACTCATCTGATCCCTGCCTGCTTGCCTTTATTCTCCTGTTGCCGACCCGGATTGCCTGACCTGTTCCTGTGCCACCTGCCCTGACCTTTTGCCTGTCTGACTATCCCTCTGTCTCATTCTTTGGTCCTGCACTATTGCTCCTGGTAACGACTCCGCCTGCCTAACTACTTTTGTACTTCTGTTACCTACTCAGGTACCTCCTGGTCTGCCTGGACCAGCTGCCTCGTGTGCCTACCCTCCTCAAGAGGTAGCGACCTGGTGTTCCCCTCGGGAAAGTCTATTCCCACCATCAGGGGTACTGTGAAGAATCGAGGGGTACACTTAGACGACGCCCTTAGAGAAGGTGGGACACGTGGCACAGCGGGTTCACATTTGCTGGTTCATGACAACTATATCAAGGAAAGTTATAGAAGAACACAGCTAGATCATGATAAGTGATAGAAGAACAAGACTAGATCAAAGGGGGTTATAGAAAAACACAGCTAGGTCACAGGACATCATAAAATAACATGATAGGATCAATAGAGGTTGTAGAAGAACAGGACTAGATAAAGAAGGGTTGTAGGAAAACACAGCTGGGACATGGTAGGTCATAAAAGAACAGGGCTAGGTCAGGGAAGTTTATAAAAGAACAAGGCTGGATCAAGTTTGGTCATAAAGCAACTAGGCCAAATGCAAGTTGATCAAGTTGATGAAAGGTCCTTGGACATACTGTTTGTGTGTACTCCCTGCCAGTAACAGTGTAATTATCTACTATGCATGGTGTCGCCCAAAAATCTCTGGTTGGGCATGTTGTGCTTTAGCATACCCGATGATTTGTTACTCCAGAAGTAAGCAGTATTGGAAGTGTTATTGCAATAAACATGAACACTCACCTATTATGTTTTTTCTGGATAGCATTGCAGAAGAGATGGGACATCAAAGCTCCGAACAAAAAGACCCTAAAGTTGACCTGTCCCCTCTCCTGACATGCCTGTTTTAATAGCTACATGCATTCCCCATGTAATAATAATTTTGGAGCATCTGTTCTTATGGCTGTATGTTGTGCCATTAATTTATTATTTCTGCTAGAAGTTATGAATGAATTGCTATCTGTCTGCAATAAGGGTACAGAGGGCTGGTAACTAGTTGGGGGGTGTACCTGCACAGACTCACTCTATCCAATTGCTGCCATTTTCAGACTGTGTATGGATACCCCCCCAACTGGTTAACACCCTCTTGTACCCTTACTGCAGACTACTAGCAATTCATTCATAACTTCTAGAAGGAATAATAAAGGAATGGCAACACATAGAGCCCTAACACTAGATGCCCCAGAATTGTTATTACATGGGGAATGCATGTAGCTATTAAAACAGGCATGTCAGGAGAGGTGAGAGGTCCTCTTTAATAAATGCTGCATAATAACTTCTTTTGCAAATATTAAAATGTTTGGTGGCATGTTTAAAAATGTTTTCAAACTTTTATGTGTTGTTGCCCTTTCAGAGAGGATCCTTTTGTTCTCCCTATTGTCTTTCCGTGTGGAAGAGCCAAAAGTGATTGAATTACTTGTCAGCCTATGCCTGTGGATGAAGTGCCTTTCTTAATGGTTTCTAACGATTATTACCAGGTTCCTCACCAGTACAGCAAGCCCTTGTGCAGTCCTTCCACCAGCAGTACAACAGTGCCATAGACTGCTTGGTGGCTGCCATAAAGGATAAACCAGTTCCAGCTCTGATAGTCCTGTTGGGTAAAATTCAAATGAAGGCCAAGAAATACAAGGTAATGCTAAAATGTATGAAAAAGGATGTGCCAATCTTGTAAAATTTTGGTGAAAAATACTAAAAGTTCTAAGAAATAAAATAGAGTCTTAGAAAGCACTGAACGTTAACCATGAATGTTTACTGACTACCATTCACACTAACGCCAGCTCCCCTGCTCCTGTACAAGGTACCACTGCCAATGTCACCAAACCAGTTTGTATCCTGGACCACAATAAACACATGGGAGGGGTGGATCTTTCAGATCAACTTCAGAAGCCCTACAGTGCCACACACACAAAAAACGAAAGTGAGGTACAAAAAGCTGGCTGTACACATTGTACAGATGGCAATGTGAAATGCGTGTGTGCTATTTCAGTCTGCAGGCCACACAGGAACTTTCCTTCAGTTCCAAGAGTTGGTTATCAAGGCCCTAAGTTTTCAAACCCAGACCGGGGAGGGTCCCAGTACTTCTGGAAGTCGTGGTGCCCGTGTTGTACCAGGGCAACATTTTCCAGGTCAAGTCCCCCAGACAGCAAGGAAGGGAAGGACTCAAAAAAGATGCAGGGTGTGTTCCAAAAGGGAGATAAGGAAAGACACAATTTACCACTGTGAAACCTGCCCTAAAAAACCTGGCCTGTGCATGCCGGAGTGTTTCAGAATCTACCACTCATTTATGGAGTATTAATTTTAAAGGGAGTCTTTCACGCCGATTGACCCTATTAACCTATTAACACACTTATGTCCACGGCATCCACCCTATTAAAACTGTTCTTACCGTTAGTTCCCTGCTAGCATCATTCGTCCAAAAAACACTTTTATTCCGTATGCAAATGAGGCTGTGAAGGCCGGTGCCCAGGCCCAGGCCCCTGGGTCATTTTCATACCAATTCACTCCCCCTTCTCCGCGTCTGCCCGCCCATCCGCCGCACCTGCCCGCCCATCCGCCGCGCCTGCCCGCCCATCCGCCGCGCCTGCCCGCCCTTGGTCTCTTCTCTATCTTTCCTCCTACTGTCCGTAATCCCGCGCATGCGCCGATGCCCGCGATATCGGCGAGTGCGCATTGAATGACCACAGTCTGGCCGGGGCATCACAGTTTACTGTGCCCATGCGCCGGCCCGGGCCTAACTTATGTTCTTGCCGTGATGCTGTGATCGCGGCAAGAACGTAAGTTAGGCCGGTGCCGGCGCATGCGCGGGAGGGTGTAGTTTCCTGAATGGGGTAAATTTTTGGGGGTTTCCACTGTAGGCCACCTCCGGGTGTCTTCATATGCGACATAGCTCCCAATTATCATTCCAGCTAAATCCACTCTCCAAAAGCCATATGGTGCTCCTTCCACTCTGAAGCCTGCTGTGTGCCAATACGTAATTTTTTTAGCACATTTGGGGTGTTGCCATATTCAGGGGGAAATGGGTAACAAAATGTGGGGTGCATTTTGTCCTGTTACCCCTTGTAAAAAGTGGTTAAAATTGTGGGTGTAAAGCAACTTTTTCTGGAAAAAATTTTAATTTTTCCTTTTCACAGCCAAGCGTTTCCTAATTCTGTGAAACGCCTGATGGGTCAAAGGACTCACTACACACCTTGAAATATTCCTTGAGGGGTGTAGTTTCCGGAATGGGGTCAATTTTTGGTGGTTTCCACTGTAGGGCCATCTCAGGGTGTCTTCATGTGCGACATAGCTCCCAATTACCATTCCAGCTAAATCCGCTCTCCAAAAGCCATATGGTGCTCCTTCCACTCTGAAACCTGCTGTGCGCCCATACATCAGTTTTTGAACACACAGGGTGTTTCTGTAAACTCCAGATTCAGGCTAATAGATTTTGAGTTCTGTTTGGCTGTTAACCCTTGTTGTGTTGCAGAAAAAATAAATTTAAATTTAAAATCTGCTAAAAAAAGTGAAATTTTGAAATTTCATTCCCATTTTCCTTTAATTCTTGTGGGGCACCTAAAGGGTTAACAATGTCTGTAAAATCAGTTTTGAATAGCTTGAGGGGTGTAGTTTCTAAGATGGGGTGATTTATGGGTGGTTTCTAATATGTAAGCCCCAGAAAGTGACTTCATAACTGAACTAATCCTGAAAAAAATGGGTTTTGGAAATTTTCTTAAAAAGTTTAAGATTTGCTTCTAAGCCTTCTAACGTCCCAAAAATAAATAAATGTCATTTTCAAAATGATCCAAACATGAAGTAGACATATGGGGAATTTAAACTAATAACTGTTTTTGGAGTTATTACTATCTATTATAAAAGTTAAGAAATTGAAATTTGGAAATGTTTCCAAATTTTTGCTAATTATATAATGTTTTATAAATAAAAAGGAAATATTTTTATCACTATCATAAAGTACAATATGTGACAAGAAAACAGTCTCAGAATGGCCTGGATAAGTAAAAGCGTTTTAAAGGGATTCTGTCATGAGATCTTACCCCTATTACCTAAACATATGCTCATGTCCGGACTAATAAGAAGAATCCTAAGCTGGCCTTATTAAACCTCACTGTGGCTCTATTTGCCCAAAAAACTGTTTTTTATAACCTGTCAATCACTTACTTAAGGTGCCCAAGGGGAGGTCTGTTAATACAGGGTGCCCGCCCGCACCCCTCGCCGTCCGGTGCCCAGCGCCACCTTCCCTGTCTTCAGCGCCGCCTTCTACAGCTCAGCGCCGCCTCCGCAATCCTCCCCGTCCCTCTGCCAGATCCCGCGCCTGCGCACTAGGCCCAATCTGCAGGTCATATCAGGGTTGAGCGAAGTTCGCATCAGGCCGGCGCATGCGCACTTTGCTCAGCGAAGCCGCGGCCAGGAGTCCGCACGAGCGCATCAGGCTGAGCTTAGTGTGCAGGCGCGGCATCTGGCAGAGGGACGGGAGGATTGCGGAGGCGGTGCTGAGCTGTAGAAGGCGGCGCTGAAGACAGGAAAGGCGGCGCTGGGCACCCTGTATTAACGGACCACCCCTTGGGCACCTTAAGTAAGTGATTAACAGGTTATAAAAAACTGTTTTTTGGGCAAATAGAGCCACAGTGAGGTTTAATAAGGCCAGCTTAGGATTCTTATTAGTCCGGACATGAGCATATGCTTAGGTACTGGGGGTAAAATCTCATAACAGAATCCCTTTAAAGTTATTACCACATAAAGTGACACATGTCAGATTTGCTAAAAAATAGCCTGGTCCTTAAGGTGAAAAATGGCAGGGTCCTTAAAGGGATTGTCTCATCATGGACAATGGGGGCATATCACTAGGATATGCTCCCATTGCCTTATAGGAGCAGGTCCCACTGCTGGGACCCGCACCTATATCGAAAATGGACCCCCGAAAGTGAAGGAGTGCGCACTGCGCATGCGCAGCAGTTCATCTATTTTCTATGGGGCCGGCGAAAATAGCCGAGCGCTGGCTTGGCTATTTTCGCCGGTCTCATAGAAATGAATGGGAGCGGGGGCCGCTCCCATTCACTTCTATGGGGAGTCGGCTTGGTGGTGGACGGACCGAGTCCTCCAGCCACCACCTTGCCGGACTCCGTTCTCGATATAGGTGCAGGTCCCAGCGGTGGGACCTGCACCTATAAGACAATGGGGGCATATCCTAGCGATCTGCCCCATTGTCCATGATGAGACAACCCCTTTAAGGGGTTAATGTATATGTCATGTGTATATGTTAAATGTGAACACAGGCTAAGCAGTTTAGTGCTTTGGAGTTACTATTCTCCCAAAAAGAAGATTTAGTAACATTTTTTTATTTATAACTAGTGAGTTACTAAATTGTTACCTTCATGTTTTTCTATTTTATTGCTAAATGCACGTGTTAAACAAAATGAAGAAACTCTGTGGATAATGCTGATTTAAAATGTTCTATTCTATCTTTAATATGTACAGCATCTAGTTGTCACATCAGGTAGGGAATAGTGCAGATCTGACCTACATCCACACCACTGTCCCTACCTCCTCAAACAAGCTGTCCTGAATGATGGCCCCCAACTGGGCATCGGTCTCTGACCTAAGTGCGCAGGACCTACTTTGGGGAGACAGAAGAGGACCAGAGAATATAATCAAAACCAAGAAAGAAGCAAACACAGAGTAATATACTGAGCAGGGTCAAAACCAGGAGATAACACTAGAACCAGAACCAGCAGTCAGAGGTGAAGTCACTAACAGGCAGAAGGTCAGAACTCCAGGTATCCACATGAAACACCAAGTAAGCGAGTGAGGCAAGAAGACCAAACACAGTCAACTGTGGCCTGTCCCGCCAACAGGACACATCGCCTTTTATGACCACATGAGGCCGCGTCAAGCATCCTTGCTCCCTGATAGACCGATCAGCCCCACTGTCAGCTGGTTGCCACAGTAATGTAGTGACACCCGTGGCACTGCATTAGAGTGGCCAGACTTACCGCAGGAGCGCAGATGAGTAAGTACCTAACACTATGCAGACCTATGTGTCTCCATGGTTACAGACTACAAACAATCCCTGACAATTGTGGGCCTACTTGTTACCTAATGAATATAGGTTACTAAGAAATTGGGGACAGGTGAAAAGGGCTGTCACTGCAGAATTGGACAACACAGGAGCTGTTTGTAGGAACACAACATGGTAGGAAATATAAGTAGCTTTATGTTTCATGTGATGATTTTCATCTCTTTTGAATATGTTTATATCACAATTATATATTTTTACTATTGGAAATGTTAATTCATTTTGACATCAAGTCTGAAGGTCTGCCCTTTATTGCAGAGATTCTTACCTCAGGAAGAATCGAAAAAAGGTTTTCTTCTTTGATAATTAAACATTGTTTGCGTCTCTTAATAGGAAGCGAGTGAAAGCTTCAGACAGGCACTTGACCTGCTGGACCAATTAGATGAGAGGTCACCCACTACTGACAAGGCCGACATCTTCTACCTGCTGGGCCTGTGCTACATGGAGCAATTAAAGTTTTTGCAGGTGAGTGGGTCTTAAAGGGAACCTGTCACCGGGATTTTGTGTATAGAGCTGAGGACATGGGTTGCTAGATGGCCGCTAGCACATCCGCAATACCCAGTCCCCATAGCTCTTGTACTGTGTAAAAAAATTGATTTGATACATATGCAAATTAACCTGAGATGTCTCCTGCCCCTGACTCATCTCAGGTTACTTTGCATATGTATCAAATTTGTTTTACACAATAAAAGCACGCAGAGCTATGGGGACTGGGTATTGCGGATGTGCTAGCGACCATCTAGCAGCCCATGTCCTCAGCTCTATACACAAAATCCCGGTGACAGGTTCCCTTTAAGACACCTTCTGCTTGTGCATTTCCAGTGTATAAAAAGCCTGTACTGTGGTTACGTAACTACTGAAGTCACACTTCTACTGTGAAGCATAGCGCTTATGTCTGCGCTGTTAATTTGGAACACATCAACAGTGCACACTGGAGTTGTTAAAAAACTGTCTCAAATTTTAACCTTTTCATTGTCAGTTTTTTAAGTAGATTATTAGGTGTTGGGTTTACATGTATGCTAAGTAAAAAACAAAAAAAAACAAGACTGCACGTCATATATAATCTCATCTTTATTTAAACATAGTTAAAAATCTAATTACAATAAAAAACATGTATAAGCAGCATATGGACCAACATATCAGCTAGACCTCATAACACCCAGGGCCCAATATAGTGCATAGTGCAATATTACTATCTGTGGTGCCAATCGGCATCCGACATTGTATCTTTAGGGACTAGTCTTAATAAGCACCATAAAGGTACCAAAAACACAGAAGTACACAATAAGTTCCAAAATCCCAGAATAACACAATCCAATATTGTCATAAGATATGCATACATTACAGGTACTGCTCTGACCCTTGGGAGATGACTGCACCCGATGTACGCTCACCCAGCTTCTTCCTGGGAGTGTGTCATATCTCCATTTCCCCTCATTTTTATACCGCAAATAACCAGTCACATCAGAAAATACACATGTGCTTGAAAATTATATGTCTTCATAATATCTGAACTCCAATATGGCGCATGATCATTCCCGCCTGCCTCATTCAGATGGCGTTCAGGAACGGCCATATTCTTGCGAGATTTCACCTAATCACAAATCCGATTTCAAATAGTCAGTCACCTGACCTTGTCTCCCATCTTGTGAGACAGGGCGGGATCCTAGGGCCTATTATCTCGCGATTCTTCAAGCAAGTTCGTTACACCGCCCATACCTCAGTACATCGGAGGTATGCTAAGGTTCAATGGCCTTTTATGACCAGATGGAACTCCATCACTGACTATTTTGGCTAACGTATCTGCACACACAGTTGTGTGGTACATACAGTATGTAGAATATACTACATTGATTTCTACTGACATGGTCAAGGTTACTTTTCATTTTCATCTTAATGGAGTACTTTTTCGACAGTTCATTGTGAATGGCGGTGGAGCTTTATTTTACTGTTGGTGAGCCTGTGTGATACAGCAGTAAATTGTATTTCAGCACCTTGGACAGCACATTAATAAATGTATTTGAAGAGGACCTTTCACCACTCCTGACATGTCTGTGTTAATAGCATTCCCCATGTAATAACAATTCTGGAGCATCTATTCTTATGTCTGTATGTTGTCCCATTCCTATATTATTTCTACTAGAAGTTATGAACAATTGCTGTCTGCGGTAAGGGTACAGAGGGGAGGTAACAAGTTGGGGGGGGGGGGGGGGGTGTACCTGCACAGTCTAAAAAAGGCAGCACTGATTGGATAGAGTGAGTCTGTGCAGGTGCACCCCCCCCCCCCCCCCCCCCCCGACTGGTTACCTCCCCTCTGTAGCCTTACTGAAAGCTACTAGCAATTCATTCATAACTTCTAGTAGAAATAATAAAGGAATGGCTTAGACATAAGAACAGATGCTACAGAATTGTTATTATATTGGAAATGCATGTAGCTATTGTAAGAAGATATAAGGAATCATCGAGGATGATAGGTACATGTCACCGAGGTTCCTGGCCTCGGTGGAGTAAGAGACGGTTTTTATGTGTCAGCAGCAGTTGCTGTTTGACACCTTAATACTTAGTATGGCTGTGTAGCTGATCCGGGACGGCTCTTACTGTGAGTAGTCAAAGTGCTGTGTGGGTGACTACTCCCCATGTTCCAGGCCGGGTTTTGCAAGGCCTAAAAACCAGCCAGCACTGCCAGGTGAGAGGGATTACCTCAGTCTGACAGTAGAGCTCAGGAGGTGTTTGTGCTGGGATCTGAGGCTTGTGCCGTGCTGGAGGGCTGAGACCCGTCTGTAGGGCAAACGGCCCCCCTCAAAGCCTGCTATGGACTGCTGGAGGCCGAACTACCAACAAGGTGATTTTGGCTATGTGGACTTTCCATTGTGTGTGAACTAACACCAAGACTGCAAAGTGACGCCTTGTTTTTGCTTTATGTGTGAATAAACCCAGAAGTTTGATTTAAGAGCTGGTAATTTGCCTCTGGTACACAGGGTGTGCGGACGCAGTACAGAGTAAATCCCCACACTATTAAAACAGACATATCAGGAGTGGTGAAAGGTCCTCTTTAACCACCTCCCGACCGCTGTACGCGTATATGCGTCCGGGAGGTGGTTGCTTTATTCCTCCTGGACGCATATACGCGTCTTCTCGCGAGACGCGAGATTTCCTGTGAACGCGCGCGCACAGGCGCGCGCGCTCACAGGAACGGAAGGTAAGCGAGTGGATCTCCAGCATGCCAGCGGCGATCGCTCGCTGGCAGGCTGGAGATCCGAATTTTTTAACCCCTAACAGGTATATTAGACGCTGTTTTCATAACAGCGTCTAATATACCTCCTACCTGGTCCTCTGGTGGTCCCTTTTGTTAGGATCGACCACCAGAGGACTCAGGTAGGTCAGTACAGTCCCACCAAACACTACACTACACCCCCCCCCGTCACTTATTAACCCCTTATAAACCCCTGATCACCCATGATCACCCCATATAAACTCCCTGATCACCCCCCTGTCATTGATCACCGCCCTGTCATTGATCACCCCCCTGTCATTGATCACCCCCCTGTCATTGATCACCCCCCTGTAAGGCTCCATTCAGACGTCCGCATGATTTTTACGGATACGATCCATGTATCCATGGATCCGTAAAAATCATGCGGACGTCTGAATGGAGCCTTACAGGGGGGGTGATCAGTGACAGGGGGGTGATCACCCTGATTACCCTGATCACCCCCTGTCATTGATAACCCCCCGTAAGGCTCCATTCAGACGTCCGCATGCGTTCTGTGGATCCGATCCATGTATCCATGGATCCGTAAAAAATCATGCGGATGTCTGAATGGAGCCTTACAGGGGGGGTGATCAGTGACAGGGGGGTGATCACCCTGATCATCCCCTGTCATTGATAACCCCCCTGTAAGGCTCCATTCAGACGTCCGCATGCGTTTTGTGGATCCGATCCATGTATCCATGTATCCGTAAAAAATCATGCGGATGTCTGAATGGAGCCTTACAGGGGGGGTGATCAGTGACAGGGGGGTGATCACCCTGATTACCCTGATCACCCCCTGTCATTGATAACCCCCCTGTAAGGCTCCATTCAGACGTCCGCATGCGTTCTGTGGATCCGATCCATGTATCCATGGATCCGTAAAAAATCATGCGGATGTCTGAATGGAGCCTTACAGGGGGGGTGATCAGTGACAGGGGGGTGATCACCCTGATCATCCCCTGTCATTGATAACCCCCCTGTAAGGCTCCATTCAGACGTCCGCATGCGTTTTGTGGATCCGATCCATGTATCCATGGATCCGTAAAAAATCATGCGGATGTCTGAATGGAGCCTTACAGGGGGGGTGATCAGTGACAGGGGGGTGATCACCCTGATTACCCTGATCACCCCCTGTCATTGATAACCCCCCTGTAAGGCTCCATTCAGACGTCCGCATGCGTTTTGTGGATCCGATCCATGTATCCATGGATCCGTAAAAAATCATGCGGATGTCTGAATGGAGCCTTACAGGGGGGGTGATCAGTGACAGGGGGGTGATCACCCTGATTACCCTGATCACCCCCTGTCATTGATAACCCCCCTGTAAGGCTCCATTCAGACGTCCGCATGCGTTCTGTGGATCCGATCCATGTATCCATGGATCCGTAAAAAATCATGCGGATGTCTGAATGGAGCCTTACAGGGGGGGTGATCAGTGACAGGGGGGTGATCACCCTGATTACCCTGATCACCCCCTGTCATTGATAACCCCCTGTAAGGCTCCATTCAGACGTCCGCATGCGTTCTGTGGATCCGATCCATGTATCCATGGATCCGTAAAAAATCATGCGGATGTCTGAATGGAGCCTTACAGGGGGGGTGATCAATGACAGGGGGGTGATCAGGGAGTCTATATGGGTGATCACCCCCCTGTCATTGATCACCCCCCTGTCATTGATCACCCCCCCCCCCCCCCCCCCTGGTAAGGCTCCATTCAGACATTTTTTTTGGCACAAGTTAGCGGAAATTTTTTGTTTGTTTTTGTTTTTGTTTTTTCTTACAAAGTCTCATATTCCACTAACTTGTGTCAAAAAATAAAATCTCACATGGACGCACCATACCCCTCACGGAATCCAAATGCGTAAACATTTTTAGACATTTATATTCCAGACTTCTTCTCACGCTTTAGGGCCCCTAAAAAGCCAGGGCAGTATAAATACCCCACATGTGACCCCATTTTGGAAAGAAGACACCCCAAGGTATTCCGTGAGGGGCATATTGAGTCCATGAAAGATTGAAATTTTTGTCCTAAGTTAGCGGAAAGTGAGACTTTGTGAGAAAAAAAAACAAAAAAAAAATCAATATCCGCTAACTTATGCAAAAAAAATAAAATTCTAGGAACTCGCCAGGCCCCTCATTGGATACCTTGGGGTGTCTTCTTTCCAAAGTGGGGTCACATGTGGGGTATTTATACTGCCCTGGCTTTTTAGGGGCCCGAAAGTGTGAGAATAAGTCTGGGATCCAAATGTCTAAAAATGCCCTCCTAAAAGGAATTTGGGCCCCTTTGCGCATCTAGGCTGCAAAAAAGTGTTACACATCTGGTATCGCCGTACTCAGGAGAAGTTGGGGAATGTGTTTTGGGGTGTCATTTTACATATACCCATGCTGGGTGAGAAAAATATCTTGGTCAAATGCCAACTTTGTATAAAAAAATGGGAAAAGTTGTCTTTTGCCAAGATATTTCTCTCACCCAGCATGGGTATATGTAAAATGACCCCCCAAAACACATTGCCCAACTTCTCCTGAGTACGGCGATACCACATGTGTGACACTTTTTTGCAGCCAAGGTGGGCAAAGGGGCACCTTTCGGATTTCGCAGGCCATTTTTTACACATTTTGATTGCAAGGTACTTCTTACACATTTGGGCCCCTAAATTGCCAGGGCAGTATAACTACGCCACAAGTGACCCCATTTTGGAAAGAAGACACCCCAAGGTATTCCGTGAAGGGGCACGGCGAGTTCCTAGAATTTTTTATTTTTTGTCACAATTTAGCGGAAAATGATGATTTTTCTTTTTTCCTTACAAAGTCTCATATTCCACTAACTTGCGACAAAAAATAAAAAATTCTAGGAACTCGCCATGCCCCTCACGGAATACCTTGGGGTGTCTTCTTTCCAAAATGGGGTCACTTGTGGCGTAGTTATACTGCCCTGGCAATTTAGGGGCCAATATGTGTGAGAAGTACTTTGCAATCAAAATCTGTAAAAAATGCCCTGCAAAATCTGAAAGGTGCACTTTGGAATATGTGCCCCTTTGCCCACCTTGGCAGCAAAAAAGTGTGACACATCTGGTATCGCCGTACTCAGGAGAAGTTGGGCAATGTGTTTTGGGGTGTCATTTTACATATACCCATGCTGGGTGAGAAAAATATCTTGGTCAAATGCCAACTTTGTATAAAAAAAAATGGGAAAAGTTGTCTTTTGCCAAGATATTTCTCTCACCCAGCATGGGTATATGTAAAATGACACCCCAAACCACATTCCCCAACTTCTCCTGAGTACGGCGATACCAGATGTGTGACACTTTTTTGATGCCAAGGTGGGCAAAGGGGCACATATTCCAAAGTGCACCTTTCGGATTTCACCGGTCATTTTTTACAGATTTTGATTGCAAAGTACTTCTCACACATTTGGGCCCCTAAATTGCCAGGGCAGTATAACTACGCCACAAGTGACCCCATTTTGGAAAGAAGACACCCCAAGGTATTCCGTGAGGGGCATGGCGAGTTCCTAGAATTTTTTATTTTTTGTCGCAAGTTAGTGGAATATGAGACTTTGTAAGGAAAAAAGAGAAAAAAAAAAAAAATCATCATTTTCCGCTAACTTGTGACAAAAAATAAAAAATTCTAGGAACTCGCCATGCCCCTCACGGAATACCTTGGGGTGTCTTCTTTCCAAAATGGGGTCACTTGTGGCGTAGTTATACTGCCCTGGCAATTTAGGGGCCCAAATGTGTGAGAAGTACCTTGCAATCAAAATGTGTAAAAAATGGCCTGCAAAATCTGAAAGGTGCACTTTGGAATATGTGCCCCTTTGCCCACCTTGGCTGCAAAAAAGTGTGACACATCTGGTATCGCCGTACTCAGGAGAAGTTAGGGAATGTGTTTTGGGGTGTCATTTTACATATAACCATGCTGGATGAGAGAAATATCTTGGCAAAAGTCAACTTTTCCCATTTTTTTATACAAAGTTGGCATTTGACCAAGATATTATTCTCACCCAGCATGGGTATATGTAAAATGACACCCCAAAACACATTGCCCAACTTCTCCTGAGTACGGCGATACCAGATGTGTCACACTTTTTTGCTGCCAAGGTGGGCAAAGGGGCACATATTCCAAAGTGCACCTTTTGGATTTCACCGGTCATTTTTTACACATTTTGATTGCAAAGTTCTTCTCACACATTTGGGCCCCTAAATTGCCAGGGCAGTATAACTACCCCACAAGTGACCCCATTTTGGAAAGAAGACACCCCAAGGTATTCTGTGAGGGGCATGGCGAGTTCCTAGAATTTTTTATTTTTTGTCGCAAGTTAGTGGAATATGAGACTTTGTAAGAAAAAAAAAAAATCATCATCATTTTCCGCTAACTTGTGACAAAAAATAAAAAGTTCTATGAACTCCCTATGCCCATCAGCGAATACCTTAGGGTGTCTACTTTCCGAAATGGGGTCATTTGTGGGGGTTTTCTACTGTCTGGGCATTGTAGAACCTCAGGAAACATGACAGGTGCTCAGAAAGTCAGAGCTGTTTCAAAAAGCGGAAATTCACATTTTTGTACCATAGTTTGTAAATGCTATAACTTTTACCCAAACCATTTTTTTTTTTGCCCAAACTTTTTTTTTATCAAAGACATGTAGAAAAATAAATTTGGCGAAAAATTTATATATGGATGTCGTTTTTTTTGCAAAATTTTACAGCTGAAAGTGAAAAATGTCATTTTTTTGCAAAAAAATCGTTACATTTTGATTAATAACAAAAAAAGTAAAAATGTCAGCGGCAATGAAATACCACCAAATGAAAGCTCTATTAGTGAGAAGAAAAGGAGGTAAAATTCATTTGGGTGGTAAGTTGCATGACCTAGCGATAAACGGTGAAAGTAGTGTAGTGCCGAAGTGTAAAAAGTGCTCTGGTCATGAAGGGGGTTTCAGCTAGCGGGGCTGAAGTGGTTAAAGAGAAGCTGTCACCAGAATATGCAGTATAATCTGCAGGCAGCATGTTAGAGCAGTAGAAGCTGAGCAGATTGGTATATGGATTTTTGGGAAAAGATTCAGTAAAGGCTTGTTCACATCTGTGTTTGAGGCTTCATTCGGAGCTTCTGTTGCTTTTTCTAACTTAACACCACTGTCACGAACAATTGTCAGTACACAGGAAGGTATGTATATAGAGATAGCTGTCACTCACTGATAGCACCTCCGCTGTGTACTGATAGCTGTTCACGGGGATGGTCTTTGCTGACTCGATTTATTTTTTCCAATCTCGTAATACACTGCTCATTTCGAGGGATTAGGACCACCCTTCAATTCAGCAGTGGTGGCCATGCTTGCACCCTATAGGAAAAAGCATCAGCGTATTCGGTGGCCAGGACTTCATATCTGTGCTGCAGCTGTGGCCAAAAAAAACCTGGATACGAGCAATGTATACTGTGATAGAAAAATGAATCCAGCCAGCAAAGGAGGCAATATGGACAATCACAGTACATTAGTAAGTGCATTTGTCTTCATGATAAATGCCATTTGCTGAAGTGAGAGAAGCCCTTGTAGCATGTGCACCACTGCTCTATTCAAAGTTTATGAGACTAGTGGACATAGTTGTGCGGTGTAGTCATCCTTCTTTGGCAGTCCCATAGACTAGTCCCATATGTTGGTATGGAATCCAAATTATTGTGGTCGATGGTGGGTGCATGACCACTGGGGCCCCAATGTAACAGTTATCCCCTATCCAGTGGCTAGGGGAGTAACTTGTTCTAACCCCTTTGATGTCATTTGGGGTGTGAATGTAAGGACAGATGACAACTGTATTGTTGATGGCCTAGGTTCACAAAATATGGTACATTGAGAAACACAGGACTGAATAAGATGATGTATGTACAACATGTAAAATGGATTGCACACACAATATGGACGTTTCTTATTCTGTGTTGCTGTCCATGTGATATATCCCAGGAAATTTCTTCCACATTATTATACATTGCTTATTGATGGTCGTGTGATTATTGTGTGTATTGTAATAACAATGCTAAGCAACAGGATTTGTTTCAGTTAACACGGTATATTTTCCAGGCCCTTGAGGCGCTGACCAGTGCCGTGAGGAATCGCTCTGGTTTTTGCGATGCTTATTATCAACGTGGACTCTGTCGCATGCGTCTCCAGCAATCAAAGTGTGTGCAGGATTTTAACAAAGCTCTCCAGATAAATCCAGGACATTTCCAGGTAAAATTATATTGATAATAATATGTTATAATATATCTCCTGAAGTAATGTTAAATATGGTAGATGTGGCGGTGGAACATGACTTCGGAACGTGATGGCTGCCTGATCGATCACACAGCTCCTCACTTCCTCATTGCTGATATACCCTCCAGATCGGGTGAAGATTGGGAGAGATAAAACTAGGGATTTACCTCTCACCTTGAAAGAGAGTAAAACTCGGGCAGACATGGATACATTTCTGAAGAAAAAGATGACTTTCAGTCCAGCTAGAGCTTCTAAGATATCGCCTGCCTCACTCAGACAGTACAGCTGTCCCAGCCACACAAGATGGGAATCTCTCAACGATATCCTGCTATTTTCTAAAGAAAACCATTCTTTAGGTACTGAACCCTGGCCTGAAAGATCTCTCCGAGATCAAGGCAGATATCAAGGAAATAGGCTAGAAGGTGAAGCACCTGAAGAACATGGTCAGAGACTCCATTAGCTGCTGTCACTCAGAAGGCCACAGACATGGACAATCGCAGCAGGACAAAGAATATCAGATTAAAAGTGTAACTGTCATTGTTTTTTATTTGCTAGTTTATTGGAGCTAGGCATGTATACCTGAGTTAGGCTGTCAATGATTGCCAAAACATCTGTAATTACCTTATAATAACAGCTTTCATTAATGTCCCCTGTCCCTTTCCACTGGTTTCTTAAAAGACCGTTGCTGTGGCTTGTCTGTCTTTCCTTCAGTGTAAACAGAAGACAGAGGGGCGGTCCTTCACACTGCATGCCTGCATTAGGCTTCAGAGTGAGGAGGCGTGTCTCTCAGTAATCCAATCTGATTGGCTGGCAGGGAGCTGCTGGCTTAAGCAAGTGTGTATGGTATGTGAAGTAAGGGAAGGCAGTTTTGGCCTCGGAGAACTGGCAGAGGAGCCATCTTGAGAAGATCTTCATATTGTAGAGTTCAAAACAGCCGTAACTAAGCAAAAAGCTCAAGAAAAAAAGTGGTATGTGAAGAAACTAAAGATTAATGCAGCAGCAGTAACGTATGTTAAAATAGATTTTATTTTTTGTGAAAACATGACAGTTACACTTTAAAGGCATACCAGAGACTTTTACCGATGGGACTCCTCAAGCAGTGGCTGAAGTTATCTTTACTATATTACTGGGACAGGAGAGGGCTTCAAAAATGGTAATTGAGATTATTCATAGGTCATTACGCACCAAGCCTAACAGTACTGAACCCGCTAGAGATCTGATCTGTGGGCTCCTGAATCATGTGGACCTGGGAGTTCTACAAACCAGCAGAGACAACCTGGATCTGACAAATAAATCTATTCACAATGACCTCGCACATGATGCTGTACCTAGATGGCCTACCCTTAAGGGTGCATTCACACGACCGTATAAATGGATCCACATCTGTTCCGCAAATTTGCGGACCCATTCATTAATGGGGCTGCAAAAGATGCAGACAGCACACCGTGTGCTGTCCGCATCCGTTGTTCCGTTCCGTGGCCCCGCAAAAAAGATAGATAACGTCCTATTCTTGTCCGCAACAAGCTTAGGAATTCTCTATATAGCGCTGGCCATGTGCGGTCCACAAATTGTGGAATGCACACGGCCGGTATCCGTGCTTTGTGGATCCGCAATTTGTGGACCGCAAAGCACCTTACGGTCGTGTGAATGCACCCTTAAGGGGTTTTCCAATCATATACAATGGGGGCATATCGCCAGGATATGCCCCCATTGTCTGATAGGTGTGGGTCCCACCTCTGGGACCTGCACCCACAACTAGAACGGAGCGGGGAAATGAATGGAGGGCGCACTGTGCATGCGCAGCCGCCCTCCAGTCATTTCAATGGGGCCGCCGAAAATAGCCGAGCGCTGGCTCGGCTATTTCCGTCTGCCCCATAGAAATGAATGGGAGCAAGGGCCGCACGTGCGCGATACGCTCTCATTCACTTGTATGGGAGCAGCGCTTGGTGGTGGATGGATCCCGGGAAAATTCATCTTACCACCATCCTGATCATGGCAATACAGTTGAATTCTGGAGGGTATCTGTGGTAGCTGGCAGGGTACAGAAGTACCTGATGCTCCCATCATTAATTAATGTTGAGACTGTCAGATTGTTACATACTCGGTGGAATGAGGAGGGGGTACAGAGTTTGCGGTCACACTGAATATTCTCTGCCCGATATGATGAGACATGTGTGATTAATGGCCGCACTTTATAAAGTGCACATGACTGTTGCTGCTGTATATTGCTATAGTATACTTGATGGCACATCATTTGGTCGGTGGCTCGGTGCGATGAGCCTTGGAAAAATAAGCTGTATGTTTCTTTCCTTTAGAAATAGTCATTTGTGAAGAGTTCTGTTTACAGTGCAGGGATGCTATATTATTGACCATCAGTATATTGTATGTAGGGTTTGTACACTGACTTCTACTGTACATTATATATATATATATATATATATATATATATATATATATATATATATTCATCTGCTGATAAGTGCATGGCTCAGCTCACCCTGATCATTTGTTTCTTAATGCAGGCCTTTTTGTGCCGAGCAGCTTTCTATGGATTTAGAAAGAGATATTCCAAAGCCATCATGAATTGCAACGCTGCAATCAAAGTGCAGCCGCACAGCGTAAGAGCTTATCTCTACAGAGGAGCATTAAAGTACTACATTAAGGTGAGACGTCCTATTGCCGGAACATCCTTTCAACTACTCTAAAAGGCTTGAAGATTGTCTCTGTAAGTAATTGTCACTCAAGAGGATTTTATTTCATCTTTACTTTTTGCTAGTATGTGTACCGTGGGGTCCGTTCTTTGAAAAAGGAGGCCATTTATGGTGCAAAAAGTTTGTTTTCTGATTAGCTGAAATCTACATGGTGACACCAGTGAAGCCATAAATTATAAAATTATTTCCAGCAACAACTGCAAAACCAGTAAGTGTGTAATAAAAGACGAGAAATCTCCTTAAAGGGGTTGTCTCACTTCAGCAAATGGCATTTATCATATAGACAAAGTTAATACAGGGCACTTACTAATGTATTGTAATTGTCCATATTGCCTCCTTTGCTGGCTGGATTTATTTTTCCATTACATTATACACTGTTCGTTTCCATGGTTACGTCCAACCTGCAATCCAGCAGTGATGGACATGCTTGCACACTATAGGAAAAAGAGATGGCCTATTGGCACTCCTACGGTCCCGGCCACCAGAAAGTCTTGTGCTTTTTTCTATAGTGTGCAAACACGGCCACCGCTGCTGGATTGCAGGGTGGCCATAACCCCTGGATACGAGCAGTGTATAATGTGATGGAAAAATTAATCAAGCCAAGAGGCAATATGGATAATACCAATACATTAGTAAATGCCTTCTATTAAAGAGGTTCTCGGGGCTTTTAGGTCATGAATATCAGATCAGCGGGGGTCCGACACCCGGCACCCCTGCCAATCATCTGTATGAGAAGACGGTGCGCGCAGTGCACATGTGCCGTCTCCCATCTGTCTTCCTGTTCGCTGCTGCTTTGCCATAGACAGCAGCGGTGAACAGGAAGAAAGACAGGAGATGGCACATGTGCACTGCACTGCACCGTCTCCTCATAAATTTTCTTCAAAAATCACTAAACTGTACTATAAAGCAGAAAAATGGCAGCACCAGAACAAAAAACAAAATAAAGAGGTACAAGTCTAATGGGACTAGACTATTGCCCAAAAGGTATAAAATGCATCCACATGGGTGAATATTTATCTTTTTTTACTTATTTGAGTGTGCTGCCTTGTTTGCATTTTTTAAACTGTACTACTATAGTTCTTACACGATAACTATTAAGATACTATCACACTGTATCATAGCCTCTAGATACCTGTTACATTGCATTACAGCCTATCAATGTGAGCACGCACTGATTTTACATAAAAAATGTGCAGCCTTTAAACGCAAACACACACTATTGTGACATCATCATAACAGAGCTGTGCCTATCAATACACACTATTGTGACATCATCATAACAGAGCTGTGCCTATCAATACACACTATTGTGACATCATCATAACAGAGCTGTGCCTATCAATACACACTATGGTGACATCATCATAACAGGGTACTGCCTATCAATGCACACTATGGTGACCTCATCATAACAGAGCTGTGCCTATCAATACACACTATTGGGACATCATCATAACAGGGTACTGCCTATTAATACACTCTGTTATGACATCATCATAGTGGAGTGCTGCCTATTAATACACACTATTGTGACATCGTCATAACAGAGTGCTGACTATTAATACACACTACTGTGACATCATCATAACAGAACAGTGCCTATTAATTAGGGCTGCGCATCTTCACTCGTCTCACGATTCGATGCGATTACGATTATCAAGTCCACGATTCGATTCGATTCGGCGATGCATCAAGATTATTACCCAAGTCCCCTTGTTTTTCAATTTTACATCAAAAAATTAATTCAATCAGTCAGAAATTGCACAAAAATATTTATTTGTATCTATTGTCAGGCGGATCCGTCTGACAAATGCATTGAAATACCGGATCTGTCTCTCCGGTGTCATCTGGAAAAACGGATCCGGTGTTTATTTTTTTCACAGATTTAAAGGTCTGCGCAGATCGGAAGAACGGATCCGTCAATGCAGCAATTTTAATGCCGGATCTGGCACTAATACATTTCAATATAAGTTTAAAGCTGGATCCGGCAAGTGTTCAGGATTTTTGGCCGGAGAGAAAACTGCTGCATGCTGCGGTATTCTCTCCGGTCAAAAAACGTAAGAGGGACTGAACTGATGCCTCCTGAACGGATTGCTCTCCATTCAGAATGCATTAGGATAAAACTGGTCAGTTCTTTTCCGGTATTGAGCTCCTAGGACGGAACTCTATGCCGGAAAAGAAAAACGCAAGTGTGAAAGAACCTGAGAGACCATCAGTATTAGGCTAGTTTCACACTAGCGTTCGTCGGTCCGTTCGTGAGCTCCGTTTGAAGGGGCTCACGAGCGGACCCGAACGCCTCCGTCCAGCCCTGATGCAGTCTGAATGGATGCGGATCCGCTCAGACTGCATCAGTCTGGCGGCGTTCAGCCTCCGCTCCGCTCGCCTCCGCACGGACAGGCGGACAGCTGAACGCTGCTTGCAGCGTTCGGGTGTCCGCCTGGCCGTGCGGAGGCGAGCGGATCCGTCCAGACTTACAATGTAAGTCAATGGGAACGGATCCGCTTGAAGATGTCACCATATGGCTCAATCTTCAAGCGGATCCGTCCCCCATTGACTTTACATTGAAAGTCTGGACGGATCCGCTCAGGCATCTTGCGCACTTAGAAAATTTTCTAAGTTATTAATGCAGACGGATCCGTACTGAACGGAGCCTCCGTCTGCATTAATATGATCGGATCCGTTCAGAACGGATCCGATCAAGCGCTAGTGTGAAAGTAGCCTTAGTCCTGGAGGTTTCAGGTTGATAGATCCTGTGTATCCACAATCACCATCCTCTCAGTAGGGACTGATACACGTGTGAAGGGGCTCTGATGGTGCAGGATCAGTAACTGTCAGTAAGGCTGGTTTCACACGGGCGTTGCGGAAAAATGTGCGGGTGCGTTGCGGAAACACCCGCGATTTTTCCGCACGAGTGCAAAACATTGTAATGCGTTTTGCACTCGCGTGAGAAAAATCGCGCATGTTTGGTACCCAAACCCGAACTTCTTCAAAGAAGTTCGGGCTTGGGATTGATGTTCTGAAGATTCTATTATTTTCCCTTATAACATGGTTATAAGGGAAAATAATAGCATTCTGAATACAGAATGCATAGTACAATAGCGCTGGAAGGGTTAAAAAAAAATAAAAACGTTAACTCACCTTATCCCCATGATCGTGTAGTTCCCGGTCGGTCTCTTCTTTAGCTGTGGGCTTGGGCTGAATGACCTTTGGTGATGTCAGATCACATGCTCCAATCACATGGTCCATCACCATGGTGATTGAGCATGTGATCTGACATCACCACAGGTCCTTTAGTCACAGCTAAAGAAGAGACCGACCGGGAACTAGGCGATCATGGGGATAAGGTGAGTTAACTTTTTTATTTTTTTTAACCCTCCCAGCACTATTATACTATGCATTCTGTATTCAGAATGCTATTATTTTCCCTTATAACCATGTTATAAGGGAAAATAATACAGTGAATAGACTGTCACCTAGAACCCATGCGTGAAAATCGCACCGCATCCGCACTTGCTTGCGGATGCTTGCGATTTTCACGCAACCCCATTCATTTCTATGGGACCTGCGTTACGTGAAAAACGCAGAATATAGAACATGCTGCGATTTTCACGCAACGCATAAGTGTTGCGTGAAAATCACCGCTCATGTGAACAGCCCCATAGAAATGAATGGGTCAGGATTCAGTGCGGGTGCAATGCGTTCAACTCACGCATCGCACCCGCACGGAAATCTCGCCCGTGTGAAAGGGGCCTAAATCTGACACCCCAGCAGTTTCAGATCCC
Source organism: Bufo gargarizans (assembly GCF_014858855.1). Lineage (NCBI taxonomy): Eukaryota > Metazoa > Chordata > Amphibia > Anura > Bufonidae > Bufo > Bufo gargarizans. The sequence goes on from NC_058090.1 coordinate 47,271,359, forward strand.
TGCCCTTAGCTGAGAGTTGTCAGTGTGGATCACCTCCTGCTGGGAGCAATCTCCTGAATAGTGTGAGATAAATGTAGACATTCCCAGACTGGCCACTAGGGGCCGCTGTTTGACCGCCTTTCATAGACCCGGAACCTAAAGTTCCGTCCACTGTAGACGGATGGGAAGAATAAGAAGATACACAACCGGAAAAATAAAGAAGAAACATGGCGCGGGCGGCAAAGGTATGAGAAGCGGCAATATGAGCTGTGTAGGTGGCAGGCGGTAGGTGTATATGCTGTGTAGGTGGCAGGCGCTTTGGAGGTAGATATTACATAGGTGACAAAACTCACCTCGCCGCCAGCCACCGCACGTCCGCACTGCCGCCTGCTTCTGAGTGTCTGACTGGGAGCCGGAGATGCGCGGAAACCACGCCTCCGGCTCCTCCTCACTCAGTCAGACCCGGCTCACTCAATGTTGTGGCCACCCCCTCTGACACGTCAGCGGGAGGCGGGAAAGAAGGCGCCCAAAAACTTTTTTCCGACTCGGCTGCACGGCGGACGCGTCGCTAACGTCATTAACATGCATCGATTATTTAAAGCAACCGCATCGATGCAGAATCGCCGGGGGTCGAATCGCGATGCATCGCTGCATCGATTATATTCGACAGCCCTACTATTAATACACACTATTATGACATCATCATAACAGAGAGCAGTCTATTAACCCTTTCAGGACCAAGCCATTTTTCACCTTTCTGCCCAGGCCATTTTTAGCAAATCTGACCAGTGTCACTTTATGTGGTAATAACTTTTAAACGCTTCTACTTATCCAGGCCATTCTGAGATTGTTTGTTTTCTCTTCCCATATTGTACGTCATGACACTGGTAAAATTGAGTCAAAATTGTTCACATTCCAATTTCTCTACTTTTATAATAGATAGTAAAACTCCAAAAATAGTTAGTACTTTACATTCCCCATATGTCAACTTCATGTTTGGATCATTTTGTGAATGCAATTTTATTTTTTGGGGACATTAGAAGGCTTAGAAGTTTAGAAGCAAATCTTGAAATTTTTCAAATTACCTTATTTTAGAAACTACACCCCTCAAGGTATTCAAAACCGATTCTACAAACGTTGTTAACCTTTTAGGTGTTCCACAAGAATTAATGGAAAATGGAGATTACATTTCAGAATTTCAAATTTTTGGCAGATTTTCCATTTTAATATTTTTTTTTCCACTAACACAGCAAGGGTTAACAGGCAAAGAAAACTCAATATTTATTGCCCTGATTCTGTAGTTTACAGAAACACCCCATATGTAATTGTAAACTGCTGTACGGGCACACAGCATTGCGCAGATGTAAAGGAACGCCATATGGTTTTTAGAAAGCAGATTTCACTGGGATAATTTTAAGTTGCCATGTCACATTTGAAGACCACCTGATGCACCCCTAGAGAAGAAACTCCCAAAATGTTACCACATTTTAGAAACTACACCCCTCAAGGTATTCAAAACTGATTTTACAAACGTTGTTAACCCTTTAGGTGTTCCACAAGAATTAATGGAAACTGGAGATTCAATTTCAGAATTTCCCTTCTGTTGCAGATTTTCCATTTTAATAATTTTTTTCCACTAACAAAGCAAGGGTTAAAAGCCAAACAAAACTCAATATTTATTTTCCTGATTCTGTAGTTTACAGAAACACCCCATATGTGGTTGTAAACTGCTGTACGGGCACACGGCAGGGCGCAGAAGGGAAGGAACACCATATGGTTTTTGAAAGGCAGATTTCACGGGGATAATTTTAGGCTGCCATGTCACATTTGAAGACCCTAGAGTAGAAACTCCCCAAAAAATTACCCAATTTTGGAAACGGAAACACAACGGAAACGGAACAACGGATTCGTTAAAAACGGACCGCAAAACACAGAAATAGCGATACGGTAGTGTGAAAGAGGCCTAAGGTGAAGTTTTGTTGGTATTATTTTAGGGTACATATGATTTTTGCTCTATATTACTCTTTTTGTGAGGCAAGATAACAAAAAAAATAGCTCTTTTGGCACAGTTTTTAGTTTTTGCTATTTGCAATGTTCATCTGGCAGGTAAGATCATATGGTATTTTTTTAAAGCAGGTTGTTACGGACGCAGCAATACCTAATATGTATAGTTTTTATTAATTTATGTTTTACACAATAACAGCATTTTTGAATAAAAAAAATAAATCATGTTTCAGTGTCTCCATATTCTGAGAGCCCTAGTTTTTTTTATTTTTTAGGCGATTGTCTTAGGTAGGGTCTAATTTTTTGCGGGATGAGGTGACTGTTAGATTGGTACTATTTTGGGTGGCATATGCCTTTTTGATTGCTTGGTGTAGCACTTTTAGTGATGTAAGGTGACAAAAAAAAGTTTTTTTAGCACAGTTTTTATTATTTTTTTGACGGTGTTCATCTGAGAGGTTAGGTCATGTGATATTTTGATAGAGCCGGTTAATATGGACGCCGCGATGCCTAATATGTCTACTTTTTTCTTTTTTTTTTCTCTATTCTTTACAAAAAATATATTTTTTAAAAGAACACATTTATTATTTTTTGCTTGAAACTTCAATTATTTTTTTCAACTTTCTTTTTTTTAACTTTCTTTTTTGTCCCATCCCCTTTACAATGCATCACAATACTTCTGTATTTTGATGCATTGGCTGTAAGTGTATTACAGACTGTAATACACTTACAGCCTGCTTGCCAGTGAGATTCAGGGGGCTGGATCTCACAGGCTCTCCCGTAAGGCAGCCACCATGCCTAAGGAAGGCATCGGGCTGTCTTCCCTGCCATCGGGTCCCCGTCACAGCAGCGCGGGGACCCGATGGCTGCTTCCTCCCTGCACGGACATCGCACGTGCCACGGTCAGCGCTGACCGCGGCCGTGCAGGGGTTAATGTGCCGGCATCAGTGATTTCACCAATGCCAGCGCATACAGCAGGGTTGCGGCTATCAGTAACTGCCGACCCTCTGCCGCGGATCGGGCGGGCGCAGCTCCTGCACCCGCCCGATCAGGTCGCCTTACATATATACGGCACTGGGCGTTAAGGGGTTAATACACACTATCATGACATCATCATAACAGAGCATTGCCTATTAATACACATTATTGTGACATCATCACAATATTCCAACATAGACACATGTGATATTCACACTTACACTATTGTGGCATCATCACTAAACAGCAGTGTCTATCAATATAAACACATAAGGGGAGATTTATTTAAAAAAAAATAATAATCTAAGGCAGTTTTTCATTACACCAGTTTTGATAAATCTCATAGACTATTATGACATTATAGCCTAGGCTATAAATTCACACGTCATCAAACTACCACATTATTGTGCCGTTATCATGCTGTGCCTATAGATAGATACAACCAGCCTATTCCTGACACACTAGACTCCTGATTACGAGACCATCAGAATAGCGCGCGGTCTATAAATACAAGCACAATTCCTCTTAGTACATGGAAGCTTATGAATACATTAAACACATCAGAAGACAGTCTTTAATTATTCCAAACAATTGTGATGTTATCTGAATAAAGTGTATATCTGAATAATGGGCATAAGTGCTCTTGTGATATACTAAATCAGTACAGATACAAACCGTCACACTGTGACATCATATCCATATAAACACACATTCATAACCTCATCATTGTGCAGACTGCAGATACCCAATACACGCACACACTATTGTGACACCGTCCCAACAGAGGGCGGCCTAGAAATTCATAGTAATGTGATATCATCATAAGAGGCATTATATGGTGGCACCATAGAACTGCAAAGACCCCCGGGACCCCCCGTCAATCAGCTGTTTTGAGAAGGCACCAGCGCTCCTGTGAGCGCCTCTGCCTTCTCACACCTCGCCAAGCACAGCGCCGTACAGTGTATAGTGGCTGACCTTGGTTTTGCACTTAGCCGGAGCTGCTCCTAGGACACGTGATCGATGAACATATCATTGCTGGCCTAGGAAAAGCAGAGAGAAGGCCATGGCACACAAAGGTAATAAGGAACGGTTAGCACTTCAACCCCACAGGACGCCCGCACGGGAAGGGAAGATCCTCAATGCAGTAAAGAAATCCCAGCGGGCACTGATTCTTCAATTCATGTATCCTTTTTTTCATCTTAGCAATGGTGCAACAATGTAACAATGGACGCGTTTTGGCCCGTCCAGCCTTTATCAACTTTTTTGAGCTGACGAAGGCTGGACAGGCTGAAACGCGTCCATTGTTACATTGGTGCACTATTGCTAAGATGAAATAAAGGATACATGAATTGAAGAATCAGCGCCCGTTGGGGTTTCTTTATTGCATGGTACACAAAGGAGCGCTGGTGCCTTCTCCAACAGCTGATCGACGGAGGTCCTAGGTGTCGGAACCCCACTGGTCAGATACTAATGACCTATCCAGAGGATACAGTAGGTTGTCATTAATCAAAATCTCAGAAAACCCCTTTAAAAATTACTATGTTTTGTTCTGTTTGGATAATCCTATGTATGATCATAGGAATACATAAAAGTACATGAATAGAAAAAAACTAAAGTATAGTATTGCTGAACTGTGTAATATCAGAATATCTTGTCTCAATTCCAATAAAAATATTATCACCCAAAATTGCTATGTTTCTGGTGGCATATGCATTTAGCCACATGGTAAAGATCCTCTGGTTCCCCAGAGCGAGAGATGATCTCTGTGATCTGTAATTGCTCTCCTTTCTTGTGCAGTTTTTGAGCCCTGAAAACTGCTGACGGCACTAGAGATGATGGAGTCATACAGACATACCTATTTGGAGGTTGCATGACCGAGAAATTGAAGTTTTCTTTAACTCGGTGCCATGACGGCAAGTACCCAGGGGACAGTCCCTTCATGTTCAGTCCCTGGACTTTCTGCACTCATCTCTGCTCTAAGTAACAGCCGTAGTGGTCTTCTGGCTGGTGGCTGGAGCTGACAGTACAGAAGGATGAGGCTGGGAAGCGTTCATTGCAGAAAGTCCAGGACACTGGACATGCAAGAACCACCTCCTTTGGAACTTGCAGTTGCAGCGCCGATGAAGGCTTTCATACTGCAGCATGCATGACCGTCACTCTAGGCATGTCCGCATTGCTCTGTCTGTCACCTGTGCTGTCAGCATTTCGAAGGCTGAAAACTGCTTTCCATACTGTACTTAAGATTTGTCATTGTTATTAGTTCATTTTATTAAAAAATCCTTTAGAAAAAGAAACCAGAAATTCACCGACGTATGTCAGTATAACACAAGACATAATCAATATTGTGTTCATTCCAGGCATATAAATTGGCAATTCAAGACTTAACAAAAGCCACCGAGTTGGATCCGTCTTGCTCCCTTGTGTATTACAACAGAGGAGTCTGCTACCATCAGATCAAGATGTACGAAGAGGTAAGGGCTGTGGGATAAGAGCCTGGATTAGAAAACCATAGACATGAAAGTCGTATTTGATGGAAAGCTGCAGCTTCAGTGAAATTGCTATTCTTTGTAAGAATAGATGTTTGAGCATCAGCTACGGGAAATATAAAGACAGACATGTGTAGGAGCTCCATAGTAAGTATGAGAAGCAGTATAAACCTTCATATAATATGGCGGAAATTAGCTTTAGAGTATTACTTCAATTCGGCAGATGGTTCAGTGCTGTGGCCTAAACCCAGGGCATTACTCAGCAACAAACGAGCACTAAAAATGCTCGAAAAGTAATAAATGTTCCAACACTTTTCCCTTATTTTACCACATATTACAATTAGAACTGAAAAATATATAAATAACTGTTTGTGTGTCCCAGAAGCTCAGCCATGTCTCCCTCCACCTCCTTACAGTCCTGTGTGTGAAGGTAAGACAACTGGTGAGAGCAGGAGCCTCCCTGCTGTGCGCTGTCTACAGTAGGCCATGTACACACCACATCGCACAGCCGGTTTCAGAGCCATTGCAGTCTGTGGGGCTATTTTATAACAGCCAGTGAATAGCTGGCGTCCAAATATAGAACATGTCCTATTTTTGGCTGTTTACACAACCAGATGAACCCCCCTGAAATCAATGGGCTCCCGTCTAACAGCTGTTAAAAATGGATTCAAATGCTTGTGTGTGTGTGTATATATATATTGTGGGGATCCGCTCTGGTAGGCAGTGGTAGCGAGTGCAGTATAGAGGCAACACAGAATGGTCTTGGTGTAAAACACGATGCTTTGTTTATTCACACGGTGCATACAAGTGAAAGACGGTGCAGTTCATAGGGAGGGTGGTCACACACAACAGCAAAATAATAATTCAAACACAGCAAGTCCCTGCTGCCGGCTACATGAGGCCTGTTTCAGTCACATAAAGCAAAGTCTATTTAAAGCCAGGAGTAATGTCACCTTTTTCTCCTTGGTGAAGTAAGTCCATGGGTCTTGCTTTTAGCCACAGGACACGGATCCCTCCTGGGTTCAGCTGCAGGATCCTGCACAGTCCTCCACAGGCCTCAGCACACAGCCCAGCTCACCTCCACTTCTCACTCTCCCAGCCAGAGAACACAGAAGCTTCACATTGCACACCACACCCTTGTTGCTGGTCAGGTTTTTAACCCTTCCCTGCAAAACCTGGCCTGGACCGTGGGGAGACAGGCACCCGCCCGCATATCTGCCTGCTCCCAATAAGAGCCGGCCCGGATCCGCTGTGTTAACAGCATAACCGCTGCAATATGCACTTTTCTGGCTCTTACTCTACCGGTGCCAGGACCCCCTGTGGCACGTACCTGCCGTCTATTACCACCCCAGGTACTCTCCTACATATCCCCCCCTTTGTTCAACCCTGAAGGGTTGCACACCCTGTTCAATCCTGAGGGGTTGGACACATGTACAACAGTGTACCCGGGAAAGGGCATCGGCATTCCCCTGTAAGCGGCCTGCCCTGTGTTCAACACTGAACTTAAAATTCTGGAGGGACAAGAACCATCTGGTGACCCGGGCACTCCCCTCCTTGGCCCGGCTCATCCACTGGAGAGGGGAATGGTCGGTCACCAGACGGAACCTTCTCCCTAACAGATAGTACCGAAGGGACTCGAGGGCCCACTTAATGGCCAGGCATTCTCTCTCTACCACACTGTACCTGGTTTCCGCTGGGGTGAGTTTGCGACTCAGGAAGACAACAGGGTGTTCCTCCCCACTGATTTCCTGAGAGAGTACTGCCCCTAGGCCCACTCCAGAGGCGTCCGTCTGAACGACAAATTCCCGTGTGAAGTCGGGTGTCACCAAAACCGGGGACCCACACAGAGCCGACTTCAAACGGGAGAATGCCTCTTCCGCCTGCTCATCCCAGCGGACCATCACCGTCTTCCTCCCCTTTAAAAGTCTTGTTAATGGGGCCACTATTGTGGCAAAGTTGGGGATAAAGCGCATGTAATATCCTATCATCCCTAGGAACGAACGTACTTGCTTGGTGGTAAGAGGTCTGGGCCAGCTCTTGATCGCCTCAACCTTGTCTACCTGGGGTTTGACAACTCCCCGCCCAATCACGTATCCCAGGTACCGGACCTCCTCGAACCCGAGCGAACACTTTTTTGGGTTGGCCGTCAGTCCAGCTTTTCTAAGTGAATCGACTACGGCCTGTACCTTGGGCAGGTGACTCTCCCAGTCCTGGCTAAACACGATGATGTCGTGCAGATATGCCGAAGCATATGGACGATGGGGCCGTAGGATGACGTCCATCAATCGCTGGAAGGTGGCTGGAGCACCATGTAGGCCAAAGGGCAAAACTTGGTACTGAAATAACCCCTCGGGGGTGACAAAGGCAGTCTTCTCCTTTGCCACCTCCGTGAGAGGCACCTGCCAATATCCTTTTGTGAGGTCGAGGACCGAGAAATAGCGAGCTTTCCCTAGCCGTTCTATGAGCTCGTCTACCCGGGGCATGGGGTAGGCATCGAATTTCGACACTTCGTTGAGCTTTCTAAAGTCATTGCAGAAGCGCAGAGTACCGTCAGGTTTTGGGATGAGGACTATGGGGCTGGCCCACTCGCTCCTTGACTCCTCAATCACCCCTAACCTCAACATGGACCTTACTTCTTCTGAAATGGCCTGTCGCCGGGCCTCCGGTACACGATACGGCTTTAACCGTACCCTGACGTGGGGCTCGGTGACGATGTCATGTCGGACTACCGAAGTTCGACCAGGAAGCTCAGAGAATACGTCCCTATTTCGACTCACCAACTCTTTGGCTTCCTGAGCTTGTTTAGTCGACAGACCACCCGCTATCTTTACTGCGGAGGTGCCCTCCCGGACCTCGGGTGGAGCTGGGATCTTCCCCGCAGACAAGACAGTGCTTGGGCTGTCCCCAATGAGACACTCCCTATCTCTCCACGATTTCAGTAAATTTACATGATATACCTGTTCTGGCTTCCGCCGGCCTGGCTGGGATATCTTGTAATTCACTGGCCCTACCTTCTCTTTCACCTCGTAGGGACCTTGCCACCGTGCCAAAAACTTACTGTCAATGGTGGGGACTAGCACCAGTACCCGGTCACCCGGGTTAAATGTCCGGACCTGGGCACTCCGGTTGTATACCCGGCTCTGTGCCAGTTGGGCGGCTTCCATGTGTTCCCGGACAATTGGTAGGACTGTCTCTATACGGTCCTGCATCTTTTCTATATGCTCTATAATACTCTTGTGGGGGGTGGGCTGTTGCTCCCACGCCTCTTTTGCGATGTCCAGCAACCCTCTTGGCCGTCGACCGTATAATAGCTCGAAGGGCGAGAATCCCGTAGATGCCTGGGGCACTTCTCGCACTGCGAACAATACGTACGGCAGCAACAGGTCCCAATCCTTTCCGTCTTTGGCTACGGTTCTTTTAAGCATAGTTTTTAGGGTTTTGTTAAAGCGTTCCACTAGTCCGTCGGTCTGAGGATGGTATACGGACGTGTGCAACCGTTTAACCCCTAAAAGCTTGCAGAGCTCCCTCGTCACCTTAGACATGAAGGGTGTCCCCTGGTCGGTCAGGATCTCTTTTGGAATCCCCACCCTTGCGAACATACCCATGAGTTCTTTAGCTATGAGCTTAGCAGAAGTATGACGTAGTGGGATCGCTTCAGGATATCTGGTGGCATAGTCTAAGACCACCAAGATATGCTGGTGCCCTCTGGCCGACTTGTTTATGGGGCCTACCAGATCCATCCCTATTCTTTCGAAGGGGACCTCGATGATGGGCATGAGTACTAGGGGACTGCGATAGTGGGGCTGGGGGCTCGTCATCTGACACACTGGACAGGATTGGCAAAACCTTTTGACCTCCTCATAAACCCCGGGCCAATAGAACCTTTGCAGAATCCGCTCTTGGGTTTTTTTTACGCCCAAATGTCCTCCCAGCACGTGGGAGTGGGCCAAGTCCAGTACCACACGGCGGTATGGCTGGGGTACCACCAGCTGCTCCACTACCTCGTGCTGCACTTTGTCCACCCTATACAGCAGGTCCTGGTTAAAAGCCAGATGGGGAAACACAGAGTCGGCCCCTGGGTGCTGAGCCACCCCATTTACCACTGTCACCCCTTTCCTCGCCCGTAATAATGTCGGATCCTGGAGCTGGGCGGTCCCGAACGTGTCACGGGATACCTCCAGGTCCGGGATGGACGGGGTTTCCACGGATTCGCCTGCCAACACCTCTAGGGGAAACCTATCGGGATGACACTCTACGGGTGATGTGGTGACCCCTACAGCTGGTATCCCTGCATCGGGATCCTCGGGCACTGGGCCCGATTGTCGTCTGTCCCTAAGGGAAGGCATATTGCTCTTCCACAGAGTCCAGAACAAAGGAAAATCCCTTCCCAGTATGGCGGCATAAGGGATTTGGCGTCCCACTCCGACGACATGCTGCACCTCTTTGCCCAACATGGACATGGTAACCCTGGCAGTGGGGTACTCCCGGCGGTCCCCATGGATACAGACAATGGACAGGGTTTGCTTCTCTGGGAGTGTCTCAGACACTAAGGACTCATGCACTAGGGTCACCAGGCTCCCAGAGTCCAGCAAAGCATTAATCAGATGCCCATCGACCAAGACTTGGCACAGAGGTGGCATATCGGTGGTCGGCCTGGCATCCGCGGTACATACAGGCCGGGCAAAGAAAGAGGACCGGCGAGCGAACCCGCAATCCATGGGTTCAGGTGTTTGAGGACAGTTCGCTGCCCTATGTCCCAGGCCGTGGCAGTGCCAACATTGAATCCCCGTGGTCCCTCCCCGGTCTCTCTTCCCTGGAGTAGGACTAGCCTTCCCCCCCCTTTGTGGTTGGGTCCCTTTTTCCGGATCCCTAGCCTGAGAGGGAGCCCGACGGGATTCCTGCGCCTGCGTTGAGTCCCGCACCAAGTCCTGGGTTGCCACATACCTCTCGACAAGGCTTACTAACTGATCCAGGTTGCCGGGGTCTCCCTGACCAACCCAGCGCTGTATGCCCCTTGGCAGTGTGCGCACCAAACGATCAACCACCACCCGTTCCACCATCTGCGAGGGGCTCAATGTCTCAGGCTGCAGCCATTTTCTTACCAGGTGTAACAGGTCATAGGCCTGGGACCGAGCAGGCCGGGACTCGGAGAAGGCCCACCGGTACACTCGATGTGCACGCACATAGGTATTAACCCCAAGACGAGCCAACACCTCCCCCTTCAGCTTCTTATAGCTTTTGGCTTCCTCCTGACTGAGGTCGAAGTAGGCCTTTTGTGCGTCTCCCACTAAAAATGGCGCCACTACTTCGGCCCACTGTTCTGCCGGTAACCTTTCTTGTTCCGCAGTGCGTTCGAAGACCATCAGGAACGCCTCGATATCCTCTTCGGGGCCCATCTTTCTTAACGCTGAGCGCACCTTATCCCGGGCAGCAGGTAGGATTGCGGTCCCCCCCGGGACGGCTTGTTGTTGTAACACCCGCATGGACTCCTGCATAGTCGCCAGTTGCTGGGCCAGTAAACTATTCAACTGCCGCTGGTCTCTCAGGGCTTCCTCATGTCTCCGAGTAGCCTCCTCATTACTTTGCACCAAGTGTCTAATAGCCTCCTCCATCTTGTCTGGAGCCACAAAACTTGCTGGCTTAATATGTGACATACAGTCCAAACAGCACCATTTTCAGCCTCACTGCCGTTTGCCCGCTGAAGCCACCAATTGTGGGGATCCGCTCTGGTAGGCAGTGGTAGCGAGTGCAGTATAGAGGCAACACAGAATGGTCTTGGTGTAAAACACGATGCTTTGTTTATTCACACGGTGCTTCGCTCGGGTATATTTCATCTATTTAATTTTTTGTGTGTGTCGTAAAAAGATATTGACACTATCCACTATAAGGCCCCTTTCACACGGGCAAGTTTTCCGCGCGGGTGCATTGCGTGAGGTGAACGCATTGCACCCGCACTGAATCCGGACCTATTCATTTCTATGGGGCCGTGCACATGAGCGTTAGTTTTCACGCATCACTTGTGCGTTGCCTGTAAATCGCAGCATGCTCTATATTGTGCAATTTCCACACAACACAGGTCTCATAGAAGTGAATAGGGCTGCGTGAAAATCGCAAGCAAGTGCGGATGCGGTGCGATTTTCAGGCACGGTTGCTAGGAGATGATCAGGATGGGGACCCGATCTTTATTATTTTCCCTTATAACATGGTTATAAGGGAAAATAATAGCATTCTGAATACAGAATGCACAGTACAATAGCGCTGGAGGGGTTACCGTATATACTCGAGTATAAGCCGACCCGAATATAAGCCGAGGCCCCTAATTTTACCCCCAAAAAATGGGAAAAATTATTGACTCTAGTATAAGACTAGGGTGGGAAATGCAGCAGCTACTGGTAAATTTCAAAAATAAAAATAGATACCGTACCAATAAAATTACATTAATTGAGGCATCAGTAGGTTAAAGGTTTTTGAATATTTATTTCAAAGAAAAACAATATGGTATCAACAATAACTTTAACAGTACAAAAACCAACTAAAGCGAATATTCGATTTTTGGGAAAATACCAGTTCATGCGAATTTTTATGCGAAAATTTGAATGCGATTTTTTTTTTTGCGAATTTTCGCAATCAACACCTAGACTCGAGTATAAGACGAGGGGGCTTTTTGAGCACAAAAATATGTGCCCAAAAACTTTTTTTAAAAACCTTAATCCACTTGCTCGCGCAGCTGACATCTTTTCTATCTTCTTCTTTGCTGATTGCAGGAAAAGGACCTGTGGTGACGTCACTCTGGTCATCACATGATCCATCACCATGGTACACCTGATGTACCTGTGTGCCAAATTTCGTGATTGTAAATGCGACGGTGCGGATTCCTTTAGCGGACAAAGATACATACATACACACACATACACTCAGCTTTATATATATATATATATATATATATATACATATATATACACACACACACATTTACTGGAGCGAGTGTCAGCATGTTCAAGTGGATGAGGTATTTTTTTATTTTGACTTTTGGCACCAAGAAAAACTGTTACTAATTTATACTGGAGGCACTATTGGGTGTGTTTTATATACAGGGGGCACTGCTGGGGGATTTAATACATGTGGTTGCACTATTGGGGTATATTTTATACTAGGGGAACACTATTGGGGGGGATTTTACATACGGGGGCACTATTGGGTTGATTTAACATACAAGGTTGCACTGTGGGGGACCTTATATATACTGGGGCTACTATGGAGGGCATTATAGAACCTGGAAGCATTACAGGAGAGCCATTATTTATATTGGGGGCACTGTGGTGCTATAGTGAGGGCACTGCAGGGGTTGGGATGCTAAAAAAATCAATGAACCAATGAAATTCATCAGCTTTTCTTGGCCGTTTTAAACGGGCATGAAAAACTGATGCAAAACGGACAGAAAATGGATGCACACATGGTTAAAAAAATGGCCATGAAAAACTGACAGTGTATAGCCGATGCCATAAATGTTACTTCCCACTGCCCTATAAATCACTAAAACTTGTGCACATACTGAGCTCATTTTATGCTATTGTGAAGTACATTTTGCGTTATTGTAATGTCTGTTCCTCCTGTATCATTTTGCAGGCACTGAAGGATTACGGTATTGTTCTTCTACTTGGAGGATGGAAGGAAGTAGATCTTAAGGTTCTTGTTAATCGTGGACTACTGTACCTTGAATTACATGACTACGCCAATGCACTAGAGGTATCAAAGAATACATAATCCATTAAACATGCAAGAATCAGATTGATGTACCTAATGCACCCAGTGTGTTAACATGTATTTGGGAATTTTTGGGTCAGATATACAGTACATCGATCTGTATAACACCAATTCCAGAAAAGTCGGGGCACTGTGTAGAATGTAAATAAAAACTGAATACAGTGATTTGCAAATCTCATAGACCCATATTTTATTTACAGTAGATCATAGAAGACATATCACAAGTTGAAAGTGAGATATTTTACCATTTTATGAAAAATATGAACTCATTTAGAACTTGATGGCAGCAACGCATCTCAAAAAAGTTGAGACAGGGCCATGTCTGGTATTGTGTAGCATCCCCTCTTCTTATAACAACAGTTCGTAAATGTCTGGGAAGTGAGAACAATTGCTGGAGTCTAGAGAGAGGAAAGTTGCCCCGTTCTTGTCTTATGTAGGATTCTAGCTGCACAACAGTCCTGGGTCGTCTTTGCCAGATTTTTTGTTTCATGATGCTCCAAATGTTTTCTATTGCTGAGAGGTCTGTACTGCAGACCGCACCTGGTCTCTTCTTCTGGCAAGCCATGCTGTTGGGATTTATGCAGTATGCGGTTTATGATTGTCTTGCTGAAATATGGAAGGCCTTCCCTGAAAGAGACATTGTCTGGATGGGAGCATATGTTGTTCTAAAGCCTCTATATACTATTCAGCATTGATAGTGCCTCTCCAGATATGTAAGCTGGATGGTCCCTCTCCTCTTGAGTCCATAGAACATGGTGTCCGTGGTTTCCAGAAAAAAATTCAGATTTTAATTAATCTCATCACAGAACAATTTTCCATTTTAAATGAGCTCGGGCCCAGAGAAGATAACAGCATTTTGGGATTGTGTTGACATATGGCTTTGTATGATACACCTTTAGCATTTGCACAGCGAACTGTGTTCACAGATAGTGATTTCTGGAAGTGTTCCTTATTTTCAGTAGAGAATCATGCCTGTTTTTAATGCAGGGCCCGTAGAGGATCCAGTATTTACCGTCGGCCTTGTCTTTTGCGCACATGGATTTCTCCAGATTCTCTTAATCTTTTCTTGATATTATGTACTGCAGAGGGTGGGATATTCAAAGTCTTCACAATTTTACGCTGTGGAACATTTTTCTGAAATTGTTCCACAATTTTTAGACTCAGTCTTCACAGATTAGTGAACCTCTGCCCATCTTTGCTTCTGAGAAACTCTACCTCTCGAACATGCTCTTCTTTATGCCCAGCAGGGCCGTTTCTAGGGGCGGGCCGGGCGGCCGCCCGGGGCGCTGTCAGAAGGGGGGCGCCGGCAGGGGCGCCCTCTTGTCGTTTCTCTGCCTGTTATTACTCTCGTGCCGTACGCCCCCCTGGCTCCCTCCCTTTGAGATCTCGCCTGCCCTGCGACCTGCGCCCGAGTGCCAAGTCCTCTGTCCGTACGTACCGAGTCCAGTCACTCAGCTCCGGTACATGCGGTGCAGGCGGCACTTACTGACGTCACGCGCCTGCTCCTCCCACTAGGCGCCGCAGGCACGTGACGTACAGTGAGTGAGTGAGTGAGCACCGCACTGCCTGCCTGTTACCGCCCGCCCTGAGCCCCTGAGCAGTGCTGATTGCTGAAAAGAAGCCTGCTGTGAGGATCCGGGACAGTGGGTCGACTCGGGTGCAATGTGGTTAAATTAAACTATTTTTTTACAATGGGGACAGTGACACTGTGGATGGTCTGGGGGGGGGGCATTAATTACAATGGGGCGGGGCCACTGTGGGAGACATAAAAATGGGGGCCACTGTCACTGTGGGGGACATTAAGTTTAATAAGGATCACTATGGACATTATTTAGAATGGAGGCTGCTGTGGGTGTCATTATAACTATAATGTCTGATAGGCCTAGTCCTGAGCTGAGTTATATTACCCTGCCCATGCCCTGTATAATAATGTACCCATCCCTGATACCCCTTAGTTATAAGGGGTATCAGGGTACATTATTATACAGGGCAGGGTAATATAACTCAGGACTAGGCCTATCAGACATTATAAAGTTATAATGACACCCACAGCAGCCTCCATTTCTAAATAATATCCATAGTGATCCTTATTAAAAATAATGTCCCCCCACAGGCAGGCTCTGCGGGCGGCGGCGCTCACTCACTGTACGTCACGCGAGGGGGTTTGTCGTTTTTTTGACACTCGCCCTGAGAGAAATTTTACCTAGAAACTGCACTGATGCCCAGTCATGTAACTGAGAAGCAAATTGCTCTAAATTAGTTAATTTTTTTCATGAAATTGTAAAATGTCTCACTTTCAACATTTGATATGGGTTCTATGATCTATTTGTATACAATATTGGTCTTTGAGATTTGCAAATCATTGGATTCTATTTTTATTTACATTTTACACAACGTTCCAACTTTTTGGAATTTGGGTTGTACTTATTACACCTATAAATGTTCCCAGGAATCAACACAGATTCTAATAATAGTAATAGTGATCAATAGAGATGCTTCACGTTACATTATATCTTCAGAAAGACACTATCTGCAACTTCTCCCCGCTCACGCAAGGTCTAAATTTATGGGCGGGGAAGGGGACAGGCCGGCAGGCCCTTCTCATTCACCATTTTGTACGCCTGTTTCAGGTGTAGAAAATGGTCTAAATGTAAGACGGCAAGTGAGCTGTCTTACATTTAGAACTGGCGCTTGTTGCTCCGAAGTTATGAATAGGCGGGTGCCTCTTCATAACTTTGGTGGAACCACAACCAGCTTAGGGGTTTATTAAGACCGGCGTCTAAAACGCCGGTCTTAATAAATTTGCCCCTTTGGGTTTGGGATTTGATTCAAAATGATAGACTACTATTAGATATGGAGCTCAAAATGGTGCAGTGGTATATCACATTTATATTTGGACTCCATTTTTGCAGTCTGGGCGTATAGTATGCTTGTGTAGTCTAAAGGCTCATTCCTGACAATCTGCCTGTCTAAATAGGCAGCAGATCACCCAATGAAACGCTCGTTCATTGGGTGAAATGATCATTCTGGGCAGCAGATCATACTCATGCTGTCTAAACAGCAATCTGCTGTATGAGGATAAGTGATCGCAATAGCCATACCTCGTTCTCAAACTGTGGAGGTGATTGGAGCACCTTGAGTACTGCGGCTTGTTATTAGCCTGCTGCGACTTTATGGCTATTGTATTCCCCATACAAATACAATAGCCATATAGCCACAGCAGGCTAATAACAAGCAGCAGTACTCAAGGTGCCCAAAAACCTTTGAATCCGGATAATACAGCAGGACTACTCCTGCTCACATCCAAATAAAAAAAAGCCTGCTCCCGACCACGTGGGACGCCACGTGGAACGCCGAGCTGAGACGCGCATTGCTTGCACGGAACTAACCACGTGGGACGCTGTGCCAAGACGCTGAGGAGAGCGAACATCGCCAGCATCGCGGGGCAGATCCGCACCACAGATCCCTATTGAGACATCATATCCAGGAGCGGTAATGTACCTCTGACACTATTAAAGGTCCCATAAAACAGCAATATTATTGTATATTGTTCCATGAAAGGAACAGCATCATTTATATAAAAACATCTTGAAATACAAACATTCTGTAACCCTTGGAAGGCCAGGAAAGTATACCTTTGGGAATACAGTGATCGATATATGTGAATGATAATTTGATTGATATAACAGAATGCTAACATTCCTGGCTAGTTTCCAGATTAACTAAATAGAAGCATCTCTCCTTTCTTCCTACTATTTGGATCCAACATTTTGGACACCTGCAGGATCCATCCCATTTACTCCCACATACAGACTCAACATTGCTGCTATTCTCACCGTTGCTGCGATCAGCTTTGCTGCTACTAAGGATATATACTTTTAATACTAATACTTTAAGTGTTGCTATAGGATTTCAGTGTTGATATTTTTTATGAGAGTTTTTGGAACCGCGCTGCTCTGGACTATAATCTCCGGTCAATAGTGGATGGTGCCGGGCTCCAACACCTTTCCTTTCCACCCAAAAAAGGTCCAATCTTCCACAGATGGTTTCCTCTATAGGGTTCAAGGAAATTGATACAATAGTGAAGCAATAGTGAAGCACCCTTTGCAGGGCCATCTTTAATATTGATTGGACCCTGGGCAAAAATTTACTTGGGCCCCCTGGATCCCGCCTTCCCACACCTTAGCAGGCAATCACGCTCTCCACCACAACACACACACACAAAAAATCCACACATCTGGTAGAGTACAGTGAATGACTGTAAATACTTCCAGTTCTGAAGACTCCAGCGGCTCAGGATCAGTGCTCTGGGCTCAGGCTGGAAGTGGGCACCGCTCTGCAGGAAGGAGACCAGGGCTCGGCCTACCCTAGTGTTACAGTGCACCCCAGCACCCCACAGTATGCAGTATAGCACCCTATAGTATACAGCACAACACAGTATGCAGTTTAGCACCCCACACTATACAGTACCCCACAGTATATAGTAGAGCAGTATAGCAGCCCACAGTATACAGCACCTCACGGTATACAACACCTCACTGTATACAGCATCCCAAACTATACACGATACAGCCCCCCACACTATACAGTACAGCAGTATAGCACTCCCCCCCACTATACAGGCCCCCCACACTATACAGGCCCCCGACAGTATACAGCCCACCACACAGTATACAGGCCCCCACGCAGTATACAGGCCACCCCCGTCACAGTATACAGCCCACCACACAATATACAGCCCACCACACACTATACAGCCCACCACACAATATACAGCCTACCACACAGTATACAGCACCCCACTATACAGTAGTTTACAGTATATTAACATAACAGCCCCTGTCACCTTTTTCTGATGTAATCTTTACACAAAAAAGCTCCACAGTTAACTTCTGCAACACTCAGTAGGACCTGTGATGACCTCATAGCCATGTGACCAGTAATTGCTAGGTTACTGGTCACATGGTAATGATGTCATTAAGGTCCTAGAGCAAAACTAATTAAGGTCCTAGAATTAAGATCATTAACACAGTACGATCATGATGCCTGTGTAGCCGACAGCCTGACACCCGGGGCAGTAGCTAGCAGGGCTCAAGAGGCAGCTGCCTTGGGCCCCCCAGGAGCAACTGGGCCCAGGGCAGCTGCCCCTTTTGCCCCTTGGTAAAGACGGCCCTGACCCTTTGGCTTGATGTTATTATCGCTTCTTCAGGGTCGCCCCTGAAGAAGCAAGGCAGCGAAACCCGGGTCGGGCAGAAACCAGACGATTGTATCTATTGATATATGCCTTTTGTTGATCGACTCTTGTGAGTACAATAAAACCTTTTAATAACATCAAGCCAAAGGGTGCTTCACTATTGTATCAATTTCCTTGAACCCTATAGAGGAAACCATCTGTGGAAGATTGGACCTTTTTTGGGTGGAAAGGAAAGGTGTTGGAGCCCGGCACCATCCACTATTGACCGGAGATTATAGTCCAGAGCAGCGCGGTTCCAAAAACTCTCATTACCTTCATTTCCAGTGTGATACACCTACCACCCTACTCCGGAACCAGCAGCAGCACAAGCAATTTGTCCGTGTGAGGATACAGGACTGACTTTTTTATTGTTGATTTAATTGATATTTTTTATATTTATTTTTAATACTTTTAATTGTTGCTATAGGATTTTTACCGACATTTATTCTTTAATGACATCAATTTACTGCGGCTTTATGTTGGATAATATCTATTGGCGGTATGGCATTATTTACTCATTGGTACCACTGTTCCACATCATCATCGCACTGTTTGGATATTTCATTGTTACAGTCTATTCTTTGATGCGGCTGCCGGATTATTTGCACTCATATATTTATATACGGACTGAGGGTAAATCCTTCCCCCTCTGCATATATAAAGTATCGAGATATATACCTTATTGATGTACCTATATTTATTTTTGTATTGATATATTATACTTTGGGACTATTCTTAGAGGATAACCTTCTTTTTTAAACTTGTTTGCCATAGCTACCAATAAACTAACCATAGACCCACGCTCCACAAATGTTTAGCCATCCATTACGTTTTATCTATTATGCAACATTTGGTCAGGTTTTAGTGAGCAAATTATCGAACTGTGACCAAATCCTCATGCATCCTTGTGCCAGTTTTGTCCTTTTGGTGCATATTCAGCAAATTTTGTGCCATTTTTGCAATTAAAAAATGACACTGTGTATACGATGTACAGCATTTTAATGCACAGCATAAAAGCAAATGTATTTTTTAACAGGATTTTAAAGCTGTGGCTATGAAAACTCCCGGTGATATGAAGATCCATCAGGTTATAGGGAACTGTCATCACAGGTAAATATATAAAGCCACAACTTAGATGATCAGACAAACTTACTGCTTCATAAATAGCTTTCTAGTATCCCTATCCTTCCCTTAATTAGACTCATTTACATATATAGCGATAGTTACATGTTGCTGCCTACATCGGCGTATCGCTGCACACTGTTTCTAAACTCCCCCCTGGGAATACGGCACAGAGATTCATCTTACAGAGCACCGCTGTGTGACATTGAGATCAGGTCTCCAAATAGAAAGCCACTCTTCCACGGTATGGTCCCGGCTCTTCCCTACTTTACTCTCCTTACTCGGTAGTTTTAATGGCACTCTCTCAGTGTAGCTGCATGACACCGCATTGACGTTGTCCACATGAGAGACGGTTCACATCTCCTTTTTGCTGTCATGCGGATACGTTTAGTCATGCAGTAAAAAAAATTTGTGATTTGTGGTTATTTATCCTTTATTTTAATGTATACATTTCATGGAGGAGCATACGTTTCAATACATTTGTGTCCGTATTTTTTAACCAAAAACGTATACGTTTTTGTGAAACCTTTCTTTTTAAAAATGAAGATTTGAAGGCCTTATCTGAAAAAAACAGATACGTTTAACGGATGGCAATGTAATGTCTTACGTTGCCATCCGTCTGCCATTCACTGCAATGGCAGAAAAGCGTGGTATGTTACATTATTTGGTCCTGCAGAAAAACTTACAGAAATGAAAAACTTGACAAACGGAGTCAAAAGTATGCACTTTTGAACTATGTTTGCCCAATTATAGTCCATGGGTACGTATATGTTTTTTCTGTTTACAAACGTATCCACTTGACATACAGCAAAAACGAGATGTGAACGGCGACACATCGAAAGGGATGCTGTTCTTGATTCTCGGTACGTGGCTGTTTGACACCTCCTCAATTGACCATTGCGTGGTTTCCCAGGATGATGGCGTTTAAAAATGGCGCGTTGATTCAGCAGTGTCCCATCTCTCACAGATGATAAAGTGTAGTGACTATTCTCCTGGATTACTAGTCAGCAGTGTTTCATATGATCTTCATATTATCGCCTGGGCTTACCTGGAGCCTCATTGGATACGGTATTAAAAAAGTACCAGCTACTGTCCGCACCTTTTGCTTAGTAAAAAATATAGGCCAGGTAGAGTCGAGGCAGTTCCATGCAGTGGGAAAGGGCTTATTTCAGCGCTGATATTGTAGGGCTGTAGATTTCCTTAAGGCTGCTATTCTTGGTGGTTTTTATGGTGTTTTATCCTGGCCAAAAACGCTGTGGTCACGTGTTGCCTTAAAGAGCTCATGTCAGCAGGATCAACCATGTTGAGCCAGGTATACTCCCTGGTAGGGTTTATCCTGTGGTTTAAAATGATACCTGTCTTGTAAAACTCGGGGCTGGCGTTCCTGAGAAAAAGACTTAGATTTTTTTTATACAAGTGATGTGTCAACCAGACAGCTGAGAAGCTCTGACAGAGGCCTTTCAGAACCTTTATACTTCTTCCTGGAGTGTGTGTGCATGCTGATCCTGTTTCCCAGTCTGCTACAAAGTTAAGTGCTGTACATTTATCTGTTATTTTCTGTTTGCTGGATCCCAGGTGACCCTGACTCCCTCCGTGTCTGGTGTAGGGAGCCGGTGGTCGTGTCCCCTCACTATTGTAGGGTGTTCAGGGGTTATATAGTCAAGGTACGTGGATATGCAACCATCCACCTTTGGGATCTTTCCATAGGCTAAGCAGCCAGGGAAAGTGCGAGGTCTTGTGCAGGGGTCTCCCTTTTGGTTCCTTAGCTTTGGATCCAGTGAGTCATATATGCATGTTGCTTTGTCTTGTTTCCTGTACACCGTCCGTGACATGATGGCTTCAGGGCACCGAGGAGCAGGGCCAGCACTGGAAATCTAAGGTGCGCCGAGAGGCCTTGACCCGCCTTAGGTGCACTGATGCCCTCATTTGCATAAAGGATACAAATCTTCTATTTCTCTCTGGAATGCCGCAAACGATTTTTACAAAACATTTTATTTATTGTAATCAGCACGATCAACCCTACAGGGCAGTATGCCTGGTTTGATCCCGCTGACAGATGTTCTTTAAAGAGCATCTGTGAAGATGATCACCCTACAGCTTGTCTAGCCCTGTCATCTTGCGCCTGCTCTAGTGTTCATTGTCTCTGCATTTGCACTGTCTGAATATTTCGTACTTGAGAAGCATATCCACTGATAAAGCGCCTAGAAAATAATCTATGGCGCAGGAGCAAGAAGACTGGCCTAGACGAGACGTCAATCCAGGGAGAGAGGGCTAAGGCTGGAGGTATGTTCACAAAGTGGTGCTCAGGCCAGCCCCTCCGTGTTCCAACAAACCGTTTTCTCTGGAATGGTGCATCATACGGACATAAATAAGGTATTGTTTTAATTAGCATGATCAACCCTGCCAGTCAGGTTTATTAGGGTTGATCATGCCGACAGATGCTCCTTAAAGTCTGTATTGAAATATAATAATGCATAGTCTTCTTTTCCAACAAAAGAATGGAAGGTTAAATATAAAAAGACAGGGGCACATTTATTAAGACCAGCGATTTAGACGTCGGTCTTAGTCCCTCTGCGCTGCCGGTAGAATGCGCCAAAGATATGTTGAGGTTCAGGTCTCTACATAATTTTGGCTCTTCCTAAAGCAGGCCGTGCCACATACTAAAATCTACACCAGCTCCCTTGCTCCATAGACTGGTTAAATGGCAAAAGAGAAAAGGGGAGAAGGCGCTCATAGGTGGTGGTTGACAAGAGATGTTGTTACTTGTTCTTAGCCAGGGTGAGTGGTTGCTACTCACCTTGGTTAGTTTGTACTTTTTGGTAGTACAGTTCTGGTGGTGGTAAAAACGTGGGGTGTTGTGGGTTGGTGCAGCCGATTGACGTCCAAGTTGACCATGGGCGGGAGCCAAGCCGCCACTTTGGTGCGAATTGTGGTGTATGGGGAGGTTGCTCGTCTGCACTGGGTTCATGCAGTGAGCGGATGGACACAAGGCGCAATTCACAACCCAGTTGAGGATACGAAATATTTTTTATTTTTTGATTAGCAAAGACGACGCGTTTCGGGGTACGCAGACCCCTTTATCAAGTCTAAAAGGATCAACACAAAATTTGATGATGTAATATGTATAAAAATACAATTAAAATTTAAATTAGAAATGAAAATTAATATGTAAAAAAATATATATATATATATAAGCATATAAAAAAGAGACGGATCCATGAGTATAAATGGACGAATCAATAGGTAAAGTAATTTTGTTGGGTTAAAACAAAGACGAGAAAATAGTATAAGCATAAGCATAAGTATAAGCTTGCATATAGAGCGTGTAAAATGATATAAAAATAAGGAATAAATGAATAGTACATAATGCAGACGGATATTAATTTCTACAGATGTGAGCGGTTGTATGTGTATCTGGTGCTGGGTGATTCTGTTTGGTTGTATGGTCTGAATTTCGACTGATCAATGTGTGGAAAAAGAGTTGTTTTCTTTTTTTCTCTTTTTTTCTTCCAAAAGACAAATGTGTTGCTGAGTGAGTGTGTCATGTATGGGATGCTGTGTGTGGGTCATAAGTTGTATTATAATGTAATATAATTACCTGTATCCTTGTCACCGTAGGCTAATTGGAGGTCACTCTCGTTGGAGATCCCTTATTTGGGGGGGGTTTTTATGTTGCGGTCCGCACTGCTGTGGTGGGTGATAAAGTTATGTTTAGTGGGGTGGCGTTTGGATGTGGAGATGGGAGGGACAGGGTGAGTGAGGGGTTAATGAGAGAATGTGAGGATATGTGAATCTGCTGGTTTGGTTATGTAGCATGGTTGGTATTGATTGTTCGGGTTGTGGTGGTTTTTATTATTATTATTTGGTTGCTGGGGGACGTGGGTGGGTGGCAGGTGTGGGGAGAGTGACTGTGAGTGATGTAAGGCAGGGATCCGGGTTTGATGCAGGATGCGATAGGCACTGGGTAGTGATCGATGGGCAGTGATGGTGTGCATGGGATGTGGGGGATAGTGGTGGTGGCTGGGTGGCAGTGGCGTTATGTGAAGGGATGGAGGGGGCAGGATGAGCAGGGGGTACCTGTGCAGTAAGGGGTTAATGGGGGAAGGTGGTCTGCTGGTTGGGCTGTGTAGTTTGTTGGATGTTTCTGGGGGGAATAGTATGCTGGGGGACGTGGATGAGTGGCAGGCATGGGGGGAGTAGCTGTGAATAATGTGGGGCTTGGGTCCGGACTTGGTGTGGATTTGTGGTGGGCAGTGAACAATGGCGTGTGTGGGATGTGGGGGATAGCGGTGGTTACCTTTTGGATGCGGCCGGTGAGTGTCCTCCAGTGATGGCGCTTCTGGCATGGAAAATGATAAATACTGGCATGGAAAATGATAAATAAGACGGGCCTGCCTACCAGCCTGCCCACTTCCCCACCCATTCCCCACACATTCACGGCACTCGGGAAAAGTGGCACAAGCGGCAAAAAGTTGCAGATTTTGTCATAAACAATCATTGGGACAAAATCTGCGACACTAAGGCCTCTTTCACATGGGCGTCATGTTTTTTGCCCGGATAAGAGCCAGGTGCGTTGCGGGAAAATGCGCAATTTTCCCGCGCGAGTGCAAAACATTGTCATGCGTTTTGCACTCGCGTGAGAAAAATCGCGCATGTTTGGTACCCAAACCCGAACTTCTTCACAGAAGTTCGGGCTTGGGATTGATGTTCTGAAGATTGTATTATTTTCCCTTATAACATGGTTATAAGGGAAAATAATAGCATTCTGACTACAGAATACATAGTATAATAGTGCTGGAAGGGTTAAAAAAATAAAAAAGTTAACTCACCTTATCCTCTTGTTCGCGTAGTTCGTTCCCGGTCTGTTCTTTGCTAGCTGTGGGCTTGGGCTAAAGGACCTGTAGTGACGTCAGATCACATGCTCCAATCACATGGCCCATCACCATGGTGATGGAGCATGTGATCTGACGTCATCAAAGGTCCTTTAGCCCAAGCCCACAGCTAGCAAAGAACAGACCGGGAACGAACTACGCGAACAAGAGGATAAGGTGAGTTAACTTTTTTATTTTTTTAACCCTTCCAGCCCTATTATACTATGTATTCTGTAGTCAGAATGCTATTATTTTCCCTTATAACCATGTTATAAGGGAAAATAATACAGTGAATAGACTGTCACCTAGAACCCATGCGTGAAAATCGCACCGCATCCGCACTTGCTTGCGGATGCTTGCGATTTTCACGCAACCCCATTCACTTCTATGGGGCCTGCGTTGCGTGGATTATCGCACCGCAACGCACAAAGAGGAGCATGCTGCGATTTTCACGCAACGCATAAGTGATGCGTGAAAATCACCGCTCATGTGCACAGCCCCATAGAAATGAATGGGTCAGGATTCAGTGCGGGTGCAATGCGTTCAACTCACGCATCGCACCCGCGCCGAATACTCGCTCGTGTGAAAGGGGCCTAATACGCCAAAAAGTGGTGTATACATCATAATAAATGTCCTCCATAGTGTTTTCAAATGTTTTTTTTTTCATTTACTTTAAATGACCAGTAAATGAGATTGCGTTAATGAGCCCTAAATGGGTTTCTTGTGTGACGCGCTGAACTCTGACATTACAGGATGGGAGCAATCCATAAATAGTCTACAGCACACTAAAAACCAATTGATTGCCTGTGGTGTACACAAGAACAGAAGTGATTTATGGGATACGGAAGAGAACATGACAAATGACGTTTCCACCAGATATTACACTGCTGTTTGTATAGACACAGATCAATAATTTGCTAGCCACTAGCCTTTTTAGATTGCAGCAAGACAAAAGATTTGTCTTGACAAACTCTTAATGATTAAGTCCGAATACGTAAGATGTAAAAGGTGTCAGAGAGGGAATCACTGAGATGATAGTAACCAGGCTTTAAAGGGCATCTGCAACCAGTTTTATGCTGCCTTATCTGAAGACACCATAAACTGGCGACGGATACATTTAGGCCCCTCTCACACGGGTGAGTTTTCCGCGCGGGTGCAATACGTGAGGTGAACACATGGCACTCGCACTAAATCCGGACCCATTCACTTCAATGGGGCAGTTCAGATGAGCGGTGATTTTCACGCATCACTTGTGCGTTGCGTGAAAATCGCAGCAGGTTCTGTATTCTGCGTATTTCACACAACGCAGGCCCCATAGAAATGAATAGGTGTGCGTGAAAATCGCAAGCAAATGCGGATGCGGTGCAATTTTCACACATGGTTGCTAGGAGATGATAGGGTTGAGCAACACCGGACCCCATTAAAGTAAATTCACTGTATTATTTTCCCTTATAACAAGGTTGAGGGGTTAAATAAAATAAAAATGAACTCACCTCATCCACTTTATCACTCAGCCGGCATCGTCTTCTTTCTTCTTCTTTCAGGACCTGCAAAAGGACCTTTGATGACGTAATCGCGCTCACCATGTGATGAGCGTGGTGACGTCAGCGCAGGTCCTGCTGAATGAAGATAGAAGGATCTTTACAGACGTTAGCATCACGCTGTCCCCAATGGGGCTCACAAACTAAGTTCCCTATCAGTATGTCTTTGGAGTGTGTGTGGAAACCAGAGAATCCGGAGGAAACCACACAAACACTGGGAGAACATGCAAACTCCATGCAGATATGGTCCTTGGTCGGACTTGAGCCTAGGACCCCAATGCTGCAAGGCACCAGTGCTAACCACTGAGCCACCGTGCTGCCCTTTTTACATAATCATTATATGCAATTTGCGCATACAGCTAAGAAAATTGCGCAAAAGACAGGTGAAATTTTTAGTGGAAATTATACGCCATGTGCAAAGTTACCCTTATAGGCAGTGTTATTAACATGGTCAATGCAAAGAACCATCACATGATTTATTGAAGCCTAGAACTGTACAAAGGGCCAGGGGACATCCTTTATGTGGTAGAAAGGCAATTCAGACCTCTCTATAGGAAAGGATTCTTTACAGTGAGAGTAGTAAACCGTAGTAAAGGCAGATTCTACAAAGCATTTCGGGGGTCATTTATGATCTGAAGTACTTTTTGGCGTACTTTTGTTGCAGATTCGGTGGCAAAGAGGATTTGCAGCGGAATCTGTGCATTTTCCCCCCTCACACCACTTTTCCGAGGTGGCAGGAAAAGGGGGCGTGCTGCGGGTATCATTTTCTACGCCTGTTTTTGGGACAAAAAATGACTTAAATCTACTCTAGCAAGGGAGCTGTCGTAGATTTAAGCAAGTTGCTTCTAGAAGAAGATAATTTCTATTGTATTTAATTCTACTGTGTTAAAGGGTAATGATTTATGTACTTTCCCTTTGCCAGGTTACAGCAGTATGAGGAAGCTGTGCGGGCATTCAGCCAAGTGTTAGAAATAAACCCTCTGACTCCTGAGGGCTACATTGGCCGTGGCAATGCATACATGGAATATGGCCACCAAGAGGGCATTAAGCGTGCTCAGGCGGACTTTGTGAAGGCCCTTCACCTGAAACCCACATGTATTGCAGCAAGGATCTGTCTGGGATATAATTTCCAGGTGAGAACTGCCTATATTTCCCTGGACTGATTTGTGGTCACTCTGCAGCTACTGATTAAAGAGGTTCTCCAGGAATTAAGAAAATGAAAATAATAAAATATTACTTTATTTTAAATATATTCCTAAATACCATACATTAGTTATAATGGCTCGGTCTGTCTAGGGAACAATCATTAGGAGACATAAAATGGCCGCTGTCCTATTAGTACTCACAAAACCTGTCCTAACCACACAGCAGGACAAGTTATTTCACAACACTGAGCTAAAGAGCTGCCTCATCCTCCTCTCTGCTTGCCAGGGATTATGATTCTTAATACAGTTTAATATGATATTCAGCTGAATCTCTGTAGGAATGGAGTTCATGAGGAGACATGAAGTACAGAGAGGACGGACAGGACAGACTGTTGTAATGTGGGACTGTGGAGACTACATACAAGTGTTGCTGCTCATTACCCACATCCCCACCTTCTTGCTGTACTTCATGTCTCCTCATGAACTCCATTCCTACAGAGATATCAGCTGTATTCATGATTATAATCCCTGACAAGCAGAGCAGAGAGGATGATGAGGCAGCTCTTTACCTCAGTGTTGTGAGGTAACTTGTCCTCCTGTGTGATTAGGACAGGTTTTGTGTGTAATAATAGGACAGCGGCCATTTTATTTCTCCTATTGATTGCTCCCTAGACAAAACTAGCCATTATAACTAATGAACGGTATTTGGAAATATATTTATAATAAAGTCATATTTAACCCCTTAAAGGGGTTGTCCAAGTTATATTTATTGATGACCTTTCCTCAGGATAGGTCATCAATATCAGATCGGCGGGGGTCCGACACCTGGCACCCCTGCCGATCAGCTGTTTGAAGAGGAGGCGCGCTCCGTGCCAGAGCTGCCTCCTCTTCACTGTTTACCTTCTAGCCGTTGCATCTGCAGTGGTGAGCAGGTGTAATTACACCAAACGTCCTATTAAAATGAATGGGACGGCTTGGGTGTAATTACACCTGCTCACCACTGCAGATGCAACGGCTAGAAGGTAAACAGTGAAGAGGAGGCAGCTCTGGCACGGAGCGCGCCTCCTCTTCAAACAGCTGATCGGCAGGGGTGCCAGGTGTCGGACCCCCGCCGATCTGATATTGATGACCTATCCTGAGGATAGGTCATCAATAAATATAACTTGGACAACCCCTTTAACCACTTCAGCCCCGCTAGGTGAAACCCCCTTCATGACCAGAGCACTTTTTACACTTCGGCACTACACTACTTTCACCGTTTATCGCTCGGTCATGCAACTTACCACCCAAATGAATTTTACCTCCTTTTCTTCTCACTAATGGAGCTTTCATTTGGTGGTATTTCATTGCTGCTGGCATTTTTACTTTTTTTGTTATTAATCAAAATGTAACGATTTTTTTGCAAAAAAATGACATTTTTCACTTTCAGCTGTAAAATTTTGCAAAAAAAACGACATCCATATATAAATTTTTCGCCAAATTTATTGTTCTACATGTCTTTGATAAAAAAAAAATGTTTGGGCAAAAAAAAAATGGTTTGGGTAAAAGTTATAGCATTTACAAACTATGGTACAAAAATGTGAATTTCCGCTTTTTGAAACAGCTCTGACTTTCTGAGCACCTGTCATGTTTCCTGAGGTTCTACAATGCCCAATCAGTAGAAAAACCCCACAAATGACCCCATTTCGGAAAGTAGACACCCTAAGGTATTCGCTGATGGGCATAGTGAGTTCATAGAACTTTTTATTTTTTGTCACAAGTTAGCGGAAAATGATGATGATTTTATTTTTTTTATTTTTTCTTACAAAGTCTCATATTCCACTAACTTGCGACAAAAAATAAAAAATTCTAGGAACTCACCATGCCCCTCACAGAATACCTTGGGGTGTCTTCTTTCCAAAATGGGGTCACTTGTGGGGTAGTTATACTGCCCTGGCAATTTAGGGGCCCAAATGTGTGAGAAGAACTTTGCAAACAAAATGTGTAAAAAATGACCGGTGAAATCCAAAAGGTGCACTTTGGAATATGCGCCCCTTTGCCCACCTTGGCAGCAAAAAAGTGTGACACATCTGGTATCGCCGTACTCAGGAGAAGTTGGGGAATGTGTTTTGGGGTGTCATTTTACATATACCCATGCTGGGTGAGAAAAATATCTTGGTCAAATGCCAACTTTGTATAAAAAAATGGGAAAAGTTGTCTTTTGCCAAGATATTTCTCTCATCCAGCATGGGTATATGTAAAATGACACCCCAAAACACATTCCCCAACTTCTCCTGAGTACGGCGATACCAGATGTGTCACACTTTTTTGCAGCCAAGGTGGGCAAAGGGGCACACATTCCAAAGTGCACCTTTCGGATTTTGCAGGCCATTTTTTACACATTTTGATTGCAAGGTACTTCTCACACATTTGGGCCCCTAAATTGCCAGGGCAGTATAACTACGCCACAAGTGACCCCATTTTGGAAAGAAGACACCCCAAGGTATTCCGTGAGGGGCATGGCGAGTTCCTAGAATTTTTTATTTTTTGTCACAAGTTAGCGGAAAATGATGATTTTTTTTTTTTCCTCTTTTTTCCTTACAAAGTCTCATATTCCACTAACTTGCGACAAAAAATAAAAAATTCTAGGAACTCGCCATGCCCCTCACGGAATACCTTGGGGTGTCTTCTTTCCAAAATGGGGTCACTTGTGGCGTAGTTATACTGCCCTGGCAATTTAGGGGCCCAAATGTGTGAGAAGTACTTTGCAATCAAAATCTGTAAAAAATGACCGTGAAATCCGAAAGGTGCACTTTGGAATATGTGCCCCTTTGCCCACCTTGGCATCAAAAAAGTGTCACACATCTGGTATCGCCGTACTCAGGAGAAGTTGGGGAATGTGATTTGGGGTGTCATTTTACATATACCCATGCTGGGTGAGAGAAATATCTTGGCAAAAGACAACTTTTCCCATTTTTTTATACAAAGTTGGCATTTGACCAAGATATTTTTCTCACCCAGCATGGGTATATGTAAAATGACACCCCAAAACACATTGCCCAACTTCTCCTGAGTACGGCGATACCAGATGTGTCACACTTTTTTGATGCCAAGGTGGGCAAAGGGGCACATATTCCAAAGTGCACCTTTCGGATTTTGCAGGGCATTTTTTACACATTTTGATTGCAAAGTTCTTCTCACACATTTGGGCCCCTACATTGCCAGGGCAGTATAACTACCCCACAAGTGACCCCATTTTGGAAAGAAGACACCCCAAGGTATTCCGTGAGGGGCATGGCGAGTTCCTAGAATTTTTTATTTTTTGTCGCAAGTTAGTGGAATATGAGACTTTGTAAGGAAAAAAGAAAAAAAAAGAAAAATCATCATTTTCCGCTAAATTGTGACAAAAAATAAAAAATTCTAGGAACTCGCCGTGCCCCACACGGAATACCTTGGGGTGTCTTCTTTCCAAAATGGGGTCACTTGTGGCGTAGTTATACTGCCCTGGCAATTTAGGGGCCCAAATGTGTAAGAAGTACCTTGCAATCAAAATGTGTAAAAAATGGCCTGCGAAATCCGAAAGGTGCCCCTTTGCCCACCTTGGCTGCAAAAAAGTGTCACACACGTGGTATCGCCGTACTCAGGAGAAGTTGGGGAATGTGTTTTGGGGGGTCATTTTACATATACCCATGCTGGGTGAGAGAAATATCTTGGCAAAAGACAACTTTTCCCATTTTTTTATACAAAGTTGGCATTTGACCAAGATATTTTTCTCACCCAGCATGGGTATATGTAAAATGACACCCCAAAACACATTCCCCAACTTCTCCTGAGTACGGCGATACCACATGTGTGACACTTTTTTGAAGCCTAGATGCGCAAAGGGGCCCAAATTCCTTTTAGGAGGGCATTTTTAGACATTTGGATCCCAGACTTCTTCTCACACTTTCGGGCCCCTAAAAAGCCAGGGCAGTATAAATACCCCACATGTGACCCCACTTTGGAAAGAAGACACCCCAAGGTATTCAATGAGGGGCCTGGCGAGTTCCTAGAAATTATTTTTTTTTTTGCATAAGTTAGCGGATATAGATTTTTTTTTTTTTTTTTTTCTCACAAAGTCTCACTTTCCGCTAACTTAGGACAAAAATTTCAATCTTTCATGGACTCAATATGCCCCTCACGGAATACCTTGGGGTGTCTTCTTTCCGAAATGGGGTCACATGTGGGGTATTTATACTGCCCTGGCTTTTTAGGGGCCCTAAAGCGTGAGAAGAAGTCTGGAATATAAATGTCTAAAAATGTTTACGCATTTGGATTCCGTGAGGGGTATGGTGAGTTCATGTGAGATTTTATTTTTTGACACAAGTTAGTGGAATATGAGACTTTGTAAGAAAAAACAAAAACAAAAACAAACAAAAAATTTCCGCTAACTTGTGCCAAAAAAAATGTCTGAATGGAGCCTTACCAGGGGGGGGGTGATCAATGACAGGGGGGTGATCAATGACAGGGGGGTGATCACCCCATATAGACTCCCTGATCACCCCCCTGTCATTGATCACCCCCCCTGTAAGGCTCCATTCAGACATCCGCATGATTTTTTACGGATCCATGGATACATGGATCGGATCCACAGAACGCATGCGGACGTCTGAATGGAGCCTTACAGGGGGGTTATCAATGACAGGGGGTGATCAGGGTAATCAGGGTGATCACCCCCCTGTCACTGATCACCCCCCCTGTAAGGCTCCATTCAGACATCCGCATGATTTTTTACGGATCCATGGATACATGGATCGGATCCACAGAACGCATGCGGACGTCTGAATGGAGCCTTACAGGGGGGTTATCAATGACAGGGGGTGATCAGGGTAATCAGGGTGATCACCCCCCTGTCACTGATCACCCCCCCTGTAAGGCTCCATTCAGACATCCGCATGATTTTTTACGGATCCATGGATACATGGATCGGATCCACAAAACGCATGCGGACGTCTGAATGGAGCCTTACAGGGGGGTTATCAATGACAGGGGGTGATCAGGGTAATCAGGGTGATCACCCCCCTGTCACTGATCACCCCCCCTGTAAGGCTCCATTCAGACATCCGCATGATTTTTTACGGATCCATGGATACATGGATCGGATCCACAAAACGCATGCGGACGTCTGAATGGAGCCTTACAGGGGGGTTATCAATGACAGGGAGTGATCAGGGTAATCAGGGTGATCACCCCCCTGTCACTGATCACCCCCCTGTAAGGCTCCATTCAGACGTCCACATGATTTTTACGGATCCATGGATACATGGATCGGATCCACAGAACGCATGCGGACGTCTGAATGGAGCCTTACAGGGGGGTTATCAATGACAGGGGGTGATCAGGGTAATCAGGGTGATCACCCCCCTGTCACTGATCACCCCCCCCTGTAAGGCTCCATTCAGACGTCCGCATGATTTTTACGGATCCATGGATACATGGATCGGATCCACAGAACGCATGCGGACGTCTGAATGGAGCCTTACAGGGGGGTTATCAATGACAGGGGGGTGATCAATGACAGGGGGTGATCAGGGAGTGTATATGGGTGATCACCCGCCTGTCATTGATCACCCCCCTGTAAGGCTCCATTCAGACGTCCGTATGCTTTTTGCGGATCCGATCCATGTATCTGTGGATCCGTAAAAATCATACGGACGTCTGAACGGAGCCTGACAGGGGGGTGATCAATGACAGGGCGGTGATCAATGACAGGGGGGTGATCAGGGAGTTTATATGGGGTGATCATGGGTGATCAGGGGTTTATAAGGGGTTAATAAGTGACGGGGGGGGGGGGGCTGTAGTGTAGTGTAGTGTGGTGTTTGGTGGGACTGTACTGACCTACCTGAGTCCTCTGGTGGTCGATCCTAACAAAAGGGACCACCAGAGGACCAGGTAGGAGGTATATTAGACGCTGTTATGAAAACAGCGTCTAATATACCTGTTAGGGGTTAAAAAATTCGGATCTCCAGCCTGCCAGCGAGCGATCGCCGCTGGCAGGCTGGAGATCCACTCGCTTACCTTCCGTTCCTGTGAGCGCGCGCGCGTTCACAGGAAATCTCGCGTCTCGCGAGAAGACGCGTATATGCGTCCAGGAGGAGTAAAGCAACCACCTCCCGGACGCATATCTGCGTACAGCGGTCGGGAGGTGGTTAAGGACTTGGCCGTTTTTTGCAAATCTGACCAGTGTCACTTTAAGTGCTGATAACTTTAAAACGCTTTGACTTATCTAGGCCATTCTGAGATTGTTTTTTCATCACATATTGTACTTCATGACACTGGTAAAATGAAGTAAAAAAAATAATTTTTATTTATAAAAAAATTCCAAATTTACAAAAAAATTGCAAATGTCCAAGTTTCAGTTTCTCTACTTCTATAATACATAGTAATACCTCCAAAAATAGTTATTACTTTAAATTCCCCATATGTCTACTTCATGTTTGGATCATTTTGGGAATAATATTTAATTTTTGGTGGATGTTACAAGGCTTAGGGCCCTTTCACACTTGCGTTGTCCGGATCCGGCGTGTACTCCACTTGCCGGAATTACACGCCGGATCCGGAAAAACGCAAGTGTACTGAAAGCATTTGAAGACGGAGCCGTCTTCAAAATGCATTCAGTGTTACTATGGCACCCAGGACGCTATTAAAGTCCTGGTTGCCATAGTAGTAGTGGGGAGCGGGGGAGCGGTATACTTACAGTCCGTGTGGCTCCCGGGGCGCTCCAGAATGACGCCAGAGCGCCCCGTGCGCATGGATGACGTGTTCCATGTGATCACGTGATCCATGCGCTTGGGGCGCCCTGACGTCACTCTGGAGCGCCCGGGGAGCCGCACGGACGGTAAGTATGCTGCTCCCCCGCTCCCCGCTACACTTTACCATGGCTGCCAGGACTTTAGCGTCCTTGCAGCCATGGTAACCATTCAGAAAAAGCTAAATGTCGGGTCTGGCAATGCGCCGAAACGACGTTTAGCTTAAGGCCGGATCCGGATCAATGCCTTTCAATGGGCATTAATTCCGGATCCGGCCTTGCGGCAAGTCTTCAGGATTTTTGGCCGGAGCAAAAAGCGCAGCATGCTGCAGTATTTTCTCCGGCCAAAAAACGTTCCGTTCCGGAACTGAAGACATCCTGATGCATCCTGAACGGATTTCTCTCCATCCATGCATTAGGATAATCCTGATCAGGATTCTTCCGGCATAGAGCCCCGACGACGGAACTCTATGCCGGATCCGGACAACGCAAGTGTGAAAGGGCCCTCAGAAGTTTAGAAGCAAATCTTAAAATTTTCCAGAAATTTTCAAAAACCCAATTTTTACGGACCAGTCCATATCTGAAGTCACTTTGCAAGGCTTACATAATAGAAACCACCAAAAAATGACCTTATTCTATAAACTACACCCCTCAAGGTATTCAAAACTGATTTTACAAACTTTGTTAACCCTTTAGGTGTTCCACAAGAATTAATGGAAAATAGAGATACAATTTCAAAATTTCACTTTTTTGGCAGATTTTCAATTTTAATAATTTTTTTCCAGTTACAAAGCAAGGGTTAACAGCCAAACCAAACTCAATATTTATGGCTCTGATTCTGTAATTTACAGAAACACCCCATATGTGGTCGTAAACTACTGTATGGGCACACGGCATGGCGCAGAAGGAAAGGAATGCCATACGGTTTTTGGAAGGCAGATTTTGCTGGACAGTTTTCTTTTTTGGCACCATGTCCCATTTGAAGCCCCCCTGATGCACCCCTAGAGTAGAAACTCCATAAAAGTGACCCCATCTAAGAAACTACACCCCTCAAGGTATTCAAAACTGATTTTACAAACTTTGTTAACCCTTTAGGTGTTCCACAAGAATTAATGGAAAATAGAGATACAATTTCAAAATTTCACTTTTTTGGCAAATTTTCAATTTTAATCCATTTTTCCCAGTAACAAAGCAAGGGTTAACAGCCAAACCAAACTCAATATTTATGGGCCCTGATTCTGTAGTTTACAGAAACACCCCATATGTGGTCGTAAACAGCTGTACGGGCACACGGCAGGGCGCAGAAGGAAAGGAATGCCACATGGTTTTTGGAAGGCAGATTTTGTTGGACTGTTTTTTTTTTACACCATGTCCCATTTGAAGCCCCCCTGATGTACTCCTAGAGTAGAAACTCCAAAAAAGTGGCCCCATTTTAGAAACTACGGGATAAGGTGGCAGTATTGCTGGTACTAGTTTAGGGTAAATATGATTTTTGGTTGCTCTATATTACACTTTTTGTGAGGCAAGATAACAAGAAATAGCTGTTTTGGCACCATTTTTATTTTTTGTTATTTACAACATTCATCTGACAGGTTATATCGTGTGATATTTTTGTAGACCAGGTTGTCACGGATGCGGCGATACCTAATATGTATACTTTTTTTTATTTATGTAAGTTTTACACAATAATATCATTTTTTAAACAAAAAAAATCTGATTTTAGTGTCTCCATATTCTGAGAGCCATAGTTTTTTCAGTTTTTCGGCGATTATCTTAGGTAGGATCTCATTTTTTGCAGGATGAGATGACTGTTTGATTGGCACTATTTTGAGGTGCGTGTGACTTTTTGATCGCTTGCTATTACACCTTTTGTGATGTAAGGTGACAAAAAATTGTTTATTTAGCACAGTTTTTATTTTTTACGGTGTTCATCTGAGGGGTTAGGTCATGTGATATTTTTATAGAGCCGGTCGATATGAACGCGGCGATACCAAATATGTATACTTTTTTATTTATTTATGTAAGTTTTACACAATAACAGCTTTTTTAAAACAAAAAAATGATGTTTTAGTGTCTCCATATTGTGAGCCATCGTTTTTTTATTTCTTGGACGATTGTCTCAGGTAGGGGCTAATTTTTTGCGGGATGAGGTGACAGTTAGATTGGTGATATTTTGGTGGGCAAACACCTTTTTAATCGCTTGCTGTACTTTTTGTGATGTAAGGTGACAAAAAAATGGTTTATTTAGCACAGTTTTTATTTTTTACGGTGTTCATCTGAGGGGTTAGGTCATGTGATATGTTTATAGAGCCGGTCGATACGGACACGGCAATACCTAATATGTATACTCTCCCCCCCCCCTATTTTTTACCAATTTTTTTTTACTTTATTTGGTGAAAATGAAGTTTTTGTTTATTTTTACTTGAAACTTTTAATTTTTTGGGGGGAAAACTTTATTTTTTCACTTTTTTTTTTGGTCCCACTTTGGGACTTGAACTTTTGGGGGTTTAATCCTTTACAATGCATTCCAATACTTCTGTATTGGAATTCATTGGCTGTATGAGTAATACTGTGTGTATTAGGCCTCATGCACACGACCGTTGTGTGCATCCGTGGCCGTTGTTCCGTTTTCCGCGATTTTCTGCGGACCCATTGACTTTCAATGGGTCCGTTGAAAACTCGGAAGATGCACCGTTGTTCATCAGCGGCCGTGATCCGTGTTTCCTGTCCGTCAAAAAAATAGGACCTGTCCTATTTTTTTGACGGACAACGGTTCACGGACCCATTCAAGTCAATGGGTCCGTGAAAGAACACGGATGCACACAAGATTGGCATCCGCGTAGGTTACTTTCATACAGACGGATCCGAAGATCCGTCTGCATAAAAGCTTTTTCAGAGCTGAGTTTTCACTTCGTGAAAACTCAGATCCGACAGTATATTCTAACACAGAGGCGTTCCCATAGTGATGGCGACGCTTATAGTTAGAATATACTACGAACTGTGTACATGACTGCCCCCTGCTGCCTGGCAGCACCCGATCTCTTACAGGGGGCTGTGATCCGTACAATAAACCCCTCAGGTGCCGCACCTCAGGGGTTAATTGTGCGTATCATAGCCCCCCCCTCCCTCTATTGTATTAACTCATTGGTGGCCAGTGTGCGGCTTCCCCCCGGCCCCCCCTCCTCCCTCCCTCTATTGTATTAACTCATTGGGGGCCAGTGCGGCTCCCCCTCCCTCTATTGTATTAACTCATTGGTGGCCAGTGTGCGGCCTCCCCCCCCTCCCTCTATTGTATTAACTCATTGGTGGCCAGTGTGCGGCCTCCCCCCAGCCCACCCGATCATTGGTGGCAGCGGAGAGTTCCGATCGGAGTCCCAGTTTAATCGCTGTGGCTCCGATCGGTAACCATGGCAACCAGGATGCTACTGCAGTCCTGGTTGCCATGGTTACTTAGCAATATTAGAAGCATCATACTTACCTGCTGCACCGTCTGTGACCGGCCGGGAGCTCCTCCTACTGGTAAGTGACAGATCATTAAGCAATGCGCCGCACAGACCTGTCACTTACCAGTAGGAGAAGCTTCCAGCTGGTCACAGACAGCGCAGCAGGTAAGTATGATGCTTCTAATATTGCTAAGTAACCATGGCAACCAGGACTGCAGTAGCGTCCTGGTTGCCATGGTTACCGATCGGAGCCCCAGTGATTAAACTGGGACTCCGATCGGAACTCTCCACTGCCACCAATGATCGGGGGGGGGGCCGCACACTGGCCACCAATGAGTTAATACAATAGAGGGAGGGAAGGGGGCCGCACACTGGCCACCAATGAGTTAATACAATAGAGGGAGGGAGGGGGGGCTGCACACTGGCCACCAATGAGTTTATACAATAGAGGGAGGGAGGGGGGCCGCACACTGGCCACCAATGAGTTAATACAATAGAGGGAGGGGGGGGCCGCACACTGGCCACCAATGAGTTAATACAATAGAGGGAGGGAGGGGGGGCCCACTGCTGCCTGGCAGCCCCTGATCTCTTACAGGGGGCTATGATGCGCACAATTAACCCCTGAGGTGCGGCACCTAAGGGGTTAATTGTGCGGATCACAGCCCCCTGTAAGAGATCAGGTGCTGCCAGGCAGCAGGGGGCAGTCATGTACACAGTTCGTAGTATATTCTAACTTGAAGCGTCCCCATCACTATGGGAACGCCTCTGTATTAGAATATACTGTCGGATATGAGTTTTCACGATATAACTCAAATCCGATGGTATATTCTAACATAGAGGCATTCCCATGGTGATGGGGACGCTTCAAGTTAAAATATACCATCGGATTGGAGAAAACTCAGATCCGATGGTATAATAGGGACTCCTGACTTTACATTGAAAGTCAATGGGGGACGGATCCGTTTGCAATTGCACCATATTGTGTCAACGTCAAACGGATCCGTCCCCATTGACTTGCATTGTAAGTCAGGACGGATCCGTTTGGGTCTGCACGGCCAGGCGGACACCAAAACGACTTTTTCTTCATGTCTGTGAATCCTTCGAAAATCAAGGAAGACCCACGGAAGAAAAAACAGACATGGATCACGGACCTACGGACCCCGTTTTTGCGGACCTTAAAAAAAAAACAGTCGTGTGCATGAGGCCTCATATAGCTTCCGGCTTGTGAGATCCAGGGGGCTGGATCTCACAGGCTCGTCACCGGAAGTCAGCGCAATGCCTTCCTTAGGCATCGCGCTGCCTTCCTTAGGCATCGCGCTGCCTTTTATGCCATCGGGTCCCCCCTACAGACCCATGGGGACCCGATGGCACCACTGCTCCTGCCGCCGCACCAGGTAAAAGCCGCAAACCACAGGTCTGAATTGACCTGCGGTTTGCTGCGATCGCCGACACAGGGGGGTCACGGGACCCCCCCCCCCCCCCCCCCGTGCATTTAGCCAAGGTGCCTGCTCAATGATTTGAGCAGGCACCGGGTTCCGATCACCGCCCGCCGGGCGGCGGTGATTGGAACTATACATGACGTACCGGTACGTCATGGGTCCTTAAGGACTCGGGAACCATGCCGTACCGGTACGTCATGGGTCCCTAAGGGGTTAAAGGGAACCTGTCACCTCCCAAAAACCATCCCAAGCCACCAGCAGTACCTGCGTGTAGCCAGCAGTGTGCTTCTGATGATGCCTTTCTTCCTGAAGGCAGATGCAGCAAAAGTACTGAAGACATTGTTTTATCCCCTGGCCAGCGCGCTTCTCCACACATGCTTGAAGTCAAGGAGGCAGTGGCCTCCTTGCTTCAAGTCACGGTGACCGTGCCCCCTTCCCTGCCCCTTCGCTGTGACTGACAGCGCTTATGCAGATAGTTCGGCAAAGCCAGCTGAAATGCCGTCTTTCAGTCACAGCGAAGGGCCAGGGAAGCGGGTGCGGTTACCATGACTTGAAGCAAGGAGGCCGCTGCCTCCTTGACTTCAAGCATGTGTGGAGAAGCGCACTGGGCAGGGGATAAAACAATGTCTTCAGTACTTTTGCTGCATCTGCCTTCAGGAAGAAAGGCATCATCAGAAGCACACTGCTGGCTACACGCAGGTACTGCTGGCGGCATGGGAGGGTTTTGGGAGGTGACAGGTTCCCTTTAAGTATTTTCATCTTCTTAATTCCCGGAGAACCCCTTTAACTCAGTATCTAGCCCTAAGGGCTCATGCAAACAAATGTATTTTTTTTCCGTGTCCGTTCAGCTTCTTTTGCGGCCTGTATGTGGAACCATTTGCTTTAATAGTTCCGCAAAAAAAACTGAAATTACTCCGTGTGCATTCCATTTCTGTATGTCCGCATGACCGTTCTGCAAAAAAGATCATGTCCATTTTAAGGACAAGGATAGGCATTGTTACAATGGATCCGCAAAAAAAAAAAACAGGTGCAATACTGATGTCACACAGATCTGTGTTTTGTGGACCGCAAAATACATATGGTCGTGTGCATGATCCCTAAGGGTGCTAGCACACATGGCATCCAAAACTGCATAAAAAAAACACCTGTGGTTATTATGCGTTTTCTTTTAGCAAGGGAAAACAGACGGTAGACTTATATTACATTAATGTGAAAAGGCTGCAACACTCTTCCTACGCCAGTGATGTCACAGTCATCACTCACATGACAGCGCAATTGCGGACAAGAAAAGGCATTTTTTTATGAGAGTGCTCGCGATGTGCGGGCTGCAAAATGCGGAACGCACATTGCCGGTGTGCCTGTTTTGCGGATCCGCAAAACACATACAGCTGTGTGAATGGACCCTAACTTGTACAACCCCTTTAACTCAACCATAGGAGTCCATTTTACATTTTAGTTAGGAGATCTGCTGTGTCCCCTGGTCACATGTCAGGATCATTGCAGTCTGACATTCGAATAGGTAACTCTCCTCCCCCTCCCTCAGATTGAAGGTGATTTGTGAAATAGCCATCGGAGGGGCTGGGGCTAACATAGTATAAGGATGTTTTCTAGCAGGAGGATAACCCATGTGATCAGCAGATCAGATGTCACAGAAAGTGCCACATTGATCCTGCCACGTAACTGTGACAGAGCGGACCCCCAAGCTGAAATGTGAAATGGACTCCTATAGGAAGTAAATGTATTTTTTGGACTATAAGATGCACCTGACCATAAGATGCTCCCCAGGATAGGACAACAGAACATCAAAAAATACATATTTTCTACTTATTAAAACGTCCTTGGTAGTTTTATTCACCACAGTCTTCTCCATGGGCTGAATGATCGCACTAATCACACAGATCGTTGTTGAGCAGGGAGCGAACGGAACACAACAACGG
This sequence comes from Bufo gargarizans, assembly GCF_014858855.1. Lineage (NCBI taxonomy): Eukaryota > Metazoa > Chordata > Amphibia > Anura > Bufonidae > Bufo > Bufo gargarizans. The sequence continues at coordinate 47,312,064 of NC_058090.1, forward strand.
TCGTGTGCATGAGGCCTTAGAAGAACACACAAGCAAGTGTGCATGCTTGGAGTTGTAGTTGCGTAGCAGGTGGAGTGCTGAAGACTGCTGATCCTGTACCAGTGTATCATTTGAAAACTCAGTGTCAAGAATAGCAGCAAACTCGTGGCGTTGAATCGCTCGAGGGTATTATTCCCTTAACAGGCTTATGTTTCCCCACCATTTGGACCACGTCTTGCTTCCGAGATTTCATTACACTACATACGTTTTTCATAGAATCTCTGAATGATTTTAGATAGGGACCATTTGCTCGCCTTCTGCATAGAACACAATATTATTAATGTTTCATAAATTGACTATAATGACTTTAAAAGCCTTTCACTATCCAGGATAATGCATTTTCCAGCAGCACTTGTTTATTCAGTTATTGAAAAAATATCCCTCATATTAAACTTTTTTTTTTTTCTTGAATATCCATGTTAAACTGCTGCTAATGCACAATCAGTCAGTAAGCCTATTCAAGAGCATTAAAGCAATCTTCTTTTCATCCTAAAATGACTTACAATATTGAACAGAAGATTGTATATAAAGAGAACCTATCACCTCTCCTGCCTCATGTAGTAGCGCTTCTGGGGCATGCTTTTTCCCAAATCTGTTATTATTGAAGTTATTATACAAATCAATAAAACAGAATAGAAACAATGCTGAAAAAGGAAAACACAAGCATAGGTTACATGATATGTGAGAAGCCGCACATAGCCAGAGTCACACTTCTATGCATGTAACAAAGAGCTCAGCTCCTTGGATGACACCGATTAGGTACGATGTGTTGTTACTACCTCTCCTCTTTTTTTTATCACCATGGACGTCAGCCAGATGCCATGTTGGGAACTGGTTGATGAAGAGCTTGCTCATTTTTTTGAACGTTAAATGATTTGTTACTTTACTTTACGTTGTATGTGATCCGTTTGTGTATATTTTTTAAGCATTTTACCACTGTCTGGTAAACGTTTTATGCACCTAAGCCTTGTTAAAGGGGTTGTCTCACTCCAGCAAATGACATTTATCACGTAGACAAAGTTAATTCAAGGCACTTACTAATGTACTGTGATTGTCCATATTGCTTCCTTTGCTGGCTGTAACAATTTTTCCATCACGTTATACACTGTTCATTTGCTACTTACAGGTGTTTTCCAGTACTTTAATATTGATGGCCTATCTTTTGGTCCTATCTGATACCCTGCGTCTCCACCATCAGCTGTTTTGTAGACAGAGCTGATTACTGCAGCGCCACAGTAACCAGCTCTGTCCGTTACACAGTGGATGGAGCTGTGTAGTTCTGGCAGTGAAGCTACTGAAAAAGAGATGCTCATTGGGTCTGTGGAGTGTCTGACTTGATCAGATATTGATGGTCTATCCTGAAGATAGACCATCAACATAAAAGTCCTGGAAAAACTCTTTAAAAAAGCACTCCCACAAAAATGTTTATTCTCTGACCTGTTAGAAAGGTACATTATGTATTATTATCTTACCAGTGACTGTATTTGTGAGTTATAACCTCCCTTCTGATCCTCAGCTTTGTCATGTGACAGTACTCTGACTCTCCAAGTACCACAGTATCTTATGTGTGGACAGGAAGTTAGTTTCTTTATGTATTTCTATGAAAGCCTTAATGTCAGTCTCATAGGAATGAAGTAACTTCCTATCCTATGTCAGTTGGAGAGGCAAAGTGTTGGTCACATGACACAGCTGAGGTTCAGAAGGGAGGTTATATCTCGCAAATACAGTCACTGGTAAGAAGATTACCTTCACTACAATTTACATCATGTACCTTTCTAACAGGTCAGAGAATTAAAAAAAATGTTGGAGTGCTACTTTAATATATCCCAGGTGCCATTGTAACAAGGTACTCAATGTTATGATTGATCATTGTGTATACATATATATTAGTATTTAGCAGTGCTGTTTTACTGTATCTTCTGCAGGCCCAAGGACTTCTTCAACGAGCTTGGAACCAGTTTACTGTGGCCCTGGATATTGATGCAAGAAGCATGCTGGGATTTGAAGGACGTGCTATTGTAAATTTGCAGATTGGGGACACATTTGCTGCCCTGCAGGACATGAATGCTGCGTTAAAGGTGATCTTGTAAAATACATCACAATTCAATGTGTATTAACATATATAGATGAGTCAGGTATGGAAGGTTTATCCAGTAACCACAGCAATTTTACATGACATGAGTCTGACAACCGGGGAATCTGGAGATTGGTTGTGATTTAGATAACCGTTTTCTAATGGTGTGCATCGGTCAGCTCTTGCAGACTATCTTCTTCTGTATAAGGGTCACCTCTAGCAGACAGATGTTAGGAGAACAGATGAAAATGACAAGTACCATCTTGTGGACATGCAGACAAGTAGCAGTGAATACATTATGATATTTTGTGTAACGCTATATGTAAATTGCGCTTTCCAAAAAAGAACAAGAAAATAAATAAATCACCAGTAAATAATAAGCACTTTAGCCTGTCTTCTGTACAGCCATTCCTAAACTATAGCTATTTTTAAGCTAGATGACAACCAGTATGGGCACATCACATAGGGGTTGGCGCTTTTCTTAGACACGTGAATGACAAATAACCTTATTTATGCCTCCCCTGTTTCCATATCTTTGCATATGCACAGAAGATTTGCAATACTCGCTCTGCAAAAGGAAGGAATTTTTCCACTTGAGGCAAGTTGGACAGGAGTAGTTTATCAGCAGATTTGTACCTATGAAACCAGAGCTTCTAGGTGTAACAGCAACGCCCCCGTTGCTCCTAGAGGCTCATTTGCATATATATATCAAAACATAATTTTTCTCAGCAGTGCGGGCACATATGAACAGGGACAAACATAGATGCCTTCAGCTGCCAAGCGCACATGTAACAGGTCAGCCAGGTCCATAGTTACAAATCTGCTGACAGATGTCCTTCTCGAACAGAGTATTGGACTGGCCCACCAGAGTTCCAGAGGACCCTCTGGTGGGCTTAGGCTCTGACAGAATAGTGTACCCCAAATAAACAGGGCCCCTATAGTCCAGTAGAAAACAATTTAACTTGGAGCTGAGTTTAGAGCCAATAACTTACCATTAGTGTCTGTTTCTTTGCCCTGAAATTACACGTGGACATGCAAATGTTGTGTATATATTAATGGTGGGACCTCTCAGGATGATTGCTTCAGTGGCGCTGTTTCCGGGGGCCCAAGGAACCCTAGACCGACACTGCGAACAACCCCTTTAATGTTCAGTATCCTAAAAAAAAAGACAACTATTTTACTGTCCCCCAAGTCCAGCTTTTCCTCCACTAATGTGCACCCCAGAAAGAGTACTCGCCTTTCCATTTGATTGCCCTTGGAGAGAAGTGTGTGATGAATGTGCAATGGGCATAAATCCTAATAACCTCTTGGTAAAGTAATTTGTAAGTGAGAATATTTTTGTTCAAGGTGAGCTGCTTGGGGGAGAGCCAAAATGCTCATGAATGAAATAATCATCCTCTATTCCCCCTTTAAGATTTATGCCGAACAAATTATGGCATGGAAATTACTTTTCCTCTCACTTAAGCTGTAAAACGGCCAAGCTGCATACATTTCGTCAGGTTTGCTTAATTCAGACTGTAAGGGTGAAATATACAGTGAATTTACCAAGTTCACTGATTAGAATTTACTCAAGTAAAGTGAATGTGGTATAAAAGGTATTTTACTGTTGCAGGATATTAATATATAGGACAAATAGGAGGTTTAAGGGGTTTTACTGGGTTCGAAAAATGTGGGTACTTTCTTCCAGAAACAGTGCCACACCAGTCCATGAATACTCTCTTCTGGAAACAGTGCTACACCAGTAAACGGGTACTTTCTTCCACAAACGGCACCAAACCAGCGCATGGGTACTTTCTTCTAGAAGCAGCACCACACCAGACCATGGATACTTTCTTCCAGAAACAGTGCCAAACCAGTGCATGGGTACTCTCCTCCAGAAACAGCACCACACTAGTCTTTGAATACTTTCTTCCAAAAAAAAGCACCACACCAGTCCATGGGTACTTTCTTCTGGAAATAGCGCCACACCAATCCATGGGTACTTTCTTCTAGAAACAGTGCCACACCAATCCATGGGTACTTTCTTCCAGAAACAGTGCCACACCAATCCATGGATATCATCTGCCAGAAACGGCGCCACACCAGTCCATTGTACTTTCTTCCAGAAACAGTACCACACCAATCCAGGGATATCATCTGCCAGAAACGGCGCCAATCCAGTTCATGGGTACTTTCTTCCAGAAACAGTGCTGCACCAGTCCATGGGTACCAATACCACTCAGATATTGCAGCTCAGCTCATTCGAAATAAACGGGACCAAGCTACAATATAACACACAACATGTGGTGTTTCTGGAACAAATCTGACATGACTTTTTAGTCCAGTATGGCCCTTTTAAGCTGCAATTAGTATGCAACTGACAAGGATTTGTAATAACAATCTGCACTTTTACTAGTAACAAACTCAAGTAAAAAAGCTGTGTTTGGGTGTATTCACATGGCGCAGTTGTAGTGCAATGTTTGCCTGGAGGCAAAAAATATAGCACAACCCTAATAGAGTATAACGGACAGTGTATAACAGAGCAGGAGGAACTGAGCAGACTGGGATCTAGGGGGAGATTTATCAAAACTGGTGTAAAGTAGAACTGGCTTAGTTGCCTATAGCAACCAATCAGATTCCATATTTCATTTTTTAGAACTTCTTTGGAAGATAAAATATGGAATCTGATAGACAACTAAACCAGTTTTCCTTTACACCAGTTTTGATAACTCTCCCCCATAGTTTTATGGAAGAAGATTCAGTGTAACTAGTATTTAAACCTTTCTATTCTTAGGAGTCATGTGGGCGGCCCTGCTCAGTGATTGACAGCTAACATCAGTTAGTAGGACCACCCACAGGACTACTACGTTTGGAAAGAGCAGAGATTTACATAACTACGGTTTTCTACAAAACTATACACCAATCTGCTCATCTCCTCCTACTCTGTGACATGCATTTTCTTGATGAGAACTTCTATTTAAAGTCGGCATTTTGCAAGAGTGCAAATTTACTAAATGGGGATTTTGTTAGACCACAGTAATGTGGTAAAACTGATCCCTAAGATAGGTGTGCTGATTTCATAGTTTAGAGTATCACAGAGGTTGCCAGGCACACCCCAGTGCATCGTGCTGGATTTGGCATGAATGTACACTGTACTTTGCTCCTATAGACAATTTCCCTGTCAATATGCTGACTATATTAGGGAAATGCTCATTATGCAGATTGCGTAGGACATCTTAAAGGGAATTTGTTGCCAAATACCACCATAATAATCCAAGTGAAGTGTCAGATGTGCGCAGGACTCCTGAGATTGCGCTTTCCCCACCCAATGTTGGTGCCCACATTCCTGATAAATTGTTAATTTTGTGATATGCAGATTAGCTGCTTGGTGCACCACCATGGCATCTTGTTGCACCAAAAGCTCTGCTCCTTATCGTGTCGAGCTGAGACCCCAGCTTCAAAACAGAGCCAGACAGGGAAGATTTGGGCTATGGCTACACTGCGACTTTTGTAGAATTGACGCATGCAGATTACAGCCCTGATGTTTGCCAGGCTGTGTAATACAGATGACTTCAGCCCTGGCAAGCATCGGGGCTGTACTGCATGCGCACCGGTCTCCAAAGCATTGGCATATGCATGAGATCGCAGAGCCAGACGAGAGTACTTTTCCCCTGCCTTACCCTGTCATTCAAAACTAGGGGAGATCAGCTGGCAGAGATAAGCGGCAGATCATTTGGTGCAATGAGGTGCAACAGTGACACCCTCGTTGCACCAAGCATCTAATTTGCACATCACAAAATCAAGGATTTCTCTGGAATGCGAACACCAATCGGGATGGGGGAAACATTATGAGACGTGCACACATCTGACACTTCACTTGGATTACTATGGCGGTATGTAGTGACAGATTCCCTTTAAAAGCCGTTACAAAACACAACTGTCCTTTAAATGATGGACGTGTCCTCTTTTATTCTTATTACTCTTTCCCTAATTTCTCCCTACAGCTTGGTGTGACTGCGCAACTTCTCACAAATCGAGGAGTCATCCATCAGTTCATGGGGAAGTTACCCAATGCGATGCGGGATTACCAGTCAGCAATTACTGCCAATCCCAAGTATTCATTGGCTTACTTCAATGCAGCAAACCTATATCTCCATAATCGGCAGTTCTCACAGGTAATTCATTCTCAAAACCTCATTATTAAGCATTGTGTAGCTAAGGTTTCCAGTATGTATCAGATAAGAAGAAAACTCATTCCAAGTATTCAATATATGTCTTATATCTACGAATTCTGTAGACTCAAAATGCATTGTGCCTTAAAGGGGTTCTGCATCTGATCGGCGAGGGTCCGACACCTGGGACCCCCGCCGATCAGCTGTTTGAGAAGGCAGGGGCGCTCCAGGAGCGCCGCGGCCTTCTCACTGTTTACCGCAGGCCAAGTGCCGTCACGACTAGTATCAACTGGCTTGGGCGCGGCTAAGCTCTGTTCACTTGAATGAAGCTTAGCCGCGCCCAGGCCATTGATACTAGTCATGACGTCACTTGGCCTGCGGTAAACAGTAAGAAGGCTGCGGCGCTCCTGGAGCGCTGCTGCCTTCTCAAGCGTCTGATCGGCGGGGGTCCCGGGTGTCGGACCCCCGCCGGTCAGATGCTGATGATCAATCCAGAGGATAGATCAGTTTAAACAAACTGCAGAACCCCTTTGAGGCCTCTCCCATTAGTAAACCCAAGCCAAAAGCACTAAGCTCTTGAAATGTAGTATGCAAAGATAAAACTAAGGGGGTAATTTATTAAGACCGGCATTTTTGTTCACATAGGCATATGAGGGCTTATTTGTGGGACAAGTTGTACTTTATAATGGCACCATTTAGATAACCATAACTTGTATTGGAAAACAGGAAAAAAAGATCTTCCTGTGGTGAAATTGGAAAAAAAAGATTTGGGTTTTCTGTTTATGGCTTTCATTGCACACTACAAATGACATGAAATCCTTATTTTAAGGGTCGCTATAATTACAGCGACACCAAATTTATATATTTTTTTGTTATGTTTTACTACTTAAAAAAAACATATTTTTTTGCATCGCCATATTCTAACTATATTCGCCATATTCATAACTTTTTTATTTTTCTGTCTAAAGAGTTGTGTGAGGGCTCTTTTTTTCAGGGATAGCTGTAGTTTTTATTGGTACCATTTTGAGGTACATATGACTTTTTATCACTTTTTTATTCAAATTTTATTTTGGGAGGGGGGCAACATGACCAAAAACAGTAAAGTGGCTATTTTTTTTTTCACACCGTTAACAATGCATGGTAATTATTGTTATATTTTGATAGTTACTGTAAGATATTCTCTGAAGTAGCTTATTTTTTTTTTTTTTTTATGTTTAAAATTGGAATTGAATTTAAAAAAAATAATTGTTTATATTTATAAAAAACATTTTTTCACTTTTTTTACTGTATGTTTTATTCCCCTAAGGCAGGCATGTCCAAACTGCGGCCCTCCAGCTGTTGCAAAACTACAACTCCCAACATGCCCTAATAGCTGTAAGCTATCCAGGCATGCTGGGAGTTGTAGTTTTGCAACAGCTGGAGGGCCGCAGTTTGGACATGCCTGCCCTATGGGGACTTGTACATATGATCCTCTGATTTCACAGGTTGCCTGATTTTCACAGCCTCTGGCACGGCTTTTCAGGCAGCTCGCTATGACAGCACTAGGAGCCCTTACAAGGCCCCGAGATGTTATAAAACCAATTGTAGCTCTACAATTTTGCCATGGGGGCTATGATTGGAGGACAAAGAGAGCCCACTCCCTCTAACCCCACAGATTCCACGGTGGCTATTAACAGTGCCATCTGATGGGTTAAAGGACATGGATCAGAATCATCTCCATTACCAGTCATTGCCGCAGGTGCTTGCTGTAGAGCGAGCTTAGTGTGTGAGCCCACTCCTTACAACTCCTTAAGGCCAATCAACTACATGTATGTGAATATGCGTTAAAGGGGTTGTCCGGGTTCAGAGCTGAACCCGGACATACCCTTATTTTAACCCCCGGCAGCCCCCCTGAGCCTAGCATCGGAGCATCTCATGCTCCGATGCGCTCCAGTGCCCTGCGCTAGATCGCGCAGGGCACAGGCTCTTGTGTTTTCAATAACACACTGCCGGGCGGTAACTTCCGCCCAGCGGTGTGTTCGGTGACGTCACCGGCTCTGAGGTGCGGGCTTTAGATCTGCCCTAGCCGTTTTACTGGCTAGGGCAGAGCCAAATCCCGCCCATCAGTGCCGGTGATGTCACCGGGCTTCCTGTCAGCCCCATAGAGAGCCCGGTACGTCACCGGAACTCAGAAAAATGCCTTTGCCCTGTGCAATTTAGCGCAGGGCAAAGGAGAGCATCGGAGCATGAACTGCTCCGATGCTCATGTCAGGGGGGCTGCCTGGGTGAAAATGGAGGTATGTCCAGGTTTAGCTCTGAACCTGGACAACCCCTTTAAGTGGATAAACCTCTGCTCTTTCTGACTTTAGTTGTACCCAGAGGCTGTCTTATCAAACTGATAACATTCCCTGTATGTAAGTGTGTATACAGAGATAGCTGTCAGTCACTGATAGCTGTACACAGGGAGGTGTTATCAGTGATTGATAGAAATCTCTGTGTAAGTGTGTATACAGAGATAGCTGTCAATCACTGATACCTGTACACAGGGAGGTGTTATCAGTGATTGATAGAAATCTCTGTGTAGGTGTGTATACAGAGATAGCTGTCAGTCACTGATAGTTGTACACGGAGAGGTGTTATCAGTGATAGAAATCTCTGTGTAAGTGTGTATACAGAGATAGCTGTCAGTCACTGATAGTTGTACACGGGGGAGGTGTTATCAGTGATTGATAGAAATCTCTGTGTAGGTGTGTATACAGAGATAGCTGTCAGTCACTGATAGTTGTACACGGAGAGGTGTTATCAGTGATAGAAATCTCTGTGTAAGTGTGTATACAGAGATAGCTGTCAGTCACTGATAGTTGTACACGGGAGGTGTTATCAGTGCTTGATAGCATTCTCTGTGTAAGTGTGTATACAGAGATAGCTGTCAGTCACTGATAGTTGTACACGGAGAGGTGTTATCAGTGATATAATTTTCTGTGTAAGTATGTACAGAGATAGCTGTCATTCACTGATAGCTGTACATGGGAGAGGTGTTACATGAAGGTCGTCTAAAGTTCAGAGACAGCAGAGATTTGAATGAATAAACAATTATACTGAATCTGTTTCCACAAAATTATATATCAATCTGCTCAGCTCATCCTGCTGTGTAACAGGCTGCCTGCATATTACACTGCATTTCCTGGTAAATGGTTTTGTTTAGGGCTCATGCACTCATCTGTTAGTGTTTTGCAGGCCGCAAATCACGGATCCACCAAACACGAATCCCAGCCGTGTGCATGCTGCCCATTTTCTTTTTCACTTCAATAGAAAAGTCCTCTTTAAACACTCTTTGCTGGTAAACAGACCAGCCGTCCTTTCAGTGTATTGTTGTTCTTATGCATTGCATTAGCTGGCATGATTAAAAAAAAAAATTAACATTTTAAGATTTTTTTTAAATAAAATTTAGCATTTAATTGTGATTTTGCCCACACACATCTGTTTTCTGCAACTTCATTGAGTCATTTGAATAATTTTGTTGTTTTAGATGAAGTCCTTGATCATTCATTGTTAATTACATTTTCTAATTAATCTGTACACGTCACAGGCTAAAGAATGCTACTGCCTTGCCATAGACCTGGATCCTGACAATGAATCAGCTGTTCTGAACCGTGGGATCACAAATATGCTTCTACAAGATGCACAAGGAGCACTGGAGGATTTTCATAGGGTCCTAGACCTCTGTCCAGTATCTTCTGCTGCATATTTCAACCGCGCCACTTTACATAACACTTTACATGAATACCAGCAAGCCGAAAGCGACATATCTCAAGGTACCATACTCATCTCCTTTACTCTTATAAAGAAAGAACATTTTCTCAGGTTTCAGTTAATGATTTGATTTTGAGAAGGTCCTGATCAGATCAAGAGCTTATTTTCAGACCATACATTTTGTGGCTTTGGTCTGTCCTACATTTGAATACAATATTGAAACGGGGACGTAAAGGGGGTATTCACATCATATTAAGTGATGGCATTACTCTAGCAAATTTATGATCAGGGGTGTTCACACGTCTGGAACTTCCACCAACCTAAGGCCTCATGCACACGACAGTATTTTGCGTTCAGTATACTGGCCGTTTTTTGAGCTCAGTATACGGAACATATACTGAACCATTCATTTCAATGGTTCAGCAAAAAATACTGAAGTGTCTCAGTGTGCATTCCGTTTCAGTATTTCAGTATTTCCGTGCCGTGAAAAGATAAAACATGTCCTATTCTTGTCCGCAAATCACGGTGCTTGGCTCCAATCAAGTCAATGGGTCCGCAAAAAAAAGGAACACATACGGAAATGCATCCGTATGTCTTCCGTATCCGTTCCGTTTTTGCTGAACCATCTATTGAAAATGTTATGCCCAGCCCAATTTTTACTATGTAATTACTGTATACTGTATATGCCAAACGGAAAAACGGAACGGAAAAACGGAAAGGAAACGGAAACCCAACGGAAACAAAAAACGGAACAACGGATCTGTAAAAAACGGACCGCAAAACACTGAAAAAGCGATACTGTCGTGTGCATGAGGCCTAAGGGAGAGTTCACATCTCAGTTTCATGTTCCGTTCTTTTGATCCGTCAAAAGAACTGAAAAAAAAACTGGATCCTGTAAGAAAAACGGATCCTGTGCATCAGTTATGCACATTTGGCATCCATTTGAGCCGTTTACGTCAGAGATCCATTATTTTAGATGGAAAAAAATGGCCTGCTGTCCAATGTATTTTTTCCGTCTTAAAAAACAGATCTCAGACAGGAAATTGCTCAGATGGAACTTAGCCTAAGAATGACACGGGCTGATTCTGCGGTTCTGTCTGTATAAGTCTTTCCCTGCGCAATAGCATCATTGCTACCTTCTGTGCAGGAGAACTGCAGCACATCTCCATTCAAGTGAATGTGTCCGGCTGCAGTTCCCTGCATGCTCGGGTTGTTGGGAGTGTCACTGGGTGGGGGAAAACTGAAGGGGCAGAAGTGCTGCATCAAGACAGCTTCCCTTCATTCTCTGCGTCAATGGAGGTACCAGAAACCACCACCGGTTATATAGTAATGGCATATCCTAACAGTATGTTCTATAAGATGGCAATACCCCTTTAATCTATAGTTTTAGATTTCATGGACCTTCACTGTAAGGGTCCATTCACACGTCCGTTATAACACTCCGTTTCCGTTCCGATTTAAATCGGAACATTTTTTCGGATCCATTAATTTCAATTGCCTCTGCAAAAATGCGGACACCAATTATAGTGCTGTCCGAATCACGGAATCCGTTCCGTTTTCCTATTTTCGAGTATGCGGATCCTGAAAAAAAATTAAGCTTGTCCTACTTTCTGTCCATTTTTCGGGTCCGTTGTCCATTCAAGTCAATGGATCCGCATAAATGCGGATGACATGCGCAAAACCATCTGAATGTCATTTTGCGGATCCGTTTACAGGAAAATGGATGGAAAAAAAAAACTGAATAACGGAAACACGGAACGGATTCAGAAGCACTTTAGTAAAAAAAAACGGAAGGTTGTACTGAAAAACGGATCCGCAAAAAAAAGGAACATTTATCTGGAAGGGTAAAAATACTGAAGTGTGAATGGACCATTAGACAGAGGAAGAACAATTCCTAACTTTTTAGGCAATTTTTTCTGGGCTCTATTCCCTTTACAAGCTTGAAGCTTAGAGAAGGGAAGCTGCGAGGAATGCAACTTCCCCACATCTTCCCTGACAGCGGTCATAGGATATTGCCCAGCACTTGTTTTCTGTCCCATACAAATAATACAGGCTGTTAGAAGTAATGACAGGCCATCAGATCAGTAAAATTGCCATAAATATATTTTATTGTGAAATTCTTTTTCTTAAGGAAGTAACACGTCTTGTTAGATTTTACATTATGCATGCTCAATGATAGTTATAGTTCCTGCTCAGTGGTTTAAGCCGAAGTGTGTATATCTCCTTGTGTTGTACATTTTTACATCTCTTCATACAGTATGTAACTAGGGAATGAGGCTAACTTTTACACTTGATTCAGAAAGTTATTAACTAGGCTCTTCAGCAATGTAATCACGAGTATCTCATCATGCTTTGTTTTTTACAGCTTTGCTTCTTCAACCTGGAGATCCCCTGATGTACAAGCTGAGAGCGGACATAAGAGGAAAAATGGGACTGGCTGAAGAAGCCATTGAGGATTATGAGCAAGCTATAACGATATTACAACAGTCTTCCCAGAGTCAGGGACTCGCCAAAGTGGAAAGGCATCGTTGACATATTGGGGAGGGATGTCATTTCAGGCCATTGGTCTGGATCTGTTCCTTGTATGCTCACACTGGTAAGAACCTTAACGGGGATTTCTTATCTCAGCAATTGTGGTATATTCCTGGGATAAGCTACAAATGTCAGATAGGTGCTGGTCCTACCTTTGGGACCCGCTCCGATCTCCAGGACAGTGAAAGGAGAGCAGCTGCCCATGCACAGTCATCCTCTATTCACCGCTATAGGATTTCCACAAATAGCCAAGTGCTGGCTCAGCTATTTCCAGCAGTCCCATAGTGGTAAATGGAGGTGGTCGTACTTGTGCGGCTTGCTGTCCGTTCACTGCTATGGAACTTATGAAAATAGCCAAGTGCGCTTGCTTGGCTATAAGTCTCATAGCAGTGAATGGACAGAATATGGTGTGACCTACTTCACATCGGGGGCCCGTTTTGGAGATAGGAGCAGGTCCCAGAAGTGGGGCCAGCACCTATCTGACATTTGTGACATATCCTTAATGATATGCCAAAAATGCTGAGATTCGAAAATCCCTTCAAGACGTTTTTTCAAAAGGTTTGTGAACCTGCATGGAATCATTGCGAATCCTTGAATGCTTCAAATGTGAGCAGTAGGCTGCGTTGACTTGTTGACATTATATCCATAGGGATAGCATATCATGAATGCTTTGTCCACTGGACTTCAAGATGCCATGGACAAAACATCAGCATGGCCTTTAGCCATTGCATAATGCAATCAAGTTTAATGGCATCACTATAGACACAGTTCTGGAGCGCAAGGGACTGAAGAAGAATTTTGTGTTTTTGTTTTTTTTTGTGTGTTTTTGTTTTTTTAATTAACGAAGATTCCTGGTCTTTGTGAAGAATTTGGTAAGTTCCTGAAAAGCCACTTAAACCTTGTTTTGTACAACTTAGCAATAAAATCACATATGTATTTATTAACATGGTAATATCTGCATTCTTTAGTCTTTTAGTTACTTTATGTATAACAAATTTATTACCTCTTCTCTCCTATTGTGTTCTTTTCTACAATATTATAGACGAAGAGCAGGCTAAAATATCATGAGGTCTGCTTTAGGCCTCATGCACACGACCGTTTTTTTTTAAGGTCCGCAAAAACAGGGTCCATTGGTCCGTGATCCGTGACCGTTTTTTCGTCCGTGGGTCTTCCTTGATTTTTGGAGGATCCACGGACATGAAAAATGAAAAAAAAATCTAAGTCAAGTTTGCTATTGAAATGATATGAAAAAACGGACACGGACCACGGACGCGGATGACAATCTTGTGTGCATCCGTGTTTTTTCACGGACCCATTGACTTGAAAGGGTCCGTGAACCGTTGGCAGTGAAAGAAATAGGACAGGTCATATTTTTTTCACGGCCAGGAAAAACGGATCACGGATGCGGCTGCCAATGGTGCATTTTCCGATTTTTCCACGAACCCATTGAAAGTCAATGGGTCCGCGAAAAAAAACGGACAACGGCCACGGATGCACACAACGGTCGTGTGCATGAGGCCTTACAAGGCAGTCTGTAATATAACTAACAGTAAAGGCCATCAGAACGTTGGATAAGCATTGTTAACATACTGTACATGTATGTTTTTTTTTTGTAAATACAATCTTCAGAAAAAGCCGTTTTAATTCTTTGGAAAGCGGTAGGTAGGTGGGCTTTCCTGTTCAAAGTGCCCAAACTGCCCGCCATCCCTAACGTCTGCGCCTCACCTTAGTCTCCCAGTGCTTCCTCCCCTCCATGTCATGGTGTTCGAGTACCGCATGGCCAAAAGGGCTGCAGCGGGTTCTAATTAATGGCCACGCAGCACTTTCAGTACCGCACGACATTTAACAATACAGGCCCACTAGACAGTGTGGTCTTCATTAGTGTGGTCTTCATTAGTGTGGTCTTCATTAGTGTGGTCTTCATTAGTTTAATTAGAGCCAGCTGCAGCCCTTTTGGCCACCGGTACTTGAACACAGCACGGCACTTGGCACAACTGGCATACCCTTCGTTTTCTTTCTTTTTCGAAACATTATACATTTCCTGGAACAATGTCATAAATTACCTTACAAGATCTCTAATATTCTGATCTCATGCTCATATGTATATATCCTAAGCAAAAAAAATGATCAAATGGGACTATATCTTCTAAAAATATATAATAGTCTTTATTAGTCAAAGTTCATTACTATACATCAAATAATAGGAAAGAAAGGCACGATGGAAATAGATGCAGAAAAAATTGCATGAGGCACATACATCAGATAAAGCACTCCATACCAAAAAGTATTATAACAAGGTATAGCCCTGGGAGGTAATGATATCTATCAAAAAGAACCCCCGATATAGATATACCCAAAATAAATAATATAGGAGGCCCTAATTACTACAAACTACCAGGGAAGTGATTATATCATCAACATGTGCGCTGTATCACTCCTATAATAGGTCACCATGAAGAATATATACACAGTTGTCATTTGTACCAAACAGCACACATGTAAATCATAATCACAGTCTATATCAGAAAGAATGAATACATATCTGGGAAGAATAGCCAAAACAAGGCTACAAAACCTACCCACAGACATGGTGTGCAATAAGCTGGGATGCCACCCTACTCACTGGCACCTCGACACGTGTTTTGCCTCACAGGCTTCGTCAGGAGGTGATTACTTTTGTAAAATGGGGGTATATATAGGGAACAGCGGATTTGTAATGAGCTACAAGGAGAATAACCTGAGAAACTCCGTCATGATGGCTGACCTCATCTTTCAGCGCGTCCACACACCACCACCGCGCATCAGGTAACGTGTGACGGAGCGCATCCCAATGAAGTCAGACAGCACATGTACCGGGCCACGTCTTGGTCTAAACGTGATAACAAAGTCATGTGATCCCGTAAGAGCATGTGGCCTATTTAAGACAAAATCATGTGATAAAGCTCTTGTACATAGCGTAGGTATAATGGGTGACATCCAGTTGTAAAACCTCATGCTCAAAACAAATTTACACCAATCAAAAAATATTAGAAAATCATGATAATTCAATATAAATTTACACCCATGATCATGTAATCAATTACATATATCATTAATAATAAATCACAAAAAAATATAAAAAAAAAGACATTATAAAAAGTATATACTTATTTAAACAGTTCATAATATATTTAACACCATAATAATGTGATTAATTGACACAAACCATTTTTTTTCTTTTTACCCAAACATTTTTTTTTATCAAAGACATGTAGAACAATAAATTTAGCGAAAAATGTATATATGGATGTCGTGTTTTTTTTTAAGTTTTACAACTGAAAGTGAAAAATGTCATTTTTTTTGCAAAAATTTCTGTAAATTTCAATTAATAACAAAAAAAGTAAAAATGTCAGCAGCAATGAAATACCACCAAATGAAAGCTCTATTAGTGAGAAGAAAAGGAGGTAAAATTCATTTGGGTGGTAAGTTGCATGACCGAGCGATAAACGGTGAAAGTAGTGTAGTGCCGAAGTGTAAAAAGCATTCATTATGCATATCTTATTTTAATTATTGTCACATTGCTCTTTTTCTTGAGCCTTAACAGCTTTTCACATTACACATCTATTGCGGTTTTATGAATTAATGAGTTTATGTGTCAATTATTCACATGATTATGGTGTTAAAGATATTATGAACTGTTTAAATAAGTATATACTTTTTTATAATGTCTCTTCTTAATATATTTTTTTTGTGATTTATTATTAATGATATGTAATTGATTACAAGATCATGTGGGTAACTTTATATATGTATTTTATTGCTTGATCATGTGGGTAAATTTATATTGAATTATCATGATTTTCTTATATTTTTTGATTGGTGTAAATTTGTTTTGATCATGAGGTTTTACAACTGGATGTCACCCATTATACCTACGCTATGTACAAGAGCTTTATCACGTGATTTTGTCTTAAGTCACATGCTCCTACATGATCACATGACTTTGTAATCACATGTTTACACCAAGACGCGGACTGGTACATGCGCTGTCTGACTTCATCTGGATGCGCTCTGTGGGGACGCGCTGAAAGATGAGGTCAGCCATCATGACGGAGTTTCTCAGGTGATTCTCCTTGTAGCTCATTACAAATCCGCTTTTCCCTATATATACCCCCATTTTACAAAAGTAATCACCTGCTGACGAAGCCTGTGAGGCAAAATACGTGTCAAGGTGCCAGTGCCTAGGGTGGCATCCCAGCTTATTGCACACTATGTCTGTGGGTAGGTTTTGTAGCCTTATTTTGGCTATTCTTTCCAGATAGGTATTCATTCTTTCTGATATAGATTGTGATTATGATTTACATGTGTACAAATGACAACTGTGTATATATTCTTTATGGTGACCTATTATAGGAGTGATGCAGCGCACATGTTGATGATATAATCACTTTCCCTGGTAGTTTGTAGAAATTAGGGCCTCCTATATTATTTATTTTGGATTTGGGGTATATCTATATCGGGGTTCTTTTTAATAGATATAATTATCTCCCAGGGCTATGCCTTGTTATAATACTTTTTGGTATGGAGTATGGAGTGCTTTATCTGATGTATGTGCCTCATGCAATTTTTTCTGCATCTATTTCATCGTACCTTTCTTTCCTATTATTTGATGTGTAGTAAAGAACTTTGACTAATAAAGACTATTATATATTTTTAGAAGATATAGTCCCATTTGATCTTTTTTCTTTTTTTTTGCTTAGGATTTGGTTGTTGTTTTGATCTAGGGCCAGTGCTTGATAGTATGAGGTTGTTGTAGGTTTTTATCATGTGTGTGTATATCTATGTCTTCATATATTCATTATTTGCAAATTTGAGAAGTGAAAAATGTTTTTGATGATAGATATTATTTGGTATTAGTTTAGTGACTATTAAATCGATTTTCAAATCTTCTAAGGATGTTAGGTTCCAGATATAAATATATATCTAGAGTTCCTCTATAGCTGGGGCATTTCTGGAACACTGCTTGCCGCAGGAAAGGTTTTCCGTTTGATTGAAGTTAATGAGACTGCAGCATCTGCTTGACTGCAGAATAAGACAGTTTTGCCTGCAGAGATTTTAATATTTTTTTCATAAATTTCATGTGACGTCTGGGTAGTATGATGATAAACGAGGCTCTAAGATGTCAGATTTCAGTGCACATAAACAATATGTACCCATTCAATAAGTTTTCCTCAGATGAACTCAAACAGTGAAGAAGTATTGCATATGTAAAGTGTGGGAGGCGTTTATAGCAACCAGTCAGATCCCTGATTTAATTTCCTAATCTGATTTGCACAAATGGCAGCAAATATCTTGCTTATTTATATATATATTTTTTTATCTTCCCCTTTGTGTGATGTAGTATTACAGTGGGATGCGAAAGTTTGGGCAACCTTGTTAATCGTCATGATTTTCCTGTATAAATCATTGGTTGTTACGATAAAAAATGTCAGTTAAATATATCATATAGGAGACACACAAAGTGATATTTGAGAAGTGAAATGAAGTTTATTGGATTTACAGAAAGTGTGCTATAATTGTTTAAACTAAATTAGGCAGGTGCATAAATTTGGGCACTGTTGTCATTTTATTGATTATAAAACCTTTAGAATTAATTATTGGAACTCAAATTGGCTTGGTAAGCTCAGTGACCCCTGACCTACATACACAGGTGAATCCAATTATGGGAAAGAGTATTTAAGGGGGTCAATTGTAAGTTTCCCTCCTCTTTTAATTTTCTCTGAAGAGCAGCAACATGGGGGTCTCAAAACAACTCTCAAATGACCTGAAGACAAAGATTGTTCCCCATCATGGTTTAGGGGAAGGATACAGAAAGCTGTCTCAGAGATTTCCGCCGTCTGTTTCCACAGTTAGGAACATATTGAGGAAATGGAAGACCACAGGCTCAGTTCAAGTTAAGGCTCGAAGTGGCAGACCAAGAAAAATCTCGGATAGACAGAAGCGACGAATGGTGAGAACAGTCAGAGTCAACCCACAGACCAGCACCAAAGACCTGCAACATCATCTTGCTGCAGATGGAGTTACTGTGCATTGTTCAACCATTCAGCACACTTTACACAAGGAGATGCTGTATGCGAGAGTGATGCAGAGGAAGCCTTTTCTCCGCCCACAGCACAAAAAGTGCCGCTTGAGGTGGGCTAAAGTACATTTGGACAAGCCAGCTTCATTTTGGAATAAGGTGCTGTAGACTGATGAAACTAAAATTTAGTTATATGGCCATAACAAGGGGCGTTATGCATGGAGGAAAAAGAACACAGCATTCCAAGAAAAACACCTGCTACCTACAGTAAAATATGGTGGTGGTTCTATCATGCTGTGGGGCTGTGTGGCCAGTGCAGGGACTGGGAATCTTGTCAAAGTTGAGGGACGCATTCATTCCACTCAGTATCAGCAGATTCTGGAGACCAATGTCCAGGAATCAGTGACAAAGCTGAAGCTGACTCGGGGCTGGATCTTTCAACAAGACAACGACCCTAAACACTGCTCAAAATCCACTAAGGCATTTATGCAGAGGAACAAGTACAACGTTCTGGAATGGCCATCTCAGTCCCCAGACCTGAATATAATTGAAAATCTGTGGTGTGACTTAAAGAGAGCTGTCCATGCTCGGAAGCCATCAAACCTGAATGAACTAAAGATGTTTTGTAAAGAGGAATGGTCCAAAATACCTTCAACCAGAATCCAGACTCTCATTGGAACCTACAGGAAGCGTTTAGAGGCTGTAATTTCTGCAAAAGGAGGATCTACTACATATTGATTTCATTTCTTTTTTGTGGTGCCCAAATTTATGCACCTGCTTAATTTGATTTAAAACAATTATAGCACACTTTCTGTAAATCCAATAAACTTAATTTCATTTCTCAAATATCACTGTGTGTGTCTCCTATATGATATACAGGGAGTGCAGAATTATTAGGCAAATGAGTATTTTGACCACATCATCCTCTTTATGCATGTTGTCTTACTCCAAGCTGTATAGGCTCGAAAGCCTACTACCAATTAAGCATATTAGGTGATGGGCATCTCTGTAATGAGAAGGGGTGTGGTCTAATGACATCAACACCCTATATCAGGTGTGCATAATTATTAGGCAACTTCCTTTCCTTTGGCAAAATGGGTCAAAAGAAGGACTTGACAGGCTCAGAAAAGTCAAAAATAGTGAGATATCTTGCAGAGGGATGCAGCACTATTAAAATTGCAAAGCTTCTGAAGCGTGATCATCGAACAATCAAGCGTTTCATTCAAAATAGTCAACAGGGTCGCAAGAAGCGTGTGGAAAAACCAAGGCGCAAAATAACTGCCCATGAACTGAGAAAAGTCAAGCGTGCAGCTGCCAAGATGCCACTTGCCACCAGTTTGGCCATATTTCAGAGCTGCAACATCACTGGAGTGCCCAAAAGCACAAGGTGTGCAATACTCAGAGACATGGCCAAGGTAAGAAAGGCTGAAAGACGACCACCACTGAACAAGACACACAAGCTGAAACGTCAAGACTGGGCCAAGAAATATCTCAAGACTGATTTTTCTAAAGTTTTATGGACTGATGAAATGAGAGTGAGTCTTGATGGGCCAGATGGATAGGCCCGTGGCTGGATTGGTAAAGGGCAGAGAGCTCCAGTCCGACTCAGACGCCAGCAAGGTGGAGGTGGAGTACTGGTTTGGGCTGGTATCATCAAAGATGAGCTTGTGGGGCCTTTTCGGGTTGAGGATGGAGTCAAGCTCAACTCCCAGTCCTACTGCCAGTTTCTGGAAGACACCTTCTTCAAGCAGTGGTACAGGAAGAAGTCTGCATCCTTCAAGAAAAACATGATTTTCATGCAGGACAATGCTCGATCACACGCGTCCAAGTACTCCACAGCGTGGCTGGCAAGAAAGGGTATAAAAGAAGAAAATCTAATGACATGGCCTCCTTGTTCACCTGATCTGAACCCCATTGAGAACCTGTGGTCCATCATCAAATGTGAGATTTACAAGGAGGGAAAACAGTACACCTCTCTGAACAGTGTCTGGGAGGCTGTGGTTGCTGCTGCACGCAATGTTGATGGTGAACAGATCAAAACACTGACAGAATCCATGGATGGCAGGCTTTTGAGTGTCCTTGCAAAGAAAGGTGGCTATATTGGTCACTGATTTGTTTTTGTTTTGTTTTTGAATGTTAAGATGTTATATTGGTTTCACTGGTAAAAATAAATAATTGAAATGGGTATATATTTGTTTTTTGTTAAGTTGCCTAATAATTATGCACAGTAATAGTCACCTGCACACACAGATATCCCCCTAAAATAGCTAAAACTAAAAACAAACTAAAAACTACTTCCAAAAATATTCAGCTTTGATATTAATGAGTTTTTTGGGTTCATTGAGAACATGGTTGTTGTTCAATAATAAAATTAATCCTCAAAAATACAACTTGCCTAATAATTCTGCACTCCCTGTATTTAACTGACATTTTTTATCGTAACAACCAACGATTTATACAGGAAAATCATGACGATTAACAAGGTTGCCCAAACTTTCGCATCCCACTGTACATGCTGGCCAGTCAAATAAATGGTCGACCGTGTACATTTCAAGACTGCTTGGTAGTGGATATCAATTCTGGTTATCAGAAAACCAGTGGACTCCACCCTCTGACATACATATGTCAGAATGTGGGCAGAAGTTGTTAAACAGCTCTTTTAAAAGATTTTTGTGGATATATTTTTTTCTAAAGGCAGGTAATGCTTTGCAATGAAAAAGAAAATACATAAAAAAAATATGTTTAATTCCCTGCGGCTGCTTCGGTGGTCCATGACGGTCTCTGTTTTCTGTAGTTGGTCACATTCTGTCTACACACATGAGTGCTGCAGCCAATCAATGTCCTCATTTTCACCGTATGTACAGCCAAGACGACTGAGGCCAGTAATTGGCTGCAGCAATCACATAGGTAGACGGCATGCGATCAGGTGCATGAAAGAGAATCAGAGACCAAGATTATTGGAGCTGGAGTCGGGGCAATAAAATTGGTAAATGTCATTTAATTTTTTTATTTTAAAACATTATTTGCTTTTTGAAAAAAATATATACACTTATTGACAAAACAAAGTACCTTGAAGTAGTTTTTGAAATCAAATTAAACCCTCTCTGTTTGAATATAATGATGAGATATGTAAGAGATTACAATATTAGATTGAAAGGAGAAGTAAATTGCGGAAAAAAGTAGGCTCTAGTATCCTGTTGAGCACCTTGAGCCTGGATGCAAGATGAGATACAGTTGGCATGGAGGCATACAGGTTCTGTATGGTATCCTGGGGCACATTTGCCCATTGTGATGCAGCTGGGCTTGTAGATTCTGCACACTCATAGGTTTTTTTTTTTTAAATGCTCGTCTGGCTATTAAATCTGGTGATTGGTCAGGCCAAGGAAGTGTTACAGTCTTGTGGAGACATTCCTGGGAAACCCTTGCTGTATGTGAGCAAGCATTATCCTGCTGAAAAATGCCTGTTGGAAGCCCTGCCATGAGAGACAACACATGTGGCCACAGGATGTCCTGCACGTATTGCTGAACTGTTAGTGGCCCTCGTATCACTACTATAACTAAGCGATGGCTCCCCAGATCATCATGCCAGCAGTTTGGGCCGTGTATCGCAACAACAACAAAGGCAGGATTGAGACACTCACCACAAGGCCTCTGTATGCAAACCAAAATGTCATCGGAACCTGAGCAGAACCTGGGTTTGTCGCTAAAGATGATATGATCCTAGTATGTAGTCGTCCAGGTTTCTCATTCATAACACCGCAGCAAACAAAGGTGACAGTGGCTGGATGTCAGTGGTAGGACACGTAATGGGTGCCATGTCACCAAATTACCTTCTGTTAAGAAGTGGTCCAGGCAGAGCCTGTTGTGTGTAATGACGGTTCTACCGATGTCAGGATGGTGGACAACGAAACTGTGGGAGCTGTTAGTGCAAATTATCCTCCCTATAAGTGGTCTGTCTGGGCTGTCCATAGCCTGTTTGCTGTGTGTCCATACCCTCACATAACCACTGCTCCCAACCCTCCTAACAGCTAGATCAGAACAGTCTAGATGGCAGCTACTTCATTGAAATGATGATCGTGCGTCTCTCAGTCCAATGATGCACGCCTCTCAAAGTCCGACAAATAGGTAAAATGTGTTTTGGTGGATGCCTATAAGCATGTGTAGCAGTCAAAACAGACACTTTGTAAAGATTTGCACACACTTTTGCTATAGTGCTGGAGGATTTACAAGGCAATTAATCTAAACCAGCCATTAATATGTATTCCATTTGGCTTTAGTACGACTTCCTTTCTTTTTTTATACTTTCTAAGAATTTCAGTTAAAAGTTTGGAGGGATATTTTTCAGTGTCTCCAGATCTCAAAAGAACTCTTGGCTTGATCTTCATCTTCAGAGCTTCTGCTTGAGGTAATCTCTCTTTGCAATTGATGTTTTCCCAATCATTTTCCACAGATACAGTCACATATTAAAATGTGTTTGCACTTCTTAGCATTTATAATGCCTTCCAATCAAAGTAAACCTCCCTGGACTTGCTCTGGTTGTCCCATGCTTCACTACTGATTTTAGACATCATTCAATGAATTTTCCATTACTTCAGTGGTTCCTCCTTCTGCAATATGGAAAGATCTAAAAAGTACCTTATTCAGTATTTCAGAGGTCAACTCTAATTGCTGTGTTTTCAGACGACACATCCTTTCAGATTTAGTGTTTGAATTGTCTTCTCACTAAAATGGACAGTAATGTTGATGTTGACTTTCTGATTTGAAATAAAAGTTTTAAGTAGTGCTTATCAAATGGTGACCGTGTTGGCAGGTTCTAGTTCTTACATGATCATTTGGATTCTTATCTATATATTTTGGGGGTCATTTATCAAACTGGTGTAAAGTAGAACTGGCTTAGTTTCCCATAGAAACCAATCAGATTCCACCTTTCATTTTTTTACAGCTCCTTTGGAAAATAAAAGGTGGAATCTGGTTGCTACGGGCAACTAAGCCAGTTCTACTTTATACCAGTTTGATAAATCTCCCCCTTTTTTTCTAGTTTTGGAAACTCCTGTTTTTTTTTTTAACTTTCATTCTCTCTTTTAGATTTGTATTTATTTTTTTGCCTAATTTTCTGGTAATATATTTCCTTTTTTGTTTTTTTTATACTGATATCTGATACCGAAAAATGCTAAATTTGTATCTGTCCTTAGCTAAATGATGCGCCAGGCTGGGATAATTATGACAACTCTATCTAGCTTAAATCTAGTAAAATCACTCTGAGCTGGTAAAAGGGGGGACCAGAGATTTTTGGGTTCATGGTGTAAATGTCAAGACTCACTTGCTTTCACACAATTTAATTTAATAGATGGTGTATTTAGCAAATTTCTAAATCACTTCATTTTAAAAAATCTGCCTGCAGGTAATGGGGTGCGTGTCAGAGCTAGCTGAGCGCCTAAGCCTGATAGAAGCATGGCCTCTACAAAGTTTTAGAATAGCACACTCATGTGTGTCTGTAAGTCTGATATCCCCCTCCTTATCAGTTTTCTAAGCTCCTTGGAAAAAAACTAATATAGTGGGAAGTGAGGTCTCTACGGTACAGTATTGGCAGGTTCCTTAGAAGAGAGACACCCACTGCTTGTGAGAGAAATGCATCTATCTGTGCAGCTGAAACAGGGAATAATATGGCTGAGGAAGACATTAGAGACCTGCTAATTCACGGTTATTATTCTACAATAAAGCACAGCCATTATGTAAACTTTTTTTGTAGACTCGGGTACGTTTTAAGGCTTGTTGAATAGTCTGAATATTCTGGTCACATTTTCTGTGTCCAGACTGTTCCTGCATATATTGTGCTGAAGGACCTGATCAACACAGAACAAAATGTTCTATATAGAATATGACCGTTTCAGAGAATAACAGCATAAGAACATGTGACTGAGACCATGTCTTTAGGAGCCACTCGGGACATGTTAATAAGCCTCTGGTCACCTTAAGACTTTACTTCAGATGCATGGGAAAATAGTTAATGTTTGTTTCATTGCAAACTGAACTAAACTAAGGACACCTTAATATAAAGCTGACTAATTTGTCTGAGTCATTTTCTCCGTTAAATAGTCTGTTTCCAATTCCAGAGGATAATTACCAGACGCAAATTTGTTTTAAGAACATTGTGCAGAAATCCAGTGTGTTCAAAATGAAATGAGACAGTGACTTAAATACCAGGATATCAGGAGAAGGTAACCAGATGTTACCGCTAATTTGTATATCATATTAGCATTTCCCCTGCAGTCCGGAACCAGGAGAGCAAACAGATGGAAAGTTTAGGTACAGATAAGTCTTTAGCACAATGGAAGTCTTTGCTTCAATCTCAAAATGTCAGGACACCGACTAAAAACAAATATATTAATTGATGTTTGTGGAGACATCGTGGCGACAGACATATCTTTATCTAAAGCTACTTTCACACTGGCGTTTTCGTTTTCCGTTTGTGAGATCTGTTCAGGGCTCTCACACGCGGTCCAAAACGGATCAGTTTTGCCCTAATGCATTCTGAATAGAAAAGGATCCGCTCAGAATGCATCAGTTTGCCTCCATTCCGCTCTGGAGGCGGACACCAAAACGCTTCCTGCAGCTTTTTGCTGTCCACTTGACAAAACTGAGCCAAATCCGTCCTGGCACACAATGTAAGTCAATGGGGACGGATCCGTTTTCTCTGGCACAATAGAAAACGGATCGTCTCCCATTGACTTTCAATAGAGTTCTTGACGGATCCGTCTTGGCTATGTTACAGATAATACAAACGGATCCGTTCATGACGGATGCATGCGGTTGTATTATTGTAACGGATCTGTTTTTGCAGATCCATGACAGATCCGCCAAAAACGCAAGTGTGAAAGTAGCCTAAGCTGTCAATTGTGTAAGAAATTTTATAGTTGTCTAATTAACTTCCCTGTTAATTGACATCCCTGTTAATTTTTAGAAACTTATAGTCCCATGTTATAACCAATCGATATAAGAAGCCTCTTTTTACTGGAGAGATTGAACATATTACCGGTACTTATGAGCAGAGACTCGCTACCCTTTAATATCCCCGTCTCTCTTATTTGCTCCTCTTGAGTTTATCTTCTTTACTTCCAGTTGACATTACAGTATTTAAAGTAATAAGCTACTGAAGTGTGCACTGTCTCTGCTGATTTATTTGTCCAACATATAACCAGTTCTAGTGGAAATTTCCTATGAGCCACTATCTAGGTCGGCGGCTCATGAAACGGCCCGTAAAAGTAATCTTTTAAGGACACAACCAATCATTGCATGTTTGCATGACAATACTTAATACATATAAGTTAGCAATCCCCCCATTGTCTTTTGAAACATTTATTTACCAATATCATGTGAATTTTATACTCTATTCATTACCATTATGACAATAGTAAATGTGTGTATGTGTGAATTGATGCTGTTTCGAAGCAAAGGGCGATCACGCCAAACAATGATTTTACTTAGATTTCTCTTTTCTTCATTCATTTAGCATTTTGTTTATTTATGAAAAATAAATTACTACTATGTTTGAAAGCATTCTTACTTTGCATCATTTTTTCACACTTACCTTAAACATTTGCACAGTACTATATACACGATCAAGTCACATTATTATGACCACTTTCGACATCGAAGTCCTGTGTCATGAGCTGGCTTGGTGGGTATACAAGGTAAGTTATAGGTTGTCTGCACACATATCCCTTGTTACTGTCATGGATTAAAGGGGCGATTTATGATTACCGTACTTTCTTTCGGGCAAAGGTTTGCAGTATTTTTTGCAACTGCACAGTTTATGAACTGCTCACATGCTGCTGTAGTGAAAGTGTATTGTGAGCGGACAAATGGCTCCATTGTGAATAAGCAATGAGGAAACTGTGGAGCTCCACGTGCCATTGATGTGAGAGGTGAACATCGGCTACAAATGTGCAGGAGGGCCGACGGACACGCTACAGTGGAGCAGTTCACCACCGGAATGAACCAGGGGCTACCAGACGTCTCTAGAACAACAGTTCAGAAACCCTACTGTGTATAGGGCTCCGAAGCAGACAGATGGTCACTGAACCTCTTCTAATAAAGTTGCACTGGCAGAAAAGGCTTTAATTTTCTCCGCAATATCAGAATTGGACCTGCTTTGCCACCTGTGATGTCTGTTTTCTGCTTCATTGAACTGATAAATGTTGGAATGTCAGGTGAGAAACATCAGAGAACAAACACCCTGCAACCATTGCTGGAAGAACACAAGCTGCTGGTGGTAATGTTATACTTTCTCTCCTTTTAGGGTGTGGCTGCACCCTAAAGGGTGTATTAGACACGGCAACGCTGCAGACGATTGTTGGAAAGGAAACATTTCCTCCCGGCAATTGTCAGCTAGCTAGCGGAGCACACAGATGTTATTACATGTAGTAATGTCCTCCATGGCATGGGGAGCAGCGATCGCTATGCCATCACTCGTCCCCATGAAGGGCAGCAGTGTGCTGGCGGCAGATCGCTATTACACAGTGTAAACCCTTGCCAGCTCCATTGTGATAGAAATCACAATTGCCCGATGAACGAGCATTAGATTGACAGATGATGGCTTCATAGGAACGCTCATTAGTGTTCATCTGCCAGAAAATCTGGCAATGTAATAGACCCTTGAGTCTCGGACATAGCATACTGCCTGTGAGTGAAAGCGGTGTTACTTTGTCTCCAGTATGTGGTAGGAAGGCACCTGATATAGTAAGGGACTATACTTGTGTGGTTACAACTCAGCCGAGAAGGTTTTTGTTTTCTGTGAAAGGTTGTCTTTTTGTTCATGATGTTAAAAAAACACAGGCAAGCTTCTTTTTATTATGCCCTGTGTCATTGTGTCTAATTTTTGTGGCCCTGCTTTGCCTACCTCTCCTTACACAAACCCTGACACTACAGAGTTCAAAACCTTCTTTTGGCATTAACACCAGCACATATACCGTGCGCTGGGAGCTTCATGGCATGGGTTTCCATGGCCGAGCAGTTGCATGCAAGCCTTACATAACCAAGTACATACAATGACAAGCGTTGGATGGAGTAGTGTAAAGCATGTCGCCACTGGACTCGGGAACAGTGGAAATATATTCTCTGGAGTGATGAATAATGGTTCTCTATCTAGTGGTCTGATGGATGATTCTGTGTTTGGTGAATGTCAGGAGAACGTTACCTGCCTAACTGCATTGTGACAACTGTAAAGTTTGGTGGAGGAGGAATAGTACTATGGGGTTGTTTTTCAGGGTTTTCCCTATAATTCCAGTGAAGGGAAATCTTAGTGCTTTAGCATACCTAGACATTTTAAACAATTGTATTCCTCTAACTTTATGGGAACAATTTGGGGAAGGTCCTTTTCTTTTCTGTGCCCCAATAAAAAAGCAGGCTTCATAAAGACATGGTTGGGTGAGTTTGGTGTGGAAGAACTTGACTGGTCTGCAAAGAATCCTGATCTTAACCCCATCCAACACCTTTGGGATGAACTAGAACAGAGATTGCAAACCAGGCCCTCTCGTCCAACATCATTGTCTAACCTCACAGATTTTTTGCACAAACTGCAAAATCTTGTAGAAATGGAAGCTGTTTAAGTTGCAAAGGGGGGCAAACCATATTCATGCCTATGTATTTAGAATAAGATGTCATAAAAGCATCTGTAGGTGCAATGTGAAGATGTTTCAATACGTTGCCCATGTAGTCTGTCTATCATAGATGTAACTACCAGGGTAGCAAGTAGCAGCTGCTATGGGGCCGCAATAACTAAGACGTGTAGTTAGTGATGTATATGGACAATGGAAGAGTGCATTACTTTTTGCATTATTTCTGTGCTGTGACGTCACTGATATATTTCTGTACATGGCCATGTGTATTTTCATACTATTGTGATATTACTGTGAGCCTTATTGTTGTACTGTGATGTCGCTACCCTGTGCATTAAGAAAACCAACATAATCATACACTTCTCATATTTGTGCTACTGAAGGTGGTCATAGTGGTTCGGGTCCCCTCTCCAATTTCTGCTATGGGACCCCATGGGTTCTTGTTATGCTGCTGCTATCTATCTACACATAAAAACACTATGAATTCTGTGTAATCTTTTGTATATACACTACTGACTTGATAAGAGGTGCAATTTCACTGTAAATAGTGCACTATGCAGCCCTCCTTATAGATCCCATATCTAAGATGAAAGAGACAGATGAAATGTATCGGCACAGTAGCTATGTTATCTCTACACGGCTGCTGAAAATATAAGCAAAGCTAAGTAAACACATTAGATAATAGCATTGTAAACCTTAAAATTTAATTTATATTTTGTTTGTTTTACAGACTGGAGCACTGAAGGTGATGTCAGCACCCAATGTCCAATCCGCTGTGGCATGACTTGCAGAAATAAAAGCTCTGTCAGTCTGTGCAAACACATCCACGAGGGAAAGGGTTAATGATTTAGCCTGCCCGCTCACAGCTGAGATAAGGTGACTTAGCTAAAGGTTGATTGTAATAACCTTTTATATTAAAGCCTACACAGAACCATCAGATAGTGAAATAAATTAGTTGCAATAATTTATAGCAAATGTATTGCTGTCATGGAAGTGGAGGCGGGTGGCACCCTCATTTTATTTCCTCGCTATGTTAAGTATTAAAGGGGTTTTAAATACTTTTACATATACTTTTAGAAGGATATTTAGAAACCATACTTTAGGGAGTTTCCTTTCAAGTAAGAGCAGCCCCTGCTTTGGCTGACTCAGCCCATTCATGTATTATATGGTTGCTCACTCATTTGGAATATACTACTATGTTCTCTCTCCAGTTGCCGAACACATCTTTGCCCTGTATTGCCAGGGGTGCCACGATCCTGACCCACATTGATCAGCTGATCGTACAAGATTAGGACAGAGTTTAACCCCTTAAGGACTCAGCCCTATTTCACCTTAAGGACTTGGCC
Organism: Bufo gargarizans; assembly: GCF_014858855.1. NCBI lineage: Eukaryota > Metazoa > Chordata > Amphibia > Anura > Bufonidae > Bufo > Bufo gargarizans. The sequence continues at coordinate 47,341,613 of NC_058090.1, forward strand.
ATTTTTTGCAAATCTGACCAGTGTCACTTTAAGTGCTGATAACTTTAAAACGCTTTGACTTATCCAGGCCGTTCTGAGATTGTTTTTTCGTCACATATTGTACTTCATGACACTGCAAAAATTGGGTCAAAAAAGTTAATTTTTTTGGATAAAAAAATACCATATTTACCAAAAATTTTGAAAAATTTGCAAATTTCAAAGTTTCAGTTTCTCTACTTCTGTAATACATAGCAATACCCCCAAAAATGTTGATGACTTTACATTCCCCATATGTCTACTTCATGTTTGCAGCATTTTGGGAATGATATTTTATTTTTTGGGGATGTTACAAGGCTTAGAAGTTTAGAAGCAAATCTTGAAATTTTTCAGAAATTTACAAAAACCCAATTTTTAGGGACCACTACAGGTCTGAAGTCACTTTGCGAGGCTTACATAATAGAAACTGCCCAAAAATGACCCCATTCTATAAACTACACCCCTCAAGGTATTCAAAACTGATTTTACAAACTTCGTTAACCCTTTAGGTGTTGCACAACAGTTATTGGCAAATGGGGATGAAATTTGAGAATTTCATTTTTTTGCCTAATTTTCCATTTTAACCCATTTTTTCTACTAACAAAGCAAGGGTTAACAGTCAAACAAGACTTTATCTTTATTGCCCTGACTCTGCCGTTTACAGAAACACCCCATATGTGGCTGTAAACTACTGTACGGGCACACAGTAGGGCGTAGAGGGAAAGGTGCGCCGTATGGTTTTTGGAAGGCAGATTTTGCTGGACTGGTTTTTTGACACCATGTCCCATTTGAAGCCCCCCTGATGCACCTCTAGAGTAGAAACTCCATAAAAGTGACCCCATCTAAGAAACTACACCCCTCAAGGTATTCAAAACTGATTTTACAAACTTTGTTAACCCTTTAGGTGTTGCACAAGATTTAATGGAAAATAGAGATACAATTTCAAAATTTCACTTTTTGGGCAGATTTTCCATTTTAATATTTTTTTCCCAGTTACAAAGCAAGGGTTAACAGCCAAAAAAACTCATTATTTATGGCCCTGATTCTGTAGTTTACAGAAACACCCCATATGTGGTCGTAAACCGCTGTACGGGCACACGGCAGGGCGCAGAAGGAAAGGAATGCCATACGGTTTTTGGAAGGCAGATTTTGCTGGACTGGTTTTTTGACACCATGTCCCATTTGAAGCCCCCCTGATGCACCCCTAGAGTAGAAACTCCATAAAAGTGACCCCATTTTAGAAACTACGGGATAGGGTGGCAGTTTTGTTGGTACTAGTTTAGGGTACATATGATTTTTGGTTGCTCTATATTACACTTTTTTGTGCGGCAAGGTAACAAGAAATAGATTTTTTGGCACCTTTTTATTTTTTGTTATTTACAAAATTCATCTGACAGGTTAGATCATGTGGTATTTTTATAGAGCAGGTTGTCACGGACGTGGCGATACCTAATATGTATACAATTTTTTTTATTTATGTAAGTTTTACACAATGATTTCATTTTTAAAACAAAAAAAATGTTTTAGTGTCTCCATAGTCTAAGAGCCATAGTTTTTTCAGTTTTTGGGCAATTATCTTAAGTAGGGTCTCATTTTTTGCAGGATGAGATGACGGTTTGATTGACACTATTTTGGGGTGCATATGACTTTTTGATCGCTTGCTATTACACTTTTTGTGATGTAAGATGGCAAAAAAATTGCTTTTTTTACACCGTTTTTATTTTTATTTTTTTACGGTGGTCATCTGAGGGGTTAGATCATGTGATATTTTTATAGAGCTGGTCGATACGGACGCGTCGATACCTAATATGTATACTTTTTTTTTTTTTTTAAGTTTTACACAATGATTTCATTTTTGAAACAAAAAAAATCATGTTTTAGTGTTTCCATAGTCTAAGAGCCATAGTTTTTTCAGTTTTTGGGCGATTATCTTGGGTAGGGTATGATTTTTGCGGGATGAGATGACGGTTTTATTGGTACTATTTTGGCGTAAATGCGACTTTTTTGATCACTTTTATTACCTTTTTTGGGAAGTAAGGTGGGCAAAATTTCAATTTTCTCATAGTTTTTTTTTTTTTTTTTTTATGGCGTTCACCGTGCGGGGAAAGTAACATGACCGTTTTATAGATCAGGTCGTTACGGACGCGGCGATACCTAATATGTGTAGTGTATTTTATTTTTTTTATTTTTATTCAGTGATAAATGTTTTTTTTTTATGAAGAACGTGTGACGTACAGCGGCTCACCCCTGTTGCGTATGGGTAGGTGCTCACCCTCAGGTCCTACCCTCAGGACCCAGAAGAAATAATGGAGAATAAGAAAAATGAGGGGGCACACTCAAGAGGGATCACTGGATAAAGTGTAGATAATTGTGTTTAATAATATTTTAAGAACATACCCTTAAAAGCATTAAAACATACATAAAAGATGTAAAGTTTTATGTATGTTTTAATGCTTTTAAGGGTATGTTCTTAAAATATTATTAAACACAATTATCTACACTTTATCCAGTGATCCCTCTTGAGTGTGCCCCCTCATTTTTCTTATTCTCCATTGTTTTTTTTTTATCTTAACTTTTTTCACTTTTTTTTTTTACATTTTTTTTGACCCAGACCCACTTGGTTCTTGAAGATCCAGTGGGTCTGATGTCTGTATAATACAGTACTGTACAATATATATTGTACTGTACTGTATTTTACTTACCACTTTGTCTGAACAGATCTCTCCTTTCAGCACAGATCTGTTCAGCACCATGGACAGCAGGATGCCTGAGAAGGTGTCCTGTTGCCATGGGAACCTTCCCCGTCTGCTCAGTAGTGTTCAGAACTTCGCAGACGGGGAAGGGTAAGGACGGGTCTGTCGGGGGGCTGCCTGGGAGCTCTCTCCCTCTCCCATCGGGGGGCTGCAAAGGCACAGCAGCCCCCGATGGGAGAGGGAGGGAGCTCCCTGACCTGTTAACCTTTTCCATACAGCGGTCCGTACGGACCGCTGTATGGAAAGGGTTAAACGGCTGACATCGCATCACCGATGTCAGCCGTTTATACCAGGGTGCCAGCAATGTGCTGGCACCCTGGTATACCCACTAGAAGCCAACGATTATTCAAGGGGAGGCGGGCGGGGGATCGTGATCCCGCCTCCCGCACCGCCCGCCTCCCGCACCGCCTGCGACACCCCCCCTGCACCACCCGCCTACATAATATCATTCAGGGATGCAGGGGGGGTTAATAAAAACTTAATTTCTGGCATTTTAACGTTTGATCCCCGCGGTCAGAGACCGCGGGGATCAGAATCGGCTAAAAGCGCAGCAAACCGCAGGTCTGAATTGACCTGCGGTTTGCTGCGATCGCCGATACGGGGGGGTCACATGACCCCCCTCGGCGTTGTGACAGGATGCCGGCTGAATGATTTCAGCCGAAATCCCGTTCGGATTAACCCCCGGGGCGCCGCAATCTTATTTTAAACTCATGACGTACCGGTACGTCATGGGTCCTTAAGGACTCGGGAACCATGCCGTACCGATACGTCCTAAGTCCTTAAGGGGTTAAAATAACTTTGAAAGTAAATCCAAATTAAGCAGATTTATAGTTTTTGGCCCCGCCCATTATTAAAAGCCCCTCCTACATATAATAGGCCACTCCCAACAAACACTGTACAGCTGACATTCTATAGTTGCGGCCTGTCTCTACTCATCATACGGAGAGGGGGAGGTCTGTCCTGGCTGCACTGCCTGCTTCACATCATACAATAAACAGCAGGCTACAGCCAGGAAGCTCCTCCGCTCTCCTCCCTCCACAGATCCTGCTCAAGGCCTGTGGTTCCCCCACCATCTGCCACCCGCCCGTGGCCTGCTGCCCCCCTTGACCGTCCTCACCCAGCTCTGAATCCTCCTTCTGCAAATGGCAGGGGGAGGAGCCGGAGCATCTCCTCTCCTACATAGCACCACATACCTCTTACATCCAGTGATGTCACCTTTGTTGTAGATGTTCTCTTCCCTCATCTTCTCCATTCAGACCAGACCGCCATGATGATTTTTTAGCCATCTCCCATCTCTGCAAAGATTAACAAACAGACATTAGTTTCCCACATTTCCATCATCTTCACATCTTCTGAACACCCTTTCCTGCCACCCCCAATACTGTGCCTGCTGTGCCCCCAATACTAGACTGCAGAAACAGTCCCCCTGGAAATACTGCTGCCACACAGATAGTGCCCCAATACTGTGCCCGCTGTGCCCCCAATACTATACTGCAGAAACAGTCCCCCTGGAAATTCTGCTACCACACAGATAGCGCCCCCTTCAACAATTACTGCGCCCAGACACTAATAGTATAAAGATAATGTCCCCCAAAAATTATTGTGCTAAGCTGATACTGTGGCAGGGTGCCCCCCAAAGTAACAGGGCTCCCCAAAATAGAAATAATTCTCTGCCAGAGCACACAGTAGTAATAATGCCCCTATAGTGCCCATACTAGTAATCATGTTCCTCATAGCCCCCCAGTATTAGCAAAGCTCTGCATAATACCTCCTAGTACTAATAATTCTCCCTACAATATGACAGTACATGAAATACCCCTCCTTAGTGCCTGCTGTTGAGCTAATGTCCCCATAATGTATGCCAGTATAAAATACCCCTATATAGTGCCCCAGTAAATGTCCTCATAGTGCTCCTCTCCCCCTTCCCTATAGTGTCCCCCATAATATGCCAGTAAAAAATGCCCCTTCTAAGTGCCACCATATGCCCCAATAGTGCTCCTCTCCCCCATAGTGCCGCTCTCCCCTATAGTGCCTACCATAATGTGCCAGTAAAAAAATGCCCCCTTCGTGCCACCAGATGCCATAATACCCCCATAATGTGCCAATAAGAATAAAGGCCCCTTTAGAGCCCCCACTTCCCCTTAGTGCCCCCAAATAATGCCCCTATAGTGCCACCAGATGCCCCATAGTGCCATTCTCCCCTATAGTGCCCCCATAATGTGTCAATAAAAAAAAGCCCCTTTAGACCCCCCAGATGCCCCCATAGTGCTCCTCTCCCCCATGGTGCCGCCCCATAATGTGCCAGTAAAAAAATGCCCCTTCAAAGTGCCACCATATGCCCCAATAGTGCTCCACTCCTCCATAGTGCCCCCCTCCCCTATAGTGCCTTCCATAATGTGCCAGTAAAAAATGCCCCCTTAGTGCCTCCAGATGCCATAATGCCCCCATGTGCCAATAAGAAAAAAAGGCCCCTTTAGAACCCCCACTTCCCCAAATACTGCCCCTATAGTGCCACCAGATGCCCCATAGTGCCGTTCTGCCCTATAGTGCCCCCCATAATGTGTAAAAAAAAAAAAGCCCCTTTAGAGCCCCCATAGTGCTCCTCTCCCCCATGGTGCCCCCCAAATAATGCCCCTATAGTGCCACCAGATGCCCCTAGTTCCATTCTCCGCTATAGTGCCCCCCATAACGTGTAAAAAAAGCCCCTTTAGAGCCCCCATAGTGCTCCTCTCCCCCATTGTGCCCCCCAAATAATGCCCCTATAGTGCCACCAGATGCCCCATAGTGCCGTTCTGCCCTATAGTGCCCCCCATAACGTGTAAAAAAAAAAAAAAGCCCCTTTAGAGCCCCCATAGTGCTCCTCTCCCCCATGGTGCCCCCCCCATAATGTACCAGTAAGAAGTGCCACCCAAAAATAAAAATACCACCAGATGCCCCATAGTGCCGTTCTCCCCTTTAGTGCCACCATAGTGCCAGCTCCCCCCCTCCAAAAAAAAAAAAAAAAAAAAATACACTTACCTCCATCAGCAGCGATGCGATGCAAGCCTCTTCCGGACTGTGTCCCTTCTGTGTGCTGCCCGGCTCAGGCGGCGCGATAATGACGTCATCGCGCCGCCTGAGCCGGCCTCTGATAGGCTGCAGGCATTAGTGCCTGCAGCCTATCAGAAGAACAGGGGAGGGACACGCCTCTCCCTCCCCTGCTATGCCGCAGCACAGGCATATGTATCGCTGTCCTAAAGACAGCGATACAGATGGATTAGATATGGAGATGAGCGCTTCCACAATGGAAGCGCTAATCTCCTACTGCCCCCCCTGCCCCCCCCCCCCCCCACCACCACCTCTGCCGCAAATGCCCGCAATTACATGAAGGATAAAAAAAAAAAATATGGGCTGGTTGTTCTAGGGGGGTCCAGACCCGCTGGACCCCCCTGTAGGTGCGCCACTGCAAGAGACACCCCCCAACTGGTACCACCCAATTTATTAATATTTCTTTGGCAAAAATGACTGAGAAACTGAACAAAACAGAGGATGGGGTAATTTATTATACCCCCAATACCAGTTTTCTGCCGTTAAAAAGTCGCAAAACGCGGTTTTCCATCTTTTTAAATGCTATTGCAACCTTTTTTTGTCACAACTGGCATTTTTACTCTGCCCTCGACAGTTTTCAAAAAGCAGGTGGGGTGTGATGAGGGTTGGGAATGAGCATTTAAGCTGGAGTAGATTTCAGTCCGGCACAAGGCCCATCAAGACCAGCTTAGCACATCCTGGTCTTGATAGATCAGGGCCATTGTTCTTAGAAACTGTGTGCCAGAAATGTTATTTCATAGGGAATACACATATTTACTAAAGCAGCCATGTCAGAAGAGCTGACAGATCCTCTTTAGGTGTTTTATTTTGGTAATCTCTCTCCTGCGCTTTTTCTATAGAGGGGATTGGGTTTTAATATCTACAAGATATCTACAATATCTACTACACTGCTTCTGTGTAACGTGCTTCGCTTCCCATGCAAAAAATAAGAATAAAACAAATTCTGCCTTGCCCTGGTTGTATCCCTAGTTTGTAAATCTGTTGCGCACAGCTCTGCTGTAATTAATTCTCACATTTATGTTTAATAGCCATGTCTGCATTGTATTAATGTGTCATAGAGAATAAGCTGAGAGGCCAGCAGGATGCTATAATGAGATATTATTTATTAATAAACAGCAGATGATTATGTCAAATGAATTTACCAAGATGATAATTTACCATCAAAATGCTCCTGTGTCCTGTTATAATACCGCTTTGTAGTAGCAGTATCTGTTCACCACCTTAAAAAGGAATTTCCACCTTTTAACCGATGTTATTTTCAGGTACAAAATTCTGTTCTAATTAAGAAGCTAATCAAACTTGACACTTTCAATGCTGTTGCCATGGTAGAATGTTTGTATGGAAGGGATCTAACTAAGTTGTCTTTAGTGCTCCAAATCTTAAAAATTAGCCTAGGGGTATGATTCTCGTTTGTGGTGCAATCTCGGAGAAGCCCCCAAAAACTGTCATGGTAAAATTTTTGCATGATCCCTAAGCAAAAGATCTAACCATATTGCCTGCTTTGCTCCACATCGTAAAATGTAGTTTAGGGGCAAAATAATGAAAAGACATGACTCATGGTGATATTTGAGTCTTTCTCTTCTGACCCTAAATGGCAGAAGATTCCTTTTGTTAGCAAATATTTGAGTGTTACCGTTACAGCCTAAATGAGTTAATAGGATTTTGCCACCTAGATGTACAGTACAGACCAAAAGTTTGGACACACCTTCTCATTCAAAGAGTTTTCTTTATTCTCATGACTATGCAAATTGTAGATTCACACTGAAGGCATCAAAACTATGGATTAACACATGTGGAATTATATACATAACAAAAAAGTGTGAAACAACTGAAAATATGTCATATTCTAGGTTCTTCAAAGTAGCCACCTTTTGCTTTGATTACGGCTTTGCACACTCTTGGCATTCTCTTGTTGAGCTTCAAGAGGTAGTCACCTGGAATGGTTTTCACTTCACAGGTGTGCCATGTCAGGTTTAATAAGTGGGATTTCTTGCCTTATAAATGCGGTTGGGACCATTAGTTGTGTTGTGGAGAAGTCAGGTGGATACACAGCTGATAGTCCTACTGAATAGACTGTTAGAATTTGTATTATGGCAAGAAAAAAGCAGTTAAGTAAAGAAAAACTAGTGGCCATCATTACTTTAAGAAATGAAGGTCAGTCAGTCCAAAAAATTGGGAAAACTTTGAAAGTGTCCCCAAGTGCAGTCACAAAAACCATCAAGCGCTACAAAGAAACTGGCTCACATGCGGACCGCCCCAGGAAAGGAAGACCAAGAGTCACCTCTGCTGCGGAGGATAAGTTCCTTTGAGTCGCCAGCCTCAGAAATCGCAGGTTAACAGCAGCTCAGATTAGAGACCAGGTCAATGCCACACAGAGTTCTAGCAGCAGACACATCTCTAGAACAACTGTTAAGAGGAGACTGTGTGAATCAGGCCTTCATGGTAGAATATCTGCTAGGAAACCACTGCTAAGGACAGGCAACAAGCAGAAGAGACTTGTTTGGGCTAAAGAACACAAGGAATGGACATTAGACCAGTGGAAATCTGTGCTTTGGTCTGATGAGTCCAAATTTGAGAGCTTTGGTTCCAACCACCGTGTCTTTGTGCGACGCAGAAAAGGTGAACGGATGGACTCTACATGCCTGGTTCCACCGTGAAGCATGGAGGAGGAGGTGTGATGGTGTGGGGGTGCTTTGCTGGTGACACTGTTTGGGAATTATTCAAAATTGAAGGCATACTGAACCAGCATGGCTACCACAGCATCTTGCAGCGGCATGCTATTCCATCCGGTTTGCGTTTAGTTGGACCATCATTTATTTTTCAACAGGACAATGACCCCAAACACACCTCCAGGCTGTGTAAGGGCTATTTGACCATGAAGGAGAGTGATGGGGTGCTGCGCCAGATGACCTGGCCTCCACAGTCACCGGACCTGAACCCAATCGAGATGGTTTGGGGTGAGCTGGACCGCAGAGTGAAGGCAAAAGGGCCAACAAGCGCTAAGCATCTCTGGGAACTCCTTCAAGACTGTTGGAAGACCATTTCAGGTGACTACCTCTTGAAGCTCATTAAGAGAATGCCAAGAGTGTGCAAAGCAGTAATCAAAGCAAAAGGTGGCTACTTTAAAGAACCAAGAATATGACATATTTTCAGTTGTTTCACACTTTTTTGTTATGTATATAATTCCACATGTGTTAATTCATAGTTTTGATGCCTTCAGTGTGAATCTACAATTTTCATAGTCATGAAAATAAAGAAAACTCTTTGAATTAGAAGGTGTGTCCACACTTTTGGTCTGTACTGTACATGTCTTTGCAACATACCATCTGGACACAATTAAGGTACACTAGCACTGGAAAACCAAAGCAAGCTAATTCCTTTGTCTAGATACATGATGTCCCCTCTGTAGCCATCTAGGTTTGATACTAAATATTGCAACCTAGGTATATCCAAGATTTTATTATGTTTAATCATATTAGATTAGTATAAATACACAGTTGCAGAAAACTATGACTTAAATGGCTTGTTAATGTCTTTTGATGTGTTTCTTGTCAACTTAAAGGGAACCTTTATCAAAACGCAGTGACAGACACTGTGCTTTCAGTGGTATATCACTCATGAGCTAATATTATGTGGTTGCCATGAATTAGCTCTATAATTGTTGCAGCCCATGATGGAGAAGACATACAGTTATTCATGTTGAATACCCTGCTAACGATTGACCGTTTTCTCCTCAGTTTTCACCCTACTAAAAAGCTGTCAGCCATTGGCGGGTGGGTGGGATGAGGGGGAGCGCATGAATAGCCATGACTCTTCTCAGGCAGCCTGTGACTCTTCTGTGGCATGGGCAGCAAGTTATTGGCTACTTAAAGGGGTTGTCTCATCTCGCTTTAACTAAGGTGGAGTGCTCTGTTGTTTCCAGCCTTGAGGTGGTCAGAAATGTGTCTCATCTCGCCTTAGTAATGGTGAGATGAGACAACCCCTTTTATATAGGCTTATGAGTGACAGAGAGCTGATAGCCTGAATATTCTTGTGTTCATCTCAAGGCAGATTTGGCCCAGCATTGAGGGCAAAAAAAAACATGTTGGCTTGAAACATACCTGCCGACTCTCCCAGAGTACCCGGGAGGCTCCCGGAAAAAGGGAGACCTTCTGGACTCCTGGAATAGTTAGTAAATCTTCTGGATGCTGAAGAAATTGGCCACAATACTATGTCAGTGCCCAAATAAAAAGCTGGCAAGTTGGGTTGGAGATGTAGAAACCATTTGTGATTATGGCATAGGCTAGTTATCACTGGATGTATTAGTTTGATACATAAATGTTATGCACACAGATTAACATATCTTAACATGGTCAAAAAAGTTGGTTTATATCATATTGCTTATTGACATGGTGGCACAGAGCAAAACACTGATTCTGTACTGGATATAGAGAGCTTGCAGTGGAGGAAGGGTTGTTGTATGTACACAGCTTGGATAACAAGGTGTACCCACCGAACCTGTTGATACAGATGGAAAAAGAACAAAGTGTTTTGCACTGGTACCCGATGAAAATAAGGAAAGCGATGATGGAACAGCCTTTACTAGGTTTAGTCAGGGCAGGTGAACCATCCCTTCTGTTACAGGTGTTATGTGAGAGACCACAAAGTACCAGCACCTAGAATGGGAAGTCATTAGCCTAACTGCACAATGCTGATCTCAACAGGCCTGATAAGGTGTGCTGGGCGCTGTGTTTGCTCAGCTCAGCGAGAGAGATTAGATTATAAAACCGAAATCTAACCAGCTTGACAGAAAGCAGTAGGAAATTATTACTAAAGGGCTTTTATAATATAAGAAATGAGTGCAAAACTGAGGGATAGAGAATTCTCAGTAACTACAGGATATGTCTAAAGAAACTCCTTTATCCTAATATGCTGTATATGTCCTTTCTCAGAGGGCATGTCCTTTCTGCTTCAGCTCACTCCCTGTAAATATCACAGCTTCTAACAGAAGATCCAGCTGAAGGATGGAACTGATCATGTGCATCCACCTCAGTGATGTTACTAAGATGGATGGAGTTATATGGAAAATAACAAACAGCAGGTGGGCACTACACAGTTGCATTTTATTGAATTAATGAGTGGTTGTACTAAATTTTTAATGACGTGCAGTTAAAGTATTCCGATCCAGATGCTGGTTTGAAAAACTTTAAATATTTTCATGGTACAATCCCTTTAAAATTTCATGACAGTGAGAAAATAGAGATTTTATACATTGGTGGAACTTCTTAATTAAAAATATTATACAATTTTTTCTGCACAGCTCCCATGAATAACTGTGATTCTCTCCATGGTAATAGAATGCAAATAAACCTCCTGTCTGGTTAGATCCTGTAGTTGTGTACAACTTCTGGAAAATGAAAAAAGAATGCGCGGGAAACTAAAAAGAGTTCTGCAGGTAGTATATATTCATGACCTATCCTTAGGATAGGTCATCAATATCTGATCGGCGGGGGTCTGACACCTGGCACCCCTGCCGATCAGATGTTTGCAGAAGAGGCGGCGCTTCATGGGAGCACTGCTTCCTCTTCATTACACTGCCTGTCGTCTCGGAGGCGCAGTGTAGATAGAAGTACTTACTCTATTCAACTACTCCCCTGCTACAAGAGAGACAACGTGCAGTGTAATGAAGAGCAAGCAGCAATCACATGGAGCTCAGCCCACTCTTCAAACAGCTGATCGGCGGGGCTCCTGGAATTAAGGGGAGGGGGGTGATACTGGGTTCACCTCCTTGTGTCTCAGCAGGCCTGGAAGATCCGTGACAGGTCCCTCCCATAACAGAGGTTAGAAGATCTGAGAGACTGGCTGCACGTTAGGTTATCTGACACTTGTTGCAGTGTTGTTGTTGGTAATGACCACACCTCTTGTCTCAGGTGCAGCTTGTGGTCATTACTGCTCCTCTATTTATCTGGACTCACACTTCATACCATGCGGTTGATATTCTCTGCCTGGAGTTGGAAGAGCTGGTGTGTGGTCCTCATCTGAGTTCCTGCTCATCCATTTTATATTGAAGATAAGTGTACTTCTCTTTGTATTTTGTTGTTCCCATTTGCTTGTTGTTGTCTAGGCCTCAGGGACACGCTGGTTCGTTCATCTGGGAAGGAACCAGTAGTCTCAGACCCTGTCACTACTCCTAGGGCTATTCAGGGTTACTAGGGCCTAGGTTTCCGGTGTATGACTATTCCCACCTTCAGGGTCTATTCATATTGACAGGAGTCAGAGTTAGGTTTAGGGTTTTCATAGGTGGTTACTGTTTCCCTTTCCCTAGCCTTGAGGCCTAGTTCCTGGTCATTTTCCTTCTGTTGTAATTCTGGTGTTCCTCCCCTCCCTTTACACTGTGACAGACCAACACTCTCCACCCAACGTTTGACAGGCTGCTGGAGTTCCTGCGAGATGGTTAGACATATGAAGACACCAACATGTGACATTCCGTGTCTGCTGAAGAGTGGCTCATTGTCACTTTGAGTTTAGCAAAAAAAATTAAATCCCTTTTAAATAATTATGCAAAGTGTCCCACACAGGTAAACTATATGGTTATTTTTGGAGATGTCCAGTACAATAGGTTTATTATCCGTTATATCACTGTTATAGGTGTTATCTCTGTGAGATCTTTACAGGGGTTGCCCCAAAATAGTTTTATGACATTGCAATCAGATATGTTGTAAAAGCAGGATTGATGGGGGTCCTGCAGCTAATAACCCCACCAGTTGTGAGGATGAGCTTGGCTGGTTATTCCTCCTCAATGTAGAGATGTGTTATATTTTTTTTTTTCTGAGACACTGACATGACTTTTTCCTCCATGTTTACAACATAGCTCATATTATTTTTATATTATTTCCATGTTACATTTCCTGTTTCATTGTAATTTAACACACTGTTTAAGTGAGAAGCAGTGCATGTGCCAAAGGCTATTCTATACAAGCAGAGCTCTCCCCTCCACTGCCACTGCCATTAGATTTGTGTAGGCTCGGAAGCATTTCGGCATTCTGCTCATTTCTGTACCTGTGAATAATTATCAGCATCGGCTTACTTAGTGCTCATTGCTGAGGACACATAGTTCAAAGTATTATTGCAGTAATTATATCCATCTGAGAATAAAAGACCAATCAGAATTTAACAAGTTTGTTCATTTTAATACCAGATTATGTCATTGCCTATGATTAAAGGGGTATTCCTACAATGAATAAATATCAGATAAAATATACCATATTTTTCGCTCTAAGACGCAGGTTTTAGTGGAGGAAAATAAAAATAAAACATTTTTTATTAGATCTCAGACCAACCCCAAATCTTCATCAGACCCACAGTCTTCATCAAACATCAGATCAGACTCCCAATCATTATCAGACCTCCAGTGTTCATCAGACCTTAGATCACACCCCCAGTCTTTATCAGACCCTTAACCCCTTCAGGACACAGCCTTATTTCACCTTAAGGACCAGGCCATTTTTTGCAAATCTGACCAGTGTCACTTTAAGTGGTGATAACTTTAAAACGCTTTGACTTATCCATGCCATTCTGAGAATGTTTTTTCGTCACATATTGTACTTCATGACACTGGTAAAATGGAGTAAATAAAGAAATAATTTTTATTTATAAGAAAAATATCAAATTTGCAAAACATTTGGAAAAATTTGCAAATTGCCAAGTTTCAAATTCTCTACTTCTATAATACTTACCGTACTTTACATTTCCCATATGTGTACTTCATGTTAGGATCATTTTGGGAATTACATTTTATTTTTGGGGTACGTTACAAGGCTTAGAAGTTTAGAAGTAAATCTTGAAATTTCTCAGAAATTTTCAAAAACCAACTTTTTAAGGACCAGTTCAGGTCTGAAGTCACTTTGTGAGGCTTACATAATAGAAACCACTCAAAAATGACCCCATTCTAGAAACTACACCCCTTAAGGTATTCAAAACTGATTTTACAAACATTGTTAACCCTTTAGGTGTTCCACAAGAATTAATGGAAAATAGAGATACAATTTCAAAATTTCACTTTTTTGGCAGATTTTTCAATATTTATGACCCTGATTCTGTAGTTTACAGAAACACCCCATATGTGGTCGTAAACTGCTGTACGGACACACGGCATGGCGCAGGATGAAAGGAATGCCATACGGTTTTTGGAAGGCAGATTTTGCTGGACTAGTTTATTTGACACCATGTCCCATTTAAAGCCCCCCTGATGCACCCCTAGAGTAGAAACTCCATAAAACTGACCCCATCTAAGAAACTACACCCCTCAAGGTATTCAAAACTGATTTTACAAACGTTGTTAACCCTTTAGGTGTTCCACAAGAATTAATGGAAAATAGAGATACAATTTCAAAATTTCACTTTTTTGGCAGATTTTTAATTTTAAGATTTTTTTCCACTTACAGAGCAAGGGTTAACAGCCAAACAAAACTCAATATTTATGGCCCTGATTCTGTAGTTTATAGAAACACCCCATTTGTGGTTGTAAACTGCTGTACGGACACACGGCAGGGCGCAGAAGGAAAGGAATGCCATATGGTTTTTGGAAGGCAGATTTTGCTGGACTGTTTTTTTGACACCATGTCCCAATTGAAGCCCCCCTGATGCACCCCTAGAGTAGAAACTCCAAAAAAATGACCCCATTTTAGAAACTACGGGATAGGGTGGCAGTTTTGTTGGTACTAGTTCAGGGTACATATGATTTTTGGTTGCTCTATATTACACTTTTTGTGAGGCAAGGTAACAAGAAATAGCTGTTTTGGCACTGTTTTTTTTGTTATTTACAGCATTCATCTGACAGATTAGATCATGTGGTATTTTTATAGAGCAGGTTGTCATGGACGTGGCGATACCGAATATGTATAAAACATTTTTAGTGTAAGATCCTCACCTGCTTTGCACTCCAGGGGAACCAAGAGGGGTCCTCGTGGAGTTGCGGGACAGGTTATGCGTGTCTCTGATGCACCAGCGCTGACCCCTTTGCGAGCCAGTGCGGAGATGCGTTCGCGTGGACATCGGAGGGGAGGACCGTCGGAGTCCCGGGGACAGAGTGGCCAGGCGAGTGACAAGACGCCGCGGCCAGGGTTGTCTCCGGTGTCTCCTGCGACTTCCGTTTCCGCATCTGGGTCCACGCGCTCGCATACTCGCGCTGAGTCAATCATGCGTCCGTGCGTACGCACGAGGGCAGGTTCGCAAAGGGATACACGGTCGCGAGTACGCGCTTCTTATGCACTTCGTCGACCAGTGGCGCATATTATACTGACTCACAAGAGCAAAGTGGATTAGGGAGCCAGCCATGGGTTAATCAACTTGTGATTGCCTTAGGCCTTGTACTCAGGTGCAGGGCAATTTGTTCACCTATGGTAGTGGACACTTGGCACCCTGGGATTGGTCAGCAGGCATTTAAAAGGAGGTCTCTCAGGGTGATCAGTGCCCACTGTTATTTTCCCTCAACCAGGTATAGGTCACAACTCCTAGTGACTGAAGACTGCCAGGAACTTTGTCCTTACAGCGGACCCAAGATCTGGAGTGACTCGACTGCCAAGTGCACAGCATCATTCAGCACTGGTTGGGACTATTCCTGGAATCTCCTTGCCTGGTTTTTTGTTATTATTCCTTGTTACCAGCAAGTGTCCTGGACGTTTATGTTTCTGGTGAATAAACACCTTTTTGCTTTCATCACTGGTCTGTTTGTTGGTGCCTTGCATTACAGAACAGTGGGCCCAACTAACAGTTGCCATGGACAAGATCCAGCAGCAGCTGAATGAATTAACGGGAGCCGTTAACCTGCTGTTCCAACGACGCCCAAATATACCAGCAGCCGCTGCAGCGCAAATCCAAGAGCAACTGACAACTGTGATGGAGGAGGTTCAGCAGCTTATCCAGGGAGCCTCAGCACTACCCGTCACTATCGCAAGGCATCAAACAGAACCTAAGATCCCTCTGCCTGACCCCTTCACAGGAGAGCGACAGGAGTTCTTAAACTTCAGGGACTCCTGTCTCCTTTATTTCCAGTTACGACCGATGGCTTCTGGCACTCTCAGGCAGAGAATTGGGATTGTAATGTCACTGCTACGTGGAGACCCCCAACGTTGGGCATTTAACTTGCCTCAAGACCATACAGCTTTTTCGTCAGTGGATGCCTTCTTCGAGGCTATGGCTGTGATTTACGATGACCCGGATCGTACTCGCACCGCAGAGACCAATCTTGAGCATATTCAACAAGGCCGCCGCCCAGCTGAAGAATACGCTGCAGAATTCAGGCGATGGGCAGCTTTCACCACCTGGGGCGACGCAGCCCTACGCCATCGCTTCCGTTTGGGACTTTCGGATGCGGTCCGGGATCTTCTTTTGGCCTTGCCTACCCCCTTCTCGTTGGAAATGGCTATCTCTCAGGCAATCGATGCCGACAGGCGAATCCGTGAGAGGCGAGTGGAACGGTCGTCTCGGTTTTCATCCTCTCGACCACATCCAGGGCCTCTAAAATCGGCCGAAGAGCCAATGGAGGTTGGATCCTCCCATCTCACACAGGCAGAACGAGCTCGTCGCCAACAGAAAGGCCTGTGCCTATTTTGCGGGAAGTCTGGACACCTCGTTAAAACCTGTCCCCTCCTGCCGGCGGGAAACGAATGAACCTAGGGGGCATAGAGGAGAACCCCCTAGGTGCTATTATCCCTCCTCCAAGCCGGGTGATGGTATCCATATCCTTACGGTGGCAAGACAAGGTCCATGAGTTGTCAGCACTAATCGATTCTGGGGCCGCTGGGAATTTTGTGGACTCAACCTTGGTTCGTCGACTTGGCATCCCGTTGATCCAGCCGAAAACCACCATGTCAGTGACCGCGATTGATGGTTCCCCTCTTCAAGATGGTCGTGCAGTGTGGATGACTCCGGGAATACAGGTAACGGTGGGGGCTGATCATCGGGAGACCTTAAGCCTTTTTGTCCTTGACATGCCATCCACTCCCGTGATTTTGGGTCTCCCTTGGTTAAGGCTCCATAATCCAGTAGTGGACTGGCGCTCGGGTCTTATCTGTCAGTGGAGTACGGAATGCCTTACTAAGTGCATTCGTCCCGACCTGTCACTAGCCTCCATGGAAGTATTAAGTACTTTACCACAGCAGTATCATAATTTCCGAGATGTGTTCAGTCCTCAGGGGGCTGATGTATTACCTCCCCACAGGTCATATGATTGTCCTATAGACCTGTTGCCAGGCACCATGCCACCACGAGGGCATCTTTATAATCTCACTGGGCCTGAGGTTCAGGCTCAGCGGGAGTATATTAAAGAGAACCTTGAGAAGAATTTCATTCGTCCATCCACTTCCCCTGCTGGAGCTGGATTCTTCTTTGTGGAGAAGAAGGATGGAGGCTTGAGACCTTGCATCGATTATCGTGCCCTTAATCGGATTACGGTGAAGAATCGGTATCCACTGCCTCTGATTGATGATCTGTTTTCTCAGGTGGCAGGGGCCCGAGTCTTCACCAAACTCGATTTAAGGGGTGCTTATAATTTAGTTCGCATTAGAGAGGGTGACGAATGGAAGACCGCATTTAATACCAGAGACGGGCATTACGAGTATCTCGTGATGCCTTTCGGTCTCTGTAATGCTCCCGCGGTCTTCCAGGAGTTCATCAACGATGTTCTCAGAGATTTCTTGGATAGATGTGTTGTTGTCTATCTAGATGACATACTAATCTACTCCTCGGATCTGGTCTCTCATCGGAGACACGTGTGTCAGGTTTTCCAGAAGCTGAGGGAGAACCGCCTCTATGCCAAACTTGAGAAGTGTCTGTTTGAGGTGAAGGAGTTGCCTTTCCTGGGGTACATTATCTCAGAAAAGGGATTGGCTATGGACCCATCCAAACTTTCTGCTGTCTTGGATTGGCCTCAACCTAAGGATCTTAAGGGGTTGCAGCGTTTCTTAGGCTTTGCCAACTTCTACCGCAAGTTTATTAAGAATTTTTCTGCGATAGTAGTACCTCTCACCAACCTCACTAAGAAGGGAGCTAATCCTTCTAAGTGGACGAGAGAGGCAGTCAGAGCCTTTGAGACGCTGAAACAGGCCTTTTGCACGGCACCAATTCTTACTCATCCAGACACCTCCAGACCTTTTGTTCTCGAGGTCGATGCCTCAGAGGTCGGTGTAGGGGCAGTTCTCTCACAGTATTCTGGGGACCCCGAGAGGTTACATCCCTGTGCCTTCTTCTCTCGGAAGCTCTCTCCAGCCGAGTGTAATTATGATATCGGCAATAGAGAGCTTCTGGGAGTAAGATTGGCTTTTCAAGAGTGGAGACATTGGCTAGAGGGTGCAGAACATCCCATCACGGTTTACACTGACCACAAAAATTTGGAGTATCTAGAGAGTGCCAAAAGACTCAACTCCCGACAAGCCAGGTGGGCATTGTTTTTCACCCGCTTCAATTTCCGCCTCACTTATAAACCAGGTTCCAAAAACGTGAAGGCAGATGCCCTGTCCCGCTGCTTCCCTGAGGCTGCTTCCGTCCTGGACTCTGAGCCAGAAACCATTCTCCCAACTAAATGTTTTCTTGCTGCCCTGGGGGCCGCAGAAGTAATGGAGGACTTGTCCTCTCTTCTTGAGCCCTCACAGGCAGAGAGTCCACCTGACAAACCCGAGGGTCGATGGTTCGTACCCATTAACCTTCGATTGGAGGTCATCCGACAGCTTCATGACTCAAAGTCTGCCGGGCATTTGGGTGTTAAAAAAACACTTGCCCTTGTTAAACGTCACGTGTGGTGGCCCAACATGTCCGTGGATGTTAAGGCCTATATCCAGGCATGTACTGTTTGCGCCAGATGTAAACCGTCCCGGTCTGCCCCTTCTGGGACTTTACTCCCACTGCCTATTCCCCAGGCTCCATGGACTCACATTTCCATGGATTTCATCACAGATTTGCCAAGGTCCTCTGGAAGTACGGTAATCTGGGTAGTGGTGGACCGTTTTAGTAAAATGGCCCATTTTATCCCACTCCCTGGATTGCCCTCGGCCAGAGAATTGGCAGATCTGTTCTTGAATCATGTCTTTCGATTACACGGAGCGCCGGATGACATTGTTTCAGACAGAGGAGTGCAATTCATCTCCCGCTTCTGGCGTTCTTTCTGCTCCCGATTGGGTATTAATTTGTCTTTTTCTTCTGGTTTTCACCCAGAGACCAACGGTCAGACGGAAAGGACTAACCAGACCCTGGAGCAATATCTCCGGTGCTTCGTGTCAGACTGCCAGGAGGAATGGGCAGCGTATCTACCCTTTGCGGAGGTGGCTTATAATAACTCTGAGCATGCTTCCACTAAGATGTCTCCGTTCAGGTGCGTGGGGGGCAGGGATCCAAGACTCTCTTCTTTGGCCGGACCCTCCACTGACTCACCGGTGGTGGATCAGTGGTTCAAGGATAGGCGTCCCATTTGGTCGTCGGCCCAGCGGAATCTCCGCAGTGCGGTGGCGCAACAGAAGAAATTTGCTGATCGTCATCGCACCGTAGAGCAAAAGTTTAAGGTGGGAGATCAGGTGTGGGTCTCCACCCGGAACATTCCGCTGCGTCAGCCATCTTCCAAGTTGGGTCCTCGATTCATTGGCCCATACCCAGTGACACAAAAGATCAACCGAGTTACGTACAAGGTTGCTCTTCCACCGTCGATCCGAGGAGTGAACACCTTTCATGTTTCACTTCTCAAATCGGCAGCCGACTCCGCTCCCTTCATTCAGACCCCATCCCCGCTGGAGGTCCAAGGGGTACCGGAGTTCGAAGTGAACAGAATTTTGGACTCTCGTTTTGTCCAAAGGTCTCTTCAATACTTGGTGGACTGGAAGGGTTTTGGTCCAGAGGAGAGATGTTGGATACCTGCTCGCCAGGTGCATGCGGATGAGTTGGTGGCAGCCTTTCACCGGGATAATCCGGGGAAAGCTTGCTTGGAGTCTTCAGAGCCGCCTCCTCGAGGGGGGGGGGTAATGTAAGATCCTCACCTGCTTTGCACTCCAGGGGAACCAAGAGGGGTCCTCGTGGAGTTGCGGGACAGGTTATGCGTGTCTCTGATGCACCAGCGCTGACCCCTTTGCGAGCCAGTGCGGAGATGCGTTAGCGTGGACATCGGAGGGGAGGACCGTCGGAGTCCCGGGGACAGAGTGGCCAGGCGAGTGACAAGACGCCGCGGCCAGGGTTGTCTCCGGTGTCTCCTGCGACTTCCGTTTCCGCATCTGGGTCCACGCGCTCGCATACTCGCGCTGAGTCAATCATGCGTCCGTGCGTACGCACGAGGGCAGGTTCGCAAAGGGATACACGGTCGCGAGTACGCGCTTCTTATGCACTTCGTCGACCAGTGGCGCATATTATACTGACTCACAAGAGCAAAGTGGATTAGGGAGCCAGCCATGGGTTAATCAACTTGTGATTGCCTTAGGCCTTGTACTCAGGTGCAGGGCAATTTGTTCACCTATGGTAGTGGACACTTGGCACCCTGGGATTGGTCAGCAGGCATTTAAAAGGAGGTCTCTCAGGGTGATCAGTGCCCACTGTTATTTTCCCTCAACCAGGTATAGGTCACAACTCCTAGTGACTGAAGACTGCCAGGAACTTTGTCCTTACAGCGGACCCAAGATCTGGAGTGACTCGACTGCCAAGTGCACAGCATCATTCAGCACTGGTTGGGACTATTCCTGGAATCTCCCTGCCTGGTTTTTTGTTATTATTCCTTGTTACCAGCAAGTGTCCTGGACGTTTATGTTTCTGGTGAATAAACACCTTTTTGCTTTCATCACTGGTCTGTTTGTTGGTGCCTTGCATTACATTTAGTTATGTAAGTTTTACACAATGATTTCATTTTTGAAACAAAAAAATCATTTTTTAGTGTCTCCATAGTCTGAGAGCCATAGTTTTTCAGTTTTTGGGCAATTATCTTAGGTAGGGTCTCATTTTTTGAGGTGCATATGACTTTTTGATCGCTTGCTATTACACTTTTTGTGATGTAAGATGACAAAAAATTGCTTTTTTTAGACCGTTTTTATTTTTATTCTTTTACGGTGTTCACCTGAGGGGTTAGGTCATGTGATAGTTTTATAGATCAACTTATTACGGACGCGGCGATTCCTAATATGTATACTTTTTTTTATTTATGTAAGTTTTACACAATGATTTCATTTTTTAAACAAAAAAAAAATCATGTTTTAGTGTTTCCATAGTCTGAGATCCATAGTTTTTTCAGTTTTTGGGTGATTAACTTGGGTAGGGTATGATTTTTGAGGGATGAGATGACGGTTTGATTGGCACTATTTTGGGGTGCATATGACTTTATCGCTTGCTATTACACTTTTTGTGATGTAAGGTGACAAAAAATGGTTTATTTAGCACAGTTTTTATTTTTTATTTTTTACGGTGTTCATCTGAGGGGTTAGGTCATGTGATATTTTTATAGAGCCAGTCGATACGGACGCGGTGATACCTAATATGTATACTTTTTTTATTTATTTATGTAAGTTTTACACAATAAAAGCTTTTTTAGCCACCTCCCGTCACACTAACGCCGAAAGGCGTCAGTGCTGCGGCGCTCCCAGGTCACACTAACGCCGATTGGCGTCATCTCGCGTGAGCCGAGATTTCCTGTGAACGCACGCTCCCTGATCACCCCCTTATCCACCCCCCTGTCATTGATCACCCCCCCCTGTTAGGGTCCCTCATCCTTGCCAGGTAGTTAGCTACTTGCTAGGTAGTTTAGCGCCCAGCCCACCGCACCGCAGTCACTGATTTGTCGCTGATCAGCGTCATCGCTGTCACTAATCAGCACTAGTACTATATAGTATCTGTAAGTGATCAATACTGATCGCAATCAGATCTATATAAGTACATTAGGGTCACCTTAGGTTCTACAAAAAACGCAGTGTTCGCCCGATCAGGCCTGATCTTGTGCACACACTTGCGTTCAGTCCGCCCCACCGCAGTGACAGAATTTTTTTTTTCTGATCACTGCAAAAAACGTAAAATCGCTGCGCCGCTATAAAAGATCACTTTTGAGCTTTTTGGATCTTTATTAGCGATCGCAGCTTTACTTCGCAAGCACTCCTTTTTACTAGGTAGGTTTGCTCTTTTTCCCGGGTAGTCTCAGAGGAATACCCCCTAAATTTAGTGAACCCAAAATGTCAAACAAGGGGTATTCCGCTGAAGAGGCCTACAGGATTCTGACCGTGATGGATGAAAGCGATGGGGACGCCTTATCCGCTGAATCCAGTGGTTCAGAATATGAACCTGTAGACAGCAGTGGCACTCTAACCGCTAGCGAAGATGACGAGGTAGAGGTCCCTGCTACGGTCAGGCGTACCCGATCCCATGTCAGAGTTCTGCATACCCCGCATGATGATCCTCATTTGCAGCAGAGTGATGCTAGCGCTGATCTTGCTTATGGTGCGGCATACACCAGCAGCGCAGCACATCCTGGACCTTCTACCAGCACTGCCGTATTCCCTGGTGAAGTGGCGAGCACCAGAAGGGCAGTTCCAGCTGGTACGGTGGCACGTGCAATAACTCCCCCGTCGCAGCCACCGCGTTCACAGGCCCGTAGAACCCTTAGTCTCCCAGAGGTGCTGGCAAATCCTAATTGGCAATCCCCTGATTCCGCCGCACCCGTATTGCCCCCTTTCATCGCCCAGTCTGGAGTTCGCTTGGAGACGGCTCATTTAGGATCGGCCCTTCAATTTTTTGAGCTGTTCTTCACCGCGGATCTCTATGACCTAGTTGTGGCTGAAACCAACCGCTACGCCACACAGTTTATTACCGCCAATCCGGAAAGCTACTATGCCCAGCCTTTCCGGTAGAAACCAGTCACCGTTTCCGAGTTTAATTTTTTTTTGGGCCTTATCCTCAGCATGGGTCTAACTAAAAAAAATGTATTGCGGTCATATTGGTCTAAAGACCCAATACATTACATGCCCATGTTCTCTGCTGCAATGTCCAGGGCACGTTTTGAGGTCATCATGTGCTTTATGCATTTCGCTGACAATAGCACCTGTCATCCAAGAGGCCACCCTGCTTATGACCGGCTCCACAAAATTCGGCCCCTCATAGACCATTTGTCATCCAGATTTGCAGATGCGTATACCCCTAATCAAAACATCTGCATAGACGAGTCCCTAGTACATTTTACAGGGCGCCTTGGCATAAAACAGTACATCCCCAGCAAGCGCGCCCGGTATGGGGTCAAACTGTATAAGCTCTGTGAAAGGGCCACAGGCTATACATATCGTTTTAGGGTCTATGAGGGAAAAGACTCAAAACTGGAGCCGGTCGTATGTCCTGACTACCTGGGGAGCAGTGGCAAGATTGTCTGGGACTTGGTGTCACCCTTATTCCACAAGGGGTACCACTTATACGTGGACAATTTTTACTCAAGCGTGGCCCTCTTTCGGCACTTACATATAGTCGGAATTCAATGCTGTGGCACCACGCGACCTAGTCGCCGGGGCTTCCCCCAATGGCTCGTTAGTACCCGACTTGCACGGGGGGAGAGGGCTGCCTTGTGTGACCAAGAACTGCTCACGGTGAAGTGGAGGGACAAGAGGGACGTTTACCTTCTGTCCACCATTCACGCAGACACGACTGTACAAATTGAAAGGGCAACTGGTGTCATTGTGAAACCCCTCTCTGTCCACGACTATAACCTTCACATGGGAGGGGTGGACTTCAATGACCAGATGTTGGCTCCCTATTTAGTTTCCCGCAGAACCAGACGCTGGTATAAGAAGGTGTCTGTTTATTTGATCCAATTGGCGATGTACAATAGTTTTGTTCTCTACAGTAAGGCTGGGAGAACAGGATCCTTCCTAAAATTCCAGGAAGAGATCATTTCGGAAATCCTGTATCCATGAGGGTCCGTGCCCCAAGGCCCTGATGTAGTGAGCCGGCTACATGGCAGACACTTCCCGTCTGTCTATCCTGGTACCCCAACTCAACGTTCCCCAAGAAAAAGATGTCGTGTCTGTAGCAGGGGTGGAATAAGGCGTGACACCACCTTTTTTTGTCCTGACTGTCCTGACCAGCCTGCCCTATGCATAGGGGAGTGTTTCCGCAAGTTCCACACTCAGGTACACTATTAGCATAGGGATTGCGTACACAGGACAGGCACACAGGGGTCTTAGGGCCCTTTCACACAGAGCTGCCACAAACCTCTCCTTTCACCTGGGACAAAGTGCATAATGCACTTCGCCACATCTTTGGGCGATTTGCGCTTTGCACATTGTCCCATGGGGAAGGAGAGGTTTGTCCAATAAAGGTAAAAAAAACAAAACCAAAAAAAAAAAATCACAGGTAAGCAAAAAAGTTATTGTTCTGTTTCCAAAGTTTATAAAAGTTAATGTTCTCTAAAGTTAATGTTAATAAATTTATTGCGTTGCGGCCTGTTTTTTTTTTTTTACCTTCTAGGTGGACCAAGCGATCAAGCAGCTGCAGCACTGATGTGCATTCTGACAGAAGCATTGCGCTGCTGTCAGATTACACAAAAGTCAGTGTATGCGGTGCTGCAAGATGAGATTTCTCCTCTGCAGTAAAAGATACGTTTGCCGAGGCATATGAGCTGAGGAGGAGGCGGTGTTCATATACTTTGGCAAACACTTTGTATATATAAAAAAAATATAAAAAATCCCGGCAATGATTTATTCATCCACATCGATTGATGTGAATGGAGAAATCGGGTTTGCCAGGGCATACGAGCTAAGTGGGTATGGATGTTGGGCGGAGCTCCTATGTCCTGGCAGACGCCTTTCCCCTCCTTTTTTTTTGGGCAGAGATTTTTTCATCCACATTGATCGATGCGAATGAAGAAATCTGTGCCGTTCATTTTTTTCTTTCAGCCCAGTACATCTAGTATCGCCGTACTCAGGAGAAGTTGGGCAATGTGTTTTGGGGTGTCATTTTACATATACCCATGGTGGGTGAGATAAATATCTTGGTCAAATGCCAACTTTGTATAAAAAAATGGGAAATGTTGTCTTTTGCCAAGATATTTCTCTCACCCAGCATGGGTATATGTAAAACACATTCCCCAACTTCTCCTGAGTACGGCGATACCAGATGTGTGACACTTTTTGGCAGCCTAGGTGGGCAAAGGGGCACACATTCCAAAGAGCACCTTTCGGATTTCACTGGTCATTTTTTACAGATTTTGATTGCAAACTACTTCTCACGCATATGGGCCCCTAACATGCCAGGGCAGTATAACTACCCCACAAGTGACCCCATTTTGGAAAGAAGACACCCCAAGGTATTCCGTGAGGGGCATGGCGAGTTCCTAGAATTTTTAATTTTTTGTCGCAAGTTAGTGGAATATGAGACTTTGTAAGAAAAAAAAAAAAAAATCAGCATTTTCTGCTAACTTGTGACAAAAAATAAAAAGTTCTATGAACTCACTATGCCCATCAGTGAATACCTTAGGGTGTCTACTTTCCGAAATGAGGTCATTTGTGGGGGTTTTCTACTGTCTGGGCATTGTAGAACCTCAGGAAACATGACAGGTGCTCAGAAAGTCAGAGCTGCTTCAAAAAGCGGAAATTCACATTTTTGTACCATAGTTTGTAAACGCTATAACTTTTACCCAAACCATTTTTTTTTTACCCAAACATTTTTTTTTATCAAAGACATGTAGAACAATAAATTTAGTGAAAAATGTATATATGGATGTCGTTTTTTTTGCAAAATTTTACAACTGAAAGTGAAAAATGTCATTTTTTTTGCAAAAAAATCGTTAAATTTCGATTAATAACAAAAAAAGTAAAAATGTCAGCAGCAATGAAATACCACCAAATGAAAGCTCTATTAGTGAGAAGAAAAGGAGGTAAAATTCATTTGGGTGGTAAGTTGCATGACCGAGCAATAAACCGCTAAAGTTGTGGAGTGCCGATTTGTAAAAAAGGGCCTGGTCACTAGGGGGGTATAAACCTGTGGTCCTTAAGTGGTTAAAACCCAAAAAATGATGTTTTAGTGTCTCCATATTCTGAGCCATAGTTTTTTTTTGGGGGGCTATTGTCTCAGGGAGGGGCTAATATTTTGTGGGATGAGGTAACGGTTAGATTGGTACTATTTTGGTGGTCGTACGCCTTTTTGATCGCTTGCTGTTGTACTTTTTGTGATGTAAGGTGACAAAAAATGGTTTATTTAGCACAGTTTTCATTTTTTATTTTTTACGGTGTTCATCTGAGAGGTTAGGTCATGTGATATTTTTATAGAGCCGGTCGGTGCGCACGCGGTGATACCTAATATGTCTAATTACCCCCCTAATTTTTTACCAAATTATTTTTTACTTTATTTGGGAAAAATGACGTTTTTGTTTATTGTGACTTGAAACTTGAAATTTTTTTGGGGGGAAAACTTAATATTTTTTCAACTTTTTTTAACTTTATTTTTTGTCCCACTTTGGGACTTCAACTTTTGGGTGTCTAATCCCTTTACAATGCATTCCAATACTTCTGTATTGGAATGCATTGGCTGTATGAGTAATACTGTGTGTATTACTCATACAGCTTCCTGCCTGTGAGATCCAGGGGGCTGGATCTTACAGGCACGTCACAGGAAGGCATTGCGCTGCCTTCCATGCCATCGGGTCCCCCCCTACAGCTCCACGGGGACCCGATGGCACCGCACGCAGCCACCCGCACAATAAAAAGCCGCAAACCGCGCATTTAGCCGAGGTGCCTGCTCAATGATTTGAGCAGGCACCGGCTTCCGATCACCGCCCGCCGCGCGACGGTGATCGGAAATTCTCAGGACGTACTGGTACGCCCTGTGTCCTTAAGTACCAGGACATCAGGGCGTACCGGTACGCCCTGTGTCCTGAACAGGTTAAAGGGATTCTGTCACCAGATTTAACTCTATTTAGCTAGCTAACATTAGCGATGTCTGACATTCGCCAGAAATCTAACTTTTATAATATGCTAATTCGCCTCTAGGAGCAGGGGGTGCGTTGTTGCGGCTGCTCCTAGAGGCTCCGTTCTCCCACCTTTGTCGCCTCCCTCAAAGTCCTGATTGACAGGGCCAGGCAGGGCTTGCATCTGTCTTCCAGCCCTGTGCCCTGGTGAAATCTTGCGCCGTTCAGTATTTAGCAGGCGCGGTCAGGTAAAGACGCTCGCAGGCTGTCAGCTAGCTTAATAGGGTTAAATCTAGTGACAGAAACCCTTTAATCAGGCCCCAGTTTTCATCAGACCCCAATCTTCATCCGACCCCAATCTTCCATCGGGCCTCCAATCTTCATCAGGCCTCCAATCTTCATCAGATCTCAGATCAGACAAAAGATAACTAAAATAACTTACCTCTCCAGCTCCAAAGGGCACCAACACTCAGGAAATATAGCTCTCTCTCCCTGCTGCGCTGTGACCTGATGTTGCACAGCATCAGACCAGAGAGCAGAGAGCGCTACATTCACTGCTCCCCCTGCTGTGCTAATGCTATGCGAATTTCTGGAAGTTACATTTACATGACGGGGGTATTGGTTATGTATCGTTCGCCCCTTCTTACCTAATTGCCCTTTCTTGTATCCCCCACCACCCCCATTACATTCTTCCATCACCACCCACCGAACCCACATAAAACTCAGACAACTGACTGGAAATGTAATGGCCACAGCAGCCGTTTATTAAATAACAAATACATAAATAACCACAACCATAACAATAATAATAACCGAACTCAGTGGGGGGAGGTCCTTGAAGCCACAAAACTTCGAGCTGCCGAACCAGGGTGAGCCATTCTTGCCTCCAGCCGTTACCCCCAGCTCAGAGGCACCACCGAATGACCCCCCCCTCAATTCACCACAACAGCTCGCTCCAAATGGAAGTCCAGCCCCCACCGTGGGGCCCCCAATGTCCTCAAGTTCCACAGTGGCCAACTCCAAGGACCCCCCCCTGCCCTAGCCGCCGTGACATGACCAAACTCCCCAACATATCTCCTCCCCTCGCTCAAACCAACCCCCAAAACTAGGGAGGGTGGGTGGGAGCTTAACTTTCTACCTAAAATGGCTCCCTTCTGCTTCTTCCCCCCAGTACTTAAACCCCCTTAACTCCTCCCCCTAACTCGAACTGGCCTATCCACACCCACTTGTTCCCCCCTCTAACCCCCCTTCTAACCCCCCTCCAATCCAACGATCCCCCGGGGTTCCCTAACCAAACCCCCCGTCATGGGGGCCTCCCCTAAAGGGCTTCACCCCCCTAGTCCGGCCATTGCTTGATGGGGGTATTGGTTATGTATTGTTTGCCCCTTCTTACCTAATTGCCCTTTCTTGTATCCCCCACCACCCCCATTACATTCTTCCGTCACCACCCACCGAACCCACATAAGACTCGGACAACTGTAACTCTGCATCTGTAATGAGAAAAATTGCAAGAACAATACCACAACTTTTTACATGACCAAAAGCACCCCATCCCCTACCATCCAATCGGAACGCCTACAAGCGATCTAAACGAACGTAGGACCGAAACCGAGCCTAATCTCAACGCCCAATCTGCTTGATAACCTCTTCTCCCAAGCCCAACCTTGCCGCTTCCGTCGCCGCCCCAATCCTAAAGAAGTGACTGGAGTACCCCTCCTTTTCCAACCCCAACCGGTTATACTTATAACACTTATAAAATACCGCCGAAAACTGAAAACGGGATAGAAAAGACACATCGGCGTACACCAACAAAGAAAAAGACGTCCCAACAGCCCCTGCCCCATAGTCCTGCAGACATTGAACCGGACACATATCACAGCCCCCAATCCTGAACAACACCACTCTCCGACCCCGACCTACCACATCTGTCTTTGACCGCCGGATCACAAACTCCACTCTGCCCGCAAACAAATCAACGTTGTCCCTCAATAGCCCCCCACCCTGCTCACCGACGGACAAACCAGTTCACCCAACCGCATTGCTCCAAAAAACGCTAAAGAGAATGCCAAACGAAACAACCGGACCTCTCAAGCTGAACTACAAACCCACCGTAATTGGCTCCCCAACTGCAGTAATAACGCGAACGACACTGGCCTCCTACTATCCTCTCCCGTCCGCATCCTCAGCCACCCTTTCAATGCCTGAACCACCAAAAACGACTTTGTAATATCAGCCATCCGCCGTAACTAAAAACCAAACGCCAGACCTGCCATATAACCGTTAATCTTACTCACCGACCAACCCTCCTTACAGTGGCCCAAAAACATTAACAACGAAAAATCTAATTCCTCATTCCCCCCTCCCAAGCCGGTACACCAGTCCTCCCAAGCATGCCAAGCCCTCAAATAGCCCATGTACCCGGCGTCAATGAAGCTTGAATGAGCCCCGTTACGGTTCCTCCAACAGGTCCCACAGGCAAGCCGAACATTCCAGTCCAACCGCATCTGCCTCCGGAGCCAACCGCCGGAAACGATCCCACTGCGAACGAGAAAGCGCGTCAGCCATACAATTGTCCACCCCCGGCACATGCACCGCTACAACCCAAGCATTGAGCGACAAGCACTCCAACACCAAGCGCTGCAGCAGCCGCATCACTAACGGCGACGAGGCCGACAAGCTATTGATTGCCTGAACCACCCCCATATTATCACAGTGAAAACTTATCTTCCTATCCCAAAAACGATCCCTCCATAACAAAACTGCCAACACTATGGGAAATAGCTCCAATAAAGCCATGTTCCTCACCCAGCCCCGCTCCACCCACACAACCGGCCAGCCCCCCGCACACCATTGACCCCCACAGAACGCTCCAAAACCTGAACTCCCTGCCGCGTCAGTAAACAGTTCAAAATCAAACAAATCAACAACCTCTCCCATGAATAGGGAGCAACCGTTATACTGATCTAAAAAGGAACTCCACACCTGCAAGTCCGCTCGCAACTCCTTCCCCAACCGAATGTAATGATGCGGGGCAACCACCCCTGCGATCGCCTGTGCCAACCGTCTGCAAAAAAACAGGCCCATGGGCATAATCCGGCAAGCGAAATTGAGCTTCCCCAGCAGCGAATGAAACTCCCTTAACTGTAACTTCTTAACCCGTCTAGCCTTTGCCACCATCCCCTTCAAAACCTCCAACTTATCCAACGGCAATCTACACTCCATTTTCACAAAATCAATAACTATCCCCAGGAAGCTCAACTCTGTTACCGGACCCACCGTCTTTTCCTTGGCCAATGGAACGCCAAACAAATCAAAAAGCAAACTTAACGTTTCCAACAACAATGCACAAACGCGCGAACCCGGGGGACCGATACACAAAAAATTGTCCAGATAATGAATCAGTGATTCACAACCTGACGAGTCCACGACTGCCCATTCCAAAAACGAGCTGAACGCTTCGAAATAGGCACACGACAGAGAACACCCCATGGGTAAGCAACGATCCACAAAAAAAACAAACACCCCAACAAATGTTGACACTCCGGATGCACCGGCAGCAACCTAAACGCCGCCTCGATGTCAGTTTTTGCCATCAGAGCACCGATTCTGAAACGCTTTACCCAACCTACTGCCGCGTCAAACGACGTATAAACCACTGAACAAACAGCAGGGTCTATACCGTCGTTGACTGAAGAGCCCTTCGGAAACGACAAGTGAAGAAATGGCTCCCTTCTCCTTCTTCCCCTCAGTACTTAAACCCCCTTAACTCCTCCCCCCTAACTCGAACTGGCCTATCCTAACGCACTTGTTCCCCCCTCTAACCCCCCTTCTAACCACCCTCCAATCCAACAATCCCCGGGGCTCCCTAACCAAACCCCCCGTCATGGGGGGCTCCCCTTCGCCCCCCCCAGTCCGGCCATTGCTTGAATGAACTGATTTTCAGTTGCAAGAATTTCTGCAACTGAAATTCAGTTCATTCATGTAAATGGAACTTCCAGAAATCCACAAAACAACCCCATTCAAATGAAAGAAACTTATTTCTGGTTGCAAACATTTCTGCAACAAAATCTGCCATCTAATGGCACCCTAATCATCATTTTCCTGCTCCTCAGAAGTGAGCATTCATTTCTTTCCATGCCCAAATCCAAGCCACCCACACGTGTTCTCCTACTAACAGCATTTATCCCTCCAATTTATTAAAGGGGTTTCCCACTCTGAAACATTTTTAACAAACTCTAATAAACTGTTAGAAGCTGCACTCCCTGTACTCCCCGATGTAATTAAGTTGCAGGCGCTTCTTAGATCACATGCCGAATGTAGCCCGGTTACAGGTTGCCCCTGCACAGTCAGGCAGCCTCGGTCACAGTGACCAGTCAGAGTCTGAGGCTGCCTGACTCTGCAGATGCAACATTATCACTGTTAAAGTGCTTAATCACATGAAGGGGGGACCATTAAATGTAAAAAAAAAATGTGTCTAACACCTTTAACTGAGAGAAGACCTTGTTATGTAGTCACAGAAGCTAAAATCTGTGTCTAATGAATCAATGGTGAAGCTTTTAAGGTTCATGTTTTATCATTGTTTACACCCATAAGCAAGTTATGGGTAAGAGGTTATGGTTTTGTATAGTTTGACCGTTTAGTAAAGACTCTTACAGGAAAGGTATGGTGACCCTGAAGGCAAGGTGGCTAACTACTTTATAGGTAGGCAAGATGCAATTCTATGTGGCTGTAATAGAACGTGCTGTAGTTCTGCATTGGTGTTGCATCTAATCTAGTGGAACAGGTTAATGTGGTCTCAAGTGATTAGGCAATTGTGTATTTGGTTGAAACAGTCAGGAAGTGAAATTTATAATGGTTAAAGGGAATCCGTCAGCAGTTTTGACTCAGCTAAACTGCTGAATGCACTAGGTGCCGGTGATAGAAGTACAAACATACTTTTCTCATTAGGGGTGGAGAGAATATGATCTTTTATTAAGGGAGATTCTGCTCCTTAACCCCTTAAGGACCAGGCTCATTTTCACCTTAAGGACCAGGCCATTTTTTGCAAATCTGACCAGTGTCACTTTAAGTGCTCATAACTTTAAAATGCTTTGACTTACCCAGGCCGTTCTGAGATTGTTTTTTCGTCACATATTGTACTTCATGACACTGCTAAAATTGGGTCAAAAAAGTTAATTTTTTTGCATAAAAAAATACATTTTTTACCAAAAATTTTGAAAAATTAGCAAATTTCAAAGTTTCAGTTTCTCTACTTCTGTAATACATAGTAATACCCCCAAAAATTGTGATGACTTTACATTCCCCATATGTCTACTTCATGTTTGTAGCATTTTGGGAATGATATTTTATTTTTTGGGGATGTTACAAGGCTTAGAAGTTTAGAAGCAAATTTTGAAATTTTTGAGAAATCTTCAAAATCCCACTTTTTATGGACCAGTTCAGGTTTGAAGTCATATTGTGAGGCTTAGATAATAGAAACCTCCCAAAAATGACCCCATTCTAGAAACTACACCCCTCAAGGTATTCAAAACTGTTTTTTCAAACTTTATTAACCCTTTAGGTCTTCCACAAGAGTTAATGGCAGATGGAGAAACAATTTTGAAATTTCTATTTTTTGGAAAATTTTCCAATATAATCAATTTTTTCCAGGAGTAAAACAAGGGTTAACTGCCAAACAACACTCAAAATGGGTTGCCCTGATTCTGTAGTTTGCAGAAACACCCCATATGTGGTCGTAAACTACTGTTTGGCCGAACGGTAGCACATAGAAGGAGGGGAACACCATATGGGTTTTGGAAGGCAGATTTTGCAGGACTGGTTTTGTTTATACCATGTCCCATTTGAAGCCCCCTGTTGCACCCCTAGAATAGAAATTTCAAAAAAGTGACTCCATCTAAGAAAGTACACCCCTCAAGGTATTCAAAACTGGGTTTACAAACTTTGTTAACCCTTTAGGTGTTCCACAAGAGTTAATGGCAGATGGAGAAACAATTTAGAAATTTCTATTTTTTGGAAAATTTTCCAATATAATCAATTTTTTCCAGGAGTAAAACAAGGGTTAACTGCCAAACAACACTCAAAATGGGTTGCCCTGATTCTGTAGTTTGCAAAAACACCCCATATGTGGTCGTAAACTACTGTTTGGCCGAACGGTAGCACATAGAAGGAGGGGAACACCATATGGGTTTTGGAAGGCAGATTTTGCAGGACTGGTTTTGTTTATACCATGTCCCATTTGAAGCCCCCTGTTGCACCCCTAGAATAGAAATTTCAAAAAAGTGACTCCATCTAAGAAAGTACACCCCTCAAGGTATTCAAAACTGGGTTTACAAACTTTGTTAACCCTTTAGGTGTTCCACAAGAGTTAATGGCAGATGGAGAAACAATTTTGAAATTTCTATTTTTTGGAAAATTTTCCAATATAATCAATTTTTTCCAGGAGTAAAACAAGGGTTAACTGCCAAACAACACTCAAAATGGGTTGCCCTGATTCTGTCGTTTGCAGAAACACCCCATATGTGGTGGTAAACTACTATTTGGCTAAACGGCAGGACATAGAAGAAGGGGAACGTCATATGGTTTTTGGAAGGCAGATTTTGCTGGACTGGTTTATTTACACCATGTACCCTTTCAAGCCCCCTGATGCACCCCTAGAGTAGAAACTCCATAAAAGTGACCCCATCTAGGAAACTACGGGATAAGGTGGTTGTTGTTTTGGGACTATTTTTGGGGTAAATTTGATTTTTGGTTGCTCTATATTACTCTTTTTTGAGGCAATGTAACAAAAAAATTAAATTCTAAAATTGTTTCTACATTCGCTATTTAGTTTTGTGGAACACCTAAAGGGTTAACATAGTTTGTAAAGTAACTTTTGAATACCTTGAGGGGTGTAGTTTCTTAGATGGGGTCACTTTTTTGGAGTTTCTAGTCTAGGCTACATCAGGGGGGGCTTCTAATGGGACATGGTGTAAAAAAAAAAACTGTCCATCAAAATCTGCCTTCCAGAAACCGTATGGAGTTCCCTTCGTTCCATGCCCTGCCGTGCGGCTATATAGCCATTTACGACCACATATGGGGTGTTTCTGCAAACTACAGAATTGGGGCAATAAATGTTTAGTTTTGTTTGGCTGTTAACCCTTGCTTTATTACCGGCAAAATGGATTTAAATTGAAATTTTGCCCAAAAATAGGTATTTTGGCACCGTTTTTATTTTATATTTTTAACACCGTTCATCCGAGGCGTTTGGTAAAAAGTTATTTTTATAGCGACGACTTTTACGCACGCGACGATGCCCAATATGTATGGCTCTCAGACTTTAGAGACACTAAGCAGGCATCCTAAAACTGCAGCCCTCCAGATGTTGTAAAACTACAATTCCCACCATGCCCTGATGATGGCTGTAGGTTGTCTGGGCATGCTGGGAGTTATAGTTTTACAACATCTGGAGGGCCGCAGTTTGAGGATGCCTGCACTAAAACTAATATTTTTTGGGGAAAGAAAAATTGTTTTCGTGTCTCCAAAGTCTGAGAGCCATAGTGTTTTATGTTCTCTAGTGAACTGTTGGGGATTATAAAAATGTAGTACTCCATGGAAGTGTGATACTCCCTGAAGCAATCGATAATGCAGAGGCCCGGATGATCGGGGCACGTGTCACATTGAGTAGTGGTGTCCTTCCGTATCCCCCTCTTGTGACACACTCTGCACTTTTTTTGGGTTCGTCCCTTCTTTCCAGTATGGGGGACCACACCTGGAAAGTGTTGGCCAGGGACGATCCGGGCGCCTCCAGTTCCCGAGGTACTCCGGCCTGCTCTTTCCCGGTCCGAAAAGATCAGGTCCTTGAGGACTGCCTCATAGAATTGGAGGAATGTCCCTGTGCTGCCAGCGCTTCGGGATAGTACAAAAGAGTTGTACATGGCAACCTGCACCAAGTAGACCGCAACTTTTTTGTACCATGCCCGGGTTTTGCGCATGGCGTTATATGGCGTGAGGACTTGATCAGAGAGATCAACTCCTCCCATATACCGATTGTAGTCGACGATACAATCGGGCTTGAGGACCGTTGCCGCGGTACCTCGCACAGGGACTGGGGTGGTGCTGTTACCGTGGATTGTGGACAGCATAAGGACATCCCTCTTGTCCTTATACCTGACCAGCAACAGGTTTCCACTGGTAAGTGCACGGGTCTCACCCCTGGGGATAGGTACCTGGAGGGGGTAGGCAGGGAGGCCGCGTTGATTTTTCCGCACGGTCCCACAAGCGAACGTGGATCTGGCGGCAAGGGACCTGAACAAGGGAATGCTGGTATAAAAGTTATCCACGTACAAGTGGTAACCACTATCCAGCAGTGGGTACATAAGGTCCCACACGAGTTTCCCGCTAACACCCAGAGTGGGGGGACATTCTGGGGGTTGAATACGGGAATCTCGCCCCTCGTACACACGAAATTTGTAAGTGTACCCTGAGGTACTCTCACAAATTTTGTATAGCTTCACGCCATACCTCGCCCGCTTTGTGGGAATATATTGGCGGAAACTGAGTCTCCCCTTGAACGCAACTGAGAGACTCATCAACCGCGACCTCCCTTCCAGGTACGTAGGCCTGCTGAAATGTGGCCCCAAAGTGATCGATGACCGGCCGTATCTTATACAGCCGGTCATAGGCAGGATCACCTCGGGGTGGACATGCTGCATTATCGGAATAATGCAGACATTTCCGGATGGCCTCAAACCGGTGACGTATCATGACCATACTGTACAGTGGGGTCTGGTACAGGACGTCCCCACTCCAGTATTGCCTGACACTGGGTTTTTGGACTAGACCCATATGCAGCACGAGGCCCCAAAATGTCCTCATTTCGGCTGCACTGACCGGCGTCCAGCCACCGGGTCTAGCCAAAACTGAGCCTGGGTTTTGAGCGACGAACTGTTGGGCGTACAGATTCGTCTGCTCCACCATCAAATTCACCAGTGGGTTACTGAAAAAAAAACTAAAATAGTCTATTTCAGTAAACCCCACTGTGGGAATCTGGATTCCAGGATTGCCAGCGAAATCCGGAATCTCAGGCTCAAAGTCCACTGGGGGACACCAGCTAAGTTCATCGGCAGGGGGCTCCGGTGGACTTATTTGGTGGGCCGGGAAACCAGTACGAACCCCAGGGCGGCTCGTACTAGGGTGGGCCACAGGATCCCTAGCATGTGCGGCCCCTGGCTCCGCCTGGCGGCGTCTCCGCCGCCTTGGTGGCTCATCGTCATCCGATGATGATGAGGAGGATGCGGATGATAAAAGGAATGTGGGGTCATCCTCATCCTCACTGGGGCTCTCAGAGTCGGAGGCAATCTGGGCATATGCCTCCTCGGCCGAGAACACCCGGCGGGCCATGGGTGTGTGTGCGTGTAGGTGTGCGTGTGTGGAAAACTTTAT
Source organism: Bufo gargarizans (assembly GCF_014858855.1). NCBI lineage: Eukaryota > Metazoa > Chordata > Amphibia > Anura > Bufonidae > Bufo > Bufo gargarizans. The sequence continues at coordinate 47,377,766 of NC_058090.1, forward strand.
TATATGTGCGTGTGTGTGGGGGCAACGGGTGTTCGCGTACTAAAAAAGGCAAGAAAAAAAGGGCAAGTGTTAGGAAAAAAAAAGTTAAAACTTGCTGATCAGCGGTACAACGCTGATCAGCGGTGGGGCGGGCGATGCGCTAACAGTGGACGGACGCTAAAAAGTGCCGGCCAGTCAGCGCACGCAGAAAAAAAAAAGTGGTGGTGAGGGGGGGGGCTGGTGGGGCTGGGGGGGGGGCTGGTGGGGTGGGGGGGTGGGGGGGCAAGTGGCAGGGGGGGTCGGGGTTAGGGTTAGATGGATAGATGGAAGTTTGGAATAAAAGTACTTTTTTTTTTTTTTTCCTAACTTACTTTTCCCTTCTTTCCCTGCCTAACGGTGCCTCTCCCTCACTGACCCTAACCTACCTGGGTGGCGATGGGTGCAGGAGGGTGATGGATGCCGATTAGGGGGACACAGGAGCTGGTGCTGGACGATGCTGCACGGTCAGGGTGCTGGACAGGAAGAGGAGGGGAGAGAGGAGCGCAGGAAGTTTGAATCTCGCGCCTCTCTCCCCTGCACCAATCAGCACCCTGGACAGCAGTGTTCAGCACCAGGGCCAGCACCGCCTCCTCAAATCCTCGGACTGCGATTGGTGGTGTAAAATTACGCCACCGATCGCAGTCTTTTTCCGGTTCATCGGGTCACAGGACACCCGAATGGACCGGAAACGCAGAAAACCGCAGGTCTGAATTGACCTGCGGTTTTCTGCGATCGCGGATACGGGGGGGTCCAATGACCCCCCCCCTGCGTTGTTACGGGATGCCGGCTGAATGATTTCAGCCGAAATCCCGTTCCGATTAACCCCCGCGGCACCGGAATTACATTTTTAAGTCAGGACGTACCGGTACGTCCTCGGTCCTTAAGGACTCGGGAAATAGGGCGTACCGGTACGTCCTCGGTCCTTAAGGGGTTAAAGGAGTTGTCTAGGCTTTTGATATTTATGGCTTAGCCTCAAGATAGGCCATCTATGTCAGATCAAGAATAAACCATCAATGTCAAAATCCTGGACAACCCCTTTAAGTGCACTTGAGGATGAGCTTCTGGTCAAATGCTGCAGCTATCACTTGGAGCAGAGAGAAGAGGCTGTGAAGGAGCTCAGTGCAGTGTGCACTTCACAATGAAATTCCACCCCAATGTACTTAACAAGAGAAAAATAAAAGTTCATATTCCCTGCACTCCACATAAGGCTACTTTCACACTAGCGTTAATATTTTCTGGTATTGATCAGTCATAGGGTCTCAATACCGGAAAAAAACGCTTCAATTTTGTCCCAATTCATTGTCAATGGGGACAAAACGTAACCCAAACAGAACGGAGCGCTCCAAAATGCATTCCATTCCGTTCTCATACCAGAGAGCAAACCGCAGCATGCTGTGATTTGCTTTCCGTCCTGGGATGCGGAGCAAGACGGATCCATCATGACCCACAATGCAAGTCAATGGGGGACGGATCCGCTTTCTCTGACACAATCTAATACAAAAAAATACGTATCCGTCCCCCATTGACTTTCAATGGAGTTCATGACGGATCGGTCTTGGCCATGTTAAAGATAATACAACCGGATCCGTTCATAACAGATGCAGATAGTTGTATTATCGGTAACGGAAGCGTTTTTGCTGAACCATGCCCGCTCCAGCAAAAACGCTAGTGTGAAAGTAGCCTAATAAAAGGTATGTTTCTACTGGTCTCCACAGCCCCTAAATAGTTCTGTCAGCAGATTAGCATGGTCTAAACTGCTGATAGATTCCCTTTAAAAGTTTAAAAGATGTCCAGAGCTTACTCCAACTAGAACATTTGCAGAGAGGTCTAGCAGGTAGAGAAAAAGCTGAGAATCCAACCTTAGCAGCTCTTGGGACCAAAGAAATGAATTGATTAGGCCTGGAGTAGTAACCCAAGACTTATTTTGAAGAAAGGCCTAATGTGGGCAGGCAGCTAGAATGAGGAGAAAGAGAGCGAGAATACTGGCTAATGGCCACCTTCCTGTTCCAGAGGCCGAGCTCCGCGCTCCCTCCTCTTCCTGCCATTCCTGTCAAATCTAGTCCACACAATGTCAATAAAGGCTGAACAAATATGTGCTCCAAATGTGTAACCAAGCAATAGGTTAATGCAAAAGGAATCATCTGTTTTGATGGGGGAAGATTGGAAATCATTATTCTAAGTAGAGGATAACAAAAGATTAAAATCAGATATTTTAATCATTGGAAAGGTCTGGGAGCAGCAGTTTCAGATAAATGTACAAGCAAGTAAATCTTACTTATGGCTGTAAATCAATCATGCCACCATGACAAGCCTTCAGGTCTCGTTCATCAAGGTGTGTAAAATTTCCTTTCTATATAGCGTCTGTATTCACTTTCGTCCATTGTTTTCCAGCACCTGCTCAGGCTCATAGTTTACATGTCTTAAAGGCTTGTCTATGATTTTAACAAGGTAGCCTAAGATCAGAAAATACTATTCGTAATGAAAGCATCACCACTGAGGCCATTGATTGGCTGCAGCAGTCACATGATTGATGTACATGACATCATCACTGCAGGAACACCAAAGCTGTGGGTGATTTAATTTTTTATTTTGTATAATTTAGGGTATTGCAATCTCCGAAAGGTACCGCAAGCTCTCCTGAAATGTCTGTTTTAGCAGTTACTTGCATTCCGCTTGTAATAACGATTCTGAAGCATCTATTGTTATGATTCTATGGTGTGCCATTCCTTTATTATTCCTAGACATTATGAATGAATTTCTAGCAGTTTGCAGTGAGTGTCCACATGGGTGTTACCGGTTGGGGGTGTTTTCCTGCACAGTCTGACACATTCTTATCAGTGCTGTCATTATCAGACTGTTCAGGAACGCACCCCTAAATTGGTAACACCCATCTGGACCTTTATTGCAAACTGCTTGTAATTCATTCATAACTTCTAGCAGGAATACAAAGGAATGCCACAACACAGAGTCATAAGAATAGATGCTTCAGAATTGCAAAATGTTTGCTGTTTAATGTTCGTCATGTTATTTAATGTCATTTTACGCCCTGTATATTCAGTATGGTTATGGATGGGAGTGACGGAGTTAATCAGCTCTGACACAGCCCCCGAAAGGAAGTCAGCAAATTATCCTGCTACCTAAGCTATTAAGACTTTACTGCAGTGAGGGGAATACTGTTAAGACACCCTTCACACTTTGATACGACTTGGCCAGTCGTATCTTTTTTTTATTTATTAATGAAAAAGAAACATATACAAACCATTATATTTTTCATTCCATGTTACAATATAAATTTGTTATTATTTTTAATCCCCCATAATCACCCAATTCCCACCCCTCCCTACCCTTGCGATGCATCTTTAGGTCCAGTATAATCCTACTCAAATAGGCAATAATGGAAACATACATTTTTTTTTTGGGGGGGAAAGGATCAAGGCTTCTAAGCTTCCCATATCTTAGTCCACTTCTCCTGACTGTTTATTTGCCTATATAGGACCTTCTCATAGTTTTTAACCAAATGTTTCCAAGTATTCAAATTTGGAACATCTCGTGAGAACCAAACTCGAGTACCGTATTTTTCACCCCATAAGACGCACCTAGTTTTTTTGGGAGGAAAATAAGAAAAAAATTTTTTTTACCAAAAGGTGTGCTTTTGATGGGTTTGGAACTAATGGTGGTCTGTGGATGGCACTATTACTAGGGTTCTGTGGATGGCACTATTATGGGGGATCTCTGAAGGACACTGTTATGGGGGGATCTGGGGATGGCACTGTTATGGGGGATCTGGGGATGAAGCACTGTTATGGGGGAATCTGGGGATGACGCACTGTTATGGGGGAATCTGGGGATGACGCACTGTTATGGGGGGATCTGTGACGGACACTGTTATGGGGGATCTGTGATGGACACTGTTATGGGGGGGATCTGTGGCTGACACTGTTACAGGGGGGATCTGTGTCTGATACTGTTACAGGGGGGATCTGTGGCTGACACTGTTACAGGGGGGATCTGTGGCTGACACTGTTACAGGGGGGATCTGTGGCTGACACTGTTATGGGGGATCTGTAGATGGCACTGTTATGGGGGATCTGTGGATGGCACTGTTATGGGGGATCTGTGGGTGGCACTGTTATGGGGGATCTGTGGGTGGCACTGTTATATATGTGCCATCCACAGACCCCCCACCCCATAACAGTGCCATCCACAGACCCCCCACCCCATAACAGTGCCGTCCACAGACCCCCCAGCCCATAACAGTGCCATCCACAGACCCCCACCCCTTAACAGTGCCTTTTACAGATGTTCCCCATAAAACTCATCCACAGATCCCCCCCCCCCCCCGCTCCAGTGCTGCAGTATACAAATATAAAATGTCTCATTCAATTAAAAGTGATTACACATGCCCCCTCACTCCTAATATTACCGTACATCCTAACAGCTTCTGTACAACGCAGGCAGGCCGGGTGGCCGGTGCGTCACTCACTGACGTCACGTGCCTGCGCCAACCTGCTTCATTCATAAAGTAGGCGGCGCAGGCACGTGACATCAGGGAGTTACGCTGCCGCCCACACAGCCTGCCTGCCTGCATTCTACATAAGCTGTTATGGTGTACAGTAATATTAAAAGTGGGGGGGCATGTTTAATCACTTTTAATTGAATGAGACATTTTATATTTGTATAGTGCAGCACTGGAGCGGCGGGACCGGAGTACAGTGACTGCACCGCCCCGCCGCAATTGCCGGTCCCCAGCTCCTCCTCCCAGTCCCTCTCTGCTCGCTCATACATCGCAGCCAGCGATGTAAAAATGTCAGCATTCGCCCCATAAGACGCAGGGGCATTTTCCCTCCATTTTAGTCTCACCATTGGTGGTAATCAGAAGTTTTACCCTTGGTGGTCTGATGGTGGTCTGACCTGAGGTATAATGAAAAATATTTTTTTTCCGGAGCAGCTTGGAGAAAAAAGGCCCCACAGTCTCCCACACTCCTTCTGCCCGGCCAAGCCACCCAGCACCCCTGAAGCCAAGCCTGTCAGCACCCCTGAGGCCAAGCCACCCAGCACCCCTGAGGCCAAGCCACCCAGCACCCCTGAGGCCAAGCCTGTCAGCACCCCTGAGGCCAAGCCTGTCAGCACCCCTGAGGCCAAGCCTGTCAGCACCCCTGAGGCCAAGCCTGTCAGCACCCCTGAGGCCAAGCCAGCCAGCCCGCCCCCTGAGGCCAAGCCAGTCAGCACCCCTGAGGCTAACCCACCCAGCACCCCTGAGTCTTCAGAACTGTAAGTAAATTATATATAAGGGGAGCTTATAATATGAAAGAGACTAATTATGTCTGAACAGACATATAGCGCAAATTCCAGTTTTTGTTTACGTTTTAAGTTGCACTGAATTTTCTGCGATATATATATATATATATATATATATATGTATATTATTATTATTTTTTTTTTTGGGGGGGGGGGGTCGGGGTGGCAGTGAATCTTGGGTGAGTTCCCACACTTTTTTTCCCAGGACTTGACCCCTGCTCATCTCCCTACATTCATGAACACTGCAGCAGGGCAAGGGAGAGGCGTCTCCCTTCCCTGTTCCTCTGATAGGCTGCTGGCATAAGGCCAGCAGCCTATCAGAGGCCGATGGAGGCGGCGCGATGATGTAATCGTGCCGCCTGAGCCGTACAGCGCGGGACACAGGCCGGAAGAGGCCTGCATCGCATCGCTGACAGAGTGGAGGTAAGTGTTTTGTTTTTTTGCTTTTCTGTGGCGAAACTGGGGGCTTTGTTTGCACATATGCAACATTATGGGAGTATCTAATGGCTGCATGGCTAACACATGGGGGACACTATGGGGATATCTACTGGAGGCATTGCTGGCATATGGGGGACACTATGGAAGCATCTACTGGGGGCATGGCTGGCACATGGGGACACTATGAGGACATCTACTGGGGACATTGCTGGCACATGGGGCCACTATGGGGGCATCTACTGGCACATCATTGGGGACACTATGGGGGCATCTACTGGGGGCATTGCTGGCATATGGGGGACACTATGGAAGCATCTACTGGGGGCATGGCTGGCACAAAGGGGACACTATGGGGCATCTACTGGGGGCATTGCTGGCACATGGGGGACACTATGGAGGGCATCTACTGGGGGCATTGCTGGCACATGGGGACACTATGGGGGCATCTACTGGGGACATTGCTGGCACATGGGGACACTATGGGGGCATCTACTGGAACATCATTGGGGGCATCTACTGGGGACATTGCTGGCACATGTGGACACTATGGGGGCATCTACTGGGGACATTGCTGGCACATGTGGACACTATAGGGGCATCGCTAGCACATAGGGAACACTATGGGGGCATCTTAGGCATCTTATACTGGCACATCTTATCGGGACACTATGGTGTTGGTGTTGGAGGGGAGGAAAAACACTATGGGGGCATATTATATAGGCACACTATGGGGGCACTAGGAAGGGGCATTTATACTAGCACATTCTGGGGGACACTATGGGGGAATATTATACTGGCACATTATGGGGGCACTATGGGGAAGAGGAGAGGAGCACTATGTGAGCATTTGCCAGGCGCTGTCAGGGCTCAAACCCGTGGTAGCTCTACGCTCATGTCCCAGGCGGTAGCTCTACCCACTAGGCTACCGTCTCTCCTTGGACCATTCTCTAGCTAACTTGCAACTACCTCTCTTGTCCTTGCCTTGACCTGCTGATTATTCCAATCTCTTGCACCTGCTACTTCCCTATAAAACCCAGCCCTTGAACCCAGCCCTTTGCTGGTTATTGTGCCTCCAAGCCTGTAGCAAGCTTCCTCTCTGCTCCTCCACCACTATTGCTGATTTACCATCGTTGCCAACCCGGACCGTTTGACCTTGCTGATTTGCCGCCTGCATTGACTCACTGCTTACCACCGACCACGCCTCCGTCTACTCCTGCTGTTACCTCGCTGCCATCTCTGCTGCCGACCCGGACTGATCGACCACACTACCTGCCTCCTGCCTCTGTGGGCCTCTGCCACTGGACTCCATACTTCCAGCTCGGGTGTCCTCTGACTCAGGTGAGCCTCGATTGACACTACCATACTTAACAGAATAACCAGCGCCAAAAAAATTGAGTCCGCAGTGGCCACCCTGCGCAAGCAGGTGTCTGAGCTGCAAGAGTTCGGCACCACCTACCAGGAGAAATTTTCGCAACTCCAAGGCCTGGTACAGAGTCAACAGGGGGAGATCATTGAGCTCCAACGGCAACTCCTGGACGTACGCGGCGCGGCTGCAGACACCCGCATGCCACTACCCTCGAAATTCAATGGAGATCGTCGCCAGTACCGGGGCTTTCTCAATCAGTGCCGTATCTACTTCCGGATGCATCCGGCCCCCTTTTCCACTGACGAGAAGAAAGTATTGTTTATTGTTAACCTCCTGATGGACGAGGCCCTGGCATGGGCGTCTCTATACGTGGAAATCGATAGCCGTCTGCTGCACGATCTGGATGTTTTCATCACAGCTATAAGCCAAGTCTTTGATGACCCCAATCGCTGTGCGACAGCTGAGGCAAGACTACACAGTCTTCGACAAGGATGACGCTCTGTCGCCGAGTACGCCGCCGAGTACGCCGCCGAGTTCCGCCGCTGGGTCTCAGACACCAACTGGAACCCAGCTGCTCAAAGGAGCCAATTTTGGCGAGGTCTATCGGAGGCGATCAAAGATGAACTTGCCAGACTTGAAGCCCCGGATGATTTGGATGACTTCATTCAGGTGTGTGTCCGTATTGATCAGAGGCTCACCAAGAGAAGGAAAGAAAGGCTCTGGTTCCAAGGCGACAGACCCACTTACTCTACTACCCAGCAGGTCGCCCCACCTCCCATCGAGCCGATGCTGGTTGACGCAGTGCGCAAGACTCTGTCCGTAGCAGAAAAAGAACGACGACTGGCCGAAGGCCTCTGCCTCTACTGTGGGGAGCCAGGGCACATTGCCATCAAATGCCCCAACAAATCCCACAGAACCATTGCCGTCACTAAACTACGAGAGCAGCGGCAGGCCGCAACCCCACCGGTGACGGCAGAGACAACTGAGTTAGCAGCCACCGGGTCCCACTTCACTGTTCCAATTGTCATTACCATCGGGATCGACAACTTCTCTGTTCTGCAATGCTCGACTCCGGGGCTGGCGACAACTTTATGGATCTAACTTTTGCTCACGAGAACAACATTCTGCTTGTAGCCAAGACAGCCCCCATCGATCTGGAAACGGTGGATGGGTCCCCACTCTCCTCGGGACCAGTTACACATCAGACCGCAGATTTACAGCTCCACATTAAAACCGACCACCACGAGACGATCCACTTTTCTTTGATTGCCTCCCCCAAGTTTACGGTGATCTTGGGCACCCCGTGGTTAGCCACTTACAACCCTTCGGTGGACTGGGAAACCCGCTGTCTACAGTTCACATCCGAGTTCTGCTCTTCGAACTGTCTGCATGAACCTGCTTCCCCAACGCCCAAAGAATCTATCATCTCGGAACCAACGGTCAAGGAGCTGTTGCTTCCACAATATAGCGAGTTTCAGGATGTCTGCGACCAAAAAAACGCAGACAAGCTGCCCCCGCATCGACCATACGACTGCCCAATTTAATTATTACCTGGGGCTGAAATACCCTTCGGCAGCATCTACTCCCTCTCGGAGCCTGAACTCAAGGCCCTGAAGGACTACTTGGACGAGGACCTAAAGAAGGGCTTCATTCGACCCTCCACCTCCCCCGCGGGAGCACCCTTCTTCTTCGTGGAGAAAAAAGACTCCTCTCTACGCCCTTGCATTGACTGCCGCAAGCTGAATGATGTTACGGTAAAAAAACGTTACCCTCTCCCCCTGATTTCGGAACTTCTCGAGAGACTCCGGGCAGCAAAGGTCTTTACGAAGCTCGATCTTCGAGGGGCCTATAATCTGGTTCTCATTCGCCCAGGGGATGAATGGAAGACCGCCTTTCGCACACGATACAGACATTTTGAATACTTAGTTATGCCCTTTGGACTTTGCAATGCCCCAGCCACTTTCCAACATTTCATTAATGACGTCCTTAGGGACATGCTGGATCTATTCGTAGTGGTATACCTGGACGATATTTAAATTTTCTCGGAAAATCTCGAACAACATCGCGAACATGTCCGCAGGGTGTTACAAAGACTCCGCGAGCAGTCCCTTTACATCAAGCTTGAGAAATGCGAGTTTGAACAGACCACCACCCAGTTTCTCGGTTACATCATCTCCCCGGAAGGGCTGAGCATGGATCCTCGGAAAATTCAGGCTGTAATAGATTGGCCTCCCCCTAAGAACGAAAAGGAAATACAGAGGTTTGTCGGCTTCGCCAACTTTTACCGAAAATTCATTCGGAACTTCTCAAAAATCATTACTCCAATTACCCAGTTAACCAAAAAGACTGTGCCCTTTTCCTGGACACCCGAAGCACAGGAAGCCTTCACCAAGCTTAAATCCCTCTTCACGTCTGCTCCAATTCTGATCCATCCTAATCCCGAACTGCCATTCACAGTCGAAGTGGACGCTTCCGACACCGCAGTAGGAGCTGTCCTATCACAACGTACGGGAGAAAATATGCTTTTACACCCTTGCGCCTTCTTCTCTCGCCAAATGTCCCCCGCAGAGAGGAACTATGACATCGGGAATAAGCCAGATGGAGCCTTTTTTTTTCTCGATTCAATTTTATTATCACATATCGCCCGGGGTCGAAGAATGGCAAAGCAGATGCCCTTTCCAGGATGTTCTCTGAACCTTCACAGGACAACAAGGGCCAAGCCAGCATTCTACCCGAGAAAAAGGTCTTAGGAGCTACCTACCCAAAGGAACTCCTGGGGTCAATCAAGAAGGCTTATGAAAAGGACCCCTTCCTCACCCACCCAGCAGAAGACATCAACCTCACCCTCAAGGGTGGCTTCTGGGTATACCTGGATCGACAACTGTATGTACCAGAAATGGCATGGTTAGATGTACTAAAATATAACCACGATACCAAGTTGGCTGGCCATCCAGGTACAAGAAAGACCCAGGAACTCCTGTCCCGCTCCTTCTGGTGGCCGACGTATAAGGAAGATACTAAAAGGTTTGTCTCCTCATGCACGGTCTGTGCCCGCAACAAGACTCCCCGCTCTTCACCCGTGGGGCTGCTGCGACCACTCCCCATACCCTCCCGCCCTTGGGGTTCAATTTCTATGGACTTTGTGGTTGACCTACCCCCTTCAAAAGGGATGAACACCATCCTGGTCGTCGTGGACCGCCTTACCAAGATGGCCCATTTCATCCCCTGCAAGGGCCTACCCACCGCCAAACAGACGGCTGACCTGGTATTCAGTGAAATCTTTAGGTTACACGGGGTTCCGGATGATGTGGTCTCTGACCGAGGAGTGCAATTCACCTGTAAATTCTGGAAAGACTTCTGCCTGGCCCTTGGGATCACAGTAAACCTGTCCTCCGCTTTTCATCCCCAATCTAATGGGCAGACAGAGAGAACGAACCAGACCCTCGAGCAGTACCTACGTTGTTTCATCACTCATTTGCAGGATGACTGGTTGGACCTGCCCATCACCTCCACGCTTCCAGCTGTGGCCGAACGCCTGGCAAATTTACAAGAGGCACAAGAGAACATTTCCAATAATCTCCTTGAGGCTCAGAGACGCTTTAAGCGGGCGACAGACAAACGTCGTAGACCCGCTCTGGACTTTCAGATAGGAGATCAAGTGTGGCTCTCCACAAGAAACCTAAGACTGAAGGTACCGGCTCAGAAATTGGGCCAAAAATACTTGGCGCCTTTTCGGATCTCTGGCCGGATTAATGAAGTCACCTTCTGGCTGGACGTCCCACATTCCATCAGGGTGCACCCAGACTTCCATTGCTCCCTTCTCAAACCGTTTGTAAAGAACACCTTCCCTGGCCGCCATCCCCCCCCACCACCACCAGTACAAGGCGAAGAGGAGTACATCGTCTCAAAGATCCTTGACTCCAGACTCCACCGGGGCAAAATCCAATACTTGATTTCCTGGAAAGGCTATCCTCCAGAAGACAACTCCTGGGAACCAGAGGAGAACATTCATGCTCCCAGACTTGTCAGGGAGTTCCATCTGAGTCACCCAGATAAGCCTTCCCCTGCGGTGCCCGGAGGTCACCTTGGAAGGGGGGGGGGAGTACTGTCAGGACTCAAACCCGTGGCCAGTCATGTCCAAGGCGGTAGCTCTACCCACTAGGCTACCGTCTCTCCTTGGACTATTCTCTAGCTAACTTCTAACTACCTCTCTTGTCCTTGCCTCGACCTGCTGATTATTCCAATCTCTTGCACCTGCTACTTCCCTATAAAACCCAGCCCTTGAACCCAGCCCTTTGCTGGTTATTGTGCCTCCAAGCCTGTAGCAAGCTTCCTCTCTGCTCCTCCACCACTATTGCTGATTTACCATCGTTGCCAACCCGGACCGTTTGACCTTGCTGATTTGCCGCCTGCATTGACTCACTGCTTACCACCGACCACGCCTCCGTCTACTCCTGCTGTTACCTCGCTGCCATCTCTGCTGCCGACCCGGACTGATCGACCACGCTACCTGCCTCCTGCCTCTGTGGGCCTCTGCCACTGGACTCCATACTTCCAGCTCGGGTGTCCTCTGACTCAGGTGAGCCTTGATTGACACTACCATCCTTAACAGGCGCATTAAATAGGGGTGTTTTATACTTGCACACATTATGGGGGCACTATAGGGATATTAGCTCAACTGGGGGCACTGAGGGCATTTTTTGTACTGGCACACAGAACGGGAGCATTTTTGAACTAGTGCACATTATTATTATTATTATTGAAGGTGGCAGGTGAGTTGTTAAGAAGGTATGAGGATGATGGAAAAGTAGGAACCTAAGATGTCTTTTGTCAAACTGCAGAGACAAGAGATGGGTGAAAAATCATTATGGCGGTCTGCTCTCAAAGGAGAAGATGAAGAAAGAGAAGTCAGTCTGTGTGTAGTGTATACATAGGGTATTTATGTGTATGTGTGTTGCATATACACTCACCTAAAGAATTATTAGGAACACCTGTTCTATTTCTCATTAATGCGATTATCTAGTCAACCAATCACATGGCAGTTGCTTCAATGCATGTAGGGTTGTGGTCCTGGTCAAGACAATCTCCTGAACTCCAAAATGAATGTCAGAATGGGAAAGAAAGGTGATTTAAGCAATTTTGAGCGTGGCATGGTTGTTGGTGCCAGACGGGCCAGTCTAAGTATTTCACAATCTGCTCAGTTACTGGGTATTTCACGCACAACCATTTCTAGGGTTTGCAAAGAATGGTGTGAACAGGGAAAAACATCCAGTATGCGGCAGTCCTGTGGACGAAAATGCCTTGTTGATGCTAGAGGTCAGAGGAGAATGGGCCGACTGATTCAAGCTGATAGAAGAGCAACGTTGACTGAAATAACCACTCGTTACAACCGAGGTATGCAGCAAAGCATTTGTGAAGCCACAACACGCACAACCTTGAGGCGGATGGGCTACAACAGCAGAAGACCCCACCGGGTACCACTCATCTCCACTACAAATAGGAAAAAGAGGCTACAATTTGCACGAGCTCACCAAAATTGGACTGTTGAAGACTGGAAAAATGTTGCCTGGTCTGATGAGTCTCGATTTCTGTTGAGACATTCAAATGGTAGAGTCCGAATTTGGCGTAAACAGAATGAGAACATGTATCCATCATGCCTTGTTACCACTGTGCAGGCTGGTGGTGGTGGTATAATGGTGTGGGGGATGTTTTCTGGGCACACTTTAGGCCCCTCAGTGCCAATTGGCCATTTTTTAAATGCCACAGGCTACCTGAGCATTGTTTCTGACCATGTCCATCCCTTCATGGGCCACCATGTACCCATCCTCTGATGGCTACTTCCAGCAGGATAATGCACCATGTCACAAAGCTCGAATCATTTCAAATTGGTTTCTTAAACATGACAATGAGTTCACTGTACTAAAATGGCCCCCACAGTCACCAGATCTCAACCCAATAGAGCATCTTTGGAATGTGGTGGAACGGGAGCTTCGTGCCCTGGATGTGCATCCCTCAAATCTCCATCAACTGCAAGATGCTATCCTATCAATATGGGCCAACATTTCTAAAGAATGCTATCAGCACCTTGTTGAATCAATGCCACGTAGAATTAAGGCAGTTCTGAAGGCAAAAGGGGGTCCAACACCGTATTAGTATGGTGTTTCTAATAATTCTTTAGGTGAGTGTATATGGTATATGTACAGTATATGTAAACATGTGTCGTTACGCCGTGTATTTGCCATTGAGTAGGGAACCTGTTCTTAAAAATTTGAATCCCACCCCTGTGAGTACCTGTCTGAAGGTGAAATCGTGTCTGATATATCTGCTGAGGATCCTGATGATTATTATATTTTGCATAAAGATAAAATACCTGATCTAATTAAAGCTGTAAAACGGACATTAGAGTCTGATAGAGATACCTCATGAAAGTCAAAATCGGATAAGTTTTTTTATTTTCCCAAAACAAAGGAAAATGTGTTTCCAGGTCATCCAGTCCTTAGTCCACTAGTCAGTGGATAAAACAAGACTGGGATAAGCCTGATAAAAAAACATAACAGGATCTAGGCTGAAATCCATATATAAAATGGATGAAAAATTTTCTGAACAGTAGGCCAAAGGTTGATTTGGCAGTTGCACCTCTGTCTAAAAAAGCTATATTTCCATCAGATGAGGCACTTATTAAAGACCCTATGGACAGAAAAATTAAGTCTTTGTTAAAAAGAGATTATGCATCCACTTCAGCGGCCTATGTGACTCGGTTATAATCCGTACCTGTAGCCAGGGCCTTAAGAATTTGGCTGTCTCAACTATCCGATGACCTGGAGGAGGAAGTGGCTAGAGAATACATTTTAAAACATTTTCCGGTGATGAAAGCTGCTTCCGATTTTTTGTGTGATGCTCCCTGTTAAAGGGGTTATTAATTATTGGTATTTATGCAAATCTCAATAATTAATATTCATAGATAGGCGTAGTCGTCTTGTGATGACTCCGCCTATTTATGCCTTGATGAACAACAAATCGCTACTGATTGCCCTACACTAATCACTAAACTAGCTGCACGCGCCTTACTGACTACCACTAGTAATCACACATTACACAATAGGGATAAATGACACGGTATTTATTAATAATACATTAGTAATACAATGTCAACAATATACTAACTCTATTGTGGCGATACTTTACAACCAAAAAAGGTATTAGGTTTATAACTATATATATCTACAACAAGGGGATAGATATATATTGTTATAACCGCACACTACTAATATAAATACACACCCTAATACAATATACTAACACGGTTCTGACTACACTACACAGTACATTCCCAAATTCCACCCACAATCTAACTACACAATACACACATACAGGTATAACAGCCCTCCCGCCTGGATCTATACTATCCCTATGGGGTAATAGGGGTGAGGTACCTGGGGGATGTCACGACAGGGCTGCCACACAATAAGGGTTGAACACAGCAAGGGTAACAGGGGTAGCACTATAGCGGGGAATAGGAGGGATCCTGGGGGAGACACAGGGGGTGGGGGCTCAGGACCGGGGAAGGTAAGGGTAGCCCAAGGTTATGGGGGGGGGGAAACAGGGGCTATAGGGGAACACAGAGGGTTAGGGGTTAACCAGGGGAATGCAGGATCAGGGGGGTATATATCAGCAGGGGGGTATATAGATCAGCAGGGGGGTATATAGGTAGCAGCAGGGGGGTATATAGATCAGCAGGGGGGTATATAGATCAGGGGGGTATATAGGTAGCAGCAGGGGGGTATATAGATCAGCAGCAGGGGGGGTATATAGATCAGCAGCAGGGGGGTATATTTCAGGGGGTTAATGATACTTAATGCTCGTTGTCCAGGGGGGGCTCGTCCGTCCAGGGGGGCTCGTCAGTCCAGGGGATGATCGCTTGGTGGTGTACTTACCTGACTGCTGAGCGGGGCGCCGCCGGTCTATTTAAACTTGGCGGCGCCCGCTCGCAGTCTTCCTATTCGCGCCGTGCGCATGCGCACCGCCGGCCTCAATACGTGGGCCGGCGCGGTGATATGACGTCACCGCGCCGGCCCGAGGATCTCGGAGCGCGCTTCCAGGGGGGGGATCCTTTGATCCTCCCGCCTGTGAAGCGGACGCTTACCTCCGGCGCTGTAATTACAGCGCCGGAGGTCAGCCACTCGCAGGGGCATGGGAACTCTTTGTTCCCATGTCTCTGTTAGGAGCATCATCTCCGGCGCGGCCGGAGATGGTGACAAAGGGCAGAGGATCTTATTGATCCTCTGTCCTTTGTAGAGGCCGACGCTGGACATGATTGTCCAACTGTCGGTCTCCTCCCCCCTCCAGCAAGCGGCATGATTCCGGCCATATATGCCTATGGATGCTTGGGGCACATCCATAGGCATATAGGAACGGACATTACATATGGGGGCATATTATATATATTAAAGGGGCATAAAGGGGGCACATCAATAACAAGGGGGCACACATATATATATTAAAGGGGGCACATATATATAGGGGCACATATATATATATATATATATATTAAAGGGGCATAAAGGGGGCACATATATAACTTCCATTAATACGTATACACAGAGATGCATGTCGCCAAGGGGGCCTACATACATCTCTGTGCATATCCACAGATCCCACCTGGAGGAGCCCATATACAAGGGCTAATATATATGTATATATGTCACGGCATATATACATATATATTCAAATATGACACTTCCCTCAACAATCCCCCTGTTGTCGGGAATGCGACAATAAACATTTTGGGGGAAGGGTTGGGATGCACTTGCCTCTTCAATCGTATCCTTGGTGACCGTTCTGGGAGGACTAAAGTAATCTGACTCTTAGGTACCTAGACATCACCCATCGTGCTCCATCCTGCCTCTCATTAAAACGTCTCCATCCCCCGAGTACCCCATGTTCTTCTCCTTAGATAACTTTCTTGGTATCCTATGATCTTCAGGTGTCGGCCACTCCCAACGTAGTCTATTCCTGACTCCGGAAGGGCTTCACCCTTGCAGTCTTTAGATCACTCCATTCAGCGACCGTATTCTCTCTCTTTGCCAGTGTTGTTCTTCTGGCGTCCGTTACCCCCAATGTTAGTGCCGGTAAGTAATGTAGCACCTCCTTATGGGGTACGGACGGCCGTAGGCTGACCTTTTAATGACTTTCATTTTAATTGAAGACTCAGTTGTTGGAGAGGTTCTCTCCGGGACAGATACATAGGTTTTTACAAGGCAGGTCAGATTTTCTGGTGAGAGGTGATGTCATAGTACCTAAATTTTACCTGCAGGAAGGAACCCCGCACTACCATCATTCAGTCCAACCCTTACAAAAAGTCACCATTGTCGATATTGAAGCGGCAAATACCTTAGTGATGAGGGGCCTGACCCTAGGGAATCTACTCTACCCCACTCACACAAACATGTCATATCCCTCCCAATACAGTCCAATTCAATTCAGTGTGTACCCATAGAGACTCATGCCACCTGGCCTTACTCTCTATACCTCCCAAGACACTGGTAGTTAACAGACCCTTGTGTCCTTGGGGAAATGACTATAGGATGCAAGTGTGCGTCCAGCCATATTGTAGTATGGCTGTCGCCCATCTGCACCTAGAGTGTCCATGGGTACATGAGGAACTCACATGCAAATAATCAATGTAAATCTATACACAATATGATGAGGTCACAGGGTGGTCTATGATTATACCCCGAATCCTCCTACGAAAATCTACTACAATATGTGTATGCATACACACAATGTTATGAGGTCACAGGATGGCTTTTGGATTTTCATCCCGACCTTCATAGGAAACCGTATGTCCATGCGATCTCTGGCTTCAGGACTTTGTTGGAGCTAAGTCCTGAGCCTCCTGCGATTAACTTCGTGAAGTTCTGTCCGGTTCTGGTTTAGCTGGTCCGCAAGTCTCTTGACCCTCCTGTAGATTAGACACAGTCCCGTGTACATGACTATTACCAGAACCAGAAGAACTATCACCGGATGAATCAATAGGTTGAAGAAGGATGTTGCCTTTGGACTGTAGCCGAACAGACTTTCCCACCAGGAGATCTTGGAGTCTTTGTCCAACGCGGTTGTGATTGCCGTAATTTTATTCTTGTCGTGCGTCAGTTGGATGGTGGCCTGTTTCTCTGTTTCTCGAAGATTCTTAAGTATTTTGTCTTCTTGGCTGAAGTCCAGCAGGAGATGTTTGAGTTCTACCCCAAAGCCAAGAGGAATTTTCTGGAGTCTCACGGGTACGTCGGGGCGGATGTCGAGTCTTTTCTCCGGGGTGATTGGTGTTCTTCCTTGTATCTCTGCGACATCTAAACCTAGGACGGGGCTAAGGGTGCAATACGCTCCAGGGAGGAGTACTCCTCTCTCCGTGCAGTTAGTTCCATAGATTGTATAAGACATGTTTTGCCTTTGGTACCAGCACCAATACCCCTGTCCCAAGTATTTAAGGGAAGAGGGTATTGGGCTGGCCTTCATCTCACAGGACCCCTCGGTGCTCCAACATTGGTGTCTTAACACCCGATCCTGACTACCTTGACAGAGGATAGCATCCCCTTTCTTCCAACATCCCTCTGTGTCTAACAGATAAGGATGGCCTTTCTCATAGGTTAGAACGCCCGCGGGGAGCTGTGGATGAAGCACCGTCTGGTTATTTATGACAACCCCTAAGTTAATTGCACTGTAACCTTGTCTAAGATGGCCAGATACAGGAGCCAATGACGAAGCAGTGCAAGTGAGATTCCTACAGCCGTGCCACTGTACTACCCACCAGTTGGTGTGATTGGCTGCAAAAGGAGATATAAGAGGACTTACACGTTGGCGGAGGTTAAATGGAAAGTGGCCGCCGTACAACGAAGATACAATATGTTTAAGGTTGCCTGAGAGTTCACTCTGGACTTGCGTACACGCCAGAGCGAGCTGAGCTCTATCCTGTTCTTCCAAGAGACCCACAACTAACCTTCTAAACTTCTCTCGTAAAGCAGAAGATAGAGAGGTAGTGGCATCTATGTGCGAATGCTGCAAACCCTCTAAGACGTGGTTTACATCAAGCTGGGTCTCGAATCCTTCTCCGGCGTGTCGCGCAACATCCCCAAGTTTACCTCTCAGGACTTCCATGTCCATAGTGTTCAGGGCGCCCACTCCCAATGCACCTCCGCCTAGTCCCATGGCTATCAGATCTCTTCTTCCCCTTTGATTCCTGTGTACGAGATCATCCTTTCTTACCTCTTGCCCCGCCTCTATCCAACCTCTTATCATGTCAATTTGGTTCCTCACAAACTCCCCACATCTGTGATCCCATTGGTCGACTCGGAAGTCATCTATGGAAATTCTCCAAGTAAATAGGACGAATTTTGTCCCCGTGATGATTTTCCATGGGGATGACAGTTGAGGAGCTATAGGATCTGCCAATTGATGGATAGGGGCGTTGCAAGAGTCTAAATGCATTTTTACAGGTTGGAGACCTGTTGCTTCATAGGGGATCCTCACCACGGTTACACAAACTTGCCCTCTACCTTTGAACGGATACCATTGGTCACTTTCTCCAACCTGTAGCACTAGTTTTCCTACGGGTTTGGATTTAGACAGATAGACCCATTGTGTAAAGGTCCAGCACCCTTCATCTACTGCCTCGCAAAAAGGCCATCTAAACGAACCATCTATATTGATGTCAAAGTTAATATCCCTGCTACTGGGGTCTTTCCAATCGGAAGACACATACCTACCCCGGTATTCCTCATTCATAGGGGTACCGTCCATCCATACATCCACTGTAGGGGTATCCACTCCATTGCACACCAAATCCCATCTCCAGGGATTAGTGTCCAAGGTTACCATCTGGGTATCTTGTTCCCAGTGGGCATAGGTGATGAAATAATATCCAGTCACCTCCTGAACACAATTGTCTCTCATGATGGTGATCATAAAAGACCGTATGGATGGAGATCCCTTTAACTGAGCATACCTGAGATCCTTGGCATCTGTCCGTACTTTTAAAATGGTGGCTCGGTAAAAGCCTTCCAGTTTTACCGGACCACTCTGGTCATTCCATAGGACCTGGCCAGAGTTACTGCAGTTTAACTTTAGCATCATTATACTGGTTCGTATGTAATCTGTGGACACATGTCCCTGAACATAACTGGATTCCCTAGTGATAATCATCTGGGAATCTCTTAACATACAATAAGCTTTTAGGGTGCCCTTTACCGGAATGGGTCTGTCAAAATATGTCCTTACCCTCAGCCCATCTTGGCTATCCCTCCTTATGAAGGTAGCTTTAAGGATATACCAGCCACTATATTCTGCACCCGTGACATCCTCGGGACTCAGAACCCCCTCCTTGGTACACAACACTGTGGTAGTGTTGGTTTCCACTTGTATGTAAGGATGCAAGTGAGGGTCCCTAGACACCCATCTTGAGGATCTCATAGGAGTAGGGTCAGAGTCCCGAAAATGTCTGAATTCTTTGAGGCAGAGGGCATGTAAATCATGTTGTATGGCAGACACATTCTCCACAGGGGTATAATGTTGAATTACACCTTGGGCAAAACTCTCCCTCTGGAAACCATACAGATACCACTGTCCTGGTATAAAGGAAAAGTTCTCGTATGGTTTCAAGATTTTGCCCTCCAAACATTCCACCATTAAAAGGCCGGGTTTATTAACTCCCAGGCCCTCCTCCGAAGAGGTTGAGCCGCCATCATCATGCTTACCACCAGTGCCACAAGTTGGGGATATGCCATGTTCAGAGGATCTCTATATCTTTTCAGGCTAGTCGTAGCCTTGGTGAGTCTCCCTCCTGTGATCTGTTAATTCAATGTGTGTGTAATTAGTTTCATGGATCCACCCTCGACCCACCAATACACACCCCCCCCCCTGGTCACCCAACTCTGTGAGGGTTCATGTTATTGAGTTGGGGAGGCTCGGGTGGCCTTGGCCTGGTCGATATGGATCCACAAAACTCCCTGCCGCCTACGTGACTTTTTCTTGGTCGTCATCGGCCTTTGTACCTTTAGCATGGTGTCACCCATTACTTCAAGGACCTGATAGGGTCCTTCCCAGTTTGCATCCCAGGGGCCGGCCCGACGGAAGATTTTCACCATCACCAGCTCTCCTACAGAGGGCATTGGTGTTTCCCCCTGTAGATACGGTCTGTGTAGCCGTATTGCTGCATGAGGCAATAACTCCTTCAGGTTTAGTTGTACCTGTTGGAGAAACAGGTCTCTGGCGATGGCGTTCTTCACTGGTTCTGACACCAGGGGTTCATTGGGCAGGCATAAGGGCATTTTGCGTCCGGTCATTAGTTCGAACGGGGTGATACCGGTACTGGTTGCCTCGGTAGCTCGGATTCCCATTAGCACGGCTGGCAGAGAGGTTACCCATGTGGAACCTTTCTCCAGTAGTGCTTTAGAAAGTCGTGTTTTTATGGTCCGGTTCATCCGCTCCACGATGCCCGCTGACTGAGGGTGGTAAGGCACATGAAACCTTTGCTTTATGTCTAAAAGACCACAAAGCGCTTTCATTACCTTACCCGTGAAATGGGTCCCTCTGTCTGACTCTATCAATCTGGGGATACCCCATCGTGACAGAACCTGTTCCCAGAGAACACGGGCAGTGGTTGTAGCCGAATCGTTAACCGTGGGGATGGCTTCTACCCATTTAGAGAAAACATCCACTACCACCAGTGCGTAACGATAGTTACGACTTCCTGTTGGTAAAGGTCCTATAAAATCTATTTGTAGTGCGGACCATGGACCATCTGCAGGAGGGACTCGCTGCAACACCGGCTTCAGGGCTGACGCCCTTGGGTTAACCTGAGCACATACCAGGCACTGTTGTGTTACTTCCTCTACTGTGTTGGACATTCCCGGCCAGTATAATTTGTCTCTCAGGAGAGACAAGAGTTTATCCCGGCCCAGGTGTCCAAACAGTTGGTGGTTCAATCGGGTCAGTTCTGCTTGCAGATGCTGTGGAACCACGGGAAGAGGAAGTTGTTGTGTACCGGTATCATAACACAGGATCCCTTGCTGTCTTGACCAGGGATGCTGAGGAGATGTGAGGTGTGTCATTAGAAGAGGGTCTTTTGCTTGTTCCTCCTCAAATGACACCGGGCCTTTACTCAGGTTGGTACGAACTGCAATGTGGTAGGCCGGTAGCGCCTCAGTGTCTGTTTCCTGAAGGATCCCAGATACTGCCGCTAGTTTGGCCAATTCATCCGCCTTGTTGTTACCTAGCGTCAAAGGCTCATCCCCTTTCTGATGCGCAGGGATTTTTATGATGGCTGCTTCCGCCGGGTGTGCCATGCCCCATTCCCAAAGTTCTTTCAGGACCGACAAATGAGCCAGAGGTTTGTTTTGGCTATCCACAAATCCTCGTCTTTTCCATGTGTCCAGGTGCAGGGTGAGAGAACGAACTACATATGAACTGTCGCTATATATAGTTCGTTTCCCTGGGGGTTGAAGAAGTAAGGCTTTCTTGACTGCCTCCAGTTCCGCCCGCTGTGCCGACATGTGACCTGGTAACTTGACAAGATTCTGGGTACCTGTGGTCTCATCCAGCACAGCAAAACCTGTGACATATGTCCCATCCATGAAAAATCGAGAGCCATCAACAAAGATGACTCTGTCTTCTGGATGTTTATCGGTCCTGAAAATTTGTGGCGCGTTGATGTGCGCTGGTTGGCCACAGTCATGTTCGGTGCCAGTTAGGTTCAGTAACTGGGACAGAACATACTTGGCTTTGTGGTTCACCTGTAGACTCCGGCCACTGAGATCCATAATCCACCTCCCAAATCTCTGTTGGGAGACTCCAGGGAGTGTATCACGGAGCAGGAGGGCCAATGGAGAGTGTGGAGTCTGCAAAGTGAGGGGCCTGAAGCCTACAATATGCTCAGTGGTTTTGACGGCATAGTGTATGGCTGCCAGTTGTTTGGCACACTCATCGAACCCTCGTTCAACAGGCGAAAGTAACCTGGAGAAGTATCCCAGCGGTCTAGTGTCATACCCTATCTGCTGTAGGAGGACCGCTGAGATAGACTCCGTCCCTGCATGCGCCTGTATGGCTATTTCCCCTTCAGGATGGGGGGTAGCCAATACAGGGGCAGAGGAGAGGTCCCTTTTCAAAGTAGAAAAGGCCTCTTCCTGTGCATCAGACCAACCTTTGATTGAAGGGTCTTCTCCTCTGAGGAGTTCATAGAGGGGTTTTGCTTTGGCAGCAAAATCCTCTATGAACTCCCTCATGAAATTAGCAACTCCCAGGAATTTTCTTAAATCCTGTAGAGTGCCCGGCCTAGGTAACTTTACCATGGCTTCCACTCTGGCTGCCACGATCCCTTTGGCTCCAAAAGAAATTTGGACTCCAAGAAAAGTCACCTCCGTTCTGGCCAAATTTGCCTTGTGGGGACTCAGCTTGAGTCCTGACTTGGCCAGGAGTTCCAATAGCTCTTTTAACAGAACCAAGTGTTCTTCTATGGTTTCTGTTTGTAAGAGCAGGTCATCCACGTATTGCAGAAGGCATCCTGGCCGTGAAAATACACTCAGAACGGCCGCCAATGCCTGGTGAAAATACGTGGGACTACTGTGGAATCCCTGGGGGAGTACACCGAACATGTACTGTTTGTCCCCTACTGTAAAGGCAAATTTGTACCTACAGTTTTCAGTGAGTTCAATAGAGAAGAACCCATTGGCAACATCTATGGTTGAGAATATGCGACTTTTGCCGCTTATTCTGGCCATGATGTCGGGAGTCTGTGCCACCACTGGAGCGGACATTGGGGTGTACTTGTTGAGGACCCGGAGATCTATGGTGAGCCTCCATGCATTAGTGTCCTTTTTCTTTACTGGCCAGAGGGCATTGTTGCATTTAGAATTGCCCTCTATGACCACCCCCTTAGTTTTCAATTCTTGGACAGTGTCCAAAATTGAATGGGTGGCTTCTGGCGGAAAGCGGTATTGGCGTTGAGGTGGAGGGTCGGGACCTTGTATGTCCACCTGAACTCCAATCAGTCTGCCACAATCGTTTTTTCCCTGGGCCCACAGATCGGGGTACTCATACACAATAGGCTCAAGATCTGGATTATGCGAGATCTCATGCCATTTGTGTTCAAGTACTTCAGTAGAGTCATCTACTGTTGGCAATGGTGGTCCCAGAAACTGGCGTTGGATGACAAACACCTTGGATTGTCTGGGACCCTTCCATACAATACTATTTGCCAGATCTAGGATCCACCCATTTTGTGTCATTACGTCGGTTCCAATAATGTTGTCAGAACCGGGGTAATACCACATGGGGATCCTAAGGGTTGTGTGAGTGGTAATCTGGACAATTACTTCTTCTATTCTGTGGGCCTTCACCCCCCCTTGTTGGTGATCAAATCCGATCACCACACACTGAGGGCTGTTGGGATGTAAATCATGTTTGAAATTGGTAATGGAAATTTCCGCACCAGTGTCAAGCATGATTTCGGCGTCCTGATTTTTGATTTTGGCTTTTATGTGGGGTCTCCCTGAAGAGTCCAGTATGATAGGACATACTGGCGCCAGTTCTTTAGGGATCCCTGATCTTCAATCAATTTCTACCAGACTCCCAGTAGGTACCTGTGAGGTACATACTGCCACTTGTGGGTTCTTGTTATGGACCCTTAGTGTGGATTCCAGGGATTCCACACTCCTTACCGAACGCGCAGGGTCATTCACAACAGCCACACGTTTTGGTGTCTGGACCTGTGAATGTCCCAGATATTCCCCCACTGGTTTGGCATAATTAGGTTTCATCTTGAAACCGTTATTATTGCCCGTTCTCTCAGGATTTGTCCGGTTATTACGTGACCATTGTGGACAATTCCTCTTTATGTGCCCGTATTGTAAACATAGGAAGCATCGAATGCTTCCTATCCTTTCCAATGGCGGGGCCGTGGGGCGAATAGTTGAATTACCCTTTGTGTGCTGTACCCGATCATCTTGAGATATATCAGGTACAGGCGCACGCTCCGTCACTTTGACGAATTTCTTATTGAGCAGTGTATCCTGTCTGCACTGCTCAATAATCATAGCAGCATCCGTGAGGGATGGTTCCCTGGCTGCGCTCAACCGGATTGCAGTATCAAGGTATGGGAATTTCTCCACAAACATACGTATCATACCCTGTGGAATTCCGACACCGTGATCCTTTGTAACCCTTCTATACATGGCTTCAAACCGACTACACATAGACAAAGGTTCGTCATGTATAGTGGGTTTGAACTTGGACAGGATATCTGGAGTGACGTCCCAATGGCCCGTTGCCAGTCTCATGAGTATGGAGAGACGTTCCTCCTTGTCATAAAACTGTCCATTCATGGGTTGTGTCCTCCCCGTGACAGATTCGAGATGACCTGCTGCAAATCCGCAATGGTTTGCGTTTTTGCAGCCAGGTCCTCTCGAAGTTGAACAATCATGCTATCCATAGATACCGTATTGTTCCTGAACTGATTTATCTCAGTGTACAGTCTGAGCAGTTCCTTGTCCATGTCAGAGTAGAAACTCTCCTTGTCCGAGAGTCTAGACTCTAACACGCAAATCTCCCTGCCCCTCTCGGCTGTACACTGGGACTTCTCTTGTAGTTGTGTTTGTAATGTGTGTAACTATTTAATGTTCTCAACACAACAATTGCAGTGAAAGTTTGCCATGTTGGAAACCTCCTCTGCCTTTGTTGTGCTGTTAAGCGTTTCTAGATGTTCTGGCTTCCAAATGATATCCTCAAAGGTATGAACCAATTTGGCTAGCATTTGGAGTCGTTTTTTTGTTTTTTTGAACACACTACGATTAATGCACAGTTTATCGTGAGCGTATGCCTGGTCCAATAAAGTGGACCATAGCAGCTCAGTGGATTTGTAAGTGGTGGGGATGATGGGGTTGTATGTGCTATGTTTGCTGAGGTGTTGCAGTGTGGTGAAGTTCATACTCACTTTTTGACGAGAGGCCATCTTCATTGGTGTCGTTGATATTGTGTTGCTGCGTGGAGGAGGTCCTTTAATATTCGGAACGCCTTCTCCCGTTCAGCTAGACGACTTCTGTTTCAACGATGATGGTTCTCTCTTCAGTGGTGTTGTGATGACTTCTCTCCAGTTAGCGTGTAAGGGAATCAGAAAATATTAGTACACCAAGATCAGGAAAGATTTTAGATTCTCTGCTGTAGAGTTTGCTCTGTGTCCGGTTCTGATCGAGAAAAACCCGCTCTACCTGTCCGAACTTGCAGGCTATGGACGCTCAGATCCACTGACCGCGTCCTTCCCACCTGATTAGTTCACAGCGTAAGCGATTCTTCCGTTCCAAAACCAACCACAGATACAAACTCACAGCAGTGGGCCTGGCTCGCCAATGTTAAAGGGGTTATTAATTATTGGTATTTATGCAAATCTCAATAATTAATATTCATACATAGGGGTAGTCGTCTTGTGATGACTCCGCCTATTTATACCTTGATGAACAACAAATCGCTACTGATTGCCCTACACTAATCATTAAACTAGCTGCACGCGCCTTACTGACTACCACTAGTAATCACACATTACACAATAGGGATAAATGACACGGTATTTATTAATAATACATTAGTAATACAATGTCAACAATATACTAACTCTATTGTGGCGATACTTTACAACCAAAAAAGGTATTAGGTTTATAACTATATATATCTACAACAAGGGGATAGATATATATTGTTATAACCGCACACTACTAATATAAATACACACCCTAATACAATATACTAACACGGTTCTGACTACACTACACAGTACATTCCCAAATTCCACCCACAATCTAACTACACAATACACACATACAGGTATAACAGCCCTCCCGCCTGGATCTATACTATCCCTATGGGGTAATAGGGGTGAGGTACCTGGGGGATGTCACGACAGGGCTGCCACACAATAAGGGTTGAACACAGCAAGGGTAACAGGGGTAGCACTATAGCGGGGAATAGGAGGGATCCTGGGGGAGACACAGGGGGTGGGGGCTCAGGACCGGGGAAGGTAAGGGTAGCCCAAGGTTATGGGGGGGGGGAAACAGGGGCTATAGGGGAACACAGAGGGTTAGGGGTTAACCAGGGGAATGCAGGATCAGGGGGGTATATATCAGCAGGGGGATATATAGATCAGCAGGGGGGTATATAGGTAGCAGCAGGGGGGTATATAGATCAGCAGGGGGGTATATAGATCAGGGGGGTATATAGGTAGCAGCAGGGGGGTATATAGATCAGCAGCAGGGGGGGTATATAGATCAGCAGCAGGGGGGTATATTTCAGGGGGTTAATGATACTTAATGCTCGTTGTCCAGGGGGGGGCTCGTCCGTCCAGGGGGGCTCGTCAGTCCAGGGGATGATCGCTTGGTGGTGTACTTACCTGACTGCTGAGCGGGGCGCCGCCGGTCTATTTAAACTTGGCGGCGCCCGCTCGCAGTCTTCCTATTCGCGCCGTGCGCATGCGCACCGCCGGCCTCAATACGTGGGCCGGCGCGGTGATATGACGTCACCGCGCCGGCCCGAGGATCTCGGAGCGCGCTTCCAGGGGGGGGATCCTTTGATCCTCCCGCCTGTGAAGCGGACGCTTACCTCCGGCGCTGTAATTACAGCGCCGGAGGTCAGCCACTCGCAGGGGCATGGGAACTCTTTGTTCCCATGTCTCTGTTAGGAGCATCCTCTCCAGCGCGGCCGGAGATGGTGACAAAGGGCAGAGGATCTTATTGATCCTCTGTCCTTTGTAGAGGCCGACGCTGGACATGATTGTCCATCTGTCGGTCTCCTCCCCCCTCCAGCAAGCGGCATGATTCCGGCCATATATGCCTATGGATGCTTGGGGCACATCCATAGGCATATAGGAACGGACATTACATATGGGGGCATATTATATATATTAAAGGGGCATAAAGGGGGCACATCAATAACAAGGGGGCACACATATATATATTAAAGGGGCATAAAGGGGGCACACATATATATATATATATATATATTAAAGGGGCATAAAGGGGGCACATATATAACTTCCATTAATACGTATACACAGAGATGCATGTCGCCAAGGGGGCCTACATACATCTCTGTGCATATCCACAGATCCCACCTGGAGGAGCCCATATACAAGGGCTAATATATATGTATATATGTCACGGCATATATACATATATATTCAAATATGACACTTCCCTCAACACTCCCCTTGATATTACAAAATGAAGGGCACTCTGGATAAAACAGTGACCAGGAGATACATTTTCAAAAAAATCACATTTGCAATCTTTCCTTCCAGCCAACCTCGCTGTTTGGGCTTCAATTAGAAAAAATCCTTGAGTCCTTGAATGAGGGAAAGGGCTCAGTATTTCCAGAATCTAAAAAGAGAATTTCATTCAGGTCCTTTCATTCCCAGAGAAAGAGATCTCGGAGATTCAGAAATAGACAGCATTATTTCAGACAAAGATTATTTCGGGGCAAGCAGGAGAAGTCTGAAAACAAAAGGAAGCCTAATCAAAAACCCTCATAACTATGACTCCAGCATTCAGCCAAAAGTTGGCACAAGATTGAAGCAGTTTTCACATGTTTGGTCTCTCACATCCACAAATGCCTGGGTCATTTCTACAGTAAAAAAAGGGATACATCCTAGAGCTCGCTTTCTTTCCTCCAGATCGATTTTGTCTAAACGACCCCAAAGTTTAGGTTGTCCTCCATCTTCTTCAGGAATTTATCCAAAAGGTGGCATTAAAACCAGTGCCTCTGGAAGAACAGTTGAAGGGGGTATATTCCAAAGGGTTTCCTGTACCCAAAACTGAAAAAAAAAAAATGGAGATTAATAATTGATCTAACATTCCTGAACAGATTCTTAGTGAAAAAGAATTAAAGATGGAATCCATAAAGTTGGTCTTAATGATCTTGAAGAAAGAGGATCATATGGCGTCGTTAGACTTAGCAGATGCTTATCTGCATATTCCAATTTACCCCAGTCACAGGAGGTTTCTGAGACTAGCGATTCAATCTGTAAACGGTATTGTGCATCTCCATTTTACCTGCCTTCCCTTCAGCATAACATCTGCGCCAAGGGTTTTTACGAAAGTATCGATTAGTCCTCACAGCAGCTCTGAGGCTGAAGGGATCATATGTATTCTGTACCTGGACGATTGGCTGTTAAAAGCAAGTTCCTGCCAGAAGTTGAGCTTCCATCTACAAGTGGCTATACAGATGCTTCAGTCTCACGGTTTCCTCATAAACAAACAGAAATCCTCTCTGACTCCATCACAACAGACAAAGTTTCTGGGTTACATGCTGAATTCTCATTGCATGACGATCAAATTGTCTCCGCAAAGAGTATCTTCTGTTCACAGAGGGATATATTAACTTCTGTCCAGAACCAAGGTCTCAATTCATCAGGCAATGAAGATATTGGGTCTCCCTACTGACCTCATCTATAGAAGACGTCCCTTGGACCAAAACCCACATGAGAAGGTTACAAAACAATATTCTAACCGGCTGGAACAGAAATTATGGTTCATAGGACAAGAAGATAGTGATATCCTCCACAACACACCAGGACTTGAAATGGTGGATCTCGTCAAATAACCTACTGTAAGGCAGGGATCTGAATCCCCACCACCAGAAAATTCTCACATCGGATGCCTCCTCTTGGGGTTTGGGTGCCCATGTAGACAATCTGTGGGTCCAGAAAAAGTAGACGAAAGAAGAAGCAAGCATGTCCTCCTATTGGAGAGAGCTGAGAGCAGTGAGACTGTCTACTATATCAACAAATAGGGAGGCACAAGGAGTCACAATCTTTCCAAGAAGTGTGCTATCCTGATGAGTTGGGCAGAGAGGTTCACAAAGGACATCTCAGGAGTTCATATAAGGGGAGTTCTGAACCAGTCTGCGGATCTACTCAGTCGTACTCCTCTACATCCGGGAGAATAGATTGTAAATTTGGCAGTGTTCAACAACATTCTGGCTCGCAGTGGAAAGCCTTGGCTGGATGCCATGGCAACAGAACAGCACAAAAAGCTGTCAGTTCTGCTCCATTCATCGGTTCAGCCAGGCACTAGCAATGGACGGTCTCTCAATCAGCTGGGAAGAAGGCCTAATCTATGTATTTCCTCCAATCCCTCTCATACCAGAAGTCCTCAAAAAGATACGAGAAGATTGTGCAGAAGTGATAGCAGTTCTTCCGTTCTGGCCCTCGGAGGATGTGGTTCTCTCTAGCCCTATCCCTCTCTAAAGGGAGAATCTGGAAGATTCCTCCCTGTCTGGACTTACTTCTCCAGAAGGGGTTTCTTCACTACAATCCCAACAGTTTACAACTGGCAGCCTGGAGGCTGAGCGGCAGTCCTTAACAATATTGGGATTCTCCTTAGAACTAGTCAATACCATGGTAGCCGCTCATAAACCTGCAACTATAAAAATATATAACAGAGTTTGGTAAACGTTTAGGGATAGGTGTCAAAGAACTTCTATTCCTGAAGATTTAAAATCTGTTCTACAATTCATTCAAGAAGGATTTACTAAAGGTTTGAAAAATACCTTAAAAGTACGCCTTACGGCTATTAAAGCCCATTTACCGGGAAAATTTTCAAATATTCAAATAATATGTACCTTTTTTAAAGCCTTAAGAAACCTAAGACCTCCTGTTAGTTCTCCCGTTCCTTCCTGGAACTTGTCTGTAGTGCTCTTGGCTATGTCAAAAGAACCATTCGAACCAATTGAATCCTAATCACTAAAGCATGTGTCACGGATGGTGTTGCAGAAAGCTGGAACTTATGAATAAACATCCGACTGGCTTGATCCCAAAATAAGGAGCATATGGGTGAGCCCTATAAAACCCCTAGAGCTCTCCCTGACTGCTATGCCCATGCAAAGGTCTTTATGGTAGACGATTGCATGTCCACGTACCTAATACTATTTGACACCTGAAAACCCTATAATAGTGAGGGGACACTGAGGAATCAGCAGAAGCAGCATCCAGCAGTGAACAACTCATCCAGGAAGAAGTATAAACCGCAAAGTGAAGCAGTATCGGAGGGAATATAAAGGAAGACAATTAGTGTAAATAGGTGACAGCTGGGAGAAGGAAAGGAGATGACAAAGTGAAACCAAAACAAAGAACATCATGCAAGAGGTAGAGAAGAACGTCTAATAGACCTTCTCACAGAACTGGCGGTGACAGCATGTTTTTATGAAAGCTCTGTTCCTAGTCGCAATTACATCAGCCAGACGTGTTAGTGAACTGCAATCTCTTTCATGTAAAGATACATATTTCAGAGATGTTGGTGATTGCATCATTCTACGAACTATGCCAGGGTGTCTTCCTAAAGTATCATCAGTGGTTAAAATGAACCAAGAAATCTCTCTCCCAGTTCTTCACTCAAATCCTCAGGATCAAGTTGATTGGCATCTATTAGACGTTAAGAGAGCCTTGCTGGACTATCTTCAAGCTACCTCCTCCTCAAGGAAGTCGGAGGGTCTATTTTTACAAATTAAAGGGCCAAACAAGGTAAATAGTGCTAGCAAAGCAACTCTAGCAAGATGGATCAAACAATCAATTGAAGTATCTTATACTGCGTCTGGACTTGATTCCCCAATTTCATTGAAAGATCACTCTACAAGATCCACAGCTTCTTCCTGGGCAGAATTGGCACAGGTTTTGCTAGATCAAATATGTAAGGCGGCCACATGGTCTACCATTTCTACGTCCATGAGACACTACAGACTAGACATCTTAGCAGCTGAAGGGTCGACATTTGGCAGAAAAGTGCTCCAAGTTGTGGCCAGTGCTCCCCTCCAATGAGTACTGCTTATCAAGTCCCTATGGTTATGTGCTGGCAAGGATGATCAGGTAAATGAAAATTTACTCACCAAAAGTTTTGTTTCCTGAAGTCCATAGGCAGTAAATAGTAAATTTTCATTTTTTGTACTTAAGAGAGACATTTATTCTGCTACATCTGGCCTGGTTACTGACTCCTACACCATACGCCCACCATTGCACGCTACAGTCCTTGCTTTGCACCCATACAAACACCTCAAATCGCTGGCACCCCAACTACCATCAGGCAAGCAAGTAGTTACTTAACAGACATGTCAGGAGAGGTTACAGGTCCTCTTTAACCCGTAGAGGACCCGCGGCGTACATGTACGGCGCAGATGTCCATGACTTAAGGACCGTACATGTATGGCGCTGTGATTGGGCAGGTACAGGTAATGCGCCGTACCGATACCCGATCCGCGGCAGGGGTCCAGCAGTCACTGATAGCTGGACCCCTGCTGCATGCGCCGGTAAAATCACCGATGCCAGCGCATTAACCTTTGATGTGCCGCGGTCAGTACATGCAATGTCCTTGCGGGTATCGGAGCTTCCATTGGGTCCCCGTGCTGCTGTGAGGGGGACCCGATGGCATAGAAGACAGCACAATGCCTTACTTAGGCATCGTGGCTGCCTTCCTGCAGGGCCTGTGAGATCTAGCCCCCTGGATCTTACAGGCAAACAGGCTGTAAGTCTATTACAGTCTGTAATACACTTACAGCCAAGCCAATGCATCACAATACAGAAGTATTGTAATGCATTGTAAAGGGGATCAGACCCCCAAAAGTTAAAGTTCCAAAGTGGGACAAAAAATAAAGTGTAAAAAAAAGTTACAAAAATAAAGTTTTACCCAAAAATATTTAAAGTTTCAAGTAAAAAAAAAAATAGTACCCTTTTCCCAAAATAAAGTAAAAAAAAAAGTAAAACATAGAAAGTGTCGGCAGATAAGAACTATTTGGCCCATCTAGTCTGCCCTTGCCCTATCTTATATGAAGGATGGCCTTATGCCTATCCCATGCATTCTTAAACTCCTTCACTGTATTTGCAGCTACCACTTCTGCAGGAAGGCTTTTCCATGCATCCACTACTCTCTCAGTAAAGTAATACTTCCTGATATTATATTTAAACCTTTGCCCCTCTAATTTAACCTCTTCAGGACACATGACGTACCGGTACGGCATGTTGTCCTGGTACTTAAAGGGGTTGTCCAAGTTATATTTATTGATGACCTATCCTCAGGATAGTTCATCAATATCAGATCGGAGGGGGTCCGACACCCGGCACCCCCTCCGATCAGCTGTTTGAAGAGAAGGCGCGCGCGGTGTCAGCGCTGCCTCCTCTTCACTGTTTACCTTCTAGCCGTTGCATCTGCAGTGGTGAGCAGGTGTAATTACACCCAAGCCTTCCTATTGAAATGAATCGGAAGGCTTGGGTGTAATTACACCTGCTCACCACTGCAGATGCAACGGCTAGAAGGTAAACAGTGAAGAGGAGGCAGCGCTAACACCGCGCGCGCCTTCTCTTAAAACAGCTGATCGGAGGGGTGCCGGGTGTCGGACCCCTCCGATCTGATATTGATGACCTATCCTGAGGATAGGTCATCAATAAATATAACTTGGACAACCCCTTTAACCGCCTCCGGACCGCCTAACGCAGATGTGCGGTCCGGAGGCGGCAGCCCTGCGCACGACGACGCATATACGCGTCATCTCGCGAGGGTCGGGATTTCCTGTGAATGCGCGCACACAGGCGCGCGCTCTCAGGAACTGAAGGTAAGCGAGTGGATCTCCAGCCTGCCAGCGGCGATCGCTCGCTGGCAGGCTGGAGATCTGATTTTTTTAACCCCTAACAGGTATATTAGACGCTGTTTTGATAACAGCGTCTAATATACCTGCTACCTGGTCCTCTGGTGGTCCCTTTTGTTAGGATCGACCACCAGAGGATACAGGTAGGTCAGTAAAGTCGCACCAAACACTACACTACACTACACCCCCCCCGTCACTTATTAACCCTTTATGAACCCCTGATCACCCATGATCACCCCATATAAACTCCCTGATCACCCCCCTGTCACGGATCCATGGATACATGGATCGGATCCGCAAAACACATGCGGACGTCTGAATGGAGCCTTACAGGGGGGTTATCAATGACAGGGGGTGATCAGGGTGATCACCCCCCTGTCACTGATCACCCCCCCTGTAAGGCTCCGTTCAGACGTCCGTATGATTTTTACGGATCCACGGATACATGGATCGGATCCGCAAAACACATGCGGACGTCTGAATGGAGCCTTACAGGGGGGTGATCAATGACAGGCGGGTGATGATCACCCATATACACTCCCTGATCACCCCCTGTCATTGATCACCCCCCTGTCATTGATCACCCCCCTGTAAGGCTCCATTCAGACGTCCGTATGATTTTTACGGATCCATGGATACATGGATCGGATCCGCAAAACACATGCGGACGTCTGAATGGAGCCTTACAGGGGGGTGATCAATGACAGGCGGGTGATCACCCATATACACTCCCTGATCACCCCCTGTCATTGATCACCCCCCTGTAAGGCTCCATTCAGACGTCCGCATGATTTTTACGGATCCATGGATACATGGATCGGATCCGCAAAACACATGCGGACGTCTGAATGGAGCCTTACAGGGGGGTGATCAATGACAGGCGGGTGATCACCCATATACACTCCCTGATCACCCCCCTGTCATTGATCACCCCCCTGTCATTGATCACCCCCCTGTAAGGCTCCATTCAGACGTCCGCATGTGTTTTGCGGATCCGATCCATGTATACATGGATCCGTAAAAATCATACGGACGTCTGAATGGAGCCTTACAGGGGGGGTGATCAGTGACAGGGGGGTGATCATCCTGATCACCCCCTGTCATTGATAACCCCCCTGTAAGGCTCCATTCAGACGTCCGCATGTGTTTTGCGGATCCGATCCATGTATCCATGGATCCGTAAAAATCATACGGACGTCTGAATGGAGCCTTACAGGGGGGGTGATCACACCCTGATCACCCCCTGTCATTGATAACCCCCCTGTAAGGCTCCATTCAGACGTCCGCATGTGTTTTGCGGATCCGATCCATGTATCCATGGATCCGTAAAAATCATACGGACGTCTGAATGGAGCCTTACTGGGGGGGTGATCAGTGACAGGGGGGTGATCACCCTGATCACCCCCTGTCATTGATAACCCCCCTGTAAGGCTCCATTCAGACGTCCGCATGTGTTTTGCGGATCCGATCCATGGATCCGTAAAAATCATACGGACGTCTGAATGGAGCCTTACAGGGGGGTGATCAATGACAGGGGGGTGATCCGGGAGTCTATATGGGTGATCACCCCCCTGTCATTGATCACCCCCCCCCCCGTAAGGCTCCATTCAGACATTTTTTTGGCCCAAGTTAGCGGAAATATATATTTTTTTTGTTAGTTTTTTCTTACAAAATCTCATATTCCACTAACTTGTGTCAAAAAATAAAATCTCACATGAACTCACCATACGCCTCACGGAATCCAAATGCGTAAACATTTTTAGACATTTATATTCCAGACTTCTTCTCACGCTTTAGGGCCCCTAAAAAGCCAGGGCAGTATAAATACCCCACATGTGACCCCATTTCGGAAAGAAGACACCCCAAGGTATTCCGTGAGGGGCATATTGAGTCCATGAAAGATTGAAATTTTTGTCCTAAGTTAGCGGAAAGTGAGACTTTGTGAGAAAAAAACAAAAAAAATCAATATCCGCTAACTTATGCAAAAAAAAATAAAAATTCTATGAACTCGCCAGACCCCTCATTGAATACCTTGGGGTGTCTTCTTTCCAAAGTGGGGTCACATGTGGGGTATTTATACTGCCCTGGCTTTTTAGGGACCCGAAAGTGTGAGAAGAAGTCTGGGATCCAAATGTCTAAAAATGCCCTCCTAAAAGGAATTTGGGCACCTTTGCGCATCTAGGCTGCAAAAAAGTGTCACACATCTGGTATCGCCATATTCAGGAGAAGTTGGGCAATGTGTTTTGGGGTGTCATTTTACATATACCCATGCTGGGTGAGAAAAATATCTTGGTCAAATGCCAACTTTGTATAAAAAAGATGGGAAAAGTTATCTTTTGCCAAGATATTTCTCTCACCCAGCATGGTTATATGTAAAATGACACCCCAAAACACATTCCCCAACTTCTCCTGAGTACGGCGATACCAGATGTGTCACACTTTTTTGCTGCCAAGGTGGGCAAAGGGGCTCACATTCTAAAGAACACCTTTCGGATTTCGCAGGCAATTATTTACAGATTTTGATTGCAAGGTACTTCTTACACATTTGGGCCCCTAAATTTCCAGGGCAGTATAACTACGCCACAAGTGACCCCATTTTGGAAAGAAGACACCCCAAGGTATTCCGTGAGGGGCACGGCAAGTTCCTAGAATTTTTTATTTTTTGTCACAAGTTAGCGGAAAATGATGATTTTTCTTTTTTTTTCTTTTTTCCTTACAAAGTCTCATATTCCACTAACTTGCGACAAAAAATAAAAAATTCTAGGAACTCGCCGTGCCCCTCATGGAATACCTTGGGGTGTCTTCTTTCCAAAATGGGGTCACTTGTGGCATAGTTATACTGCCCTGGCAATTTAGGGGCCCAAATGTGTAAGAAGTACCTTGCAATCAAAATGTGTAAAAAATGGCCTGCGAAATCCGAAAGGTGCACTTTGGAATATGTGCCCCTTTGCCCACCTTGGCTGCAAAAAAGTGTGACACATCTGGTATCGCCGTACTCAGGAGAAGTTGGGGAATGTGTTTTGGGGTGTAATTTTACATATACCCATGCTGGGTGAGAAAAATATCTTGGTCAAATGCCAACTTTGTATAAAAAAATTGGAAAAGTTGTCTTTTGCCAAGATATTTCTCTCACCCAGCATGGGTATATGTAAAATGACACCCCAAAACACATTCCCCAACTTCTCCTGAGTACGGCGATACCAGATGTGTGACACTTTTTTGCAGCCAAGGTGGGCAAAGGGGCACATATTCCAAAGTGCACCTTTCGGATTTTAACCGGTCATTTTTTACACATTTTGATTGCAAAGTACTTCTCACACATTTGGGCCCCTAAATTGCCAGGGCAGTATAACTACCCCACAAGTGACCCCATTTTGGAAAGAAGACACCCCAAGGTATTCCGTGAGGGGCATGGCGAGTTCCTAGAATTTTTTTATTTTTTGTCGCAAGTTAGTGGAATATGAGACTTTGTAAGAAAAAAATAAAAATAAAAAATCATCATCATTTTCCACTAACTTGTGACAAAAAATAAAAAGTTCTATGAACTCACTATGCCCATCAGCGAATACCTTAGGGTGTCTACTTTCCGAAATGGGGTCATTTATGGGGTTTCTCTACTGTTTGGGCATTGTAGAACCTCAGGAAACATGACAGGTGCTCAGAAAGTCAGAGCTGCTTCAAAAAGCGGAAATTCACATTTTTGTACCATAGTTTGTAAACGCTATAACTTTTACCCAAACCATTTTTTTTTTGCCCAAACATTTTTTTTTTATCAAAGACATGTAGAACTATAAATTTAGCGAAAAATTTATATATGGATGTCGTTTTTTTTTGCAAAATTTTACAGCTGAAAGTGAAAAATTTCATTTTTTTGCAAAAAAATCGTTACATTTCGATTAATAACAAAAAAAGTAAAAATGTCAGCAGCAATAAAATACCACCAAATGAAAGCTCTATTAGTGAGAAGAAAAGGAGGTAAAATTCATTTGGGTGGTAAGTTGCATGACCGAGCGATAAACGGTGAAAGTAGTGTAGTGCCGAAGTGTAAAAAGTGCTCTGGTCATGAAGGGGGTTTCAGCTAGCGGGGCTGAAGTGGTTAAGGACACATGACGTACCGGTACGTCATGTATAGTTCTGATCACTGCCGCTCGGCGGGCGGTGATCGGAACCCGGTGCCTGCTCAAATCATTGAGCAGGCACCTTGGCTAGATGCGCCGGGGGGTCCTGTGACCCCCCCCCCATGTCGGTGATCGCAGAAAACCGCAGGTCAATTCAGACCTGCGGTTTTCTACGTTTCCGGGTTATTCGACCCGATAACCCGGAACAGGATGGTGATCGGTGGTGTGATTTTACCCCACCAATCACCATCCTGCGATCCTGAGAGGTGACGGTGACATTACCTCTCAGGATCGCCTCTGATTGGTAGGAGGGCGGGCCGGCGGGAGATTCAAATGATAGCAGTGCTCCTCTCCTCCTCCTTTTGTGTCCGGAGCCCGAGGAGAGAGGAGCGCTGCCTGCACGTGTGGAGCATCACCCCATCTGTGCCCCAGCACCTATCCTTGCCCCCAGGACCCGATCTGTGCCCCAGCACCCCCCATCTTATCAGCAGGTAATTAGGGAAAGTCTAGGGAAAGGTTGGGCTAGGCAGGGAAAATAAAGGGAAAGTTAGTGGAAAAAAAAAAGTTTTCTTGCATCACCCTTAGTAGGGTGTCTGGGGTCCACAGCACAGCTGTGTGACCCTAGACCCCCCAGGGGTGCTGCTGCGTGTCCCCCTGCCCCCCCACCCAACTTTTTGGGGGTGCAGGCTTTTTTTTTTTTGTGTGCGTACGCTGACTGTGGCCGGCACTCTTACAGTCCGGCCACTGTTAGCGCATCGCACACCCCACTGCTGATCAACTTCGGACGGTTGATCAGCGGTTTAGATTTTTTTGTTTTACTTTTTTTTCACATTTTTTTAGTCTGTTAGGCTTAGGGTGAGTACGTGAACACCCGTGCCCCACACACACGCACACCAAATAAAGATTTACATGCACGCACATACACATGCAGACACACACTCCCCTATGGCCCGCCGGATGTCCTCGGCTGAGGAGGTATACCCCAAGCTTGCCTCCGAGTCCGAGAGTCCCAGTGAGGACGAGGATGACCCCACTTTCCTGTTGTCATCCGCGTCCTCCTCATCATCTAGCGATGATGATGAGCCCCCAAGGGCGGAGCAAGGGGACCGCCATGTTAGGGACCCTGTGGCCCACCCTAGTACGAGCAGCTTTGGGGCTCGTACTAGTTTTCTGGCCCACCAGTTAAATCCACCGCAGCCCCCTGCTGGTGAACTTGTCTGGTGTACCCCAGAGTGATTTGAACCCTTGATTCCTGATTTTGTAGGCCAACCAGGAATCCTGATTTCCACAGTGGGCTTCACTGAATATGACTTTTTTAGTCATTTTTTCTGTGACCAACTGGTAAATCTAATGGTGGAGCAGACGAACCTGTACGCCCAACAGTTCGTTGCTCAACACCCGGGCTCCTTTTTGGCTAATCAGTGCAGCCGAGATGAGGACATTTTGGGGCCTCGTGCTGCATATGGGCCTAGTCAAGAAACCCAGTGTCAGGCATTACTGGAGTGGGGACGTTCTCTACCAGACCCCACTTTACAGTACTGCCATGACATGCTCCCGGTTTGAGGCCATCCGGAAATGCCTGCATTATTCAGATAATGCATGTCCTCCCCGAGGTGATCCTGCCTATGACCGTCTGTATAAGATACGGCCGGTCATCGATCACTTTGGGGCCAAATTTGTACAGGCCTATGTACCTGGAAGGGAGGTCGCGGTTGATGAGTCTCTCATTGCGTTCAAGGGGAGACTCATTTTCCACCAGTATGTTCCTTCAAAGCGGGCGAGGTATGGCGTGAAGCTGTACAAACTTTGTGAGAGTACATCAGGGTACACTTACAAGTTTCGTGTGTACGAGGGGCGAGATTCCCGTATTCAACCCCCAGAATGTCCCCCCACTCTAGGTGTTAGCGGGAAACTTTGTGGGACCTTTTGCACCCACTGCTAGATAAGGGTTACCACCTTTACGTGGATAACTTTTATACTAGTATCCCCTTGTTCCAGTCCCTCGCCGCCAGATCCACGTCCGCTTGTGGGACCGTGCGGAAAAATCAATTCGGCCTCCCTGCCGACCCCCTCCAGGTACCTATCCCCAGGGGTGAGACCTGTGCCCTTACCACTGGAAACCTGTTGCTGGTCAGATATAAGGACAAGAGGGATGTCCTTGTACTGACCACAATTCATGGTAACGGCATCACCCCTGTCCCTGTGCGAGGTACCGTGGCAACAGTCCTCAAGCCCGATTGTATCGTCGACTACAATCCGTATATGGGAGGAGTTAATCTCTCTGATCAAGTCCTCTAGCCATATAATGCAATGCGCAAAACCCGGGCATGGTACAAAAAAGTTGCGGTCTACTTGGTGCAGGTTGCCATGTACAACTCTTTTGTGCTGTCCCGGAGTTCTGGCAACACAGGGACATTCCTTCAGTTCTATGAGGCAGTTCTCAAGGCCCTGATCTTTTCGGACCGGGAAAGAGCAGGCCGGAGTACCTCGGGAACTGGAGGCGCCCGGATCGTCCCTGGCCAACACTTTCCAGGTGTGGTCCCCCATACTGGAAAGAAGGGATGAACCCAAAAAAGGTGCAGAGTGTGTCACAGGAGGGGGATACGGAAGGACACCACTACTCAATGTAACACGTGCCCCAATCATCCGGGCCTCTGCATTATTGGTTGCTTCAGGGAGTACCACACTTCCATGGAGTATTAAATAAGTAGCCACTGACAATCGGATAAAAAAACTATGGTTCTCAGACTTGAGACACCCCAAAAAATTTGTAAAAACTAAAATAATAAAAAAAAAAGTATACAAATAAGGTATCTCCGTGTCGGCAATAATCTCCTCTATAAAAATACCCCATGACCTAACCCCCCAGATTAACACGGTCCCAAAAAAAAAAACTGTGCAAAAAAAGTATTTTTTTGTCACCTTACATAACAAAAAGTTTAATAGCAAGCAATCAAAAAGTCATATAGCCAATAAAACCATCCTCTCATCCCGCAAAAAATGAGCCCCCACATAAGATAATCGGCTAAAAAACAACAACCAAAAATGACTCAGACTTATTAGGTATTGCCTGCGTCCGTAAGAATCTCCTCTATAAAAATACCCCATAACCTAACCCCCCAGATTAACACGGTCCAAAAAAATTTTTTAACTGTGCCAAAACAGCTATTTTTGGCACTTTTCCATTTCAATAAGTTTTTTCCGTTAACAAAGCAAGGGTTAACAGCCAAACAAAACGTAATATTTATTACCCTGATACTGCAGTTTACGGAAACGCCACATTTGTGGTCGTAAACTGCTGTATCACTAAAAGGCAGGGCGCAAAAGGAAAGGACCTACATGGTTTCTGGAAGGCCGATTTTGATGGCCTTTTTTATTGACACCATGTCCCTTTTGAAGCCCCCCTGATGCTCCCCTAGAGTAAAAACTCTCTAAAAGTGACCCCATCTAAGAAACTACAGCCCTCAAGGTATTCAAAACTGATTTTACAAACTTTATTAACCCTTTAGGTGTTCCTCAACAGTTAATGGCAAATGTAGATGAAATTTCAGAATTTCAATTTTTGGTAACCTTGCCTCACAAAAATTTAATATAGAGCAACCAAAAATCATATGTACCCTAAAAATAGTCCCAACAAAACCGCCACCTTATCCCGTA
The DNA here is from genome assembly GCF_014858855.1 of Bufo gargarizans. Classification (NCBI taxonomy): domain Eukaryota; kingdom Metazoa; phylum Chordata; class Amphibia; order Anura; family Bufonidae; genus Bufo; species Bufo gargarizans. Next base: position 47,418,320 of record NC_058090.1, read on the forward strand.
GTTTCCAAAATGGGGTCACTTTTAGGGAGTTTCTACTCTAGGGATGCATCAGGTGGACTTCAAATGGGACATGGGGTCAAAAAACCAGTCCAGCAAAATCTGCCTCCCAAAAACCATATGGAATTCCTTTCCTTCTGCACAATGCTGTGTGCCCATACAGCAGTTTACAAACACATATGGGGTGTTTCTGTAAACTACAGAATCAGGGCCATCAATATTGAATTTTGTTTGGCTGTTAAACCTTGTTTTGTAACTGGAAAAAATTGATTGAAATGGAAAATCTGCCCAAAAAGTTAAATTTTGAAATGTTATCTCTATTTTCCATTAATTCTTGTAGAACACCTAAAGGGTTAACAAAGTTTGTAAAATCAGTTTTGTATACCTTGAAGGGTGTAGTTTCTAAAATGGGGTCACTTTTTGGAGTTTCTACTCTAGGGGTGCATCAGGGGGTTTTCAAATGTGGCATCATGGCAGCTAAAAAAATTATCCCAGTGAAATCTGCTTTTCAAAAACCAATGGCGTTCCTTACCTTCTGCATAATACTGTGTGCCCGTACAGCAGTTTGCAACCACATATGGGGTGTTTCTGTAAACTACAGAATCAGGGCAATAAATATTAAGTTTTGTTTGGCTGTTAACCCTTGCTTTGTTAGTGGAAAAGAATTTATTAAAATGGAAAATCGGCCAAAAAAGTGAAATTCTGAAATTGGCTTATCTTCATTGTCTGTCTAGGCATGTCATCTTGTCAGTACATGCCACTATACCTGGTACTGCAGCTGTGCCCCATTCATGTAAGGGACAGTATCAGGCACCAACACATGTATGGAAGAGCAGCTGTGTGTGGAAAACCAATGAAAGACAGAACTATGGCCCCTTTGTGCTGTGGGTCCAATAGACTAAAATAGTTTTAGCCCCAGATAACTACTTTATTAACAGGGCAACAAGCACAACTTTCTCACATCCATACAAAGCACTTGTGCTTCTCTGGTACTAAAGGTAACCTCTCATTGGGTAGGGCACCTGTCAGTCACTTGGGGGCTTCACTGTAAATCATAACTTCAGTCCATAAATGTATGTTTGTGGTTTCCACTTGTGTTGGTTTCCATGGGAATGTATGATATGAGTTATACACATGATTTTTAATTGATCTACCGTACTTCCTGAAAACTCTCTTTGCCACAGCAGTAATAATGTAGTGATGGATATTTATAGTGCTTTTGTTTCAAGACCTAGTATTCATTGTTTGCTATTGAAATAAATTGCCTTTGACGTTCTGCACCACGCAGGGTTTTTTATATGATGTAAAGCACAGAGAGGTTCTCCATATTAGACATTGTTCGGACTTCTAACACATATCAACACTCATGTTCTTCATCTCATTAAAGGGGTTGTCCAGCAGCGGAAAAATGTTTGATTGTTTATAAAAATCAAAAAACAAACAATGCAACAGCACTCTGCAAACACAAATAATAAAGTTTATACAATAGTGCCGTACTCACTATAGAAAATGTAAAATGCTAATGCTGGGTTATAAATGTGAAATTCTTGGCAAATACATTTTGTACAAAATGATTTGTGCCTGTCCGCTGGCGTCAAGGTGATCTCTTTTTAGGACAGGAACCTAAAACTAAATGCTACATTCACTGATGCCATTAAATTCAGGGTATTCAGGTTCCACATGCATGCTGAGCCAACAGCACATTATACCTCTTGAGGTGCCACAATGTGTAACGCCCTGCCCTGTGGGTGTTCTGAGATCTGTCAGAGTTGCTGCATGTGACTCGATCTGACAGTTTGTTTTGTTGTGGGTTTGAACAGAATCCTACCTCCTCCCAGGTGTTCTTTAGGTAATTGGTGGGGCTATTTATTCCTCCCTCTCCCTATAGCCTTTGCGGGTTATAGTTCTGCCTTGTGTGAGCTCTGGAAGTTTGGTGGATCGCTCCAACACATCTCTATATAAGTCCTTTTCCCTTTTTCCTTCTGTGTCTGTTTTTATTAGGCCTCTAGAGTGACGCTAGCTCTTTGTGTTGTTGAAGGAGCTGGGTGTCTCTTTTCCGCTTCCCTACAGCTGAGGGTTTGGTTCAGTGTGTTTTAGTCTTAGGTACATGGGCATGTGCATATCTACCATCGAGATATACACATGGGCATAGCAGCTTAGGGAAAGTGTTTTAGACATTGCTAGGAGGTGACCCCTTTGTTCCCTAGCATTTAAGGCCTAGTCCGTTGTTTTTTTTGCTTTGCCATGTTCTGTTTCTATCCCTTATCTTACCTACCGTGACACAATGGCCTCCATTAAATTCAGGGAATGCAGGTTCCACATGCATGCTGTGCCCATTTATAATGCAACATTAGCATTTATGGCACTATTTACTTTATTATTTGTGTTTGCAGAGTGTTGTTGCATTGTTTGTTTTTTGCTTTTGTGCTTCCAACCATGGCGACGTGCACCTGTGTATTGGATGTGCTGACTAACCTCCAATTTTCTTTGTAGATTGTTCATAAAATAATTGAGTGTTCTTAAAAAAAAATTATATTCACGTCTGTATGGATCCTCCTATTTTTGCCTCCCTCTCGTGGTCTCTGTTCCTCTACTTCCACGTCTGATCCAACACATGCAGGGAGTTCCTTCCCTATGTCAGTTATGTGTATGAAGGTGACTTGGTGTCTGGCTCAGTACATTTGCTAAGCCAGCTTCTTTCTTTTTCTTTACATCATATTGTTGTGAAGAAGGAGGCTGGCTTAGCTAATGATACGTCACCGATGATACGTCACCGATGTGATCGGGAAGATCCCTGCTTGTTCTGAGAGGTGAGAGGTTCTGGAAGCACAAAAGGCGATCTGAAATAGGAGAATCCACACAGATGTGAACAATAAAACAGATTTCCGTGCTGCTCGACATCCCCTTTAAGAGCTGTAATACAAGCACAGCTGCTATAAAACATATGGTTTGTGCTGTAGGAACAAGTGTAAAATCCATTGTAAACAATAGCTCTCCAAAGCCCCTTCAAACAGCTGATCGGCAGAGGATCGACCTGTAATAAAGTCCACAGCTGCATTTACTGTACTGCAGAGCTGAAATCCCCCGATATTTCCTAATGGCTCAATGTCTAAACTGCTGCACTTCCTCCCTTCTCTAACAAAGGGGATTTTATGTAATAGGATCAGAATGTGTAATTGTTACCCGTTTCCCTGTTGCTTTATGCTTGCTGTCTCAATAGCACTTTTGAGGCAGTTGCTGAAAATGCAATCTGGGTTGGGTTATCGCCTAACTTGGCCTGGTTAATTTTGGGTTGAACTTTTGTTTACTTAACCATTTATGTCTGGGCCTTTGGCTGGTGACCATGTATGAACTGTGCATTTGTTTTCAGATGCTTAGCATGTTTTTGTAGTCTAGTTTGTTATATTTGTGTATCCTGGGACCTGTAGTCCTACTACCTTTCATTGCGGTTTCATTGAAATTTGTTTGTTGCAGACTTGTTTTCTCTATTTTTCTTGAAGGGTGAGTTATGCTCCCAGCCAGTATGTCATTACATCTCCTACCTCTGTTGCCAGACTGCTATCTCCACAATCCATGACTATAATCTATTGGTGACTTTATTTCAGTACATTATTATCTGCTAGTGTTGACATGTGCTTCATATATGTTTCTTGTGACCATTTGGTTTTTGTACAATTTGGCCCTAATGTAAGTCTCCTGGGGTTATCTGAGTATCATAAGACACTGGTAGTACTTGGGTAAAAGTGATCGCTATTAGTTAATTCCTGCAATCTTGTGAACACGAACATCATTATATTAATGACAAAAAAATTATAATTTTTATGGCTTTCATTGTCATCCCACCTCATCATGTACAGAAATCTAATTGACATGATTGCCATGTTGTCACAACCAGACATCTGAGAAGCTCTGACAGATGCCTTTCAGAACCTCCTCCTTGAGCTTTTCTTTGTTTTGGTTTTCAGTTCCTTATCTCGTTAGTCTCTCTCAGCTGTCTTGTAGTTGGACTGATTGCATCCCTTTAAATTCCTCCCCATAATGCATTAGTGTGTGGTTTATACAACTTCCTGGAGTGTGTGTGCATGCTGATCCTATTTCCCAGTCTTCTACAAGTTAAGTGTTGTACATTCATTTGTGATTTTATGTTTGCTGGATCCCAGGTGACCCTGACTCCCTCCGTGTCTAGTGTAGGGAGCCGGTGGTCGTGTCCCCTCACTATTGTAGGGTGTTCAGGTGTTATATAGTCGAGGTACGTGGATATGCGATCATCCACCATTGGGGTGTTTGCATAGGCTGAGCAGAGTCAGGGAGAGTGCCAGGTCTTATGCAGGGATCTCCCTTTTGTTCCTTAGTTTTGGATCCAGTGAGTCATATATTCATTTTGCATTGTCTTGTTTCCTGTACACCTTCCGTGACACATGTTTCCTCATTTGCTGGTCCCCATGGCAGATGGAATGTCTGCTATGTGCTAAGACTTTTGGATTCAGCAGAAGCAATATTTTGCAGCAAAGCTGTTGGGGCATTATCGTCAGGGCTGTAAAGCAGGGATGCTCAACCTGCAGTCCTCCAGCTGTTGCAAAACTACCACTCCCAGCATGCCCTAATAGCTGAAGGTTGTCCAGGCATACTGGGAGTTGTAGATTTGCAACAGCTGGAGGGCTGCATGTTGAGCATCCCTGCTGTAAAGGAAAGTTGTTTACTCTGATAAGCATCTTAACACAGCAACCTCCATATCCAGCTGTTTGCCTAGACACATAACTGTGGTTTATTAAAACGCTGTTTTTCTTTTGTGATATGAGGCTCCATTCTCAAGTTATGATACTTTTTCTTAATATGAAAATTAAGCCTTTAGTGCAATAAGGACAACATCATTGCTCTTGTTGTACCCAATCCTTGCTCCTTTCTTTGTCCAGCCCCTCTCTGGCTGCTTTGATTGACAGGGTCAGGCAGTGATTGACAGGGTCAAGCAGCCAGAGAGGGACTGTCCCCAGAAACAAATGATTCATGGGTGCAACAAAACCAATGATGACACCCTCATTGCACCAAAAGCCTAATTTGGATATTAAGAAAAGTATCATAACTCAGGAACGGAACCTCTGATCAACAAAATAAAAACTGTGTTTTAATCAGGTGAACCACAGCTATGCAAATAACTAGATAGGGAAGTCCCTGGTAACAGATTCCCTTTAAGAGGTCTCCAGACATTTTAGTGATGGCTACACTATTGTCACGTTCCCTTACGTGAAGATTACAAGATCTGAGAGACTGGCTGTACGTGAAGTTATCTGACAGCCTCTCTGCTTTCACTTTTTGCAGTGTTGTTGTTGGTAATGACCACACCTCTTAGGTGTAGCTTGTGCTCATTACTGCTCCTCTATTTAGTCTAGACTCACAATTCATACCAAGCGGTTGATATTCTCTGCCTGGAGTTGGAAGAGCTGGTGTGTGGTCCTCATCTGAGTTCCTGCTCATCCATTTTCTATTGCAGATAAGTGTACTCCTCTTTGTATTTTGTTGTTCCCATTTGCTTGTTGTTTACTAGGCCTCAGGGAGACGCTGGTTTGTTCATCTGGGAAGGAACCAGTAGTCTCAGACTCTGTCACTACTCATAGGGATATTCAGGGTTACTAGGGCCTAGGTTTCTGGTGTATGACTATTCCACCTTCAGAGTCTATTCATACTGACAGGAGTCAGGGCTAGGTTTAGGGTTTCTATAGGTGGCGATCGTTTCCCTTTCCCTAGCCTTGAAGCCTAGTTCCTGGTCATTTTCCTTCTGTCATCATTCTGGTGTTCCTCTTACATCGTGACAACTATACTGTCATGGCACATACTGTATGCTCTACTAGATTTTTTATTTTAACACACTCCTCAATCAGTATGTCTTGTGTAAAACTGACAGTCTTTGTAGTTTTAGATGTCAATAAGGCATGCTATACTTGTTTGTACAGTACATCACTGGATACTTGACCCTGGCATTGCTCACACTTTCTTGCAGACACGAATTACATTCTTGAATGTTTTATTCCTGAGCATTTCCGACCTTCACCTCCTGTTAGTAACGGTAAAAGTAGATAAAGTATATTATCTGTGCGAATATTTCATGGAATAAAAGACCTTTACTAGAGCGGAAACAATCTCCCCTTTGTTCATTGCCGTACACCACTCTATTGCATTGCACTGACAGGAAATTGGTTTAACTGCAGGACAAATCATGGCTGAGGAGTAATCAAAATCCATCACGTTCAGCAGGAATCTTGAATGTTTGCCATGAAATGTCCAACTCGCCCCTGGTATTGTTTCAAACATTACATTACTATGTTTCTGAACATAGTAATTGACAGGATTAGATTAAGAACTCTATTTTTCTGTGTGGTTAGCATTGGCAATGTAATTCTTAGAGTATGGACACACGGTCAGTCTTTTTGATGCAGCTTTGGAAGACAAAACCAGGAGTCAATTCAAAAAAGAGGAGACATCGTATCTGTGCTTTATTCCTTCTCTACTTTTATGACCCACCATTAATTTTGGCTTACAAAACCGCATGCAGAAACCTGACGTGGCCGCCCCCTTTGTAGCAAACTTATTTTGAGAGGCCTATTTCATCAGTACACCACCTCCAATGCCATTATTTTTTATGGTCGTTGATGTTCTTTAAGCATTTGACTTAAGTTCTGCATAAGACAAATAAGTATAATAAATAAAATAACGAATAAACATTACATGAGGTTGTTACAATTCACATGTCTTACGTTGCTTTGCATTTATGGTATGCATATACATAGCCTGCAAAAAGACACAAGCCAATCTGTTTCACCTTATTCTCCTGCAATGCTTTATACAGATGAAGACAAACCTCCATAAAACAGAAGCAAATTCCCTTAATTATAGGGGAAAAGCCCTTACCAACTTTAAATGTGGCCTTCCTTATTACCCTCAAAAAATGCATCCAGGCTCCTTTCTATGAACTAATCATGGTGACTTCTCCTGGAATAGACTTCCACTATCTCACTGCTCTTGCAGTCAAGAACCACCTTCTATCTTGGTGTAGAGCTCCTCTCTCCTTGTCACTGTCCTGATAATAAATAGATGATGGGACAGATCTCTGGACTGACCCCTGATATACAGTATTTATACATAATTCCCTCTTCAGATGTCTTTTTCCAAACTTATAGCTGCTGATAATACACTGTTTTAAGGTGTAAACTAATTGTAGTTTCCTCTATGTGATCGTGACTATTCACTGTGGACTCCTCATCTGTGTTCTATTTTGTATGTGATCAGTGTGTGCAGGAGCAATGAAAAAGTGCCTTCATTTAAAGGGAGCCTGTCAGCAGTTTTGACCCTTCAAAATTTCTGACAGCGCTATATAGGTGACAGAAAGAGCAGTCTCAACGTACCTAAGCCTCCTGACGACCACCTAAGCCACCTGACAGGTGGTTACTAGAAATCTGACACTGATGAAGATCGATACAGGACCGAAATGTCCGATTGTTTATGCAATTACTAAATACTTGGAGCAACTTTTAGAACTAATATAAATAAAATATGAATTAATTGTATCTAACATTTTGGAGTGCTGTGAACTACAGCGTACCTATGTTGATGGTCATGAATGTTTCAGGACCCATGAATCCAAGTCTTAATCCCCCTGGCGCTGTGGTCACAAGAGCCTCCAGGTCTCTCTATTCATGTTCCGTGTCCTGGGCTCGCTGCACTGAGAACCCAAGGTGTTGCAAATGAAGAAAATACCCCTGGGGGACTTGTGATTGCAGTGCCAGGGGGAATAAAACTTGGATTCATCATACCTGCAAACCTGCATGACCATCAAAATAGGTATGTTAAGGGTCTATTCACACATCCGTGTGTGTTTTGTGGATCCACGGATCTGCAAAACACGTACAGTGGCAATGTGCGTTCCGCATTTTGCGGACCGCACATTGTTGGCATTAATAGAATATCCCTCTTCTTGTCCGCATTTGCGGACAAGAATAGGACAATGTTCCGCACATCGTGCTGCCCCATAGAAATGAATGGGTCCGCAATTCCGTTCCGCAAAATGCGGAACGAAATTGCGGACGTGTGAATGGACCCTAAGACTGCTCTCTCTGTCACCTATATAGAGCTGTCAGCAGTTTTGAGGGGTCAAAACTGCTGACAGGACTCCATTTAACCAGCATTTTTGGGGGTTTGAGTTGGAGGTGGGGTACATTTGTTTCTGTTAATAGCTTTGGTTACAATATTGCTACAGATACTGGAATATAATATGTGGTTCTAGTGGATGCATGAATTCACCGATTAGAGAAGTTTCAGGTGGTAGACAAATGTTAACAGGATTAATTAATCCTTCACGTTCCCACTTCATCTCCAGACGACTTGTTATATCAACACCTTTAGCTTTCTTCTCCCCAGACAATTCTTTTCTAATCTATTTTGACAGGGCTGGAAATCCAATGTATTCCAATTGCCTGTGGCTCTGACAAGTATAGAACTGGTGTCTAAGCTGGCTATGCTTTTCATCCAAATACCCTTCCTGTCTGATAAGTGTCAATCGTAGTTTTTTTTGTTTTTTTGGTGTATGATATACTGTTTGAAGTTAACGTAGTGAGATTCAACAGGATGTTCCTACGTATGTAAATTACACTTATGATGGATAGAACTACTGCTATAATATTGAGCAGACAATATAAGGGATGTTCTTCTGCATATTTGATAATGCTATGTTGCTGCTAAGCATCATTTTCTAAAACCAGCACGAGTTTCTAAGCATACATTGGTCCACTGTGACTAATGTGAATGCACCTAAAGTTTGACATTAAGTGCACACAAATTTGGTGCATTTCTAGCACAATTTGGCACATCTAGTTGTAGAAAAATTTGGTGCACCTTGCTCAACAAGGGGCTGTGGCTTACCGGGAAAGGAAGCATAGCATAAAATTCTGTCATAAAGTAATCCAACCTGTAAGTATTATAAATTTATATTTTTATTATTGCATTGTACTCATTTTGATCTAAAAATCTGTTTTTCAATTGGTCTTTATTAAAAATGTTGTGCCCCTTTCTCTGTACAGCCTTGAGATTCTCTAGTAGCAGATTCTGTGTTTTTACTGTTTCTCGTCAGGCAGCTCAGCTGATGACTCTTTATCTCTGACCTCCTAAATACTCATTATAGCTCAATTCTTATTGTACTGATAAGAATGTGGCTTAAATAAGTGTTTATGACCTTTAATAATCTAGAAATAAGGTTTATTAGATAACCAGAACAAAGTGAAAGTAGCATTCACACAACTAGTTACCCTTTGTAACAGAACAGCTCAATATTTTTTTTAATAAAGGCCAATTGAAGAAATTATTTTTAGCCCAAAATGAGTAAAATGCATTCAGAAAAATAATAATAATTGTCTCCTTAATGCATTGCACCCACGCGGAAAACACGCTCATGTGAAAGGGACCTTAAACTTTCTTTTTTCCGCATGGAAAAGCCATGCATAATCCTTGTTTTTTCAATATTGATTGCCTATCTTCAGGATAGGCGACCAATATCTGATTGATGAGCGTCTGACATCACGCACCCCTGACAATCAGTTGTTAGATATTAGTTGACTATCCAGAGGATAGGCCACAAATATTAAAATTGTTATGATGGAGGCCCGTTCCTACTTAGGCGCTGTGTCTCTTAGGGTCCATTCACACGTCCGTGGTGTATTGCGGATCCGCAATACACCCGGCCGGCACCCCCCATAGAACTGCCAATTCTTGCGGACAAGAATAGGACATGTTCTATTTTCTTTGCGGAGCCGGGGCCCGTAAGTTCCGGGCCGAAGCCCGTAAGTTCGGGGCTGCGCTCCGGATATGCGGATGCGGAGAGCACATAGTGTGCTCTCTGCATCCATTCCTGCCCCATTGAGAATAAATGGGTCCGCACACATTCCCGATATTGCGGAACGGATGCGGACCCATTTGCAGATGTGTGAATGGACCCTTATCCTGTTCTGCATCCTGCCCTACCGGCTGTCTGAACCCAGCGTTCTCCTCTGCTGCCCACAGCGGATCTGGTATTCCATGTGCCGCTGTTGCCCTGCTCCTTTTTCCAGGCCCTCGCTTTATCCCCATCCTGCCCATGTATCATACTTGGACAAAATATTGTTGCATGGGTGTTAAAATAGTTGCAAAATTGCCCTTTGCAGCTATTTTTACGACAGACAAACGATCCCCGTTGCATCTGAATGCCTTCTCTTCTTCACTCAGCCATATTCATTTCTATGGGGCCGGGGCTGCATGAAAAACTCACAATATAGAACATGCTGGGCTGGGGGAAATTTACATGTATCAACGTGTACGAAACATGGACAGACATCAAACAAACACAGAAATGTGAATGAAGCCTTAGTTAAAGGGGGGAAGGTTTCATTTATTAAGAGTGTCATTTTTGACAGTATTTTTACTTCCATTTGCACCTCATTTATGACGGGATGTGTGCCTCATCACAAATTAGTCGCATCTTTGGTAGTCTGTGCACCTGCCAGAAAAACTATGCCATCCCCTGGCTGGTGTAGATTTTTGCCAACTTTTACAAATTTTTCCAGGTGTAAAGTTAGTAAATGCCCAGCCCCCGTCATTCCCCAGTTTTGCGCGCTCCACTCTCTTGACACTCCTTTGTGTCAAACACAGTAAGGTGCATTTATCAAAGATGGTGTAAAGGAAAACGGGCTTAGTTGCCCATAGCAACCAATCAGATTCAACGTTTCATTTTTCAGAGCTCCTTTGAAAAATGAAAGGTGGAATCTGATTGGCTGCCATGGGCAACTAAGCCAGTTTTCCTTTACGCTAGTTTAGTGAATCTCCCCAGTGTATAAATGCCATCGCACATGCCTTTAAAAAGTAGCAAAAAAGGGGGCATGCAACAATTTTACGCAAAAAAAGGCATAAAATTGTTAGTAAATAACCCCCACGCAAGGACTGCCATAGATGCGATTCATCATAAATTACACAAAAGTAACGGCAGCGCAAGCGGGAAACTAAGACCAGTGTAACTACGCCCTACAGATTTGTGGGCCCGTTCCAATGTGTAGTTGTACTCTGTGTGAATCTATTCTGAAGCTGGGTTCTCAATTGTGCCAGTGTGGAGCTTGCCATGTGAACATAGCCTAAAGGTGTATTTACGGTACACATTCAGGTTTGGTTAAGTCATGGAATCCGTAGTGGATCATAAAAGGAAAGAAAGTATTATGGACAAACAGTGCTTCTCTTTTATGAAGCCACTTCTGGTTTTGGCTTCAAAAACCTGATCAAAAACTGCACATGTAAATATACCTTAGTGGCGTATATGCACCTAAGGCTACTTTCACACTTGCGTTCGGGGCTCCGCTTGTGAGTTCCGTTTGAAGGCTCTCACAAGCGGCCCCGAACACATGGATCCGCTCAGAATGCATCAGTCTGGCACCGTCTGTCCTCCGCTCCGCTCAGCAGGCGGACACCCGATCGCTGCTTGCAGCGTTCGGGTGTCCGCCTGGCCGTGCGGAGGCAAACGGATCCGTCCAGAGTTACAATGGAAGTCAATGGGGACGGATCCGTTTGAATTTGACACAATATGGCTCAATTTTCAAAAGAAATTGATTTATGAAGTTATTATGCGAAGTCTCACGAGACTTCGCTAAGTAATAACTTCGGCTCATAGGAGCCAATACATTCTAATACCGTACGGAGCTTGCTCTGTACAGTATTCAAACAAAGTATTATGCGAATCGACTTCGGATGTTTCATCTGGGGCACATATCTGGCTACAGTACTGTGAGGGGGCACATATCTAAGTATAGCAACTGTGAAGGGGGCACATATGTGGACATAGCTACTGTGAAGGAGACATCTGGGCATCACTACTGTGAAGGGTGCACAATGTGGGCATAAGTTCTGTGAAGGGGCATATCTGGGCATAAGTACTGTAAATGGGCACAATGTAGGCATTACTACTCTGAAGGGGGCACATGTGGGCATAAAAACTGTGAAGGGGCATATCTGGGCATAGCTACTGTGAAGGAGGCACACTGTGGGAACAACTACTGTGAAGAGCCCACAACGTGGGCATTACTATTGTGTGCTGGCACAAAGGGGGAATAATTACTATGTGGGGGCAGTTAGAGGCATGGCCTAGTATGAGAAAAGCATTTGCCACAACGCTCTTCATGTGGGTGGTATGCATTACATGAAATGTCACTGTACCCTTAAGACAAATCTGAGCTTGCTGATGGTTCCAAAACCCCCAGCTGCCAGTGATGAGGTGTGCAGGTGATCAGTGCCTCCTGGGATTCTGTGATGGCTGCAGACCTGACAAGCTGGGACTGGACAAGCTCATGGCCTAAACTCCGTGTTTAGCATAGAGCGGCACCGCAGCATGAGCATGTGAGTAGACAGGAGCAGCGCTCCATAACTCTGCTGAGCTGCAGTACCTAGACCTCATTTACATGATTGTAATCTGCATTGTGTAACTAGAGGACATTAGCCTATTGCTATAGGTGCCCTATGGCCTGTAATGTTGATCACTGTGGTTGGTATTACATGGTCAGTACCCTATAAGAGCATATTAACATGTGGTTAACGCTACTATCACACTTGCGATAGCAGGGTCTGGCACGCTACCGCAAGTCCACAGTGCTGCCGGAAGTCTGTTCCAGACGAAAACCGCAGCGTGCTAAAGTTATATTCCGGCCGCCTCTCAGTATGTTTGCTGTGCTGTGGCCAGACCTCCGGCCCACTCCTATTAAGGCCTCATGCACACGACCATTCCGTTCCGCGGTTTGCGGACCGCAAAAAACGGGCGGCCCATTGTAGAAATGCCTATTCTTGTCCGAAAAAACGGACAAGAATAGGACGTTATTTTTATTTTTTTGCGGGGCCACAGAACGGAGCAACGGATGTGTTTAGAGCTGCACCTGGTTTTAGTTCAAAATCACTGATCAAAACACTGACGTGTGAATGGGGCCGTAGCGGACTTTCGGCGGCACGGTGGACTTGCGGTAGCACAGATCTGGCAGGCTCTCCCCCCCCCCCCCGGAACAGCCTTCCAGAAAAGGTTACCGCAAGTGTAAAACAGTTTTTGCTGTGGTTTCAGACACTGATGTGTTTTTTTTTTTTACCAATGAGATATATTTATTTACACTACGCTTCAAAATAGGTGTTAAAGAGAATTGGCTTTGTTGCCCATAGCAACCAATCAGATTCAACCTTTCATTTTTCACAGGTCATTTGGAAAATGAAAGGTGGAATCTGGTTGGTTGCTATGGGCAACTAAGTGAATTTTGACTGGGGGAGGGAGTCATTTCCTAAAATTGCTATGGCAGACCCTCCCTACCCCCCCACCTTTTTAACCACCTCAGCCCCGCTAGGTGAAACCCCCTTCATGACCAGAGCACTTTTTACACTTCGGCACTACACTCCTTTCACCGTTTATCGCTCGGTCATGCAACTTACCACCCAAATGAATTTTACCTCCTTTTCTTCTCACTAATGGAGCTTTCATTTGGTGGTATTTTATTGCTGCTGACATTTTTACTTTTTTTGTTATTAATCAAAATGTAACGATTTTTTTTGCAAAAAAATGACATTTTTCACGTTCAGCTGTAAAATTTTGCAAAAAAAACGACATCCATATAAAAAATTTTCGCCAAATTTATTGTTCTACATGTCTTTGATAAAAAAAAAAAGTTTGGGCAAAAAAAAATGGTTTGGGTAAAAGTTATAGCGTTTACAAACTATGGTACAAAAATGTGAATTTCCGCTTTTTGAAACAGCTCTGACTTTCTGAGCACCTGTCATGATTCCTGAGGTTCTACAATGCCCAAACAGTAGAAAACCCCCACAAATGACCCCATTTCGGAAAGTAGACACCCTAAGGTATTCGCTGATGGGCATAGTGAGTTCATAGAACTTTTTATTTTTTGTCACAAGTTAGCGGAAAATGATGATGATTTATTTTTTTTATTTTTTTCTTACAAAGTCTCATATTCCACTAACTTGCGACAAAAAATAAAAAATTCTAGGAACTCACCATGCCCCTCACAGAATACCTTGGGGTGTCTTCTTTCCAAAATGGGGTCACTTGTGGGGTAGTTATACTGCCCTGGCAATTTAGGGGCCCAAATGTGTGAGAAGAACTTTGCAATCAAAATCTGTAAAAAATGACCGGTGAAATCCGAAAGGTGCACTTTGGAATATGTGCCCATTTGCCCACCTTGGCATCAAAAAAGTGTCACACATCTGGTATCGCCGTACTCAGGAGAAGTTGGGGAATGTGTTTTGGGGTGTCATTTTACATATACCCATGCTGGGTGAGAGAAATATCTTGGCAAAAGACAACTTTTCCCATTTTTTTATACAAAGTTGGCATTTGACCAAGATATTTTTCTCACCCAGCATGGGTATATGTAAAATGACTTATGCGAGAAGGAGAGAAGGGAGTAAGGCGGCACTGCCTCCACTAATATCGCCGATATAGGCGGGTAGCATGCGGTATTGAAAATCCAATAGGTGGTGCTCAGCAACAAAAAGTGAACATCAAGTAGGAATCAGTCTTTTAAATGAGGAGAAAATAATAGCGTTGCGGCACTCACCAGGATAAAAATCAGTAACCTTTATTGTGACTTCCTTGGAAGAGGATACATGTGGGTCCAGAGGCGGATACACTGTTGCGGGCGGCGACGGCCGTTTCGCGCGTGGGGTCGCGCTTCCTCAGGCCGCTCAATATATGTAAAATGACACCCCGAAACACATTCCCCAACTTCTCCTGAGTACGGCGATACCAGATGTGTCGCACTTTTTTGCTGCCAAGGTGGGCAAAGGGGCACATATTCCAAAGTGCACCTTTCGGATTTTGCAGGCCATTTTGATTGCAAGGTACTTCTCACACATTTGGGCCCCTAAATTGCCAGGGCAGTATAACTACGCCACAAGTGACCCCATTTTGGAAAGAAGACACCCCAAGGTATTCCGTGAGGGGCACTGCGAGTTCCTAGAATTTATTTTTTTTGTCACAAGTTAGCGGAAAATGAATGATTTTTTTTTTTTCTCTTTTTTTCCTTACAAAGTCTCATATTCCACTAACTTGCGACAAAAAATAAAAAATTCTAGGAACTCGCCATGCCCCTCACGGAATACCTTGGGGTGTCTTCTTTCCAAAATGGGGTCACTTGTGGGGTAGTTATACTGCCCTGGCAATTTAGGGGCCCAAATGTGTGAGAAGTACTTTGCAATCAAAATGTGTAAAAAATGGCCTGCGAAATCCGAAAGGTGCACTTTGGAATATGTGCCCCTTTGCCCACCTTGTCTGCAAAAAAGTGTCACACATCTGGTATCGCCGTACTCAGGAGAAGTTGGGGAATGTGTTTTGGGGTGTCATTTTACATATACCCATGCTGGGTGAGAGAAATATCCTGGCAAAAGACAACTTTTCCAATTTTTTTATACAAAAGTTGGCATTTGATCAAGATGTTTATCTCACCCAGCATGGGTATATGTAAAATGACACCCCAAAACACATTGCCCAACTTCTCCTGAGTACGGCGATACCAGATGTGTGACACTTTTTTGCAGCCTAGATGCGCAAAGGGGCCCAAATTCCTTTTAGGAGGGCATTTTTAGACATTTGGATCCCAGACTTCTTCTCACGCTTTAGGGCCCCTAAAAAGCCAGGGCAGTATAAATACCCCACTTTGGAAAGAAGACACCCCAAGGTATCCAATGAGGGGCCTGGAAAGTTCATAGAAATTTTTTTTTTTTGCATAAGTTAGCGGAAATATTTTTATTTTTTTTTTCTCACAAAGTCTCACTTTCCGCTAACTTAGGACAAAAATGTAAATCTTTCATGGACTCAATATGCCCCTCAGCAAATACCTTGGGGTGTCTTCTTTCCAAAATGGGGTCAGTTGTGGGGTGTTTGTACTGCCCTGGCATTTGAGGGTCTCCGCAATCATTACATGCATTAGGAGTTTCTGCTATTCTCCTTATATTGAGCATACAGGTAATGAGATTTTTTTTTCCGTTCAGCCTCTGGGCTGAAAGAAAAAAATGAACGGCACAGATTTCTTCATTCGCATCGATCAATGTGGATGAAAAAATCTCTGCCCAAAAGAAAAAAATGGAGGGGAAAGGCGTCTGCCAGGACATAGGAGCTCCGCCCTACATCCATACCCACTTAGCTCGTATGCCCTGGCAAACCAGATTTCTCCATTCACATCAATCGATGTGGATGAATAAATCATTGCCGGGATTTTTTTTTTTTTTTTTTATATATATATACAAAGTGTTTGCCGAAGCATAGGAACGCCGCCTCCTCCTCAGCTCGTATGCCTGCAGCTAGTCAATCGGTTGGTCCACCTGGAAGGTAAAAAAAGAAAAAAAAAAAGAAAAGAAAAAACCAGGCCGCAACGCAATAATTTTATTAACTTTGCAACAGAACATATAAACTTTAACTTTTTTAACTGAACATTAACCTTTTTGCTTACTGGTGTTTTGTTTTGTTTTTTTTACCTTTATAGAACAAACCTCTCCTTCCCCATGGGACAATGTGCAAAGCGCAAATCGCCCAAAGATGTGGCGAAGTGTGTTATGCACTTTGTCCCATGTGAAAGGAGACGTTTGCAGCAGCAGTGAGTGAATGGGCCCTAATAGCCCTGTGTGCCTATCCTGGTGAGATGATCCCTATGCTAGGTGTACCTGTGTGTGGTACTTTCGGAAACACTCCCCTAAGCATAGGGCAGGGTGGTCAGGACAGTCAGGACAGAAATAGCGGGTGTCACGCCTTATTCCACTCCTGCTACAGACACGACATCTTTTTCGGGGTGACTGTTGGGTTGAGGTACCAGGAACGACATTGGGGAAATGTCGCTCGTGTAGACGGCTAACTACACTGGTCGTTGGGGCCACGGAACCTCCTGGATACAGGAGGTTCTCGATGATCTCTTCCTGAAATTTGAGGAAGGATCCAGTTCTCCCAGCCTTACTGTAGAGAACAAAACTATTGTACATAGCCAATTGAATTAAATATACAGACACCTTCTTATACCAGCATCTGGTGCGTCGGGAAACTAAATACGGAGACAACATCTGGTCATTGAAGTCCACCCCTCCCATGAGCAAATTATAGTCGTGGACTGAGAGGGGCTTTTCAATGACACGGGTTGCTCGCTCAATTTGTATTGTCGTGTCTGCGTGAATGGAGGAGAGCATGTAAACGTCACGCTTGTCTCTCCATTTCACCGCGAGCAGTTCTTCGTTACACAGTGCGGCCCTCTGCCCCCTTGCAAGACGGGTGGTAACGAGCCGTTGGGGGAAGCCCGCGCGACTAGTTCGCGCGGTACCACAGGCGCCAATCCGTTCTAGAAACAAATGCCTAAAGAGGGCCACACTTGTGTAAAAATTGTCCACATAAAGATGGTACCCCTTGCCGAATAAGGGTGACACCAAGTCCCAAACTGTCTTCCCACTGCTCCCCAGGTAGTCAGGGCAACCGACCGGCTCCAGGGTCTGATCTTTTCCCTCATAGACACGAAATTTGTGGGTATAGCCTGTGGCCCTTTCACAGAGCTTATACAATTTGACCCCATACCGGGCGCGCTTGCTTGGGATGTATTGTTTGAAGCCAAGGCGCCCGGTAAAATGTATCAGGGACTCGTCTATGCAGATGTTTTGCTCTGGGGTATAAATATCTGCAAATTTCTGGTTGAAATGGTCTATGAGGGGCCGAATTTTGTGTAGCCGGTCAAAAGCTGGATGGCCTCTGGGACGGGAGGCGGTGTTGTCACTAAAGTGCAGGAACCGCAGGATGGCCTCAAAACGTGCCCTGGACATAGCAGCAGAGAACATGGGCATGTGATGAATCGGGTTCATGGACCAATATGACCGCAATTCATGCTTTTTTGTCAGGCCCATGTTGAGGAGGAGGCCCAGAAAAGTTTTAATTTCGGAAACTTGGACTGGTTTCCACCGGAAAGGCTGGGCATAAAAGCTTCCCGGGTTAGCGGTGATAAATTGTGTGGCATACCTGTTTGTTTCGGCCACAACTATGTCTAAAAGCTCCGCAGTCAAGAACAGCTCAAAAAATCCCAGGGCCGAACCGATCTGAGCTGTCTCAATCCGAACTCCAGACTGGGCAGTGAAAGGGAAAACTACAGGTGCGGCTGAAGTTGGGGACTGCCAATCAGGGTTTGCCAGCACCTCTGGGATTCTAGGGGCTCTACGGGCACGTCTTTGCGGTGGCTGCGACGGGGTCACTACTGCACGTGCCACCGTACCAGCTTCAACTGCCCTTCTGGTGCTCGCTACTTCACCAGGTTGTACGGCAGTGCTGGTACTAGGTCCAGGAAGGGCTGGGCTGCTGGTGTATGCCTCACCACGTAATCCGACAGCACCAGCCCCACTCTGCTGCTCTTGAAGCGGATCCTGCGCAACCTGCGGTCTAGCGACACGGGGCCGGGTACGCCTGGTGGTATCAGGGACCTCAGCCTCCTCGTCCGAACTTTGGGTCAGAGAGCCACTGCTTTCTACAGGTTCGTATTCTGACCCGCTGGATTCATCAGATGAGGGTTCCCACTCCTCATCCGACTGGGTCAGAAGCCTGTAGGCCTCTTCAGAGGAATACCCCCTGTTAGACATGTGGGCAACTAAATTTAGGGGTATTCCCTGAGACTACCCAAGAAAAAAAAGCAAGCCTGTCTTACAAAGGGGAGCCTAGCGAAGTACCGGAGGCCGCTGCGGTTGATAAAAAATATCAAAACTGATTTTTTTATCGCCGCAGTGCGTGTAAAGTGAATGTGCAGTGATCAAAAAAATAATTTTTTTTGTCACTGCGGTGGGGCGGGTGTGGGCGAACGCACGTGTGGGCGACCGATCAGGCCTGATCGGGCAAACACTGCGTTTTGGGTGGAGGGCGAACTAAAGTGACACTAGTACTATTATAGATCTGACCGTGATCAGTTTTGATCACTTCCAGATACTATAAAAGTACAAATGCTGATTAGCGATACGCTAATCAGCGAATAACGGACTGCGGTGCGGTGGGCTGGGCGCTAACTGATCGCTAACTACCTAACCAAGGGACCTAAACTATACTGAAACCTAACGGTCAATAACAGTGGAAAAAAAAAGTGACAGTTTGCACTGATCACTTTTTTCTTTTCACTTGTGATTGACAGGGGTGATCAAAGGGTTAATTGGGGTTCAGGGGGGTGATCTGGGGCTAAAGTGTGCTGTTTGGTGTACTCACTGTGTAGCCTGCTCCTCTGCTGGATCCAACCGACGAAAAGAACCAGCAGAGGAGCAGGCAGCCATATAACAGATCATATTTACAAATATGATCTGATATATGGCTCTGTGATTGGCTTTTTTAAAAATCAGCAACCTGCCAGCCACGATCATTGGCTGGCAGGTTGCTGACGAAATGGTCCTGAACGAAATGCCGGCGCGAACTGCGCACACTCGCGTCATCTCGCGTCTCGCGAGATGACGCGTATATGCGTGACTGTGCGCAGCGCTGCCACCTCCGGACCGCACATCTGCGTTAGGCGGTCCGGAGGTGGTTAATTTATCCTCTACACTTGGAAATGGTTGAGGTGGGGTCAGGGCTCGGTCATTGGCCATGGTAAATTCAATAACATTTATGTATGAAAGCAGGTGTGAAAGTGGAGTGAAAACTCCTCCAGCCGTAATGGATTGCCAGAGGGGACCTAATTTATGACGCGGTCTGTACCTCCAGTCTTTGATGTTCTAGGTAGTTCTATATGGTCACTGTGGTTTGGAATTCCTAAGTGGAAACTGCTTTGTCTGATACAGGGGCGCCTTGTCTGGTACTGCGATGTGCGCACTGCAGCTGGTACTATGGATTTGAACGTTAGGACTAGTGTTGAGCGAACTTCTGTTTTAAGTTTGGCGTCTAAAGTTCGGCTTCCGGTTAGCGGAGAATCCCGATATGGATTCCGAATTCCGTTGTGGTCCGTGGTAGCGGAATCAATAATGGCCGATTATTAATTCCGCTACCACGGACCGCAACGGAATTCGGAATCCATATCGGGATTCTCCGCTAACCGGAAGCCGAACTTTAGACGCCGAACTTAAAACAGAAGTTCGCTCAACACTAGTTTTAGGACTCATGCACATGTGGTCTGCAATGCATCGGCCATGTGCTAGCCGTTTGCGGACCTGTTCACTAGAGCGCACACGGCCGGTGCCGGTATATTGCAGGCCGCACACATTCACGTGCATGAGCCCTTAATAGGTGCAATGCAAACAATGGATGGAAGTGCTATATAGTCACCATGGTTATTAATAAAAAGCGATTACTTTGTCTGGTATGGACATTGACCTCTGAAGAGATCCTGCCAAATCAGTTTTACGGGGTTGTCCCAGACTATGTAACAAGCTCTAACAGGAGAATGAATTATTGTGCTGGCTCACAGAGCGTTTTCAGAACTGTGTGCAATTGTAGCAGACTTTCAGCTGTGAAAAGTATCCGGCTGGATTCATGCACAGTTTATCTTAGTTTTTAGACAAAAAAAGTGGATGAAATAGTATGGGAAATATTAAAGGCAGCACTATTTATTTTTTTTGACAAGAGTTTTGTTCATTGGATCAGTGACATAAAAAAAAAATAATAATTTCAGAATGTTGTGGGAGTGGTGTATTTCTCTGCATTTTTATCTCCTACACCTCCACAGATTATTTTTATTTATTTTTTTGTATTTTTTAATGTGGCAATGTGTGCTGCATTTTGAATGGTGTTTTTGCATGACTTTTTTTGTTATCTTTCTTTATCATTTTTCCCCATACTGCCCTAAAGAGGAAGGGACATCCGGGTGGGATACATACTGCCCTATGTAAAAAGATATTTTAAAGAATAATATGGATAAAAATGTGTAAGGCCGTGTCCGCGAAAACGTTTATTCAACTGCTGTTCAACCATTAACTAACGTCTATCTAATGTGTATGGCCGCCTTTAGAATAATACAGTCTTCACCTTCCTTTTAAATGGTAAAAACCTGTTTTGTGTTCTGCCCGGACCCAACATATAACGGTGAGAGCAGTGTGACGCTACATTGTCTCACACTGATAAGTCATGTGATTCGCTAATAATTAAATTATATGCTGCAATTTCGTTAGTCCTGCTCTAATTCAATGCATACGGAGTACATTCCGTTTTTTTTTTGCAGAACCATTGAAATGCATGCTTTCGTGTACGGAACTCAAAAAACGGCTCGTATACGGAACGCAAAAAAGCCCTAAGGGTCAATTCACACATCCGTGGAATGGATCTGCATCCGTTCCGCAATATCCGGAACAGGTGCGGACCCATTCATTCTCAATGGGGTAGGAATGCATGCTCTATGGATCCGCATTTCCGAAGCACGGCTCGGATCTTCCCGTCCGCCGCTCCGAAAAATTGTAATTGCGGACAAGAACAGGCAGTTCTATGGGGGTGCCGGCCGGGTGCATTGCGGATCCGCAATACACTACAGACGTGTGAATGGACCCTTACCAACATTCTAAGACTCGCCCACACAATCCAGTCTAAGGCCTCTTGCACACGAACGTGTGCGCCACATGGCCGTGCTTCAGCCCGCAAGTTGCGGGCCGCAATGCCCGGCAACCAACCATGGGGCAGCCACAGTGGATCGCGGACCCATTTGGGTCCTCGATCCGGCCGTTCCGCAAAAAGATAGGACATGTTCTATCCTTTTGCAGAACGGAACTACAGACGAAACCCCACGGAAGCACTCCATAGGGTTCCGTTCCGTGCTTCCGTTCAACACCATTCCTCATTTCCGGTTTTGCAGACCCATTGAAGTGAATTGGTCCGCATCCGTGATGCGGAATGCACACGGAACGGTGCCCATGTATTGCAGATTCGCAAAGCGGCCACAGAGCGCACACCTCCTGCACACGACCGTATGGCTTTTTCAGTGTTTTGCGGTCCGTTTTTCACAGATCCGTTGTTCTGTTTTTTGTTTCAGTAGTGCTTCCGTTCCGTTTTGCCATTCTGTTTTTCCGTTTTGTTTCTGATACGTTTTTTGCGGACTGCAAAAGTGAAAACGGAAACATACAATAATGTTTAAACATTAAACAGTAAGTACATTAAAATATTGGGCTGGGCATAACATTTTCAATAGATGGTTCTGCAAAAACAGAACGGATACGGAAGACTTACAGATGCATTCCGTTTTTTTTGACCCATTGACTTGAATGGAGCCACGGATCGTTATTTTCGGGCAATAATAGGACATGGTCTATGTTTGAACGAAAATACGGAAACAGAAGGCATATGGAGTACCTTCCTTTTTTTTTTTGCTGATCCATTGAAAAGAATGGTTTTGACTACGGTCCGTATACGGAATGCAAGAAACATAACGGAAACGGGAAAAAAAATCATTTGTGTGCAGGAGGCCTAAGGCTACTTTCACACTAGCATTTTTCCTGGATCTGGCAGGGTTCAGCAAAAACACTTCCGTTAGGCCTCATGCACACGACCGTTGTGTGCATCCGTGGCCGTTGTGCCGTTTTCCGTTTTTTTTCACGGACCCATTGACTTTCAATGTGTCCGTGGAAAAATCGGAAAATGCACCGTTTGGCAGCCGCATCCGTGATCCGTGTTTCCTGGCCGTGAAAAAAATATGACCTGTCCTATTTTTTTCACGGCCAACGGTTCACGGACCCATTCAAGTCAATGGGTCCGTGAAAAATCACGGATGCACACAAGATTGTCATCCGTGTCCGTGATCCGTGTCCGTTTTTTCCTATCATTTCAATGGCAAACTTGACTTAGATTTTTTTTTTCATTTTTCATGTCCGTGGATCCTCCAAAAAACAAGGAAGACCCACGGACGAAAAAACGGTCACGGATCACGGACCTACGGACCCCGTTTTTGCGGACCGTAAAAAAAAAACGGTCGTGTGCATGAGGCCTTACTGATAATACCACCGCCTGCATCCGTTATAAAAGGATCCGGTTGTATTATCTTTAACATCGCCAAGAGGGATCCGTCATGAACTCCATTGAAAGTCAATGGGGGACAGATCCATTTTTCTATTGTCAGAGAAAACTAATTCGTCCCCATTGACTTGCATTGTGGGTCATGACGGATCCGTCCTGCTTCACATCCCATGACGGAAAGCAAACTGCAGCGTGCTGTGGTTCGCTCTCCGGTATGAGAAGGCAACCAAACGGAACGAAATGCATTTTGGAGGATTCTGTTCTGTTCAGCTATGTTTTGTCCCCATTGACAATGAATAGGGACAAAACGGAAGCGTTTTTTTCTGGTATTGAGACCCTATGACGGATCTCCATACCGGAAAATACTAACGCTGGTGTGAAAGTCGCCTTAGGTGTCTTCATGCTCACTTTCATTCGTATTCCACCCATTTGTAGACATTTGAGACATTGTTACCCGGCCTGTGGGCATCGGGACTGAAATTGATTGCTTACTGCATCAGCTACATTCCATCACTGCATATACTGTGGACTGCTCGCTGATCCCCTTCCACTCCCGTTCCAATCCTCAGCCAGAAATCGGCATTTCCTGCACGTCTAGAGGGATCAGGAAGCACAGTTCAGATTAAAAAAAAAAATTTGTGATGTTTTTCATTTATTTTATTTTTTATTTTTTTTAGTGTGGACCCATTGAGGATCACTTACTTACTTACTTACTTATAGATAATACTAGTGTATTACTGTAGCGCAGCGTCAGCACAAAGCGCACGGCGTCATAGCAACCAATGATGGATGTGTGCAGGAGGCTATATGCCGGTCGGTCTTTCTTAACCCCTGTACTGCTGGAAGATGTGTGCAGCTTATGATAAGGCACATCCTCCACCTGTCCGTGCCCCTAGATTGAAATCCACTCCAGCCCCTGACTGGTGTAGATTTCAATGATTATTTACCCCTGCGAAATGAGGTAAGTGGTGAATGTGCTGGAGTCAATGGTCTCGCCTCCACCCCACCCCACCCCTGCCACTTCCCAGCAGTGAGGACGACATGAAAACATTGTATAGGTGCACAGAAAATCAAAATGGCCCATGGAACTTTTAGGGCTGTTTTACACGAGTGGATGCCGTGCGTGACATCCGCTGCGTGAATGACAGCCAAGACCCGATGCGGACTAGAGAGACACGGAGCAGTAACATGACTGATAATGCTCCGTGCCTCTCTGTGATCTCTTTACTACGAAATCACGGTGACAACTTTATCTCACTGTGATTCCGTAGTAAAGAGATCACAGAGAGGCGCGGAGCATTATCAGTCATGTTACTGCTCCGTGCTTTTGCAGTCCGCATCGGGTCTTGGCTGTCATTCACGGAGCGGATGTCACGCACGGCATCCGCTCGTGTGAAACAGCCCTTACTGCGAAACCTTCCCTTCTAAACGACTAATGGCAAATCTTTTGCGTTGAAACAAGTTGTCTTAGGGTGGGTGCACATCACACCATCTGTTTAACGGATGCATTGTAAAAAAAAAAGGATACGAAAGCGCAGCACACCACGCTTTTGTATCCTGCAGAGTCCACTAAAAGCATATGTTAGTGTAGGTTTTTTATTTTTTACAATGGAACTTAATGTATCCGTTATTTGTACATGTTAAACAGGTGGTAAAAACGGGATGTGAACCCAGCCTTATTACCATATATTGAAGTAACGGAGGAGAGTCACTTTCACACAGTCCGCGTTCTGGTCGGTGATTTCCATAGGTGATTGTGCAGCACAATCAGGAATTGGAACCTATGGAAAATATAAGGGTACATTCACACGACCGTATGTATTTTATGGTCTGTAAAGCGCGGTTCTGCAAAATACGGATACCGTCTGTGTGACGTCTAAATCTTTTCCCATAAAACTATATATCAATCTGCTCAGCTCCTCCTGCTTTATAACCTGCTGCCTGCAGATCACATTGGGTTCATGGTGACGGGTTCCCTTCAAGACAGTCCCGTAGATTTTGCCTGATTGCCGCTCCTTTCAAGTTCTTCCTTGCCTCCTGGTCATGTGGCTGACATTGGACCAGTGTTCTCCCTGATTAGTAGAGGTGCCAGCAACTTTGTAACCGATCAAATCCTAAGGCCCCTTTCACATGAGTATTCCGCACGGCGGCAATGCGAACACACGGAATCCAGACCCATTCATTTCAGTGGGTCTGTGTACATGAGCGTTGGTTTTCACGCATCACTTGTGCGTTGCGTGAAAATCGCAGCATGTTCTATAGTCTGAGATTTTTCACGCAACGCTGGCCCCATAGAAGAGAATGGGGCTTGCTTGCAGTTGCGATGCGTTTTTCACAGATGGTTGCTAAGAGATGTTGTTTGTATATCTTCAGTTTTTTATCACGTGCGTGCAAAACGCATTAAATCGCATTGCACCCGCAAGATAAAAACTGAACGCGATCGCAGTCAAAACTGAATGAACTTGCTTGCGAAATTGCGCATTTTTCACTGAACGCATCCGCAACGCATCCGGACCTATTCCGCTCACGCATGTCTGAAAGGGGCCTAAGGGCTCATGCACATGACCGTATTTTATTATCGTGTCCGTTCCGTTTTTGTTTTTTTTTTGCAACCATTCACTTCAATGGGTCCGCAAAAAAACTGAAATGACCGCATTCGGTTTCCGTATATCCGCAAGTCAGTTCCTCAAAAAAAAAGAACATGTCCTATTCTTGACCGTTTTACGGACAAGGGCAGGCATTGTTACAATGGATCCACGAAAAAAAAAAACGGATGCAACACGGATGTCATCAGTTTTTTTTTTGGCGGAGTCGTGTTTTGCAGACTGCTAAATACATACGGTTGTGTGCATAAGCCCTAAGAGAAAGATATAGAAATGGATCAAAAATACCCTGCAATGCTTGTGGAGAAAGTTCAAATTGTTCAAGAGTTCAAACCATGGGGCGGACAAGCCATAGACCCTACAGGGAAATTTCCCTTTGGGCCATTGCCCAGGAGCCCACCCAAGGCCTCCTCATGGACAACATAGCACTCGGATGCTCTCAGCATTAATTAATGCTAGGAGCATCTGGTACTTATGAACTTGTCTGGCAGAAGAACGTACCCTCCTGCATTTAACTGTATTGCCCTCCTCATGCCGGTCATAAAGTTCCTGCGGCACTGTGTATTTGGTTCTGCTGGGACAGTATTTTGCACTGCAGTAATTCTGGCCCATCCTACTTATGTTGGCCATGCCTTCTTCAATTTGGATCAGTCTACGGCGTGGGTACACTTATTTTTATTTTTTTATACGGCCACTTTAAGTTCCCAGTCCACTCCTGGTTCAGACTAGGCATATCATGTGTGGACTGCACACTTTGTCAGGTCATGGTGAACCCTGGCTGCTGACAGGGATTTGTGACCTATGCAGAATCCTGTCTATGTAGGGTGTGAACTCTGTGCACAAAACACCTAGTGGGAACACAAAAAAAATCCTTTATGTTTTTCTTTGCAGTTTGCCCTTGAGCAGTGGCGGATATATTTGATTAATATTCATCTCACTCTTTCTGGATTTCCCACTGGAGCAGTCCGTGGGTTCCTGGTAGATCTCCTGCTAAAGGTGGATTTACACGGGGCGACTAGAAGCCAATTGTTGGGAAGAAAACGTTCCTTCCCGACAGTCAGTTGCTTGTTAAGTGGAGGTGACCGCTGCATTTACATGTGCAGCGCACCACAGGTGTGACGTCGGCCAGGGGGTCCTTTTTAAGAAATGGTTTTGTTGTTACACCAGTTGCATTTCAGCAACGAGGTACTGGGCCCCCCTAAGTAGAAGGTGTTGGTACCCAGGTGTAGGAATACCATTGTGGTGTAAGGGTTGCCTATAGTGTCCCTTTAAGATGTGGCTGTGCACTTGTCACGGTGCTCCTCCCTGGATATCCTGGAACCCAGGCGTAGTTGCCCACAGCAGTGCAACAGATGGATAGGTGAGGATGAAATAAACTGAGTCCAGACTTGTATTAACGTTGAATACAGCTTAAGGCCTCATGCACACAACAGTATTTTTTCACTGTCCGCAAAACGGGGTTCCGTTGTTCCGTGATCCGTTTTTGTTTCCGTGTGTCTTCCTTGATTTTTGGAGGATTACCAGACATGAAGGAAAGTGAAAAAAAAATCTAAGTCAAGTTTGCCTTGCAAATGATAGAAAAAAAAACAGACGCGGATCACGGACGCGGATGACAATCTTGTGTGCATTTATTTTTTTTTCACGGACCCATTGACTTGAATGGGTTCGCGAACCGTTGTCCGTGAAAAAAATAGGACAGGTTTTGTATTTTTTTCACAGACTGGAAACACTGATCACGGACGCGGATGACAAACTGTGCATTTTCCAAATTTTCCACGGACCCATTGAAAGTCAATGGGTCCGCAGAAAATCACGGAAAACGGAACAACGGGCACGGGACACAACAACGGTCGTGTGCATGAGGCCTTACTTGAATAAACTCTCATCAAGGAACAATCTTCCAAACTTTAT
Source organism: Bufo gargarizans (assembly GCF_014858855.1). Taxonomy (NCBI): domain Eukaryota; kingdom Metazoa; phylum Chordata; class Amphibia; order Anura; family Bufonidae; genus Bufo; species Bufo gargarizans. The sequence continues at coordinate 47,445,800 of NC_058090.1, forward strand.
CTTGGTTACCAGCAGCTTTGGCATAAGTTCTGGCTGGCAAACACATTCGGCACTGCTACATCTGAACCTCTTTCTGGCTCTGCTGTTCTGTCAGATTAAATAGAAACTTTTCCTTTCTGCTGAACTTGGCTTTCTGTAGTCTGACTCTGTCTTTATCTCAATCTTTATTTCTCTCTCTCTTTATCCTTATCCAGGGAACGTTTCTTCCTGGCTTCTGAAGCTCTTTACTTCTTTTCTCTTGTTCCAGCAGAGTTGAAGGTACTCTGGCTGGCTTTGGCAAGGCCCGTCCAACAGAGACGAGGGCCTGCTTCTTCCCCTTACAGGGGGTAAGCTAGACTCGACCTCTCCCCTTAGGAGGGTAGGTTAGACTGACTTTCACTAACTAAAACTCCTCCCTCTCTAGAGAGCGCTGGAATGGATAGCAATTTCTACTCTAGTAAAACTAGCTCTGCCGATACCGCCGCCATCTGCTGGTGAACCAGGTACATTACAGTTAAACAGTTGCATAAATAGGAAATACATATACACATTATGCAGGATCAGGAATAAATACACATGATTGAATTAGATGAACCATAAGAGATAGTGGTGAGGTGTAAAAAGTGGTAATGCACCTCTTGGGCATTACACATGCAGTGATCACCTCCACAGTATAACGAGGGATCGCCATTGCTATCCTCATACAGCTGCATTGTTTCTGAGCACCAGATCACTGTTTAGACAGCAAGATCTGCTTCCCAGAAACGATAATTTACTTGCAAGCACTAATGACAGTTTCACCCAATGAACGAGCATTTCATGTATTCATTGGGTGATCGGCCGCACCTTTCGACGGGCCTATTGTCGGGAACAATTTTCGCAGGAATGTTGATTCACGATAATCTTCCCGAATATCCTACGTCTTAATCCACCATAAGGCTCCTCTGCAGGAGAATCTTCTATAAGGCACTAAAAAGTGTTGCGTTGGCCCTGATACAACATTGAAGTATGAGTACATTTGCACTCCTATTGTTTAGATCAGGCATGCTCAACCTGCGGCCCTCCAGCTGTTGTAAAACTACAACTCCCACAATGCCCTTCTGTAGGATGATAGCTGTAGGCTGTCAGGGAATGATGGGAGTTGTAGTTTTGCAACAGCTGGAGGGCCGCAGGTTGAGCATGCCTGGTTTAGATTAAATGTTACTACCTATGTGGCGTAAACAGTAGCTTGGATGCAGTCAGCAGATGCTGAGACTCGTCCCTGGAAGTAGGGTTCCTACCCCGTTAAATGAGCTATTTTGAGCTACTACCTATGTGGCGCCATTTATTCGGATTAGTACACTGCTGATAAAATCCTAGAACTTTTATAGAACAGTTTTTTGTGAAATATGATATAATTCTGTGTACAAATATAATATCGGATAAGTAAAGTAGGGAGAGAGAGGGTTAATTTTTTTTCCATCTAAAACAACTGGAGCCAGCAGTGCATGCTCTCCAATACACTGATCTCCCATGCAGCATCCTCACCTCTTGTAGTGGGTGGCATCAGAACCACGGATGCAAATGTTAACGAGATAAAGATTTTGTACCACGCAGAGGAAGAGTGAGCGTCAGACAAGACCAGAATAGAGCGCAGGTGACCAAGAGATGAGTAGCAGGAGCAGATCATTGATCTTCTGCATGACCGACTGCTCTGGGTAGGATATGAGGTAGGACAATAGTAAAACCAAAGAGAAAGCTGTAAAGATATAAAAGGCAAACACTAGTCCCTAGTCACAAGTGAAGATGTGACCCTGTTCATTTCTCTCCTCCCAACTCAACAAGACTAGACCCTCCCTGTTTTCTCCTTCAGCATGTTGTATCCTCTCAGTCTGCAATGCTGGAGCCCCTGAGCGTTGTTTCTTCAGCTTTCGCTCCAATGTAATAGCTGCTTGTGATGCTTTTCGATGAGGGAATTAGTCAGACGCTGCTCCTCCTTCAGCCCTTCCTTCCTAGCTACTGACTGGAACAAATATTGCAGCTCCAGAGCTGTACAGAGAATAGATTGTGAGCATCTGGCAGCAGAACACACTAGCTCCATCATTATTATGCATTCCGGAGGGGACCTGCTGGATCACAAGTGACAACCTCTGAGCAGACTTCTACCTTGGGGACCGCAATCCGAGGAGGCAACAAGATGACAGGATGAATATCTGTACTGAAATGCTTTAATCCTCCGGTGCCGTAAGTGACTGATCTGCAGCAATGCCAGTTTTTATAGTCAAGTGGATTATGTTCTTCTGCAACTTTTGAAACTATATTAAGTTGTTTTTTTTGGACAAACCTCAGTCTACAAAATAACTCCTAAGATGCTGAGAAATGACACTGGGACGATGGGATTCCTTGAGAATACAGCGGAGTCTACCTGGGGGAACACCTCTAGGAATAACACTTCTACAGACTCCCCTGGCATTGCCATCTTCATTTCCTTTGTGTACTCTTTGGTTTGCATTGTAGGGTTGTGTGGTAATTCTATGGTCATCTATGTCATTTTGCGTTACGCCAAGATGAAGACTGCCACTAATATCTACATTTTGAACTTGGCCATTGCTGATGAACTTCTTATGCTGAGCGTGCCTTTTCTGGTGACCTCCACCCTTCTTCGTCACTGGCCATTTGGCTCGCTCCTTTGTAGACTGGTTCTTAGCTTGGATGCTATGAACATGTTTACCAGTGTCTACTGCTTGGCTGTTCTAAGTTTGGACCGGTATGTGGCAGTGGTGCATCCCATCAGCGCTGCCCGCTACCGACGACCAAGTGTGGCAAAAATGGTGAATCTTGGGGTCTGGCTTTTCTCAATGCTCATCATCCTACCTATTGTCATTTTCTCCAGTACAGCACCGAACAGTGATGGGACAGTGGCTTGCAATGTACATATGCCTGAGCCCTCACAGCGATGGGTTGTGGTCTTTGTCCTCTACACCTTCTTGATGGGCTTTCTCCTGCCAATGGCTGCCATCTGCTTATGCTATATTCTCATCATCACAAAAATGAGAGTTGTAGCACTCAAAGCTGGCTGGCAGCAGCGGCGCAGGTCGGAGCGTAAACTCACACTCATGGTGACTGTTGTGGTGACAGTTTTTGTGGTCTGTTGGATGCCATTCTATGTTGTACAGCTAGTTGGTGTTTTTGCCAGAAAGGGGGACACGACAGTCAGCCAACTTTCAGTTGCACTTGGCTATGCCAACAGTTGTGCCAATCCTTTCCTGTATGGCGTTCTTTCTGACAATTTTCGAAGGTCTTTCCAGAAGGTTTTATGCCTCACCTGGATGGAAAATGCCACAGAAGAACCAGTAGACTACTATGCCACTGCATTAAAAAGCAGGGCATACAGTGCTGAGGACCTACAGAATGGCATATTGACAACAGGCAGCACTTACCGCAATGGCACTTGCAGCTCTAGGACCCACTAGAATTGTATTACGCAAACTGTTCTCAGTAAATCAGCTCACTACTAAATCGTGGCATTTCCAGGATTCGTACAACAGTCAAAAGTGTGGCACTAATAATTGTGAACATTGCTTTTTGGTAGGGAAATGCAGATATCCTTATTACAAAGTGGTTGATACTGTATATAGAAAAGACCATATTGCACTGATGTTGTAACTAATTTATATGGATTTGTGGTATCCCGATCATGTAGCATAATTACCAATTCTGATGCTGTCAGAAATTTCCTTCAAGGAACTGCAAGATTGAGTTTGATGGAATGCACTTCGTAGACGGCATCCAAATGACTTGAGCTGAATGTATGACTTTTATCAATGACCTGTCGTGCGTTTCTATTCTTTATAGATAATGACAGTCTCATCCATAGTAATTGTTACGTTGGTATTGATTTTATTTTTATTTTTTCACTTTTAGTTTCTGCTCGGTTACATTTGCTGTGTATTGTTATCACACCAGTATTGCTTTTGTGCCATTGTGTATGTGCCGGAGAGGATTCTGATCATGCCTTCAATTGAAACCATTTCTATTAGAACCGGGAATAGACGTCCTCTGTTTCAAAAAAAAATTCTTTCTGCCTTATTTTAGTAAAACATTGGTAAAAGAATATGAGCTAATTTTTCTAAACAGAGACGTAGAAACGCACAGTCCTGCAATCCTTCAATTCTGCTGCTATTTGAGCAAATTTTCTGCAAGTTGCTCAATTTTGGTGCTTTAGTAATAGAACCTGGATAACATGTATTTCTGTTACTGTAGGTGCTTAAAGGGGTTGTCTGGGTTCAGAGCTGAACCCAGACATGCCCCCATTTTCACAGAGGCAGCCCCCCTGACTTGAGTATCAGAGCAGTTCGTGCTCCGATGCTCTCCTTTGCTCTGCGCTAAATCGTGCAGGGCAAAGGGATTTTCTGGAGCTTCGGTGACCAAACGGGCTCTCCATAGGGCTGCCAGGTGGAGGCTTCCGCCCAACAGTGAGCTCGGTGATGTCACTGGCACTGATGGGCGAGCTTTAGCGCTGCCCTAGCCTGTAAAACGACTAGGGCATTGCTAAAGCCCGCCCATCGGAGCCGGTGACGTCACTGAACACACTGCTGGGCGGAAGCCTCCGCCCGGCAGTGTGTTATTGTAAATAAGAGCCCTGCGCGATCCAGCGCAGGGCAAGGGAGAGCATCAGAGCATGAAATGCTCCAGTGCTAGCATCAGAGGGGCTGCCTGGGTGAAAATATGGGTATGTCCGGGTTAAGATCTGAACCCGGAAAACCCCTTTAATTGTGCCTTTTACAATGTGCCAAATCAACCCCCACCTCCACCCCTCGGGTTTATTTCACTTGTATCTGCACCAGTATCTCCACCAGAGGTTTTGTGTCTAAACTAGAAATAGACTTATGCAAAAATCCTGCTGTCAATGTTCTCACTGGATTGTACTGCAAACTCTTCAGGAGCCAAATTAATAAAACACATTCTTTTCCGATGTTATTTATTTTCTTTTAAATATTGGAGCAGATGCGTTATCTGTCATTGCTTTGAATAAGATGATGGAGAACATTGTTTGATTAGGTCAAGAGAGGAATGCTGAAGGTTGTTTCCTAGGAATACCAGAATGTACGGTATTTCATGGGGTAGCACAGTGTGAATGATTTCTTTGCCAAGATATGGCCTGCAGGATACGTATTGTGATGTCTTATAGCTGCGGTACCGGACACAGTCTATGGAGATGAGTGGCACTGTTTCTGGGGGGAAAAAAACCCAACTTTTCTTAACCTACATATCCTCTTTTAAACATAATTCTTATTTTGCCAATCACACATTTCTTAAATGCAGGTTCCTCCTATTGAGTAGAGTCTTTAGGCTTCCGAATGTAAATGTTTTAGGCCTCCTGCACACAACTGTATTTACACAACGGTCCATGTTGCATCCGCATTTTTTGTGGACCCTTTGACTTCGATGGGTCTCTGGTTTTACAGAAAAGTATAGGAGATGTTATATCTTTTTGTAGAACGTACATACGGATGCGGAAAGAACACGGATCATCATGTCCTTTCCACAAAAAGATATGCCCAAAAAATGCAGACCACCCATTTCAAACAAGTGGTCTGCCAATAAAATGCAGAAGGCACATGGGTCACATCTATATTTTGCAGATCCACGATTTTCAGACTGCAAAACGGATACAGTTGTGTGCTTGAGGCCTTAGGCAGGTTGAGCACCAACAGGCTTAGGCCGAATGCACACGGCCGTGTTCCACGGCTGTGAACGGTCCGTGGTATCCTGGCCTGGCATCCCGCTGAGAGCAGAAGTGCACGGCGTCATTGGTTGCTATGACGCCGTGCGCTTCATGCCGGCGCTGCGCTACAGTAATACACTGGTATAGATCATACGAGTGTGTTACTGTAGTGCAGCGGCATCATAGCAACCAATGACGCCGTGCGCTTCTGCTCTCAGCCGTGTGCATGCGGCCTTAAAGTGAGTGAGGAGAAATTAGTGGCACTTTAGTAGGGGGCATGTGGCAAACAAGGACTGACTGTCATTTGTGGTTCTTCATGTCTATATTCTTGAGCCCCCCTCCTCTTATTGGTCACACCCCTGAACATGTCGCAGATACTTCACTTTTCTTCGTCACAGGTTATATCCATAGAGGGCTGCTGGCCCCGACATTGCTGCTCAAGGTGGTGAAAAGAGAAAAATGGCCTTTTCACCACCTAGTTTATTTTTTAATATGAGGACTTGTGCATGGTATTGGCAGCTGCTTGATGGCTCCCTGCTGCACAATTTCTTTAATACAAAGTTTGCTTGAGCGTGTCACGTCAAGGAGTGTAGATATAACCCCCACGCAGTTTATTAGGTTCAAGGGGGCTTTAAAAACAAAGGTAAAGAAAACAAATCTGTGCTAGCGCAGGAATTGAAGCCCAGGATAGAAGTAGTTTGGAAGCGGTATTTTACAGCTTGGATTGAACCCATATGGCAGATTTCTTTAAACCATTCATGAAATTGGTCTTGAAAGAGAGTCTTAGAATATGTTGTATATTAAATGTGCCTTTTCTCCAGAATTCAGCTCCGCTAGCCCTACAACGCATTGTTCCTGATTTAACAGTACATTTCGTAAGGACAGACTTACTTTAAAGGGGTTGTCCTGTTACAACAACTTATCTCGTATCCATAGGATAGGGGATAAGTGTCTGATCAGCGGATCCCTGCCGATCACTAGAACAGGCGCTCGTGTTTCCCCATTTGAATGGAGTGGTGGACAGGCATGCAGGCTGGTGCTTCATTTAGCACTATGGGACTGCTGGAGAGTACAAGTGTTTGGCTAGAGGGAAACGCATGTTCTAGTGATTGCAGGGACCTACCGGTCAAACCCTCACTTATCAGATGCTTCTACATGGGAAAACCCCTTTAATACTTCTTAGCTATTGATGAAAAGTGGTCAATGAGAGTTGGTACCCACTATAGCCATATATCTCAAACATCATAGGAGCAGTATACCATTGTACTGAAGGATGTACTGAAGAGTCAAGGCTTTGACATGATAATGGACTCAAAATGTCCAGCAGACGAGCCCTGATTGAGTTCCCCCATTACAGTACGACCACATGGCGTGGTTAGGTGGCGTTCCAGACTTGGTCGTGTTGCGATCAAGAACCACAGGCTGCACCGTGCCCTATTTAAAGAGACCACACTGTTTAGCCGGTCTGCATTGTTAATAGCCGCTCATTCCCTGCAATACTGCTGTGCGGCCATTAATAATGCAGACCGCCTTAAACAGTGCTGTCTCATTAGTTTAATTAGGGCCCGGAATGGCCGCACGGTTTTTGATTGCAGTGTGTCCGTGTTACAAATGCCACACAACAAGGCTCTTTGGTCTTTTCATGGTTCTGATGCAGCCATGCTTAGTTTGAGTAACTTGCCACCCGAAAGGACTGCAGTGGTCTCCAATGAAGACCGCAGTAGGTCTGTATTGTTAATGGCCGCACACTGAACAGTGCAGTCTTCATTAGGTTAATTAGAGCCCGCTTTGGCGCTTTCATCCGTGCTCTACTCGAATGTGTCGAGTGACACGACCGTGTTGTGCGGTCGTGATCTTATTCTGATCTGTATATCTTTGTTTTTATGGAGCAGAGAACTATAAAAGGTCCCAGTGTCGGACTCGCCCACCAGAGGATCCTCTGGTGGGCCCAGGCTCTGCGACCATAGTGAGCCCCAAAGGTCCAAAGAAGAAAAAAAACATTTTGGAGCAACAACTTATCACTGGGGTCTATTTCCTTAAATCAAAACCTATTAGGCCTCTTTCACACGGGCGTGAGTTTTTTTTCCCTGGAAAAGAGCCGGGTGCGTTGCGGGAAAATGCGCGATTTTTTCTGCGCAAGTGCAAAACATTGTCATGCGTTGCACTCGCGTGAGAAAAATCGCGCATGTTTGGTACCCAAACCCGAACTTCTTCATAGAAGTTCGGGCTTGGGATTGATATTCTGAAGATTGTATTATTTTCCCTTATAACATGGTTATAAGGGAAAATAATAGCATTCTGAATACAGAACGCATAGTAAACCAGCGCTAGAGGGGTTAAAAAAAATAAAAAATAATTTAACTCACCTTAGTCCACTTGCTCGCGAAGCCGGCATCTCCTTGTGTCTCCGCTGCTGATGAACAGGACCTGGGATGAGCTGCTCCATTAAATACAGGTTAAGGACCTTCGATGACGTCACTCCGGTCATCACATGGTACGTCACATGATCTTTTACCATGGTGATTCACCATGGTAAAAGATCATGTGATGACCGGAGTGACGTCATCGAAGGTCCTTAAGCTCTATTTAATGGAGTAGCTCACCCCAGGTCCTGTTCATCAGCAGCGGAGACACAAGGAGATGCCGGCCTTCGTGATCAAGTGGACTAAGGTGAGTTAAATTATTTTTTATTTTTTTTAACCCCTCTAGCGCTGGTTTACTATGCATTCTGTATTCAGAATGCTATTATTTTCCCTTATAACCATGTTATAAGGGAAAATAATAATGATCGGGTCTCCATCCCGATGGTCTCCTAGCAACCATGCGTGCAAATCGCACGGCATCCGTACTTGCTTGCGGATGCCATCCGATTTTCACACACCCCATTCACTTCTATGGGGCCTGCGTCACGTCAAAATCGGAAAATATAGAGCATGCTGCGATTTCAACTGAACGCACAAGTGATGCGTTAAAAACATCGCTCATGTGCACAGCCCCATAGAAATGAATGGGTCAGGATTTAGTGCGGGTGCCATACGTTCGCCGCACGGATCGCACCCGCACGGAAAACTCGCCCGTGTGAAAGGGGCCTTAGACCTTATTGATTATATAGGGGATGGGTCCTGAGAATAATTTTCTCTGGTTGGCCCAAGGAACCCCAGTCCGACTCAGCACCCAAATGTTCAACACAAATCAAGTGGATTAAGAGGAGTTTGAATCAAATTTTTTGTTAACTCTGATTTCCTGTAGATGGCACTGCAGATATGATGTGCTGTGTTCTGTCTCTGAATCCTTCATAGTACCGAAATGTTATTAAACTACAAAATATACATATATTAAAGTAATAGAAACAAATGGCAAATATATAAATGTAAAAAATGAGCCAGATATCATACTCTAACACTATCACATTGACATCTACATACTAGAGCACGATAAACCTTATAAACAAAGTTTATATAAAGTCTCTACCTCGCCCTCAGCTATATCCGGCAAAACACCAGACTAGACCTGTCAGTGATTTCCATGGCGACTCTGACATACTCAAGCCCCGTAATCACACTCGGATAAGTGGAAGAGGGTCATCATCCTAAATAACCCTTCTTGGATTTTCCTCCTTTTTCTAGTTGACGACTGCCTTCCTGAATCCCATTCCCATTTTTTTTCTATTTTATTTTTTAAATGGAGGGGTCAGTCGGTCACTTTCTCCAGCTGTGACCCACCTCAGCCAATGATTGGTTGGGTGGTTATTTCATGTATGTTGGGAGATACCAGGAAGTAGAGACCAAAATGGACCCTGGGAATAATAAAATGGGAGCAGTGGAGGATCTGTGAGGTGAATATCCAGTCTTTCTGTCTGTTGTTAGGCTATTCTTGCTCTCTTTTGTGTCTGCAGCAGGGCAAGGGGTGGTGGAGGATGGGAGCGGCGGTGGTGGCACGGATGACTGTGGTAGTGCTCACGGTGATGCTCACTCTGGCGCTACCTGCCTGTTAAGTGAATGGAGGGGGGCACCCTTTCTTCTCCTCAGGGCACACGTTGGTTTGGGGTCTCCTGAGTGGTGCCATTTGTGATGCCTTTGGTGTTGGTGGATTTTGGGATGCAAGACCGGGATTGCTTGTGATGCAAGATGTTATAATATGGTGGCAGTACAGGCGAGTGTACAATGCAATGATGAAACCAGCTGTGGTGGAAACAGAGGAGCATTTTTCACTAAAAACTTCAGTAGTTCATAAATACACGTACTTGAAAGAGTAGGCACAAACTTTTCATGTTGCATCAAGTAGTTCTCCCAAAAGGCTGTGTACAGGGCAGGTAGAAAAAGTAGTATGAAGGCTCCCTCCGTGAGTCTCTTTCCAGATAAACAATGCAATCTTTCCAATCTAACCAAAGGGCCCACAGGCACCAGCTGTTCCCGTGTGCGAACTGTATCACGAATGGGGACCCTTTCACTTGAATGGGTCCGCAAAGAACATGCTCTATTTTTTGCGGTACCGACGTATCACAGATCCTTTCAAGTTGAATGGGTCTGCATCCATCAGCGCAGGCCATGCGTACAGTGCCCGTGCATTGGGGACTGCAATTTGTGGCCCCCAATGCACAGCACAAGCGGCATACGTTCATGTGCATGAGCCCTAACACTGACAAAAAATGGCTTCAATTTTGACCATTTGAGAGTTATTTACTACTCAGGACTACATAATATGGAATTATCCCTACGCAATAATTTTGGCTTCTCTCTAATACTGGATGCCCACTGATGATTAAATATTTTATCGAAACGAATAATTGCACCCCTGCCGCTAATGACTTCTTAGTACTGGTAAAAAGTTCATTTGGAACAAAGCCACCAACAAATGTAGCCCAATTATTTCATATAGTTTGTGGCTAGGGTCCTTCAATTGCGCCTGTGGTTTACTATGGGCAGGCTTAGCCTGACATTTGTAAGCTGTTCTGCATATGACTTTCTGCATATCAAAAGCCCCTTTATTGCTAGAAAATGACCTTGGATCTCTGGTCAAGTCTGCCCTAAGTGGCATTACAAATAACATGTGGCTCTGTAATAAATTTTGGAACAGGATTTCATTTAGCCATGGGAGCATAGATCCTGTAATACACTGACATATGTACAAAAAAGCATACTGTATGCAAACTCACAAATACGTGCACATGCGAGTGTATGCGAGTTATGCAGCCATCTCTTGACTTGTGCAGAAGTGAATCCCCTTGTTTTAGTGCCAGGTTCTTCTTTTCTGTCTCTAAATACATTTTAAAAATGTGGTGTTAATAATTCTCCTTGTGCCATTTAAAAGTTGCTCTTTTAAATTAGCTTAAAGGGGTTGTCTCACTTCTGCAAACGAGCAGTGTATAACGTGATGGAAAATAATTAAACCAGCAAAGTATACAATCTGGACAATCACACTACATAATAAATGCCACTTGCTGAAGTGAGAAAACCCATTTAAGCCTCGCATGAAGCCATCAAAATAAGGCTCTTAATGGGAACCTGTCACAATGTATGTGGTGTGTTATGTTCAGGCTGCAGATTATGGAGCAGTTTGATACAGTAAATATTCCGTATAGGGGAGGCTCACACATACAAGGTGCAGTTTTTGGTGCCATGTTGTGGCTTTAGTGTTTTTTTTTTACACTTGCTTTTTTTTAGGTTAAAACACCAGTTCACCTATGGGAAAATATGAAATATGGGGGACACAAGCATTTTTTATTTTTTTTTGCAGATGGTGTTTTTGTTACAGTTGGCATTTTTTCAAATACATTATGTTGACGTTTTTGCCGTTCTTCTGGCATTTTAATGCCTCCTTCTTTATAAGGAAAAAATATTCACACAATATGGAAAAAATATGAGCAGTTTGGTGAACAAGAGCAGCATAATGTGTTTAGGGGCCCTACACTGTTTTTTATTCAGTTAAATCCCTGCTCTTTCTCTGTTTAGGAGTCCAGTCCAGGAGTCAAGCTTAGGCGGTCCTACTTCCTGCATGAGTGTGCATGCAGAGATAGCGTCAATCACTGAGTAGGACTGACTACTGGACTCCTAAGCATAGGGCAGGGATTTGGTGCCCCAAAGATCCAGAAGAAGACACACCTATTATGAACTGACTTTGGAGCCAATCACTTGTCGCTAGGGATGATTTCTTATGGAAGATTCACAAATAAAATTCTATCTTAATAATCCTGTGTGTACACTGATATAACCATGTTATGTGTGTGTATATGTGTATAATATATATATATATATATATATATATACACACACACACACACACACACACACACACACACACACACACACACACTCGCCTCAAGAATTATTAGGAACACCTGTTCTATTTCTCATTAATGCGATTATCTAGTCAACCAATCACATGGCAGTTGCTTCAATGCATGTAGGGTTGTGGTCCTGGTCAAGACAATCTCCTGAACTCCAAACTGAATGTCAGAATGGGAAAGAAAGGTGGGCTACAACAGCAGAAGACCCCACTGGGTACCACTCATCTCCACTACAAATAGGAAAAAGAGGCTACAATTTGCACGAGCTCATCAAAATTGGACTGTTGAAGACTGGAAAAATGTTGCCTGGTCTGATGAGTCTCGATTTCTGTTGAGACATTCAAATGGTAGAGTCCGAATTTGGTGTAAACAGAATGAGAACATGTATCCATCATGCCTTGTTACCACTGTGCAGGCTGGTAGTGGTGGGCACACTTTAGGCCCCTTAGTGCCAATTGGCCATCGTTTAAATGCCACGGGTTACCTGAGCATTGTTTCTGACCATGTCCATCCCTTCATGACCACCATATACCCATCCTCTGATGGCTACTTCCAGCAGGATAATGCACCATGTCACAAAGCTTGCATCATTTCAAATTGGTTTCTTGAACATGACAATGAGTTCACTGTATTAAAATGGCCCCCCACAGTCACCAGATCTCAACCCAATAGAGCATCTTTGGGATGTGGTGGAACGGGAGCTTCGTGCCCTGGATGTGCATCCCTCAAATCTCCATCAACTGCAAGATGCTATCCTATCAATATGGGCCAAGATTTCTAAAGAATGCTATCAGCACCTTGTTGAATCAATGCCACGTAGAATTAAGGCAGTTCTGAAGGCAAAAGGGGCTCCAACACCGTATTAGTATGGCGTTCCTAATAATTCTTTAGGTGAGTGTATATACATACTGTGTGTGTGTGTATACAGAATATTTCACCCAGAATCCTCAGATGGGTGAGGTAAATGAAATCCAGAAAGCTGCAGTGGTTTCAACTAAGAAACAGGTTTGGTTAGATTATGTTCTGGGGTGGATTTCATTGAACTTGTGAGTACGTGGTCCGTGTGCATGCCGTTTGTGGATGCGGACCTATATACTTGAATGGGTCCGCGATCTGCAGTATGCGGTCCACAGTGCAAAAAATAGAGCATGTTCTATTTTTTTTGTGGTGTGGAGGCATAGATCGAAATCCCACTGAGGCGCTCCATGGGGCTTCCAATCCGTGCCTCCACTCCGCTCCATATCTTGAGGATTGAAGACCGCAATACGGGCACGGCGCACGCACGCACATGTGATTGAGCCCTTACTCTAGCACGGCTATTTCCTCTATCTTGAGGTGATGTCAGGTGTGACTGCTGGGACCACTACTGGGGAATAAAATCAGGCTTTAGATGGTCAGTGAGCAGTGATGGCCAGTTCGCAGTGTTCGCCCGCGAACACAAGTGGGCTGCCATCTTGACTCACAAGTCCGGCGATGCACAGGTAAGCCCTTACCTGTGCCTGTTCCGCGAGCTGGTCTGAAATCAAATGCGGTCACCGGGAGCAGGCAGTTCCGGGAACAGCCCGATGAAGGACCCGGCGGCTGTTCTCGGAACTGCCTGCTCCCGGTGATCGCATTTGATTTCAGACCAGCTCGCGACACAGGTAAGGGCTTACCTGTGCATCGCCGGACTTGAGTCAAGATGGCAGCCCACATGTGTTCGCGGGTGAACACTGCAAATTGGCCATCACTGTCAGTGAGTATCAGAAAGCCTGGGAAGCTAGCTGACCCGCTGGCTTTCTGAGCCAGATTTCCCCTGTGTGAACTGCGCTGTAGTGGTGAAATAGAGACGACTTGTGTATGAGTTAGAGCCCAGATGGCAGGTGTTTATTTTGGTGGGGGGGTTTTGTGTTGTGTGCTACGGCTTCGGCAAAGTGACTTTTAACTTGGATGCCACGAACTGTGTTGTGCTGAGGAGCAAAAAAGCGCTTTTTGGACTTTTAACCCCTGGAGTCTGAGAGTCTGTCATTGCCGACCCAACCGCAAGTACACAATCCCTTAATATATAACACTGTATAGTATACTGAAGGATCTCTCATTTTCTCTCATGGGCCCATGGAGATGGAACCCCAGTCTGACACCAAAAACATAAATTATGAGATTTTTGAAGTGCAGTATAGCAATAAATAACATGTTATGTGCATAAAACATTTTATAAACTCCATTACACTTAAATAAAAAGCTGTAGAAAGTAAAATTTCCCCATTAATTTGCATGTAATTCTGTTTCCTTGGAGATGGGCATAATTACCACACTAGTCCCGATGCATGATGGTCATCTCAAACATGTATATCGATGCTTAGTTTTGAAATCTTTTAATAGATTATCTCCAGGCAAAGATGGCGAATATTTACAAATGGTGTCACTTTGTTACATTCTTTGGTGCTCTCAAAGATTGTTAAAGGGGTTGTCCCATTGCAGACAAAACAGAGTCCTTGCACTTGGCTATCACACGTGTTGCCTCTCCATTCAAGTAAGGAACATGGGGCTCATGTTCTTACAATTGGCCGGGCCCCAGCAGTCGGATCCATGTCAATCAGATGCTTAAAACCTACTCTGCGGAGGGGGAATAAGTGTTGGTAGTGGGACTACCCCCATTAACATTCAACCCTGCTGTTGCTACCAAACTGACTATGGGGCCTTGGATAGAGTGGTTGTATACCCTTAGTTGCTAGGTGACTCAAGGATTATGGAAAAGGGTGCAAGAAGCATCAGGACCTTCTCTCCTGGATAGCGAACTCCTCCTGACACCAAAGATATGTCCATTTTAAGATGAGTGGGTCCAGTAGACCAACAT